>NC_081562.1:46442986-47042986 GCF_022355385.1 Mustela nigripes | reverse complement strand
ATTTCTTTTTTGCATTACCAAAAATTATGTAATTTTTGTTTTTATGTGGCCTTTTCCAGGTTACATTGGTGGGGACCAAACACCAAACTAAATGGACTACAACACAGTCTTAATCCTACTCCCTTTGGGCTCTACTAACTCTTTTTTTAAATTACATTTATCATGACACTTAATATAAATAACTTTAACATGATTGAACTCTCATACAAATCTCCATGGAGTATATATATCTGTTCATGTAGCTGTCCTTCGGTCAAACTTTGATATAAAAAGTTAATTGTGAGATTGCTAAACTCAAGAGGATGTAGGAATTTGTCTTTTTGGGAGACGTTTCCAGGCTCCTCTGGCCAAAGAAAATCACCCCCTCTGCTGAGTTCCCAAAACAATCTGCACGTATCTTTATACAACTTATACTACTATAATTATTTTCTAAGTCAGTCTTCCCCATAATGACCTTTCTTTTGCTTCCTAGTATCTAATATAGTGCTTGACACCTAATAAACACATGGTATCTGTTCAAGGAATAAATGAAGGAATTTAATGGATGAAGGGAAAAAAAAGTCTTTTAGACATGAGAAAAAAAAGGTGATAGTGCTTTTCTCATTTTATGATCTAGTCATATCTGTAAGGGCTGAGATTGCCTAGATGTTTGTTACAGGTGAAAGTTTGTCAAACTGAAAAGGCGATGGAGTCATAAACCCTCTTAACAAACATGAGATTCTTAAAAAGCTGGTAGATCTGAGTCCTGTCTGAATTCATAGCAGAGAGTCTGCTATTATTTTAGAAATAGGTTACTGTCACACAAGTGCATTGAGACAAACATCTTTATTAAACTGAACTCAGTGGGAATTTATCATAGTGAAAACAGCTTCAGATGATCCCTATGTTATTAATGAGAAAGGTCACTGTTAGCTTTGACAGGACCCATTCAGTAAGGCTATGAGAACATACTAGCAAATATGAAGTTCGTGAGCCTCAGCTGTTGCTGGGAACAATGTATGGTCGTTTTACAAAGATGTGGGTATTGGGTTTCAAAAACAGTGAGAAAGGGAAAACCAAACCATATGAAAATGGCTCTTGAATCCCTTAAACCACCCTTGATCTGGGGTAAATAATCCTCTACCCATTATGTGTGTGTGTGTGTGTGTGTGTGTGTGTGTGTGTACACATAGTTACCTACATGCTGGGATTTGGGGGGATAATAACATATCTTTTCCTTTACTGACTTCAGAGCCTATTGAGATACAAACATTAGATGAAGATCAAACACCACCTTATTATTGAAGTGATATTTGAAAACACAGGTGTATGGTTACAATGGACTTCCTCATATTCCTAATGAGTCCTAATTCAGGGGATTCTCCTGAATTAGACAATGTATACACCTAGTCAGAAGCAGGATGGACAGCCTACCCCCCACAGAGATAAGCCCCTAAATATGAGGCAGAGGAAAGATGAATGCAGCCTGCCTCTTGTGGCCAGGCTGGATGCAAATAAAGAGATGCTAGAACGTGAGGAGCTGAGCATGCTCAGTTTTTACTCATAAAATTCAGTCACATCATCTTCCTCCAAAGGGTAGGAATAAACAAGAAGTGAGAAGAGAGGCCGGGAGTATTATTCTAGGGAATGTTCTCTAAACAGGAAAATTAAGCCGGGAGAGAGTTGTTTAACCTCATAATACCACAGTATATAACTGCACAGATAGATTTTTTTTAAATTATATCTTCAGGGCACCTGGGTGGCTCAGTTGGCTGAGCCTTTGGCTCAGGTCATAATCCCAGTGTCCTGGGATGGAGTCCCGCATCAAGCTCTCTGCAGAGCTTCTCCCTCTCCATCTGTAGCTCCCCCTACTTATGCTTCCTCTCTCTCTCTCTGTCAGATAAATAAATAAATAATAAAATAAATAACAATTAAATAAAAATTAAATTACCAAGGTATTTGATATTTAGACCACTTTAGGAAATGTATTAATATCCTAACTTACTGATGCTACCCTTTCACAGTGATCAGTGTTATTACCTAGAGACAATTTAATAAGTTCTCCAACTTGTCCTTAGTTGATGTTGCCCTCTAGTATTCAATTAATAATTAAAAAATGTCTCACTCGGACACATAATACAGTATGATACAATACTAAAGGAACTGGAGTTTCCAGATCAAAAGGTTTAGCTGAATGCATAGTGCAGGCATAAAAAAGGTCACAGAGCAATGAGCATCTTTATGAGGAGGGTAAATTGGAAGACAGAAGAAGAATAGCCTAAATTTTTTTTTCATAAAGGTTTTATTTATTTTTTGACCGAGAGAGAGAGATCACAAGTAGACAGAGAGGCAGGAAGGGAAGCAGGCTCCCCAGTGAGCAGAGAGCCTGACGCGGGGCTCCATCCCAGGACCCTGGGTTCATGACCTGAGCTGAAGGCAGAGGCTTTAACTCACTGAGCCACCCAGGCACCCTAAAATTTCTGACTGAAAATTATTTCTAAGCTAGAATTCTACATGTAATGTGATGTCAAGGTATGGCAAGACATTTTCAGATAGCAAAGATTCAGTATGTACGTTTCATGCATCATTTTTCAAGAGGCTGATCAGAGCATGTGCTCCAACATAAAGATGAGATCAACTAAAAAATTAGAAAACATGGCATCCAGAACACAGGAATCCCAAACAGAAGAGAACCCATGATGTTAGCTGTGTGGCAGACTTGGAGGGTGAGTAGTGCAGTAGAGCAGAGAGAGGGAGACCTGGGGTGTTAGAGGGGAATGGAAGATATTTTCCAGCATGTTTGAGCATTTGAAATATTAAGTATTCAAGTAAGCAATTCCAGAAAAAGCAAAAGAATTTATAAAAATTTATTAACTTCCAGAAAAATTGAAACTTGTACCCAAAGTAACATCTTGCTTCATCCAAATGCAAGTAATATTTACATTGTCATAATAAGAGAAATGCTAAATTTTGGTTAAATTACAAATTACACTGTGAAGATAGGAGGAGGAGATTTGGGGAACAAAAGGAAGAAAGTTAAATCTTCATGTCCCACAGTAGGAAGCAAGTACCTAATGTCTAATACCAACAAAGCCAAAGTGGCAATAAACTTCACATTTAGAAATGTCAAGTTAAGCAGCTGGAAGAGTTCACTGGGATTACTTTGAAAATAAAACAGCTGGGGAAAAAAAAAATACAGTGAAGGACAACACCTCGCAGGCCCAACAGAACACTTAACAGAATTAGTTAACCTGAGATCTACCATTTGGGACTCAATCCTCTTGCAACCTTCACACCAAGGCTTCCACTGAAACGTTCAGATGCTGTTCCAGGTGAGGGAGCAGGGGGTAAGGAACACGGAGCAGACAGGGCTCCAGACTCTTTACCTGCATCAACCAGAGCAATAACCTTTCCATCTAGTTTACCTCTTGGGCCACCGTGTAAGATTATATTTGAAGAGAGTCTTATGCTACCTTAACCAACAAATCTCTGAAAATGATTGGCCCAGAAATGTGGCACCGGAGGACACTTCCAAAGCAAATATACAAACCAATAAACCACCCAGTTTTTATTGCTGCTTTCTGGAGTGCAGCCGTAAGATTGGCTGGGGATACCGTGAGGAGAAAATATCTGCTCCTGACAGATAGAGGCAATAGCTGGCCCAGGATGTGAGGCTCTGGTGAGATACTATGCTGGCCCTCAGAGTTATCCCTGGCCAGGTTTAGGACTCTGGCTACAGCAACATTGCAGAGCCTTATGTCCTGCAGTGCACATTTTAAAAAAATGCAAAATCTACACACAAAAGGAGATTAAGCATCTGCTGCATCCAGGTAAAAAACTCATAAGGGAACCTATGGGAAAAAAGAACGATCTTTGAAATTCTAAAATGCAAGGGTACTGGGAAATATTTATAACCGTGGTATAAATAAAAATATTTAATGTAGTCAAAAGTATAAAAGGTGATGATCCATGAGAGACTGTGGACTGAGAAACAAACTGAGCGTTTTGGAGGGGAGGGGTAGGGGATGGGTGAGCCTGGTGGTGGGTATTAAGGAGGGCATGTATTGCATGGAGCACTGGGTGTGGTGCATAAACTATGAATCTTGGAACACTGAAAAAAATAAAATAAAAGTTTTTTAAAAAGTGTAAAAAGCCAATGTATACATGGAAGTTAAACCAGGACTTAATTAAAAGAGCATTATTTCAAACGTAAGTTAGAAGTTTGGAAATTTCCCGGGATAGTCCCAATATCATGGAACTTACTCTTTCTAGCAAAGGGGGTTTATTGAAAGTGCAATAACATGACTTAATTTTTATGCCTTTATATGATTTTTATGTAAACAGATCCATAAATTTGAAGGAAAATCCTTTTGTCAGACTAAGACTTGGAAGTTGGGGAAAATGTGGTTCTTTGAATTACTTCTTTTAGGGGCGACAGCAGCCAGAACTCAAATATACAGGAAGAAATTTTCATATCCTCTATATACAATAAAGATAATCCTTTTAGCATTAACACTTTCATGAGTGGTTAGGATGGCACTGGCAATTTGAGTTGGAGTACAAAGACAAGCAGCAGGTAAAATTGTCAAGGAAGAAAAGTCTGCAAGAGAAGTATTTATATAAGATGGTCAAAATGTGTAAATTTCCCGTTATAAGATAAATAAGTTCTGGGGACGTAATGTCCAGCATAATAACTATAATTAACAACAACGTGTTGTGTATTTAAAAGTTGCTTAAAGAGTACATCTTAAAAGTTCTTATCATAAGAAAAAGACTACAACTACTGTGTGGTGATGGATGTCAGTCAAACTTATTGTGATAATCATTTTGCAATATATACATATGACAAATCTTTATGTTGTACATCTAAAATGTACACGATGTTCTATGCCCATTATATCTCAATAAAACTGGAAAAATATTTAAACTAAAATGCACAATCATCACACATTAAATACGTGTTGTTACTATACACTTTTTGAAAGGATTTTCAAAATATTTATAATTTTGGGGGGTTATGGACATTGGGGAGGGTATGTGCTATGGTGAGTGTAAACCTGGCTATGAAGAGTGTAAACCTGGCAATTCACAGACCTGTAACCCCGGGGATAAAAATACATTATATGTTTATTAAAAAAATAAAAACTTTAACTTAAAAAAAACAAAAAAAATTTATAATTTTTAATTTTGCTCAGAATAAAGTATTCAGTATATTCTTCTGCAAAGAAAAAAAGAGAATTTATAGAATTAATGTGACAAAGAATAAACTCTATAACCAGCTCTATGGTTGTGGAAATGCAGAAAGTTCAAAGTACTACTTCTAAAAAGCTCTCCTTTTAGATAATTTTGTAATAGCTTCATATTCTTCACACAAACTATGAATCCACTCTAGAACTCTTCCAGATGCATCATAAGTTAGGTCAGTTAGAGATTGCATGTTGTGAGAACTTACTGATTTTTTTTAAAGAGAGTATATAGAATTTGTGTTGTGATAAACATATTTTTAAAACCTTAGTCCTGAAAATGCCATTTAGATTCCTAATGCCTAAGGGACATAATTTTTCAATATTAAAAACTATATTAATATAATTCAGTCTATTAAATGGTTAAAGGAGAAATGATATGACTATCTCAATAAATAATTTGACCAGATCTTATACATATTCTATTAAAATGTTAATAATAGTATTTCATATGTATATTCTTTCTTAACATATTTTTAAAATCTCTACCTCAAACCAACAGCTATCATGCTTAATGATGAAACTTAAGGGGCAATTTACTATTATTACTATAATTATAGTCTATGATGAAGAGAAATAATAGAAAAGAATAAAAATACATCAAGAACCTACTATGTGTCAAGTATTCCATTAAGATCTTTTTATGGATTACTTATCTCATTGAATCTTCACACCTTTATGAAATAGATGCTATTGAACACCAAGTTACTGATGAAAAAGGAATCTGAAACTAAGAAAATTTAACTCAGAGATCAGGTAATATAGTGAACAAGTAGCAGTCAGAATTCAAACCCAGCCAGTCTGACTCCAAAGCCTGCTTTGCACTATTAATTTAATCGTCAAATGTATATTAAATGCCTACCACATGTCAGGCCTGTGGGTACTAGAGCTATAATAGTACATAAAAGAGACAAAAATCCCTGCCCTTGTGGAGCCTACAATATATAAATAATAATTTAAAAGATTGATATTGGAAAGAAAGGCAAAATTTGTTATTTTAAGTGGATGATGTAAAGAAAATCTAAAAATTTCAAATGCATAATTTCAAGAAGCAAGAACTCTTGGTCACTGAATAATTTCAAATTAAAATACAAGCTAGGGATGCCTGAGTGGCTCAGTTGGTTAAACACCTGACTCTTGATTTCAGCTCAGATCTTGATCTCAGGGTTGTGAGCTCAAGTCCTGTACTGGGCTCCAAGCAGGTTGTAGAGCCTACTTAAAAAAAAAAAAAAAAAAAAGTGGGAGGGCTCCTGGGGGGCTCAGTGGGTTAAAGCCTCTACCTTGGGCTTAGGTCATGATCTCAGGGTCATGGGATTGAGCCGGCATCAGGCTCTCTGCTCAGCAGGGAGTTGGCTTCCCCCCTCTCTCTCAGCCTGCCTCTCTGCCTGCTTGTGATCCCTGTCTGTCAGGTAAATAAATGGAAATCTTAAAAAAAAAAAATTTATATGTATACTTATAAGCCAATTTATCTCCTACATTCAAGAAGCAATATACTGGAAAAATAGAACACTAATTTCTATTTATAATAGCAAAAATGACAAACTGTTCATGTAGATTATTCATGTAGAACTTTCCAAGGACTTACATAAAGAAAATTTTAAATGAATGAGGTACATCAGAGAAGATAAATAAATGGAAATTTTCTTCTAAATTTTCTGTGAATTTTTTTCTAAATTTAGATTGAAAAGTAATTTTTGATTAATTTGATTGTCCCAATCAAAATACTAATAGTAAACTTTTTGTTATATGTCAAAATTGTATAAAACTTCATGTGAAATTCAAAAATTGGCAGAGGCATCCTAAAAAATAAGAGATATGGGAGTACTAGCTTTACCATATAGTAAATGTATCATAAAACTACTCTAATAAACCATTTTGGAACTGGTAAATGAATAATAGGAGATTCTTAAAACATAATAAAAAAATTAAGAAATAGGCCTACAAAAGAAAATTGAATGTTTGATAGAAGTAACAATTCAAACGAGTAGAAAAACGATGGATTCATCAAAAATCTTGGGGTAGCTGGTCAGCTGTTAGAGTTGTGTACTGATACATAACAAACTACCCTAAAACCAATAGCTGAAACATCACCATTTTGTTATATCTTGTGATTCTGAGGGTCAAGAATTCAAGTAGGATTTGGCTGGGTGATGATTTCGCTGCATACAACAATGACTATGTCACTTAGTGGTTCTCAGCCAGCCGCTGAGCCCATCTAGAGTGTCTGGCACTCCAGCAGAGATAACTAAAAGACTGGGCTCCTCTTGGCTGCTCTCTCTCTCTCAAGTAGCCTCAGGGCCTCTCCAAATAACTTCATTAGCAGGGTGGTCAATCCTCCAATAGGACAACTCACGGTTTCAAGAAACCGAGGTAGAAATGATCACTGCCCTCAAATGCTAAGCCCAGAACTGGCAAGCATCACTTCTGCTGTACTCAACTGTCCAAAGCAATCACTAAGCCAGATCAAATTCGAGAAGAGGAGAAAGAGAATCCACCTCTTACTAGGGATACTGCCCAAATGTATCACTGGGGATACATCCACAAATTTGTGGATGTCTTTAATCTTCTACACTAGCTAGCAAAACCCCAAAAAACAACAACAGAACTATATACTACCTTCACTCCAGAGAAACCAAAGATTTAAATGGAAAGGAGTAAACCAATCATTAAAAGGAACTGGATGAAATTGTAATAGTAATTTATTAGGAAAGGTCTTTCATTGCATTAAAGGAATTCCGAATGTTTGCCAAATTTGACCTTTTATAAAATTCTTAAACTTCAAGACAGCAAAAAAAAGAAAAACACCATCAGAAAATTCTAAGGACACAGAATGAACTTCTGTTTCTGTCCATGATGGAGTAAATGGTATTGAATTCTCACTCCCCAAATAAGCAATTGTCT
Organism: Mustela nigripes; assembly: GCF_022355385.1. NCBI lineage: Eukaryota > Metazoa > Chordata > Mammalia > Carnivora > Mustelidae > Mustela > Mustela nigripes. The sequence goes on along the minus strand of NC_081562.1, from coordinate 47,034,863 downwards.
TCAGACACTGGACCACAGGTGGCCCAGAACTATAATCCCCGAGGGATACAAAACAAATGAAGTGAATCTTACAATTGCTCTGGCTTTCTGCTTTGGCCGCTCTACTGGGTTGTGGCAAAGGGTGAGTGTACCCAGATAGAGCACAATTTTCTTAGTGAGGTAGAAAGACAAAAATTGGAATTGGCGGAGGCTAGAGAAGAACTTTAGAACAGAGTACTGGGAGGAAAATAAACAACCTGAACTAGAGCTCCATAAATCTGTAGAGGGGAACCTGTGAGCACTTAGCTGAACTCTCAAATTATGTGTAAGTAGGCTGAAATTCCACAAGGATGGACAGATACTGGTAGGGCTACCAGATTTAGCAAATAAAAACAGAGAATGCCCAGTTAAATTTGAATTTCAGATAATCAACAAGTAAGTTTGTAGATGTTCCAAGTATATTTTATCTGGCAATCCTAACTACAGGAGACAAAACTGAAAAATGACCAGAGCTTGCACTTGGCTGGGAGACGTTCAGGTTCTAATTAACTTAGGAGGAGAGATGGGGGGATGTCTAGAGACTTCCGTCAAGACTCCAGAATACTCACTGCTTAAGGACAATTACCTTGGTCAATCTAGACCCATGCTAACAAAGCGTAGAGAAGCTGTATGAGAAATACAGTCCAAGGTAATAAATGTAGATTTTAAAAAAAGGAGAAGAGGCCCACAGATTGAGTCAAGGATCTTCCAGTGTTCTAAAGTCTAGGCAAAAAGATAGAACCAGTAAAGGACAATAAGAAGTGACTAGTGAAGTGTGAAGAAAACCAAGAGTAGGTAGTATCCCAGAAGTTAAGTGAAGAAGGTGCCGTCAGGGAGAAGAATGAGAATAACTCTGCCAAATGCTCCCGAGACTGACCACTGAATTAAACCATGTAAAAGTCATTGGCGAAATTGATAAAATCAGGCCCAGTGGCAACACCTGGGTGGCTCAGTCTATTAAGCATTTGCCTTCGCTTCAGGTCATGATCCTGGGGTCCTAGGATCAAGCCCTGCACTGGGTTCCTTGCTCAGCTGGGAGCCTGCTTCTCCCTCTCCCTCTGCCTGCTGCTCCCTCTGCTTGTGCTCTCTCGCGGGCGCGTGCTCTCTGCCAAATAAAAAATTAAAAAAAAAAAAAAAACACTTTTTAAAAAAGATTAGATCCAATGAAGTCATGGAGTCAAAAGTCTGACTGCTTTCGGTTATTCAAGACAGAACGAGTAGAAAAAAAAAACTGGAGAGAACAGGTATAAATACCTCTTTTGAGAAATTTTGCTGCTGAAGTAACAAAGAAATGGGACAGTAGCTGTAGGACATGAGACGAAGAAAGTTTTTTTGTTTGTTTGTTTGTTTGTTTGTTTTTTTAGTGGGAGAAATATAATGCTATAGGAGAAGGAAAGAAATTAACAGGAGTGATGTCTTTGCATATGTGTGAAAGGGACTGGAAGTGCTGGCCTCAGGTGCGTGGATAGTTCATCTCCAGTAAGAGATACATGAATACATGTGCAGATCCTGCTACAGGGTACATGTGTAGCCGGGCACTGAAGAAATTCTCTCACGAGTGCTTCAGTTTTCTTTTTTAAATTTTATTTATTTATCTGTCAGAGAGAGAGCAAGCGAGAGCGAGCACAGGCAGACAGAGTGGAAGGCAGAGTCAGAGGGAGAAGCAGGCTCCCTGCGGAGCAAGGAGCCCGATGTGGGACTCCATCCCAGGACGCTGGGATCATGACCTGAGCCGAAGGCAGCTGCTTAACCCACTGAGCCACCCAGGCGTCCCAGTGCTTCAGTTTTCTTAAGGAAGTAGGAAAGGTCTACGGCCATACCACCCTGAACGCGCCCGATCTCGTCTGATCTCGGAAGCTAAGCAGGGTCGGGCCTGGTTAGTACTTGGATGGGAGGAAGTAGGAAAGAAGGTGATCATTTGAGGGCAAGGATGGAGGAGGAAGTTTGTTAGGGTCTGAAGAGACAGGGAAAGTGGACAGAGTTGTATAGGAAAGTCGGACGGTGAATGGAGCTGGCAAATACAGCGAGATCGCCTGGCAGCATCAGGCCTATTTGATGTTTGTAATTACGAATTTAAAATGGAGTTAATAGCAGGGTAGAGTGTTTTCTTTCAACCACAAACTAGGAGTAGGTAGAGAATTAGATTTAATCAGAGTTGTGCTTTTCCAAGTTTATGTGAGAGAGAAGCAAAGGAATTGAGGGTACATGCACGGATGTGTACCTGATGAGAGTGGTTGTCTTAGACTTTAAGAGCGGAAGGCATGGGGGCCAAGGGTGGAGAAGGACAGGGAAAATGTACCAGGATCAACGGACTAGAAATCCCGATGAAGTTAAAGAATTGTTGAAGGTGAACTTTAGAGGAAGTGAATGGGAATGATGAGAAGTGTGCATATTAAATTCAGATAATAAATAAGTGAGAATTCTTGGTAATAATAGGATTTACAATGTGAATGTGGGAGTGAGCGGCTGAGGTAGGATAAAGGACAGTATCAGTGGAGAAAAAAACCTCAGAGGAACTGAGCAGTCAGGCTACTGGAAGCGTCACCTTTGTTTATAATCAAACCACCAAGAATTTAGACAGAAGCATTGGAGAGAACAACTCTGAGCTGTGAAATAAAGACTTTTGACTTGATCAATTTCTTTTGATCGGTAGGATGACAATATGAGTACTATGGGCCAAGATATTCGATACGTTGGCAAGGACCCACCCAAACACATTCTGATAAGATATTCTCAATTCCAGCTGGTCCTTAGAGGTGTTCAGGTTTATGCTGCAGGGAGAAGTAAAGGTTAATTTATCTGAGACTAGCCCCTGGACGGCCTCCCAGAAGGAGGGAGGCTTCCTGCAGGGCGGGACTGTTTGGCAAGCGTCCTGTGAGAGAGCTGGGGTGGAGGAGCCGGCCAGGAAGCCAAGGCTCCATGCATTGGAAACCTGAAACTGCAAGACTTGTGTCCGAGCTCCTGTTCACGCCAGAGAGGGTCTGGTATGGCTGTAAACATGAGTGGTGAGAAGGCATGACAAAGGGAGTCCAAGGCTGGGACTCTAGGCCTTCCTCATACCACAGCGGATGCTGATCTTCTTTGCATGCGGCTTATTAGCTTAGAGTTTAGACTGCAGTCTTGCTAGAGCACTTTGCACTGTCTTAGAGAGCAACAGGCAAAGGAGAGACTGCACACCTGCTTCTGTAGGTTTCTCTGAATAAATGCTATTCCGGGTCTACTGTGCATGGTGTGAGGTCACCCCTCCCGTGCATACTCTATCAGCCACCATTATCAAACGCCCCTCTTTTCTTCTTCCCTCCTTTGTGTTTCAAAAACAAAAAGAAAGAAGATTTGTTTTTTCGCTAAGATACATCCAATATCATGTATTACAATGACCTGTTTTGTAAGGGTTGGAAGAACTAGACCAGGAAGTCTAATAGAAGAAGGAAACACAATGTACACTGTGTGGCAGGGAGGGCAGGTATAAATTTCCCCATGTGTCCATCATACTCCAAGGTCATGGCAGATGTCAAGGCACTTTGTTCTGTTGATTCCTTCCCAGAAGAATTTTTGCACAATACTCCCAAGATCCACGTGGTTAGTTGTAGTTAGCACCAAACATCCTCATACGTGCCTTCTGTGATAAGGAAGGTGTTGACCATACTCAAAGAGGAAGGATCCGAGCATCAAAGACTAGCTGGGGGCCGGTGCAACATATCTGAAATCTTTTTTTAAAACAACAACAACAACAACAGGAGTGCCTGGCTGGCCCAGTTGGTAGAGCACAGGATTCTTGATCTCACGGTTGTAAGTTTGAGCCCCATATTGGGTGGAGAGATTACTCAAAAGGAAAATCTTTCAAAACCAACAATAACAAAAACCAAGTTTTTGAAGATCTACTGGCTTCCCCCAATAAATCCACAAATCAGTAGGATCTAACATCCTTTTTGCTTCTACTTCATTGCCACCAGTCACAAATTAGAGGTCTTGATCAATTACTGTTGATATTTAAAGCTGAATATAATTCATTCCCTAGTTTTGTAATGCTTAATTCCACTCTGAAACTGAGCTATTATGAGATTATTGACAAAAAAGGAAATACTGTATTATAGCACAATATTATGAATGTAAAAGTCAAACAGATGTGAACTTGTATCACATTACTCTCTTTGACCTTCAGTAAGTGCCCCAATACTCCCAAACCTTCATTTCCCTTCTATAAAAGGAGAAAACAATACTAACAACCTTGAGGGTGATTTTGATTTATCATGAAAATTTATTGTTATTTGTAAAGTAACTAGTATGGATACTAGAACAGCATTGGTTCCTAATTAATGATAACTATTATTATAAATATGTAAGTCATGTGCGATTTTCCTGTAACAAGGGTAGACTTCTCCACTCACTATAGTTAGCCAAAAAAAAAAAGAGAAAGGGAGAGAGAGAAAATTCAGGCAGCTGCTTCCATGTGGATTTCTGATCTTGTGAGTCACTGTTAAAAACCTTGGCTGCCCTGACCAAAACTTTAATGGCTTTGCAAGCTGTTCCAGAAATGGGTTACAGGATTCTGCACCCCCCCTTCTTTCTAGTGGGAAAATGGACGGGGCTTTAATCTGTGAATGCTGCAATTTGTTAGTCTTGTTATTTCTTATAAACTTACAACCTTCTAGAAGGAAGCAATAGGTTGATTGTAATCACCCCTATAGCCCTGCGGACAAGGAGATGCCACTAAACTGTAAGGATTGTGTCCCTGGCCAATTACCTTAGTTGCAAAATAAAGGATGGGGGTTATTACTAAGTTTTACTCAAAGCCAAAAAACTCTAAAGCCACAGAGAAGACATCACCACTGCTGGAGAGGCTCTCTTGAACCAGAAAAAAAAGAGACAGAAATATGCTAGCTTCTCCCTGTTGCCTCCCTTCCAATCTACCAGTTCCTTCTGCGGGCCCTGTTTAGTAGAGCCATAAGACAAGACAGCCTGACATCTGCAGGGATGAGGTCCGTGTACCACGTGCCCGGACTTAGGGGCATGGGCAGGGGCCGGGGAAGCAATTAATCCAAGAACCAGGAGGAAAACAGCACATTGTTTTTTCAGTTCCTTAGAAAGGCCAAGGTGTTTCCAATGCCAAGGTAGCTATGTATTCTGTGGCCTCTGCCTATACCTCTTTCCCTAGCACTATTCACCTGACTCTTTCTTTCTCATTCATTAGGTCCCAGCTTAAATACCATTTTTTTCAAGGTTTTCCCTGATTATCAATCTAGAGTAGGTCTCCCTTCTTACTCTTTCTTTAAAATCCTTTCTTCTTACCAACCTTTATAATTATATACATATCTCTGTAATTATCTGTTTAATATCTACCTACTTGGGCGAGACATACCTGTTTTGCTTCCTGCTGCATTACCAGAAGCTAGCACAATGGCCAGGGTATAGTCAGCACTCAGTAAGAAAAGCATTATTACCTATTATTTTTTAACAATAAGCAAATATTCAGACGGCAATATCAGCCTTTCCTGGAGTACATGGCAATTTTTTTCTGATACTTTTTTTCCTTCCTAGTATTTAGTTAACACAAGTTGTTTCAGTTCCATGAATACTTTTAAACATTGCCTAAAATTTCTTCAGGGAGAGGCTTCAAAGGCCATTAAGGAAAGTTGATACATCCCTTGGACTGTCAAAACAAAAACCATGTTGGCAAACTTGGAATAAACAAATCTTTTTCATTAAATGATCTGTAACTGAAAAGAGAAAAATGTGTCTAGGAGAGCAATTTATCATCTGCAAAATCTGTTTGTGTTTCACACATTCCTGGTTTGGATCTTTGGATTTTTGCCCTTTTAAACTACTGAATGATACATTTTCCTTGACACTTCCTGCGAGATCTTTATTATTTTTCTTCTACAATATATTTTTTTCCTCAATAAAATTCAGCTCTCTTTTCTTTCTTAGCATTTTATCCTGTTAGCTTCATGTTAAGTAGAGAAACTTCGCATCCTTTGTAGATCAAATAAATCTGGATTCTACATAAGGAAGGGCTGTTTTGTCTTCAGAGAGTTTGTCTCTAATGTTTGTTCCCAGGCTTCCCGACTCCATCTGCCACACTCTCCCCATGTTATCAGATACAGAAAAAAAATGCCTGCCAGCCCAGGAAGTGAGAAGTTAAGAAGCTCAACAAGCTGGCAGGGGGAGGGGGAATACTCAGGTGACCATCTAGGGGCAGGTAGCATGTATGGAGCTACAGAGTCCACTTCCAGATTCTATTTTGCTGTCACTCTTAAGATGACTGAATGCCTACTGTGCATGAGGCACTACGCCAAAGCTAGAGATTCAATTATGAATTAGCTGTGGTTCCTGTTCTCCAGCTCACTGCAAAGACAGGCAAACAGAGAGTCAGACAAGCAACAAAAAAGCATCATTCATTGTCAAGTGCTCTGAGAAAGGTAAACACAAAACACTGTGGGAAAAGGTCCTTAACCCAATCTTAGACAAGTGTTAAGTGGGAATGCTACATTCCTGAAGAAAGTGATGCTTGAGCTGAAAACTGGAATTTTGAGGGGGGAGTAGGAATTGCTCTAACGAAGAGTAGAAGAATATTCTAGAAAAAGAGAAGCAGTATACTTGCAGAAGTCCACAGCAATGTGTTATGGGGGAGTTATAAGTAATTTAGGGCCAAGTCGAGGAGAGAGAAAGGAGTGGAGATGAGGTGAAGAGGTAAGCACAGGACAGGGTGTTGACATCCTTTCCACCAGGTGTGAACCTGTTCTCGATGATCGGGTCCTTCTGAATCAACTCTGGCTAAGAGGAACACATGAGAGACAGTGGAAAGAAGCCAGAAAACTTGGGTTTGAAACTTGATCCTGTCACTAGTTTGTGACCTTGGGCAAACTTACTTAGCCTCTCTACTCTGTTTGTTTCGCCAATGGAATTCAAATAAGATCTGCTCTAAAGGTTTATTATTGAGTCAAAAACAATATAATATATGTAGCATCCAGTACATTTCATGCTGTCGTGTTAAACCTCAAATATTATAGAATAAACTGCTGTAATCAAGAATATCTACGCAAAGCCTTGAGTCACATAGTTAAGTGAACGTGAAGCAGACTCTGGGTTTGTCTCTAGTTGTCAGAGACCCAGTTAGCCTGCCTGGACTTGTTTGGATACTTTTGTTTAGTCTCTTTGGCTCTTTTATTTTAATGGTAACAGACTTATTTCACAATTTGGTGTTATTTCACTACCTAATAAATGAGTTGTTTGGAAGTGAATTATCATGTCCTCAGACTCATTTCATTTTCTTCATGCCACAGAATTTTTGAGGTAAAAGAGACTGTACAACTCATCTGTAGAAGTGGGGAACAGAGAACCACATCGGAAGAGAAACATGGGCTCCCAGCAAACAAACTAAATATGGGTCAGGAGGGGAGTGGCTAAAGAAGCTTGTATCTCTTTGCAGAGAGTCAATTATCATATGGTTTCACTTATTTGTGGAGCGTAACAAAAAGCATGGAGGACATGGGGAGTTAGAGAGGAGAAGGGAGTTCAGGGAAATTGGAAGGGGAGGTGAATCATGAGAGACTATGGACTCTGAAAAACAATCTGAGGGGTTTGAAGTGGCGGGGGCTGGGGGTGAGGGGAGAAGTTGGGGTACCAGGTGGTGGGTATTATAGAGGGCACGGATTGCATGGAGCACTGGGTGTGGTGAAAAATAATGATACTGTTATGCTGAAAATAAATAAATTTAAAAAAATAAAAAGAAAGAAAGAAATACTCCACAGCAGCTAGAGTTTCAAGACCTATTGTTAAATGAAAAACAAGCTGCCAAAAGATATTTGGAGAATGATACCATCATTTTTTTGGTAGAAAAGTACACACACGTATAAACACATTATATGCTTTCTATGGTTGTATGCATAGTGTATAAATGCACAGAAAAACTCTGGAAAGATACACACTAAAATGCTTTGAGTGGTTATATATGGTGACATGAGGAGGTATGTCCAGATGGAGCAGGGTGGGGTTGGGGAGGGACGATGGTCTAAGGAGACAAGAGTCTTTTTATTTATTATTTTTTTAAAAGTAATGCTCTTATTATTTCTTATTCAAATGTTTTCAAAACAGAAATGAAGAAAGAACAAGGCCTTTGAAGCTGGATGAAACTGACTCAAATCCTGACTCAGCAATTTGTTAATTCTATGATGGGGGGGAGGAAGACTGGCCACTTTGTCTCAGTTTCTTCATCAACAAAATGTCTTACAGCCTTTTGTAAAGGCTGAAAGCAAAACTCCTTGTACATTGCCAGTACTCCCATGGGTTAGTTTTCTTTCCCCTATTTTTAATCCCTTGGCTTTTTCTCCCTTCCCTCCCTTCCACTCTCCTCCCCTTCATTCCCCTTCCTTCCTTCCTTCCTTCCTTCCTTCCTTCCTTCCTTCCTTCCTTCCCTCTCCTTTCCACATTAGTCAACCAAACACAAAGTAGTGAAGTTACTTCCTCAAGATCACACAGTTGGTTAATATTGGTTAATGAAAGCAAGGGCTATAGCTCAAGTCTTCTCTATCATAATAAATCAGCATTAACTCTACTGGAGAAGTGGATAACGATGTGTGATGGAGTTGTTTCTGCTAGTGGTTCCAATTTTCAGATCCCATGTACAGACTTGACACGCAAACCATCATATTCCAAGCTTGAGCAGCTATGGGCCCCAACCAAACCAAGAAGTCCAGACAAAGGGTGCCAGGTAAACCTGCAAAATTATTTCTGTCGTGTCTCTTTTTTTGACTGTGCTATCAAGTAGGTTTAGCGGTAAATCTCAAGGACATACGTACAAGGAGAACATTGGTACCAGGCAAAGAATCCATTAACAGGAAAGGGGAAAGGGAGCAAAAATGGATATCTGACTTCTTGGCTACCTAGAATCTGAATCTTCTCCCTATGTTTGGGTAGTTCTACCAATTTGTGAGGCAGAGATTACTACCCACTATATTAGTTAAAAATGACAGATGTTTTCCCAGTTGCCCTTGCACTTAGGGTTCAGTCAGGTGGCTTACGCTCTAAAAAAAAAAAGGAAGACCTTCCTTATCAGGGTCCCCTTAGAACGATAGAGATTAGTTCCGGCCTATGGAGAGCTATCTACTTTTATCACTAAAGGCCTTGAATTTTAATTTTAAGTGAAATTAATCTTAACTGTCATTGACTCCAGGTGGGCTTGTGGCTGTCAGTATCTTGCTGAGTCCAAAACAAAGGGGATTTTGTTTTCTGAAACCATTGCATAGAAGCAAGACATTTTATCAGACTCTGCAGATCAGGGAGCTATACAATGGCACTTAATGCAGTTCGATGGTCTTAACCCAGATGGTCCAACCAAGATGAACTCACACTTAGGTGGCTGCACTTCTCACTCCAGGAAAGAGGGTATATTCCTCGGGAAACTTGAAGAACTGACTGTACCCCGCCCCCAACCCCAGTTAATTTTATAGAAAGAATCAATGACTAAGTGGATATTTTCATATCCCTCTCCTCCACTTTTGGCCATTTTCATGCTTTGTACCTGCTGTTGTCCAACATGCCTCAAGACTGCTTTGCAGCGTAGGGCAAGAAATTTACTTCAATGTCTACATGAGACTCCAAGCTAGCTTTCTGCATCCTAGTTATTAATAAGCATCCCCAAACCACTTATAACACTCTAGAACTGAGTTGCTTCTTTCTATCCTGCAGGGAACAAAAAAAGACACAGAGGTCTCAGATACCTCTGAGGCAACACTTCAGAGCTTCTTAGCCACATCCCACTCTTGTTTCAGTAGCAGCGATTCTATATGGGTTCCTGCTGAGAGTCTCACTCAGACTGCACCATGTGCCTCTCATCTCCCACCCCCGGGAGATTAGGTTAATGCCAAGATACAGAATGCCACAGGATTCTCTTTAGGACTCCTATGTGAATCACTGAAATATAGGGAGTGAATGCCCCATGAGGCAAACATTTGACGAAAGGAGTCAGCTAGTAGATAAAACCTCCCCTCTTTCTCCCTCCAGATGGACTTTTTGAGATGCAGTTTATATATCTTCCTGGAGGACGATCCTGTGCATTTGAAAAATCTAGTCTCACTTGGCGGCTGCCTACTTGATCGTCTTGTCTCACAGTGGCTTCTCTTTTTCTGTTTTATGCCCCTCATCCCTCACACCTGGAAATGCACTCCCTAATCGAGTAGACATACCACAAGCTCCTTGCCTCAGGCTCTGCTTTCTGGGTAACCCAGACTAAGACAACACCACAGAGTTCATAGACAAAATTATGCCAATTTCACTGTTACTGATCACTTTTTCTCACTTGGGAGTCTTCTCCGGCTCTTTATTCAGTTCTTCCTCAGCGTGTGACTTTGCAAGTTACTTAATCTCTGTGAGTTTCATATTATTTAAGACAATATGGAGCTAATAATAAATGATGCCTATCTCATCAAGAGTTAGAGGAAGTGAGAGAAAAAATGATTGTAATCAGTAAATACAGTGCTTGGCATGTGGTCAAAATGCAGTAACTGTCAGTTGTTAATATTATTACTATAAAAATTAGTTTTACTTGCAGGATAATGGATGTCTAGAGGAGATGGAAAAAAGAAAAGGAGTTCACCTACAGATACTTTGTGGAGGTTGGAGAGATATGTTCACATGCCTAAGAGCACATATCATAACACTATACAATAAATCGTCCAGCTTCCATTCTATTATCCCCCCAAAATCGATTAAGAAATCGAGCCATAACTCCTTCCAGAGTTAGGCTTTTGCAGCCATAGTGAAATGATCATTTTGAGCATTTGAGCATTTTAAAAGGCTCGGTAAGTTGTGGCCCGAGGTTTTTTTGACATTTTCATCTGTGGCTTCCTTCTCAAGGGGCCGCCACAGCCAAGGGATGGCCCAAGCTTCTCTCATCTGAAGCTCTCTGTTCATCGATTCTGAGCCGTGCCTGGGACTTCTAACAGGAGATGGCCTGCTTCTCACATCTTGACATTCTTTGATCCCAGAGTCTCAACTGTGTTGTTTTTGGCTTTTATATGCTGATGAAGAGATGTATGTGGACTTAATTTTCTTTAGTCTCTGGCTGCCAAAGATTTTGGTGTTTGTAATTGCACAGGGAACTATGATCAACTAGCCTTTTTTTTTTTCTTTTTTTTTTTTTTTGCTGGGTGTAGGTTTTCACAGTAGCGGGAAGTCAGAAGTGATTTGTAGGTTACTAAATCTTAGGCTTTGTTTAACATATAATTTTTATGGTCAGCGAGAGTGAATAAGGTCCTAATATTTCAGAACTTCATATAGGACGTAAGCCAGTATGAAAAATTACACTGTCTACCAACAAAGCTAGCTATTGCGTAATGTATCTTCTCAAAAAACTAATCCTGACCTCTCCTCCCATCTTGTCTTTGTCCTCCAAGTCCGGAATTCTTATTAAATGAAGGCCTGGTGCTTGTTTTTCTTTGGTAATACAGCAGATACAAAACGTCCCTCACACCGCATGCAAATTTACAAAGCGGATGCAGCTTCCTTGTGTCCCTCTTAACTGATGTTCTCTCCCAGAGGATCCCTTAGCCAGCTAGATAATGGAAAGTTAAAAGCCCAGTTGTAATATAAATATGGAACCTTAGTCTGAACCAGTTATTTAAAATCTCTCTAGGTTTTTCAATCTCTGGTCTCTTAACTCTGGTAAATCCTAAATGCTTCAGTGTTCTTTTGCTCAACTCCAGGCAGCTGGATGTGAAGAATAATATAGGCTGGTTAGGTGGCAAGACGGGGGTCCCCAAGTCTATGCTGGTCTCAGACGCCTCCTAGTCTCAGAAATCCAGTGGCTGGAAGAAATGTTTCCTCAAATGGCATTCACCAAGAGGCTACTGGCCCCATTTGTCTGCAAATGCCTTTCTATCCACCACTCTCTCAGTACTCAGACTCAGCCTTTCTGGGGCTAATAGTATTTCAGAGGCCTTCAGGTAAGGGGAGTTAGGAACTTTGCCTCACCCTCACTGTGGTAGACATAAGGAGCACTGCCCAGGTCCCCCTTCAAGCCTTGGTAGCTGAGAGAGTGATCAGCACATGGTCTCTGTCCTACAGCGCCTTCAGGATCTGCTTCAGCTACAGAAAGACATCTTGCCAGTGGCCACACCCTTCCCAGAGTGACCCTCATCTTACGACTGACTAACTCTGGGGGTATGAAGGCCTGGCCCATTTAGCAGTTTGCCATTCAACACTGACTGGTAGTTCTCGTTCCAGAGTTTCCCTTTGGGTTGGCTGAGATTCTGTTGGTCTCATCACAATCTCACCAATTTCTCTCTCAGCCCAATCCTGCTCCTTCCCTCCCTTTTTCACAGGGGTTAATCCCTAATAAACATCTTGCACCCCAAATTCTGTCTCAGCATCTGCTTTCAGAAAAGCCAACTAATACCACTGATCTATTTACCTGCCTTCTGCCACTACCTTCATGCCGTCATGAAGTGGAAATTAACTTTGTGGAGGCTCTTTCCAAAGGTTCTCAGTCTCCTTCTGTACAAAGGATATCCAGCAGTAAGCCCAGTGTTCCTGGACTTCCATAAAGACTCCTGTCTTCAGATACTTCTAAAGACAGTCCCTAACCTCTGCTTGAAGCCTGGTGTTCACAGAGGACAGGACAAGGTCTTGGGTCTCTCAGCTTCTTGATTCTATCTCTCTTTCTTATTATTCACAAAATTACTCAAGTCAGAAGGAGTAGCCTTTTGGCTTCTCTTTATCTCTTTCTTCCATCCTGGATATAGAGTAAAATTCTATGATCTGGTTCACCAAGTCTGTCTCTTAATATGATAAAGGTAGGTGTTAAATTTAGGAAATCTTTTTATTTCTTTACTATTATTAACATATAGTGTATTATTTGTTTCAGGGGTACATGTCTGTGATTCATCGGCCTTACACAATTCACACCGCTCACCATGGCACATACCCTCTCCAATATCCATTACCCGGCCACCCCATCCTTCCCACCCCCTCCACTCCAGCAACCTCAGTTTGTTTCCTGAGATTAGGAGTCTCTTATGGTTTGTCTCCTTTTCAGGTTTCCTCTGATTTCATTAGTCTTTTTATTTCTTAAAAAAAAAAAAAAGGTCTGACTTTCAAATCTACTCTTTTGTTGCATATTCAAAGAACCTATTTTGAAGGCCAGATTCTATATACTCTTTCTTTCTCTCTGCATTTCCATATGACAATCACATTTAATTCCTCCTGTCTTCGTTTCCTCATAGATTCATGGATCTGCCCTCAAGACAAATTTTAATTCTAATTTTAATAGGGACCATAACCAGTCCTTGGTGTAAACACAGGCTATACTCTGTTTTGTTTTGTTTTGTTTTAAGATTTTTATTTATTTATTTGACGGACAGAGATCACAGGTAGGCAGAGAGACAGGCAGAGAGAGGGGAGGAAGCAGGATCCCTGCTGAGCAGGGCTTGATCCCAGGACCCTGAGATCATGACCTGAACGGAAGGCAGAGGCTTTAACCCACTGAGCCACTCAGGCACCCCTATTCTCTGGTTTTTAAGCATCCCACATGGACTCTTGTAATACGAAGCCAGATATGTAAAGAAACTGTACTTCATTATTTCCTGTATCTTATCTGTTCCACCTCTGAGGCCCTACCCACCGAGTAGCAGAAGAAAATACACTATATTTTGGTACAATCCAGTAATGTCATCTGACCTATCATTTGATGTCTACAATCTCTGCATGGCTACCCCAGGAAAATATTCAGTCTTTTGGAATTCTGCTCTTTCCTTTGCTCCTTTTCTAGCTGGCACTAAGAGAAAAGGGGAGGTAGGGTCTACTGGCTTACTTTAGGCTGTGGGGTCACTATCACAGTGTGTAAGGAGACATACCAGTATTCACTACTGAAATCCATGTTTTCCATTCCTAGTTAGGGAAGTCCCTGCTCTCCACTCTAACCTTAGGCTTCTGCTGATCTCTGGCTACTTTAGTGCTTCTGCTTGCTTTCTTGCCTGTGTTCACCACCTCTGAGCTCCAGGGAACCACAAGTTCTGCTATTTGTTGACGTGGCCTTCTCTTACCATCACCTCCATACCCTCGCTACCACACCATATGGATGTAGCAGTTAACTTCAAATTGGACTTCCCATATTATGCCTAGACGGGGGAAGCAGGCCATTAGCCTTGATGTTTTTGGAGGCTTCCTACCTTACTGGGTGTTTCTGAAAGTGCTTCTTTCTACCTGCTCTCTTGAGATGCTTTCTGGTGCTCCCAATCCTAAGGAGAAAGGGCTGTTTAAAGGACCCTGCTAGCTGACTTTCTTAATCTCCTTTTGCTATGCTTCTTCCTCTAATCCGTGCTTCCTCTATGCTATATCCTTATCCTAGTCTAGACAGAAAGCCAGTGGAGAGAGACTCCAAAGAAAGAAATTTGTATTTTAGACATTCAGGCTTAATTCTCTGTATGTTAATAAAGCTAAAAGAAATTTAAAAATCATTTCTTTCTTAGCAAAACTTGGTTTTGGAGTCTCAGTTCAGTCTCACACAAATAGATAAACAATGATCTTCTTGTTTTAATAGGTATTTATCCTTTTCCTGAAGCATTTAAACCCTTTCTTTATAGGGTGAGAAGTTGCCAGCTAACAAGATTTATCAGACATGGAAAAGTATCTGACTAATATTCAAATGAATATTATGCCTGTTGTATAAAAATAATAAATACTTGTTACCTACGCAGCAGCGATTCTGCTTTGCATGTATTATCTCACTTAATTTTCACAATAACCCTGGGGGAAAGTATTATTATCCCAATTTTGAAAATGATTAATGAGGCCCAAGAGGGCTAAACAACTTGTCTAAGGTCACATAATTAATAAGGGTTGGACTGGTACACAAATTCAGGTCTGATTCCAGACCTTGCTCTAACCACTAGAATTTCTCCATTAGAAAAAGTCATGTTTGATCACAAAACACAATCATAATTTTGATCTCAGACAATTCTCATTTGGTGGCTTAATTTTTCTATTTAGTGAGCAACAACTGGGCATATTGTTTGAGAAACAGGCTTTGAAGATGATCTGTGTTTCTCTGCTTCTTCACCAGTAAAGTGGAGGTTATGCTACCGTTAACCCACAAGATTGTGCGAGGTTTAAGTTAATTAATATATGACCAGCTTTTGGCACAGTGCTTGGCACGTAAGAGGCTTCAGTAACTGTTAGCTATTGCTGTTACGAGAGTCTCAGGATTGCCCTGTCTTTATCTTCAGGCTGAAGATTTCAAAATCAAACGTTTAAAAAAAAAAAAAAAAAAGGAGGTTTTAATTTCTGACATTCATAAGTATTTAAATTGGGTTCTGTTTTTTCTTTTCTCCCTTTATCGCTTAGAAATTAACCTCTATTCAACTGTAGGAAGGAAAATCCTGCTGTGAATGTTTAGGGGAAATGGAGTCACCCTGTCAGAAATATCACCTATTGCTTTGTTTGTTGTGTTGCTCTGTGCGAGAAGGAGCAGTTGCTTTAATGAAACATTTCCATGAGTTATTGTTGTTGTTATTATTATTATAATTACCATTATTATGAATATTGTGCCTTTGCAGAGAGTCCAGGAGGGAGTAGAGGAAAGTGTGCAGGCTTTGCAGTCAAACATACCCAAGCCTGCATCCAGTTTCTAACTGATCCTTGGAGAGTGACTTAATTGAGTTTCAGCTTTTGTCATTTATGCCTACCTCCCTGATATAACTGATATCAGATAAAATGATATAATACGCTTCAGATGCCTAATATTAATTGCCACAATCCAAGAGCTCAGTGAAAGTTATTTTACTTTCTTATCTCTTGCCTTTTGTCCTTTCCCACTGCCTTTAATTTAGAAAGTTAGCCCTACGTGTATGGGGGGCGGGGGCAGGATTAGAATTTTGGAGATCTTATTATATAGTAAATGGTACGGGTTAAACTATAGCCTCCACCAGTTCACTTGTTGATGTCCTATACACTGGAATGTGACTTTATTTGGAAAACAGAGTTGTTGCAAATGTAATTAGTTATGATGAATTCATGTTGGAGTAAGCGGGACCCTAATTAATATGATGAGTGCCCTAATATAAAGGGAAAATCTGGACACAGACATGCACACAGGGAAAGCACTATGCAGAGACTGGGATAATACTTCTACCAGCTGAGGAATGCCAGAGATTGTGAGCAAACCACTGGAAGCTAGGTGAGAAGCATCAAACAGGTTCTAACAGCTCTTGGAAAGAATCAACCCCTGACAACACCTTGATTTTGGACTTTTAGCCTCCAGAATTGAGACATTGCATTTCTCTTGTTAAGGCCACCCAGTTTATCATGCTGGGTTATGGCAGCCCTAGCAACCTAATAAGAAAACAATGATGACTAGAGCCTAAATTAGAGACGTTTAGCTTAGAAATTCTAAACGTTGGCTTATTAAACTTTTACTCATTTAAAAAATTAAATTCTTCATTCAAAATCGAGAAGTCAACTGTTTATCCAGAGAAGAAGTTACTAAAAATGAAGAATGACAGATAAATCCCCCAAGGGATTTCATAGAACGCTACTATAAAAAATTTAAGAGTTAACATTTGTAAATGGCTTCTGATGAAACTTTTACCAATTCCCATTAAAATAATTAGAAATGATATGGGAAGAAATGTGACAATTACAATAATACAAAAATTGAAGACTCGCAATCAACCTTTTGCCAAAATTTAGTATACATATAAACCACAAGTGGGGCGCCTGGGTGGCTCAGTGGGTTAAGCCGCTGCCTTCGGCTCAGGTCATGATCTCAGAGTCCTGGGATCGAGCCCCGCATTGGGCTCTCTGCTCAGCAGAGAGCCTGTTTCCCTCTCTCTCTCTGCCTGCCTCTCCATCTACTTGTGATTTCTCTCTGTCAAATAAATAAATAAAATCTTTTAAAAAAAAAAAAAATAAACCACAAGTAGATGGAACTGGCCTGTAAATACGTACTGCGGAAACTGTCGGCCTGAAGGAAAGTGAGAAGACCCTTCGTTTCTCTCCCACGCCCATCTCTAGGCTATGCTGTTCAGGGTCTTGGCCCTAAGAAAAATGCACAGCCATAGGGTATGATTTTTGATATGTCTGGATTATTACTCAGCATTCTCCTATCCCAGTTAGTGTCTAACTTTCCACATCTGTTCAGAAAGTGGATTTCTTGAACCTAAGAGTGCAAAAAATAGGTGATGGGAATGGCTCAAGATCTCAGGAAATACTTGATTTACATTTACCAATTTATTACCAAGGATACAATTCAGGAACAGCCAAATGAAAGAGATGCTTAGGGCAAGGTATGGGGGGAGGGATGTGGAGCTTCCAAACTCTCTCCAGAGAACCTCAGAGTGTGAACCAGCCCCAAACTCATCAAACCTCCTTGTTAGTTGCTGTAGAGCTTCATCTCCAGCTCAGCCTTCCTCTCCTGCCCTGAAGTTAGGAATGAGGCTGAAATTTTAACCCTCTAATCACTTGGTCTTTCTGGTCACTGGCCTCATCCTGAGGCAAGTAAGACTCGCCCACCCCCCCAGCCCCCAGCTTTAATCATCTCATTAGCATAAACTCAGGTCTAATCTTAAGAGGCTTGTTATGAATAACAAAAGATATTCCTATCACTCAGGAAATTCCCAGGGTTTTAGGAGCTCTGTGCCAGGAATCTGGGATAAAAACCAAATATATTTATTATTATTATACCACACCCCTCCATAAAGACTGTACTGTTTTGCATTCCTACCAATATTGTATGAGAGTACCCTTTCCTCTCAGCTTGCTAAACTTGTAAATTTTTGCCAATCTGACATTTGGGTATAGTATTTCAGTTTCTTTTCAGTCTGTATTTCTCTTATTATAATAAAATTGGACACTATTTAAGGGCTATGTACACATACACATATATACATAGAAATTGTTTATATCTCATGTCCATTTTTTTTTCTGTAGGAATTTTGGTCTTTTTCACTTCAATCTTTACAAGTTTTTGATATATTAGGGAAATTAGTGCTTTATCTGTGATATATGTTGCAAATATATACTCTCAGTTTGTTGTTTGTCCTCTAACTTTGCTTATTGTGGGCTTTTTTTTTTTTTGTCTTTTTGGCCATTAAAATAGTTTTAATTTTTATATAATCAATTTATCAACTTTCTGAACTGTATCTGAATTCTAAGTCATCCTTAGATTCTTTTCCCTCCACCTAGACTATAAAAAAAAAAATTCATGTTTTCTTCTGGCATTGCAGAGGTCAATTTTTTAACATTTAGATCTCTGGTTCACTTGAAGTTTATTTTTGTGTGTGGCTGATGAACTGGTCAGATTTTACGTTTAAAATAATTGTCAAAGATGTGGCAAAATATACCTAGTAATGATTTAAAAAAAAAAAGGAAGATACAAAACTGCATGTTCAATATGGCCTCCACATACATAGAAAACACATTAGAACAAAATACACCAAAATGTTACAAATGGTTACATCTGGTTAACAACGTTATGGGAAATTTAAAATGTTTTCTTCTAAAATACGCTTTCACACTTTCTATAATAAACATGTCATACTTCAAAAGGAGAAAGAAAAGAAGTATGTGGTTTTTCATTTTTAAAAAACAAATAAGTAAATAACACTTGGCCCTGCTAGTTTTTTGGTAGTCTGAAACAGAGAATTAGAAAATACATATTTAGTTGAAACGGAGAAGAACAGGGGAGCAATATATACTTCCCTCTCTCCTCTTTCACATCTCTCTGCGCTTCTTCGCATTTTTTTCTCTCCCATTTTCTCACTCTCCAAGTCTTCGTAGCAGTAAAACACAGGCAGAAAATGAGCAAGTCTTCTGTAGCATATTATTTTATTTCTGCGAAAGCTACTTGGGGTGAATGCTTTCATAAAACACGTCGCAGGTTATGACAAGAACTCGGAGAGACCACAGTGCTAATGGAAAATGTAAAGCCTGTGGCATACAAATCTCCCCTCCCCACTCAGCTCACAGTCCTGCAACCAGGAACCAAGGGGGAAACCTACTATACAAGGCTTTCTGTGTTATCCTAGAGGGTGTAAAATACCAGGTCCCTTCATTTTAGCAGTTGGATGGTCAGAGGAGAATTATGGCTTCCTTTATTTTATGGCACTAGTGATGTGCAGCTTGTTCCCAGGACGTGCAGCTGAAAAATCAATGCCAGATGGCTCAGTAGGAGACAGGGCTAATGGTCTGTGCTGTTCTCAGTCGCCCCAAGAGGAAAGCTATGCAGTGGGGGTACTCAGCATTATCACATCCAGTGGTTAACGATGACATTTGTTGAGTGTTCATCATGTGCTGAAGTCTGTTTTACGTGCATTGTCTCATGAAATCATCATGCAACTGTGCAAGGAAGCCATTCCTATTAAGGCATATATATGTACGTCTCACAGGTGTAAATAAATAACTTTCCCTAAATCAGACAGCCTGGGGGTGGCAGAACCAGAATTTGAAAATTTGAACCCTTGCTGTTAGGCTCCAAAGTCAATGCTTCTAAAGTCATTGGGGGAAGGGTCAGTACCAAGAAGCAATAGCTTAACATATCTTTATCATATATTTATCAATGAAACTTGTAACATCCAGATAGCACAAGACTTCCTTGGAAGACATTTTCTAACAGCCTTTCTCCATGCAGGTTCCACAAGAAAATTAAACTCTACCAAAAAATGAGTTGAATATTATCTTTCCACTTCCAAGAATGGTGGCACATAGTAGCATTCCAGTTGCAAAGAAAAGTTAATTCATTACACAAAATGGTGACTTAGGACATTAGGTCTTATTTCTCTCTCCCCTTCTTCTCTCTTCCCATCTCTCTCTCTTTCTCTGTCCTTCTATCCCTCTTTGTGTGTGTATGTAGGTGTTTCCCTCTCTAAAGAAAGGTTGCAAGGGAGAGAGTTGCCTGGCTAACTGAGTCTGAGGGGCATGCGACTCTTGATCTTGGGGCCATGGGTTCAAGCCCCACGTTGGGTGTAGAGATTACTTAAATAAAGAAAAACTTAAAAAAGAAAGAAAGTTTGCAAAGATAATAGACCTACAGTACAATTTACAGCAGAATTCTCCCCAGTTATGAATTCTCCATTATATAATGAATTCTCCATTAACAGTGTCTCTGAAGGAGGTCTTTTACTCAGGATTTTATATTGATTATAAAAGGATAAATGCTATATTGCATAGTAGTACTCCACTATCAATCTAAGCAATCATTCATAGCACAACACTACAAATAATACACTGGGTGCTTCTGATACTTGCTCAAACCCTTGTTGAGGGATAGGTGAATCCTGGGCTTGGAGGATCAAAGAAAGAATCCCTGCCCTCCCCTGTCTAGGTCTTCTTTGTTTGTCTTATTCTTCTTTGCTTGGACCCTCTTTGGAGTTGCCCACTCCCTACTGGGACTGGGATTTACACACTACTATTTATGTTAATACAATTGCTTAGAGTTCAAACTCTAATCACAAAATTTTTATCAATAGTATTTTATACCTCTAACCAGTGTTGCTTCTAATTTGAAATGATGACACCATGGCACTTGGAATAGTTTGTTTCACTGGTGTATATTCTTTATATAACAACCAGAATTTCTTTTTCCTCTTTCTCTTTCTTACTGTCCTTAAACCTTGCCTTTTCTTTTTCAAAAGAGATTAACATTCAGATTCAGTACTAGCTGAAAAGTATCTTTCCTTTTGGTACTGATGTTCCCATAATTTATTGAATCTCATGGTTCAATAAATGGCAGTTTGGTGGCTTCATAGTGGCTTTCATTTAAGCAAAACCAGAATTGTTAGCTATCAATGATTGTTTGATGTTCCAGAAAATATCCTCATGTTGGATGTTCGATGCCAAAGAACATCTTTTTTCAAACATAAATGAAATGTTTCAGCAATGTTTGCCTTTTTGTGGGAAAGAAAAAAAGCATAACATTCTTGAAATGTTTTGAGGGAAATTGTAGATGTCTTGTAGACTACAGCTTGGGCTGAGTGATCTAAATACCAGCAACACTGGTGACAACATGAGAAATGTCACAATGTGTCATAAGTTCTCTTGTTTTTCACTCTTGGATAGCTGAGAATATAGAATGGTGCCAGAATTCCTGAACTCTTTCTTTGGTTCACCCTCTCTTAAACCTCCAGCCATGGGGGGATGGTGATTAATAAAAGTAAGGGTGTACAGTAAAAGCTCCTCTATTCCTAGGTAATACTATTGCCATGGGGTGCTGGGAAGACAGAGGAAGAAAGGGACCACTTAGCATAGTGCCTGTACAAAGACATATTAATAATCACTCTAGTTACCATCATAACTGACATTTACTGAGTGCTCAGTAAGTGCCAGGTATTACATTAATAATTTCTATGGATTTTTTTCATTACCACTCACAACCACCCACCGACGTAGGTACTATTATAATTATTTCATTTTATATGTGAGAAAACTATGGTGAAGAGAGGCTGAATAATTTGTCTAAGGTCACATAGCCCATGTGATGGAGCCTGGATTAAAACTCAGGCAACTCGATTACACTGCACTACATTGATCTGATAAATAAATGCTAAATATTAGCAAAATGTGATGCTTCCTGTGTGATTCTTTCAAACAGCCTAAAGCGCTGGCTATTCAAGGAGAAATTCCTAACTTAAAGAATTAAACTCAGAAGATTTTTAATGTTGCTACATGTTGGGGCTAAGCAGCTACAGGAGTATCATCCATAATCACTTGCCACTATCCTCGGGAAGGTAAAATTTGACAAAAAAAATTTCCACCAAAAGCAGCAATGAGTTCATTGAATCTATTCATTGTCTGTGTATTGGAATTGACAATTTATACATTGCATCTCAGATGTGCGAAAACGCCACTTTACATTTCCGTACCTCAGATGACATCTCCCTTCTTATACTCACAGATGGCTGGATGTCTTCTATGTCAAAGAGGCGCTCATGAAAGTTTGGTAGTGCCAGCCCAATCTCTCTGTCTCTGCCTGATCTATGAGATTTGGAATTGTGAACTACTTAAATCCCCATTCAAGGACTCTAAAACTCCTCCATCCTCCCCAATTTCTTTCTTCTTAAGATGGCATCTGATTGCAAAGGGCCTTTAACATCCTAATGGTATTGAGTCCACACACCAATGTTCTATATGTGGCCCTCTATGTTTTAAAATGTTCTAGGATTTGTTCTAATCAGGTATGGTAAGACTTGCAAACATGGAAATGATTGTCAACAAGGAATAAGTTTATATTCACAGATCCCTCGACATAAGAGGGATATACCTCATACCATATAGGGCCAAATGCAGAAGCACCAGGGTCAGTAAGGAATCAGAGGGAGCAAAAGGAAGGCATGGGTAAGAACTTTTATTGTGGTTTTTGTGGGAAGGAATGGGCCAGGCCAGGGTAAACAAAGATGCCTAGCATTGGCTAGTTTGAAAAATGTTGGTGGGTTCTAAGACGTAGGAACTGCCCCTACTTGTCTGATGCCTGCCCTGGGATGATTAAGGCAGGGTTATGGTGGTTTGGCCCAGTAAGGAGATGGTTGCTGATATGGGCTCTGGATTGGTTGATTTGCATTTAAAGATTATGCTCTCAGGTGAATGTTTGCTATCTCTAGGAGTTATCTAATCCTGAGAGGGATAATCTCTACCTATTAAGGCCCTGAGATATCATAGCATCATAAAATACAAAAAATAAAAAATATTATTAATATACTCTAGTTGAAGTGTCTCATCATATTTGTCTCAGATATTGCCCTTGGTCTTACTAATTCTACTCAAGTATCTATAACTCATGGAGCCTAGGCCTCATCCAAGCAAGAGAAGTTGCTTCAGGTAAGTCAGCTTTCTCTTTGAGTAGGCCTCTCTGTTCTCCTTTGCACCAATGATTCTTTTAGTTTTAATTGCAACTTCTGTGCAGTCCCAAGCTTATGCAGGTGGTCAGCAAAGGGCTTGAGAGCAATGGCAAAAAGAAGGCAGCTTGTGCCCTTGTGGGATCACTAAAGAGCCATCTTGCAGAATGCTTTCATGCCAATAGCACTCAGCTGCTGAGTAGAGTCAAAAATTCTTCAAATTAAATCATAGCATTTACTGCATTAAGAGATTAATAAGGAAATGCCATATGTTCCTCCCAATAAAGCAGAAAAAAAAAAACTAAAAAAGATGTGCATAAAAGGCAATTTCTCCTACCTAATCAAGTAAATCTATCAAAAACTAACAACAAACATCAGTCTAAATGCTGAAATATTTTTAAAGATTTTATTTATTTATTTGTCAGAGAGAGAAAGCGAGAGAGAGCAATAGTGCACAAGCAGGCAGAGTGGCAGGCAGAGGCAGAGAGAGAAGCAGGCTCCCTGCCAAGCAAGGAGCCCCATGTGGGACTCAATTCCAGGACTCTGGGATCATGACCTGAGCCGAAGGCAGCGGCTTAACCCACTGAGCCATACAGGCGTCCTTGAAGTTGTTTTTTGTTTTCCTAAAGATTTATTTATTTATTTATTTATTTGACAGACAGAGATCACAAGTAGGCAGAGTCAGGCAGAGAGAGAGGAGGAAGCAGTCTCCCTGCTGAGCAGAGAGCCCGAAGCGGGGCTCTATCCCAGGACCCTGAGATCATGACCTAAGCCGAAAGCAGACGCATAACGACTGAGCCACCCAGGCGCCTCTAAACGGTGAAATTTTAGAAGCACTCCAAGTAAAATAAGAAATAAGACAAGGATGCCTAAAATCATCCTACTATACAACATTGAACTGAAGTTCCTAACCAAAGATATAATACAAGATAAAAGAGGTTAAGAACTGGAAAAGAAAAGACCAAAATTTTATCTGTAGAATATATGATTATCTTCCTAGAAAATGCAAAAGAAACCTCAGATAACTTGTAAAATTAAGAGAATTCAGGAGATTATCCAACCTAAGATTGTTGGACAATAAAAAACAAAACAAAACATACTTAAATACTAACAATAAAGATTAGAAAATATAATTAAAAAACTTTAAATCAGGCAAGACACTTAAGGAGAATATTACATAACTCTGTTAAAGAACATAAAAAAATATAACACAAAAACAAAAATGTAATTGGGATACATACACCAGATGATGCTAACTTTGGAAAGGGAAGATAATGGGCCTGGCAGAGAAAATGTAGAGATTTTAATGCTTTACTTAAAAAAGAAAAAATAACTGAAGGGAATAAAATGTAATACTTGTTCATTTTAGTGGCAAATATTTATCATAGATGTTTATTATATTTTCTATGTTTTGGGCCCCCCTGTCCCCAAACATAAATAAAGGCAGAAATCTGAAAAAAGAATTTTTTAAAAAAATATTTAATTTATTTATTTGACAGAGAGAGAGAGCACAAGCAGGTCAGGGTTAGGGTTAGGCCAGAGATAGAGGGAGAGGAAGAAGCAGACTTCCCACTGAGCAGGGAGCCCCATGTGGGACTCAATCCCAGGACTCCAGGATCATGACCTGAGCCAAAGGCAGACGCTTAACCGACTGAGCCACCCAGGTACCCCTGAAAAAAGGATTTTATTAAAAAAAATAATAATAATAACAAAGATGTCTTCATTGGTTATTGAATTTATTAGCATCAAGTGTGCTTGGTTTTTTGTAAATATTTTTAGAAATATAATATCTTTAAAAACCCTATCTTGGGCTTTTTAGACATGCATGATACACTTCCTGGACTTCAAAAGCATTTGCGACCAGATAGTATAAACTACTGCAGTGATTCCTGGGCTTTATTCTAATAGATTTGAAAACATTACTCTCAGGTGGGTTTTTTGCAGAATCTGCACCCTGGTTTTGAAGCTACAAGTAGAGCATGAATATTCAATGGCCAAGCAGGACTTGGCACGCTTGGACATGTAGGGAGAGCTTCCAAAGCTTGCATTTTCTGCTTCTGCTGACCTGTTTGGCAAGAGAGCTATACCAAATATTAAAGAAATACTTTTACTGGAAGAGATTAAAAATTCTATGGCATAGTGAGGCGATCTCATGTGTTTTCAGAATCTTGTGTTCTTTCTCCATTCTGAATTACGGTAAATTCTAGTGTGTGCGGAGGTTTTATTTTATCTAATTGTTCCAGAGTTTACACACTGTTCAGAATATAATTTATAAGTTAATTTCTATGTTAATGACAACCACCCAAAGGGCAAATTTGATATACAAATTATTAAATCATTCTGTCTGCATATTCTCTTCTTTTGGACAATTACTTTTTCCAAATAATACCAGCCAATTGTACAACTATAATTACTTTGTGCTCTGCTAATAGAAGTCTGGTAGAGAGCTAGCAGTTAAAGAAATTCTTATCTGTAGCTACAAAAAAGATGGGTCCTTGGAATGCTTATAGACACATGTCCCATTTAAATACTGAAAAAATTACTGGGTTTCTTCATCAGAGTAGTATAAACGTTTTGACCTAAAATGCAAACATTTTGGTTTATTTTGAATTCACTGATCTACCTTGGAACAACTCTAAGCATGAAACTGGAAATTGCTTCTGTGCATGCAGAAAGCAGGCAAACGCAGATGTGATCACAAAGAAAAAGCATTCCAAACAAGCATCAAAGTGGGGAGGGGAATAAATTCAGGGTGTTTCTCCCTAATCCTCTACTAAAGGGTTTAGCTCTGAAACAGAGCCGCTGTTTGGCAAAACTATGAGACAAACCGATCCGGATTTGGTGCCCTTTTCGTCTCTTCTCTTCCCTTGAAGTCCTGATTCTCACAGCAGCTGGCCTGCCCTTCACAGTGTGCTATATAGACCTAGGTCGATATAGACCAGGGCCTCAAAATGATCTTACCTCTTCCGCCATATCAAAATCCTATTTCTGCAGTGCTATGCTCTGAGATAATAGCTCCAGAATAAAGCAATTCCTTACTAAATTGCTAGTGATGGGGTATGACTATATGGGTCTGCATATAGAGGGCTACTCTATCTATAATAGCTGCCTAAGGGTCCTCTGCCTGCTCTGCTACCTCTCCTGGTAATCAGGTCACTTTAGGGACCCACAAGACTGCAGGGTTATGAAGCAAATTCAGGACCAGACTCAGACCTAAGAGCCTGCTCGTGTGATGGTTACCCCTAAGTAACAGACCTCAATATGGGAGCCCCAAATATTGAGAATGGGTACATGTTACTGTCAGAGTTACAAAGGGCCAGCCAAGCCATGTTTGTCTAAAGCCACACATTTCTTTGGTGTCTCTCATGGTAAGTGGTACAAAGGGGAAAGTGTATTATTCACTTTTCAGATCCAAAAGGTGTCTTCTCAGAACAAAACAAAAAGTACCCAAGAATAAGCCATGCTGACTTTGTCTTCCTGAGTATTTTAGAGGACATGGCACTAAAAAGATTACAGATAAATTATAATCTTGAAAAATACTTTCTGTGGCTCAGAGCCCTGAGAGCACTCTGAATGTCAAAATAAATCTATAAATTCTTTCAGGCATCCAGAGGGGATTATCCTAGGATTTGAGGGAGGGAGACACAGCACAGTTACTGACTATGCAAGAAGTCACTCTATGGAAATAACATTAGAAAAACAATTCCAAAATTTGTAAGCATCTAACAGTCACAAGGAATGCCGATAATATTTTTTAAAGTGGACATTGGAAGATGAGATGGTTCTTCTTAAAATTTAAATCATGGGGAGGAGTCATCTCCTTAGAATTCAGAATAGAGCAGGAGTAGTCTATTTGTATTTTAGGTTTTCAGTGGTGGTGGTGGTAGTGTTGGTTGTGTGTATGTGTGTGGGGTTTTTTTCCCCTCCTTCAGTTAAAGACTTTAGAGTCTATCTTTGAGAACTAAATCCGAAGTAAATCCAGTAGGAGGATTATGTGGTAAATATACAGATGTTTGTAATAAGGACTTTTTTTTTTTTGTCTTTAAAAGTAATTATGTACAGGAAAGAGGATTGGCCAGCAAAAGGACATGGTTTTGACCTTCATATTAAAACTATCTGTGGAATATTGTACTTTCTTTCTGTAGTGTGTGTGAACGCACATGCACGAGCATATTGGATAACACTTAATGTACTATGAAGTGAATGGGAATTTTAAAGAGCTTAAGGAACTTTATTTTCCTCCATTAGAAAGTGATAGTCACCCAATTTCCACTATAAACTTTGATTCTGAGATATGAATAAATAAACATCTAACAGAAACTACCATTAGGTAACAACAGTCTATATTTTCTATTGCTCCTTTTGAGAAAAGAGGGTATAAGACATGTGGATGAGAGCTTTAAGTTATCTCAGGGAAATTTTCAAATGGGTAAAGTATTGATCTATATGTCTGCCCCATGAATTTATCTTAATAGTAGACAAAAACCAATCAAGAGGCTTAAAAATTCTCATTGGGACTTAATCTCTTCATCTATATGTTTTTCCAGCTCATGGCTTTTTCTACTTTTTCGACAAAGGTTGGTTTTATTCTCAGGTAGGTTCTCCCCTTGTGATACCAAGATGGCTAAACTGACATCTCTATCAGCACAAGAATCCTAAAGGAACAAACAATTCTAGTTTTCAATAGAATGTCCCTAAAAAACCCCAGTATTGAGTCTCATTAAACCACTATGAAACTATTAAATTCACTAATATATCCATTACAGAGTTACCATATTACATAGTACATACCGAGGAGCTTTTTCATTTAACTGAAATGTTTAGTTTGAGTCCTTGTTAAGTGGTGGCACACAGGTACTTAGCTGTCAATCAATTCTTGGGATTCAGGCATTGTATTTAATAAGGTGACAACATTCAGAATCTTGGAAGGACAAACTTGAATAAGAATGTGCTGACTTGACTTTGAGGCCTTAAGTAGCTTCCTCCAAAAAGGTTCTAGTTCAACTTTCAGCTGAACTACAAATGGAGAAACACACACATCTTTGCTCAAAAGGCTGTTTCTGCCTAAAGCTGGGAGAAACAAACTATTGTTTCTCTAGTGAACTGGAGAGGTAGAGAGGACAGTATCGAAAAATATATATACTCTGTTCTAGACTAATGTTAGTGCCAGGATAAGCATGGAGTAATAAAAAAAAATTTAAAAAAATTTGATGGAGTAAAAAAAAAAAATATGATTGAGAAGCTCGGAAATATTGTAGATATGACTATGGATCCCCAAGGATGTCCACATCCTAGTTTCCAGAACCTGTCCATGGCAATACTTTGCAGGTGTGAATAAATTAAAGATCCTGAAGTGAGGAGATTATCCTGGATTATACGTGGACCCAATATAATCACAAGGATCCTTATAAGAGAAGGAAATATTATAGAGGATGGAGTAATTGCAGGATTGTGAGCCAAGGAATGTGGATAGTCTCTAGAAATTGGAAAGGCAAGAAAATAAATTCTCCCCTACAGCTCCTAGTAGGAATATAGCCTCACCAACCCACTTTAGAATTCTGACTTACTGAAATGTAAAATAATAAATGTGTGCTATGATAAGGTATCAGGTCTGTGGTAATTTGTTATAGCAGCAATGGGAAACTAATACATGACAGAAGCAAATAATGTAAATGGAAAAAGAAAGGTAAATAGAAACCTTAGGATAGGGGCACCTGGCTGGCTCAGTGAGAAGAGCATCAGTTCCTTATCTCTGGGTTGTGAATTTGAGCCCCATTTTGGGTGTAGAGATTACTTAAAGAAATAAAAACTTAAAATAAATAAAATAAAATAAATAAAAACACATGGAACACATGGTCTAACTAGGAAACAAACTAAAGTGCAGCTACTGGTTAATAAAGATCAAAGGGAGTTAATAAAAGTGTAACAAAGAGTATACGTTTTCCTTCAAAACAGCCAGAGGTTATTATTTGAATTCATAATGAAGGAAATACAATCTTGGCACAATAAATTGGCTTGGCACTAAATAAAATTTTCTATCATAACAATATAAAGATTACGTATAGCTTTTCCACCTTTAGAGTTAACTTTGGGTAAAATACCCAAGACAGTTGTGTTTGTAAGACAAAATGCAATTTTCAACATCTTTGACAGTGAAAATGTAGTTTCACTGACAGAGTGTAGGTTACAGAAAGAGAATGAAAAATGAAAAAAAAAATGTGTTCATGCTATCATCTTAACATAATGGGGAACTAAAAGAGATTGCTGAAAGTTGATGGATCAAAAAGTTAGAGATTTATGAATGTATATTATAGCTATAAAGATGTAGAGTAGAAGAACTAAAAATAATATAAATATTAAACATATGAAGGAGAAGAGAAGATGGGACTAATGCAAATGAGATAAACTCCCATTTTCTTTTCAAGTTATGACTAGTTTTTAACTTATCAATCTCAGGCAGTATCCATTTATCAACAAATACCTTTTGGTTAAGCTAATATCCAGAAGAATTCAGGTCAGAAAGAGTTAAAAGAGATTAACTATGATAATGGGATGAAAAGTGAAATCAGAAGGAGCAGAATTTCACTGGTGAATTTTATCATGCATGTAAGGGGGAAAAAATGGTAATCTCACACAAACATAAAAAGTAAACAACAAAGGAATACTTTACTACCCTTTTTATGAGGCCACCTTATCCTAATACCATAGACATTATAAGAATAAAGAAGTATGAAAATTTGAAATATGAAATTAAATCCAGCAACATATAAAAAAGAAATGCATCATGATGATGTGATTTGCTCTAGGAATGCAAGGTTGGTTTAATATTCAAAAGTCAATCAATGTAATTTACCAAATTAAAGTAAAAAAGAAAAAAGCATATGATCACCATAACAGCTGAATAAGTATCTGACAAAATTCAAGAGTTGTTGTGATTAAAAAAATCATTGGTGATATCTATGGAAAACTTGAAGCTAATATCACACTTATTAATGAAAGAATGAAAACTTTTTCCCTGCAATTAAGAACAAAGTGAGGATATTCACTCTCCCTACCTATATTCAATATAGCCAGTGCAAAACAGGGCAAGGAAAAGAAAATAAAAACAACAACAAAAACGAGCATACAGATTGGGAATAAAAAAATCTTTTTGATTTCAAACACAATTGTTTAGGTAGAAAATAAAAAATAATCTACAAAAAAGCTACTAAAATAACTGTGGGTTTAGCATGGCCATTGGATACTAGGTCAATATACCAAAAAATCATTCATACATGCAACAAGCGTTGGAAAATAAAATTAAAAATGAACATTTCAGGGCACCTAGGTGACTCAGGCAGTTAAGCATCTGCCTTCAGCTCAGGTCATGATCTCAGTGTCCTGGGATTGAGTTCCACGTTGGGCTCTCTGCTCGGTGGAAAATCTGCCTCTCCCTCTCACCCTGCCTCTGTGCTCTCCCTCTCTCTCTCAAATAAATAAATAAAATCTTTAAAAAAATTAACATTTCAAATAGCATGAAAACGTGAAATATTTAATGATAAATTAAACAAAATATGTATAAGTCTTGTACACTGAAAAGTACAAAACACTAGCAAGAGAAATTAAAGAGAAATCTAAATAGAGAGATAAAATGGGTCAGAAAAATTAATAACATTAAGATGTTACTTCTTCCTAAATTCATATACAGGTGCAATACAATTCCATTCAAAATCTTTGCGTTCTTTGGTAGAAGTTAAGATGTGAATTCTTGTGCTACCTGGGTGGTTCAGTGGGTTAAGCCTCTGCCTTTGGCTCAGGTCATGATCTCAGGGCTCTGGGATAGAGCCCTGCATTGGGCTCTCTGCTCAGCGGGGAGCCTGCTTCCCTCTCTCTCTCTGCTTGCCTCTCTTCTTGCTTGTGATCTCTCTCTCTGTCAAATAAATAAATAAAATCTAAAAAAAAAAAAAAAAAAAGATGTGAATTCTTAAATATGTAAAGAAATGCAAAGAGCTTGGAAGAGTCACAACAATTTTGCAAAGACCAATGGTTTAGGACTTAGACTACTATTTCATAACACTTCAAAAATCAAGACACTGTGATCTGGCACAAAGATAGACATATAAATCAATGAAAAAGCAGAGATCATAAGTGGACCCAAACATACAGCTATTTTTTTTTAACAAAGGGGCCATTATTGGAAAAGATAGTTGCAAGAAAAATTGGGAAAATGTAGCAGCATTAGGTGAGATATTAAAGATGCTGAGTGACCGCAGAGAGCAGTAGAGGCAGAGAGAGAAGCTGCCTGATGAGTTCTCAAAGCCTGATTGAACAGACCATTTTCCTGTTTGGATGAGGCCCAGCTATTCTTGAAATCCCTTATGCCCTCTTAGCAGACAGAATTAGGTTATGTGTATGAAACCACAGATCTATAATCATCTCTGTATCTATCCATTTATGTACATATTAAGCTAATACATAAGATGTCTCCACCGCTAATCCAGTACCACAGGATTCGTTCTAGCCTTCTCTTCTTGCTTCATCCTGTAATGTCCCTCTCCATCACTGAGAAACCTGACTCTTACACTCACCATCCATTTTCTTACTTGTTCAACCCTTTCAGTCATTTTTTAATTGGGTTGTTTATCTTATTATTGAATTGTGAGACTTCTTTATTGTTGTGGATAAAAGTTTTATCAGGTGTACTTGTAGCAAATATTTTCTCCCATTTCATGGTTTGTCTTTTCATTTTCTTTCAAAGATCAAAAGTATTTCATTTTGATGAGAGTCCAATTTACTGATTCTTTTCTTTTATAGTTTGTGTTTTTTTTGTGTCCTAAGAAATTTGAGCTTAACCCAACATCTCAAAGATTGTCTCCTATGTTTTCTTCCAGATG
Organism: Mustela nigripes; assembly: GCF_022355385.1. Classification (NCBI taxonomy): domain Eukaryota; kingdom Metazoa; phylum Chordata; class Mammalia; order Carnivora; family Mustelidae; genus Mustela; species Mustela nigripes. Next base: position 47,003,152 of record NC_081562.1, on the reverse strand, counting down.
TTTCATAGTTTTAGCTCTTACATTTAGGTCAATGATCCATTTCAAGTTAATTTTTGTCAATTTCATTCTCACAAAACTACTTTTGCATTTGTATTTATTTTGTTATATAATATTCAAAACAGTAACATGTGACACTATCATAAACAACTTGGGAAAGCACAACTGAGTCTTGGTAAGTGTACTACTCAACTGAGAGAGAAAACATGTAGAATACTAGCGAATGGCCTCCTTAGTCTTGGATCTTTAGCATTGTGGGCTTTAGTGGGTATGTTTTACTGAAGGGATGGAGAGTTTGGGTTGATCCAGCAAAGAGGTTGGGTGGAAAAAAAAAAATCTGCCAGATACACACGAGTGAGTTTGTAGATCAGCTTTATGCATACCAAACTAGGCCCAGATTATGTCTCTATTTTTGGATGTCACAATGTAAGAAAAACTGACAAACTAAAATAGTGCTCTATGAACTTTTCCAGAGTTTATGATTTCATGGAAGCTACCTCAGTAATACTCAAGTAAGAGACGTTGTTAGTTGCTTTTGTTTTTGTTTTTGTTTCTGTTTTGCACAGATTTCTATTTTTCTTTTCTAGTGGCCCTGTAGCTTTAAAGGAAGGGAGAAAAAGTTGGGAATCATGATTGAACAGGTACCCTCTTTGAGGAACTTAATCATTTATGAATATATGAATTCATATATTAAATATATATATATGAATATTATGAATGCTGGATAATATGTGTGGAAGTCAGTGTTGCCTAAGAAATAGCTACTTTCTTTCTCTTCCCTGGAAACAACCCTGACTTTATACCAGTAACTAGGTACCCAATGTAGCAGACACTAACATAGCTACAAGGGGTTGCCAGCTGCAAAGACCTGGTGCTCAGCCTCTATCTTGCTAGAGCTCATCTCAAAAAAACTTTATAGCCCTGAGGCATTTACCTGAGTGATCACTTCTTTGCTCATTTGGCCTTTATAGCAGCCAAAGAAGGGTGACAGGCTAATGAATAAATGGTGACAAGGTATATGATATCATAGGGAGATACTGATTCACTTTAGTTACTTAAGGTTGATTCATGAATTGCCTCACTAGGCTGATTCACATTTACATGTCTCAAGGGAGACACTCTCCAGTGTCCTTGAAGACAGTTTATCATTCTTACTTGTTTAGTTCCCCTAACTTAAATTTCTATCTCTAAACCTGAGCTTAGAATATTGCTTTGCTTACCTTCAAAATATTTCTAAGCTTGAGTGATGATGTGCTGTTGAAGAAAAACCTTATTTGATCTGGTTTAATTAAATCAGTAGTCTCATTTTATGATTTAGATATACATAATCTTAGAATACAATCATTTTGGTTTATTATTGATTTGGGCTATGTTGAGAAAATCATTTTTGCTATTAAAAGAACCTACTGAATTTATTCCCGGAATTGTGAACAGGTAGATTTATCAGTCTCTTTAAATTTCCTTTGGAAATGTCCTTTCAAATAGCAAATCATAAAAGCCAAGATTGATATTTTGACTAACCTAAAATGCAGTGATCAGTAGACGCATAAAGAACAATTTAAAATGCTGTTTCAGATAAATTTGAGGAGACATAAAAACGTAACAAAAAGAAAATACTTACCTCAACTCCATCATTGGAAGGCATGGCTGGAACAAGAATCAGCAATAATGACAAACAAGAACATGGAAGTCATTTGGTGCCAACCATAATTTCACAAAAGTCAAGACTGAGGCTTAAAAGGCTGGGTGATTAACTTTTGATCATATTTCTTGTCATTGGCAGGAGTCTAAGATCCAGGTTTCTTTACTTTTAGTCCTGTGTTGTTAATGGTTGTTGTTTCCATTAAATTTCCTATATTAGGGCTGATCACATCTGTTATGGATGTCAATGACCAATCTAACTGGTCAGTCATCATTATTCAGGTGATCAAAATGATTAGGAAGGTTGACCTTTCTGTTTCATTCACTTCTGATGAATAGACCTTAACCTTGTCATAATAACCCTAGCTTTTTGGCTTGATTGTGTGAACCTAAGTCTATCAACCTTTCTAGTTTTCCATTTTAATCCTGGAGAAAAAGAATTAACAGAGCTTAATGTAGTATGAAGGGTTGTGTAAGTTAGTCAAAGAATGAGAAAATCTCACCTTTGTAAAGCACTTCACAGATGATGAAGTGCTTTCATCTATATCACAACCCCATGAGATACTATGCCTACTTCGCAGATAAGGGATATGAACGATCCAGTTGAATTGCAGAGCAGGACTAGAAATGAGTTTTTCTATATTCAAATCCAATATTCTTTCAATATTCTACCTTTTGAAAATCACTTAAGAAATTATTTACTTTCCATTATAATGGATTATAATTAACTCATGTCCAGAAAGAAAATGAGTGAAGACCAAATGTTTTCCTTGTCTATTACTGTTCTAATACTTTGAAAACAGGAACACTTAAACATTTATAACAGAATGTATTAATTCATAATAAATATATTGTAAGCATTGCTATGTACTACAAGCTGTTAGTTATGAGGGGACAAACCTGTTGCGGGGAGTAATCTATAAACTGTAAACACTGGTGTCAAGTGTTATTATTTTAAGAGGAAACTCACAAAGTAGAGCTTATAAATTCTTGGATATCACAAAACAAAGGCCCAAGTTAAAGACTCAAAAATGCTTGCTTAAAAGAAATCTCCCAGTCACTTGTTTCAATAACCACCTCCTCAAGATAAGGATAACTTAGAAGGGAGAGGTCAACTGACTTGCCAAACATCATTTCACCCATTAGAGTCAAAGCAAGATAATTGTTTAAGGAAAGGTTAAAGTTTCAGGATACAAAGAGAGGTCTTGAGACTTTTTTTTTTGGAACTTTTGCATCCAGTAATCTAACAAGGGTTTAACTTGTCTGCAGCAAGTAAATATAAAACACAAAAGAAGTTCCTAGTCTCTTTTTCAATAATACAGCAATTCCCTGGTCCCTCCTTCTTTCCCCCTTGCAACTGCAGAAAGATGACTAATGGGTTTCATACATAATCGCTATCGATATTGGAAGCGGCCTGATACAATGATCAGGCAAAATTAGAGCATTTACATTTCAACTTTATCGTCATTGTTATTGTTATTGTTATTGTTGTTTCATAAAAGTGAAAAATACTGATGGTGTTGATATAGTCCCCAGGAAAGCTCAAGTTATCACTTTCAACTGTTATACTAGGATACTTTGAGCTGGGAATTTTTAAAAGATGCTTTTTCCTTTGCACATTATCTGATAAAGACAAAACAGTCAGTCAGAGAGCATGACTTTGTATGGAGTTCATGGAATGTAGATAAATGAGATGTGATCGGTAAGTGAATGCCTTATTATCAGTAAACCTTATTCATATCAAAGTTTCCTCATAATTCAAAGCAATCTCAACTATCTATCCTTAACTTCCAGTGGAGGAAATGGAGAAATCCATTAAATTACATAAGCACTACTTGTGAAATGGAAATCTTTTAAATCAGTGAAACACTGTAGGCATAGAACCTAAGCATATGTGACTATTATCAAGCAACTGGGTGTCCATTCACTTTGCTGAGTGGCAAATAACAAAGGAATGCAAACAGATACCAAGTACTGGCCCAACTCAACTGCTCTTTAAAAAAAACCTGTCTCAAAATGCCTGCAAAGTGTATACAGGAGGACAAAAGGAGAATGAGACAAAGGAGGAAATCAGGTGTCAGCTCTACTTAGCTGTAACACCAAATTGGCCTTTCCTTAGTCGGTCTACTCTGGAAGTCAAGGTCCTGGCTACGCATGTTAATTGGGTCCACCAAATTTGAGTATTTCACCTAACTAAAATTTTTGAGGATTTGTTTGCAAAAGCACTAAGTTGAAAGAATGAAACCTCCTCTGTGGAGGTGTAACCAACAGGCATAAATACACTCAGTGAATTATAAATTGGATAATAGGAATAAATATTCATAGCAAATTACAAATCCCTCTTCAGTGGGCATCAGTAAAACACAATAAAATTACTAATATGGGTAGATTCTTTATCCTCTATGTTAAAGTATAGCTTTTAAAAAAGGAAAATCATGACTATGAAGCAAATATAAAATTAACACATGTAAATGATTTTATTTAACTCACTAACTAATGAGAGAACCAGTAAGATGTTAGGACAATTCAAAATGCACTTAAGAAGCTGGGTATTTATAGGGAATTTAACAAAGCAATGTTAAGATTGCTGGTTTAGATATAAACTGATAATGACCAATGGGCCATAAATCTCTGGGGTTATCTGTTTTACCAGTGTCCACCAATCATCTCAACCTGACAAAGTCTTTAAGTTAACAGAGCAAACTCACTAAGTCTGGGCCTTTAATCAATAGCAAGCATTGCTACGAACAATCCTTGAGTGGCCTTTGCCCCTGTTTATATTGAAAAACATGCTGTCTGTTGCATATGTGTGTATGTGTATGTGTATGTGCATGCACGTGCCTTATTTCAGGTTTTGAAGTTTGGGGTAATTTTTCTGACATGTTCTTTCCTTACTTAGCTTCTTCAGGACCATTATCTAGGTGGGTCCAAACCCACTTGAGTTCAGGATAAATATTCTAACCAACCAAGAGTTTTTATTTTCTCTGTCAGCTTTATTTAATAGTGAGTCATTAAAAGTACAACTTTTGGGGCACCTGGGTGGCTCAGTCAGTTAAGCGTCTGTCTTTGCCTCAGGTCATGATCCTGACTCCCTGATCATCAACTGGTGAGCCTGCTTCTCCCTATTTTTCTCCCTCTCCCTCTGCCCCTGTCCCTCCCACTCATGCTCATGGTCTCTCTCTCTCTCTCACTCACTCTCAAATAAAGTCTTTAAAATTTTTAAAATAATTTTTGAAGTATAATAACTTTAAAACCCAGTGATATAGATTTCATCAAATATATTTTAAATTGCTCTAGGTTTTCTATTTCTACTTAATTTTGCATAAATCCGTGGAATTAAGGAAATGTTAGAGAAGCACCCATTAGATGTGAACATTCCTTGTTCAAGCTTCCTGAAAAATGTCTGATAGTGCCTTCTGTAATTGTATTTGGGGTAACTCTGGAGATCCCACTAGCTCTAGGTAGCAAGGAGAAAATCGTATGTCTCAAGCTAACCTCTAACTTAGAGGAGACTTTCTCTCATTACTCAAAACCCATCTCCTCTGTGATGATTTCTTACTTTTTCACTTTGTATGTTCCCTTCCCACTCTATTTCTTTGCCTTTATCCAAGTACAACCTGATAAAATCTAACCATTTTTCTATAATTTTTATGGTTACCTATTTTACAGCCTCTTACATGTATATCATTTAAAAATGGAAAATAGAGCGCCTGGGTGGCTCAGTGGGTTAAGCTGCTGCCTTCGGCTCAGGTCATGATCTCAGGGTCCTGGGATCGAGTCCTGCATCGGGCTCTCTACTCAGCAGGGAGTCTGCTTCCTCCTCTCTCTCTCTCTGCCTGCCTCTCTGCCTACTTGTGATCTCTCTCTGTCAAATAAATAAATAAAGTCTTTAAAAAAAAAAAAGGAAAATAAACAATGTTAATAAATGCAACTGTAATTCAATCTGAAATCACTCCTCACTCTCAAAATGAAGATTAGCAGAAATTTGAAAAACAGATAACTGAGAGAGTCATCCTTCTACTTAAATTCATAACTTACTTTCTGGTTATTCCTTTATGATAGTTTTACTAGAAATAGAATTATAGCTTCAAAGGCAATGAACTCTAGAGTCAGACCCAGAATTACGTCCCCTTCTCCCTATTTCCCCCTCTCTTTCTTTCTTTCTTTCTTTTTTTTTTTTTTAAGGTCCTATTTATTTATTTGGCAGAGAGATAGACAGAGCCAGAGAGCACAAGTGGAGGGAATGGCAGGGGGAGAGGGAGAAGCAGGCTCTGCACTGAGCAGGGAGCCTGATGTGGGGCTCGATCCCAGGACCCTGGGATCATGGCCCGAGTTGAAGGCAGACGCTCAACTATCTGAGCCACCCAGGTGCCCCTTTCGCCTCTTCTGACTGGCTTTGTAACTTTGGTAACTAAGGCCTTATATGTTCATCTGTAATGTGGGCATCATATTATAGGGTTATTAAATAATATATTAAAAAATTTAGCCCAGGCCTATAGCTCAATAAATGGTAGTACCCAAAACCACCACCTCACCCCACCCCACTTCATCATGTATTCTATTTATTTATTTACTTTTAACGATTTTATTTATTTATTTATTTATTTATGAGAGAGAGAGAAAGAGTTAGCAGGAGGGAGAATCTAATGTAGACTCCATGTTGAGTGCAGAGCCTGATGTGGGGCTTGATCCCACGACTGCAAGATCATGACCTGAGCTAAAACCATGAATTGGGACGCTTAACCGACTGAGCCACCCAGGTGCCCCTATGTATTCTACTTAAATGTCATCTCTTCACAGAGGCCTTCCTTGCCCATCATTTTACCCTACATTTTCCCTACCAGAGTTCTCAGTTTCTCACAATTCATGGTTATTTATCTTTCCTGTCTTGTCCATGGGACTGGAAGCTTCAACAGCAGAGGTAATAGATATCTCATTCACCACTATGTATCCAGATCCTAGACCAGAGCCTGGCATATAGTAGACATTTAGGACATATTTGACAGTAAATGAATCTAAGCCCCAAATAGGACTTTATCACTTAACATTATAGAACAGGAGATGTCTTTAAAAGAATGTGGTCACTCTCCTTTTCCCTTTAGCCTTTGCCACTGCTAGAGAATTGAGAAAAGGATATCTGGATGCATAAATACTGCCAATTTTCTTTATGTCATGTGCCAAAGGTATATTACAAGGACATAGAATATTTCTGAATACTGCATACTTAGTGGATATTAAAATGTACAAACTTATTCAACTCAATAACAACAACAGCAACAACAACAACAAAACACAACAATCTGAGTTTAATATAGGCAGAGGAACTAAATAGACATTTTGCAAAGATATCCAAATGGCCAACAGGTATATAAAAAGATACTCAACATCACTAAACATCAGGGAAATGTAAATCAAAAGCACAATGAGGTATCATCCCACACCTGTTAGGACAGCTACCACCAAAAAGATGAGAGGTAACAAGTGTTGGTGAGGATGTGGTGAAAAGGGAACACTTGTGCATGCTGGTGGGAATGCAAATCATTCAACTACTATGGAAAACAATATGGAATTCCTCAAAATTAAAAACAGACCTATCTTTTTTTTTTTAAGATTATTTTTATTTACTTGACAGAGATCACAAGTAGGTAGGCAGAGGCAGGCAGAGAGAGAGAAGAGAGGAGGAAGCAGGCTCCCTGCTGAGCAGAGAGCCCCATGCGGGGCTTGATCCCAGGACCCTGAGATCATGACCTGAGCCGAAGGCAGAGGCTTTAACCCATTGAGCCACTCAGGTGCCCTAACAGACCTATCTTTTGATCCAAAAATTTCATTTCTGGGTATATATCCAAAGGAAGTATAAACAGGATATCAAAGATAGTATGTACTCCCATGTTTACTGCAACATTAGACATAATAGTCAAGATATAAAAACAACTAAGTAGCCACCTATGGATGAATGGATAAATATATATATACACACACATATACATATACACAAAAATATTTTATATATATAACAGAATATATATTTCATATAATTTATAAATTATATATGTATATATAACCTTGACATTTGCAACAACATGGATATAACATTATACTAAGTGAGATAAATCAGATGAAAAAGACAAATATTCAATATGATATTCAATAGACTCTAAAAAGACAAACTCATAAAAACAGAGATTAAAATGGTGGCTACCAGGAAGGGTTGGAGACACATGTTATTTAAGGGTATAAACTTGCAATGAGTAGTAAATAAGCCCTAGAAATCTAATGCACAATAAAGTGAATATAGACACTAATATTGTATTATAATCATCAAACTTGCTAAGAAACTTAGCAAATTAATTATTATAACCATGAAAAAGTAATAATAATTATGTAGCATGATAGAGGTGCTAATTATTGCTACAATGGCATCCTATTATAATATATTAATGTATAAAATTAACATTTTGAACACCTTACATTTACATAACGCTATATATCAAATATATTTCAATTTTAAAAGATGTACAAATGTCCATATATACCTAAATATAAATGAAATTGTTTAACTTACAAGCATTCTTAAGTGCAAGATATTTATAAAGGTAGCTCACTCCTTAATCATATAGTATGCTTTTCTACTCAAGGATGATAGATTAGATTCGTAGAGGTAAAAGTTATAGACATCTATCACTCTCACTTGTCACCTAGCATTCAGATATCTTTCTTTCCTGCATTTCATTTAACACAGCCTTTAGCAAACTAAAAAAAAAAAAAAAGCATCAATATAAAAAAATATATATATGCTTATATGAAATACATGCTATAGGAAATGTACTGGGTGTGGTGCTGACAGAGTTTAGTTTTCCAAAACATACTTAAATGACATCCACAGAATTACTTTTAAGTCTACTAATCTGATAATGCCTGTCCTCATTATCCATATTCAGTCTTCTGGGAATTCTAGATCACTTTATCAGACTAAAACTAAATGGACATTCTGTTCTCATCATTTCTATCCTAACAAGAAAGGTTTTTGTTATTTCTGCACTTAATTGTTTCAAGTCGTCAAACTTGGGCCCACGATTGAGCTTACGGTCAAAACCAGTGGGAAAGACAAACACCTTCAAAACTGAAGGTAAAGTGGCTTAGATAAGGCCTTGAGTTCTGGGTTGAAGGAAAGCACTGAATTCATGATGGAAAAGTCAGTATGAACTCTTCTAACATAAGTATATTTGAGATCAAGTCATAGGAATTCAAATAGATATAAATCTATATGCATCAATTTATCCTTTTATTTTCTACACTGTTTAAACATGAAGGGACTGTGTTTTATAGTGTAGTTTCATTTAGTTACTCTTTGTTTTTAACATATTTTTCCATTTAAACAACTAAAACAAAGAGCCAAATAGACAAAAAAGTATAAGCATTGTAGTATGAAATAATTTCAGGCACAACTTCTGCCCTAAGTGGTTCCATATAAATTAAAATGACACATAGGACAGATGGTGCAGAAGTTTCACAGGGGAATTTTAAAACTTGGTGATATGAATTGGCTGAATCTCATGTGCTTCTGTTGATAAAATATTGGAAAGATACAAAACCTTGAAAGTAAACATTAGTCACTATGTGGTCTTGGCCTAAAAAAATTGAACCTAGAGAATTTCATCTAGCAGATGGAAAAGCAATACCTTCTAAAATCCATTTAAAATAATTCTGTTTCCTAGTGCAGCCACTCTGGAAAACAGTATATTCCTCAAAAGGTTAAAAATAGAACTACCCTATGATCCAGCAATTGCACTACTAGGTATTTATCCAAAGGATATAAAAATACTGATTCGAAGGGGCACAGACACCTCTGTTTTTAGCAGCACTATCAATAATAGCCAAATTATGGAAAGAGCCTAAATGCCCATTGACTGACAAATGGATGAAGAAGATGTGCTATATAGATACAATGGAATATTACTCAGCCATCAAAAATAATGAATTATTGCCAATCGCAACAATGTGGTTGGAGCTAGAGAGTATTATTTTAAGTGAAATAAGTCAGTTAGAGAAAGACAAATACCATATTATCTCACTCATATGTGGAATTTAAGAAACAAAACAGATGAATATAGGGGAAGGGAAAGAAAAATAAAATAAGATTAAAAAAAAAAAGGGAGGCAAACCATAAGAGACTCTACAGTTAAGAGAACAAACTGAGGGTTACTGGAGGGGGGGGATGAGCTAAATGGGTGATATGCATTAAGGAGGGCACTTGTAATGATGAGCACTGGGTGTTATATGGAAGTGGTGAATTACTAAATGCTACTTCTGAAATTGATACTACACTATGTGTTATCTAACTTGAATTAAAATAAAATCTTGGAAGAAAAAATAAATAAAGCCATTTTGTTTCATCAGATTCAAATATATTATGAAACAAAGAGGCCTTGGTGTGATCAGAAAGCCCTAGGTTGAGAGAATCAGGAGACCCTGCTTCTAGCCATACCCTATTATTCCAGGAAATTGTAACCTCACCTCCCTAGGCCTCAGTTTTTTTCTGTAAATTGAAGAAAATAATTAGATACTATACTTAACATAGCTCAAGATGCCAGCTGTAATGTTTTAGAGGTCAATATTCCCTATGAACATCTTAATGTTCAAGCCATCCCACTTACCTTAATAGAGAAAGCTTTTCATGGATACTTTTTTTCTCATCAAACACTATTTGCAAAAAGGCCTCCTATTGGCTGGGCATCAAGAGCACTAAACACATACTTATGTCTTCACACTTTTGTCCAGGCATGTCTTTTCTTTGGTCTTATATGTTGAAGTATCACAGTGGCCTTGAGATCAGATAGACCCAAGCTGCAATGTTGGCTTCACCGGTAAATAACTCATGGCCGTCTTGAAGAAGTAATGTAATGTCTCTGATATTTAGTTTCCTCATCAGTAAAATGAGCATATTAGTAGTATCTTTATCATAAAGCTTTGTGAGGATTAAATGAGATGACACATGAAGAGCTTTAGATGTGGTACCTGCCACATGTGTTCAAATATTATTATTGACTGTCTCTACCTACTTGGAAATATGATATGGGTTTGTGTAGCTGTGGGAGCTTTGGACTTACACTTGAAGGTGAGCACAGGATGGTACAGTAGAGTGAGTTAAAGGGAGTGGGACTGAGAAGCAGCAAAAGTAAAATACATCCAAGCTTCAAAAAGAAAGTCTGCGGGACAATTTTTTTTAAAGATTTTATTTATTTATTTGACAGACAGAGATCACAAGTAGGCAGAGAAACAGGCAGAGAGAGAGGAGGAAGCAGGCTCCCCGCTGAGAAGAGAGCCTGATGCGGGGCTCGATCCCAGGACCCTGAGATCATGACCTGAGCCGAAGGCAGAGGCTTTAACCCACTGAGCCACCCAGGTGCCCCAGGACAATTATTTTTAAAGTCTATTTGTAAAAAATTAAGAGTTGCTAAAGGAACTCTTACCTTGTTTCTATTTAGCAAATTGGTGACCAAAAGCATGTTCAGAATTAGAATTTCCAAACTAGGCTCAGTAAATCCCATATTTGGGTTATTGCATTAAAAACCATCTTCCACAAATGAAAAGATATATACCAAAATATTAACAATGGATACTTCTGGGTGGTAAGAGTATAGGTAATCTTATTTGCTCCTTTATATAGATTCATTTATTTTTCAGGTTATTATTTTCTAAATAAAGGTATCATTTTATAATTAGAAGATTAATCATAATAAAATATGTAATAACTGAAGAAAAAGGATATGGATCTTTCATGGATCTGTTCTTCAAATATCTTGGATTCTCTAGCAACTGTTTAGTATTTGCAAATTTTTCCCTGTTAATAAAGTAATTATTTAACCCTCCTCTAGGCTTGTAACATCAAAGTCACTGCTCCAAGACTGAAATTCTAAAATGATTTCAATACATCAAGCACTCGCACTGGATACAGTACAGAGATTCAAGTTAGGAGTGAGGGTCGGGAAAGTGGGCAGAGGAAACAATTAAAAAAAAATGTTATGCACTTACTCTTAAAAAGACACACATATACCTATAAACATACACATAAATACATACATATTCATGTCAACACATATGTACATAAACTGCCCCATCTCACTTCCTGTTGCTTTTTATATTGGTTTTTATATTGCTTTTTATATTGATTATTGCTAATGATACCCAGCTGTGCCAGTTCCTTGGGCTCTTTACCTATGTTTTCCTTTCTCTCAGATGTAATTTCTCTTGCATTTAAATAGTCTTTTTAAATGAGGCCATTCTGACAGACCCTGATCTGGCATATGGCTGGGAAATATCCAATGAGTTTAGGATGCTTAGCCAGATAACTCAGACACCACAGATGTGGCCTCTATTAAAATGACCTTAAATGGACTCCAAGGCCTAAGGCTGAAGGCATATTAAGAACCAAATTAGAAGTCATAGTTAATGGGAAAGTGGATTAGTCCCCAACCTATTCACCTAGGAATGGGCAAATGCTCAGAATTACTAAAGACTTCCAAGGAGAGCTAGCCTCATATATTTGTCTCTTTTTAGAGTTAGAGGGGAAATTTGAAACCATGCAGTCTGACCACTTCCTCTTCACACATTAAAAACAACAACAACATCAGAGATGCTAAGATGGCTTTCACAGAGAGCCATCATGCCTCCTCACACCTTGAGTCAGATGTGGGTCTTTGGCTGTAAACAACAGAAGCCTCCCAGACTAATCTAAGCAAGAAAGAATGTGTTGGGAGACAATGAAGTTCTCACAGAAGGAAAGCAAAAGCCTGAAGTGGCAAGATGAGAAAGGACAAAAACCAGAAAGTTGTAGCGGTCTCAGGAATAGGAACTGTTCAATTGTTTTGACAGAGAGCCTTGGTAGAACAGGAGGAACCAACCATTGTTTTTCGCACATCCCTGAATCATTCCCCTAAAGAGGCAAAGAAACAGGAAGAGTCACACTGACTCTTGGGTTGTCTGCCCACTCCTCAGCAGGCACCTTGATTTATAGTCTCATCAAGTTTTCACTTAATAGCAGAAAGGTAATCCCACAAAAAGAAATTGGAATACCATTATACTATTACTCAAGAGGCGCCTGGGTGGCTCAGTTGGTTAAGCATATGCCTTCAGCTTAGGTCATGATTTCGGGGTCCTGGGATGGAGCTGCACCCCCTCCCCCTCCCCCACCCCCATGTGCCTTGCCAGGGAACCTGCTTCCCCTCCTCCCCCGCCCCCCCCCCTCTGTTCTTGCTCGCTCTCAAAAAAAAAAAATCTTAAAAAAAAAAAAAAAAAAAAAAAAGAGGATGTTAAAAGGTATGAAAGGAGAGGTCAGGGACACCGAAGAAAAACATTATCTTTTTCACATTTTTGTCTAGTCCTGACCCAACTATAAGGCAAATACAGCTTTCCATTTTTATTCCTCCTAACTTGCAGACTTTACTAAGCGGCTGAAGATTAGTTCATTTTTACAGGGACCTTAATCAGGGGAACCAGTTTTTCTCAATTTATGACCATGAAAAGGGCATGAAAAATTCAGTCAGAGGAAAAGAAAACCCTTACCATCGGTGTCCTCTTCCCTCAAAGAGCTCTTTGAAATGGGAAATAAAAATGGAATAATATCCTTCAATTTACCAAGAATAAAGCTTGTTTCCAAAATTTTTGCACAGTGCCAAAAATTTATAGCAATACTCATGTTCAGGACAGAAACTGTGCAGATTCAGAGTTTCTCATTGTTATATAATCCTTAAGTAGTTGAAAACAGGCTCTTTATTTTCATTTTCTCTCATTCAAAAACCATATTCAACATATAGTTTCTGAAAGAAGAAGAGCACTAACGTTGTTTGACTACCACACAGGAACCCTTCTGTCCCTGTCTCCTAGGAAGAACTTTCTCAATAAAACACTTTTTCAAGAAATCACTCTCAGGCTTTGCTTCAAGGGAGAACCCAACTTAAGAATATAGGCAGACAGAGAGTAATGTGTTAATATTTCTAATATATATCTTTGATAGAAGTAATCAGGGCCTGAGCCAGAAGCTGACATTCTGTTCAGAAACGTTTATCCTTATTTCCAATATAGTATGTACTTCCTCCACAATGACTTTTCAACATAAAGTGTAACTACAGAATTTGTGTGGCTTCCTAAGTGGGGGGAAAAAAAAAGAGAGAGGGAGAGAGACAATTAAGAAAATTAGATGAATTACTACCAAAAATGCATGGACTAATTCTGAAGCATGGTTTTTGGAGCTAGACTGAGCTGGGTTTGAATCCAGCTTTAACATTAGTGGCCATGCATTCATTAAAAGAAGAAGAATAAGAATATCTTTTGGGGGGGGTAGGATTTTTGAGAATGAGATTTATTTTATTTTATTTATTTTTTTAAGATTTTATTTATTTATTTGACAGAGAAAGATCACAAGTAGGCAGAGAGGCAGGCAGAGAGAGAGAGAGAGAGAGAGAGAGAAAATCAGGCTCCCTGCTGAGCAAAGAGTCCAATGCAGGGCTCAGTCCCAGGACCCTGAGATCAAGACCCGAGCCGAAGGCAACGACTTAGCCCAGTGAGCCACCCAGGCGCCCCGAGAATTAGATTTATTTTAGATAAAATACTTAGACCCAAAATATACTGATGACCAGTGGTATTATGGGGCCCACTCTCAACAGCTTACGATAGGAACTTCTACTAATTTCTTCCCAGCTCCACACTCAGTGATATCACACTGATTTCTTAAAGCTGGCTACGGTGGGAGTATTACATCACAGAAATTGGCAAATGCTAGAAATCAAGACTCCCACTTATCCCAGAGCTGCTCGTTAAACATATACAAGCACATCACTGCCTTCATCTATAATTCTAGTCTAGACAGTCCCTTGAGCTGTAGACTCACATTGCCTACTAAAGTTCTCCTGAACGCCCCACAGGAATTTAAAACTAGGTGTGCCTGGCTGTCTCCATCAGAAGAGCATGTGACTCTTGATCTCAGGCTTGTGAGTTTGAGCCCCGTGTTGGGCATAGACATTTCTCAAGTAAATTAAAAAAAAAAAAATTTTTTTTAAATAAAACTCAATACTCCACAATTAAACTCATCTCTTCTATCCTCTGTTCATTTCCATTGGTGGAATAACATGGCCCCAGAAATGCAAACTAAATCCAAGAGTTATTCCTTTACATCTCCCTCACCTTGATCCCCACAGTCAATCAATCTAAAACAAAACAAAACAAAAAACTAATTTAAAAAAACCTTGCAATTTTATGCTTCCTAACAATTTCTCCAACTGTATACTATTCCCCAAGATCGTACTCTTTTCTTCTTTTGCCTGGAAATTCCAACAGCTTTCTGATTACTCCCCTTAAAATTCACCCTTCGTATCACCTCAGATAAAGCTTTTTAAAGGTAGGTGTTTTGTTGAGTGAAATGCGTAAGCCTGATGATTCACAGACTTGTACCCCTGGGGCAAATAATACATTATATCTTAATTTAAATAAAGAAAATGGGGGTGCCTGGGTAGCTCAGTGGGTTAAGCCTCTGCCTTCAGCTCAGGTCATGATCCCAGGGTCCTGGGATCAAGCCCCACATCAGGCTCTCTGCTTAGTGGGGAGCCTGCTTCTTCTTGTCTTTCTGCCTGTCTCTCTGCCTCCTTGTGATTTATCTGTCAAATAAATAAATAAAATCTTTAAAAAATTTTTTTAAAAATTTTAAAAAGAAAATGCATATATATACATATATATATACCTTGTTTTTTAAAAAAGGTGCCATTCTTCTGCCTAACAGCCTCCCAGGTTCTATATTGTTTATAGGACAAAATCCAAGCTTCTTAATTTTATCATCAAAGTCCTTTATCACCGTGTTTTAGTTTATATTTCAACCTCATCACTTACCATTCCTACTTTGGAGTTTACATTTCAGTCACCGACTACTCACAGCATTGATTCATGCTCTGGGGATGAATTTCCTTCAGTATATAACCACCACAAGTATTGAACAACTAAGGTAAACTATGGGTAAACATTCTTTTTTTTTTTTTAAAGATTTTATTTATTTATTTGACAGAGAGAGAGAGAGAGAGAGAGGCAATGAGAGAGGGAACACAAGCAGGGGAAGCAAGAGAGGGAGAAGCAGGCTTCCCAATGAGCGGGAAGCTGGATGCAGGGCTCCATCCCAGGATGGTGAGATCATGACCTGAGCCGAAGGCAGACGCTTGATGACTGAGCCACCCAGGCGCCCCTAAACATTCTATTTTTATTTTAAAAATCCAAAGGTATAATATTTATTCAAAATTGAAACGTATTTAATGTATCTTCCATCATTCCCATATCACTATTATAAATTGCATTAGACTGCATAACTGGCAACGAATTCCGTCCATCCTTGTATACACAACATTTTGCAATGTGACTTCACAGCTCCTTCCATTAAGAGGCGGAGTCTATTTCTCCAGTCCTTGAAATTAGGCGTGGCCATGTCTGTTGCTTTGGCCAATGAGACATACACACAAGAAGCAAGCAGAGCCTTGAAAGTGCTTATGCATTAGGGCTGCTCTCCTGTGGCTCTTAGGAACCCTATGACTATTATTGTGTAATAAAGCCAAGATCGATGCTGGATAATGAGAGGCTTGTAGCCAAGTCAGCCCTACTGCCCCAGTTGACATCTAGCCCACCTCCAGACATGTAGTGAGAGCATTCTACATCTTTCAGCCCCATCAAAGTACCAGCTGATTCCAGCTCAAGTCTGCCCAGGCCAGAAACCACAAAACCATGAGAAAGAGTAGTTATTTTAAGCTTCTAATTTTGGGTGGTTTGTTATGGAGCAAAAGCTGATTCCTGAAAAATACTAGCTTTTCTTTGTAAGAACCACTTCTGCATTTCAGCAGAGCCTAAAGCAGCAAAATATAATAGTCCTAAAAGTTATTAATGTAGGCCAACTTTCAATAATAAACTATGAATTTGCCTTATGTGTAAAAGAATGTATAGTTCACTGATGAAATGAAAAAAGGAGTTAAACACGTGTAAAGAGATTTAATCAGAAAACTGGCAGTGACAACGCCATACTACTGGTTATCTATCAAATATTTGTGTTATTCCATACCAGCCACTACTGTAGATTCCTTATATACAAAGATAAAACAATATATTAATGTAAAATGTACTTATAAATTAACATATTAATTACCTCTATCATACAAAGGGGCCTGTAATCCACCTAGATGAAGTAGCCATCTAAACAGGTAGATGATTTTTAAAATAATTACTAATTCTCTCTGACTATAAAAGTGATAATAGTATTACGGAAAAACAAAGATTATCAGGTATTCTACCAACTAAAACACAATATTAAATTGGGTTAATATTCTTACAAGTATATATCTTTTCATTCCTTTATGCATTTGTATATTTAAAAATAGGATTATATATATGCAGTATTTTATAATCTGCTTTTTAAAATTACAGTACATTGTCAATATCTCCTCTTTATATTAAATATTCTATAAAATCGTGTTCACAGATGCATTGTATCCCATTATATAGATGTATCATATTATTTATTTAATCAATATTTTATTGTTAGATGCTGATTTTTTTCCAGTTTTTCTTTCTTCTCATTGTTGTTACAATGAACCTGTGCAACAAAATCCATGGGCACATACGTGATTACTCCTGAGAATTAAAGAGTGTAATAGACATAAGTTGTCAAGTGAGCACAAAAATAGCAGGAAGAGGAGGAAAAAGTGAATAGAAGCTTGCGAAGCACATAGGAAGGGAAGTTTGAATGCAAAGGTCCTGAGGCAAGATCACAGCATATCCTCAGAAAATGGCAAGAAAAACATAAGACTTGAGCAGAGATCTCTTGGGGAAGAATAGTGCAGAGGAAGTTGGTAAGTCAAAACAAGACTATCATTCTAAAAATTTAGATTTTATTCTATAGCTTATGGGCAGCCTTTGAAACTTCTGTCTACAAAAGAATTCTTTAGCAGTAATACAGAAGAGTTGTTTTATTTTCTTGGGGCTATCTTCATAATATTTTCCTTTAAAATGGTTACTGTAGGGGCAGTGGCTCAATCTGTTGAGCATCTGCCTTTGGCTCAAGTCATGATCCTAAGGTGCTGGGATTGAGTCCCGTGTCCGGCTCTCTTCCTCTGCCTGCCATTCTGCCTCCTTGTGCTCTCTATCTCTCTGTCAAATAAATAAATAAGGTCTTTCAAAAAGTATAAAAAATTATTGTAAAGGATCTGCTGCTTCCTTAAGACTGACTTTATTATTCCTTGGGGCTAAATTGATTTGAAATCTTTACATAAAAGAAAAATTGATTTGAAATCTTTACATAAAACACTTAAAAAACACATCTATTCCTCATATAGAATAGTATCTATTTTCATTGTAACCACGGTCATCTGGGATAGATTCCGTGGTAATTGTGAGAATTTTGATTTATAGCTTAGACAATAGAGTAACAAGGACAGAAGTGAGAAGTGATAGCTAAATGGATAACCTACAAAAGTTATATCTTTAGACAAAGCTTTACCTTTACAGTATTTTTGATCCATATGGGTTAAATCGAGAAGTACAAAGTAACTATTGTACAACAGACTGGAGGGACTGGTTACATTGTCAGTCCAGCTGCATACGTTACAATCAGTCATGAAAATAACCAGTGTGAACAGGAAGGCCATGCTTTGGCTCTCTGTCTGCACACTCACACAGCCATAGCATATAGCCACTCTGCTATTCCGGCCTATATAAATTCATTGTCTTGATTATACCCAATAATAAACGGAAAATAATGTGATGGTAAATGCAAATACCCTCGCCTAATCATGGCACATTGCTGAAAATCGCTTTAATGCTGTACTGAATGTTCACCATTGCAAAATTACAAGGTCTCCCAATTACAGTATTCACCATTATCAAACTGCTATTTGATAACTGTTATAAATCAAAGACCAGAGGCAAAGATCAAAGAATGAGAACCACAGATGTCAGCCTGCCCTTTCAAGCCCATCTCAATTTTCTCTGACCTTCTGTCTCTCTGGCACATTATATTAAAGTAACTTCGGTGATAAATATCTCCAGCATCTAGATATGAATTGGGGGAAGCTAAGGGGTTTTTTGTGGACTTATTTACTTTGTGAAGAAGACCATGTTATATGTAGATCTTATTAATCCTCCTTTATATAAAGTTCTATAGGAAATGCAAGGATAAAGAAAAGGTAGTATCTTGCCTTAAGGAGATCTTGACCCCCCACTCCTGGACCTTTCTGTCAATCATTCATTCTGGATTCTGCCATCACAAAGGATCTTGCCATTTCTATTTATTTTTTAAGATTTTATTTATTTATGACAAATAGAGACTGCGAGACAGGGAACACAAGCACAGGGGAGCTGGAGAGGGAGAAGCAAGCTCCCACTGAGCAGGGGGCCTGATGTGGGACTAGATCCCAGCATCCTGGGATCATGACCTAAGCCGAAGGCAGACGCTTAATAACTGACCAACCCAGGCGCCCCACATCCGTGTGGCATATCTAATAGTCCAGCCTATGTGACCAGGTTGCTCTTCTTTAAAGATCCTGTATGTGTGCATATGAAATTCCTTCCTCACCACAATCCTTGCTCCTCAGCACAGATACCCACCGAGCAAACTTCCTGTTGACCAAGAATGAGCACAAAGTCTCCTTTTCTTTTTTTTCTTTCTTTCTTTCTTTCTTTCTTTTTTTTTTAAGATTGTATTTATTTATCTGACAGAGAAAGATCACAAGTAGGCAGAGAGGCAGGCAGAGAGAGAGAGAGGGAAGCAAGCTCGCCACTGAGCAGAGAGCCCGATGCGGGACTCCATCCCAGGACCCTGAGATCATGACCGGAGCTGAAGGCAGCGGCTTGACCCACTGAGCCACCCAGGCGCCCCCAAAGTCTCCTTTTCTAAGACAACTTCATAGGAGAATTCTATTTTGTATTTACCATTCCATGTCTGTCTTAGTCAGTTTGGGCTACTTGCACAAAATACCATAAATCTGATGGCCTTTAAACTATATAAATTTATTTCTCACAGTTCTGGAGGCTGATCAGTCCAAAATCAAGGTATAGAGAAGCAGGCTTCTCTCTCTCCTACTCCCCCCTGCTTGTGTTCCTCTCTCGCTGTGTCTCTCTCTGTCAAATAAATTAAATCTTAAAAAAAAAAAATAGTCTATTTAAACTTTGAATCGCAGGAAGAAATAAAGGAAATTCTTTGATTATTATAAAAGATTATTCTGTGCTTGAGGCACCAGTCTTCACGTTTCTTATTCGCATCTAAGCTTTGATACTTTAATTAAACGGCTATGCCCTTAAGTTGTGCCTATTTTCACAAAAAAATTATTCTCTACATTCACAAAAGGAACCATTGGTCAATACAGGGTCAGCCTGGACCAGAGTAGAGAAGTAGGCATGGTTTGTTCTGATGTTCCCTTTTCTTCCATATGAGGGAATTTTCCAGGCCATCAATAAAAAAGCACAAATAATTTTTTAGAGAGAACCTAAAACAAGAGAAAAATAATTAAAAGCAACTAGCTGAGAAGGAACTAAAAAAAAAAAAAATAGGTAAACACAAGTATATAGCAAAAACAAGTCTCACAGAGCCTATCACAATTAAATACAATAGTAAGCATTAAGCTTCCTGGTAGCCATGGCAAAAAAGAAAAAAAAAAAAAAAAAAACATGGGGGGAAGTCTAAACAATTAAACAAAACACAAGATTATTAAAATAAACACTCTCAGAACTCTTGAGAACTTACCTCTTAGTCTTCGTAATATTGGTATTTTCAGAGATGCTCTTCCTTTGGCCATTTATATCAGTCCATTTCCTCATTCAGTTCCACACACCTATATTCTCTGAACTTTCATATCTTTCTTTCTACATGCTGTTTCCTCTGAGTTTCATGCCCCTCTCTCTCTACCTTTGCCTAGACTACTCCTTACTGATCCTAAGGTGTCCGTTACTGCCAGAAGCCTTTACCCACCCATTTCCCTTCCTAGTCTGTTCACCACGGTGCTGCGGTCTCGCTCTGTGTCTGTCTGTCTCTCTTTCTCTTTCACACACACCCCTCTGTTAAGGTTCCCTCCTCATTCTATCATAGCACTTCAGACATGCTTCTGTCCTAACACTTACAGATGCTGAATAGAGAAGTAGTTTAAGAATGCAACAGAAGAAAGTTAACTATTGCTTGTGGCATTTAGTCCTTGTGACGCTCCTCTCAGGAGCCCTTAGATTCTTTGTCTCTACAATGAAGAATGTGTTGGGCCTAAGGATCCTTAAAAATCTCTTCCAGTCCAATCATTAGACGATAATTCATTGTTTTGTTTAAAGGTTCCAAGTTCATTAAAATAGCAGCAAGGAAACTAACAGAAATAATAACATCAAAACAAAAGCAGACACAAACAAAACAACAACTACAACCCATTTCATCTATGGCCATAAAAGAAACAGACATCTGGCCTAGCCGACAAGATTTTTCATGCTCTAAGATTAAATGAACTATTTGAAGTGCCTTAACACCATGCTTATTGGTTCCTTATCTCTTTCTCATTCTCTGCATGATAGGATTGGCCAACAGTTTAAATGGAATAGGGATCACACGAAAGGTGTAAGGAAGCCTTATAAATAGGAAAGACACCAGGAAAAGTAAGATTAAAAATTTTTTGAAATTACTATTTTATATTTGCACGGCACTCTATATCTTTCAAAGTACTTTGATATAAATTATGTGTTTTTAACCGTTTTAACCATGAAATATGGATATCTTTGTTAATTCCTTTAATTTCTACATTTCCTAAAGAATATTACATTGGCTTATTATCAAAGATCAGTATATAGAGGTGCCTGGGTGGCTCAGTGGGTTAAAGCCTCTGCCTTTAGCTCTTGTCATGATCCCAGGGTCCAGGGATCGAGCCCTGCATCTGGCTCTCTGCTCAGCAGGGAGTGTGCTTACTCCTCTCTCTCTGCCTGCCTCTCTGCCTACTTGTGATCTCTCTCTGTCAAATAAGTAAATAAAATCTTTTAAAAAAAATATCAGTGAATAGATCATATTTTATAAGGAAGTTTTTATTATAGCCTTGGAAATTAATTAACATACTATATGCTATGCAACCTTCTAGATGAGAGTTAGTAACAGAAAGCTAAAGGAAAGAGCAGTATGCCATTATTTTCTACTTTGCTAAAAATATAAAAATAGTTGGACTCTTACTTAGCTTTAATTTAATCTCTTAATTCTAGATAAATATAGAGTAGAGCAATTACAAAAAAAACTGATTATTTTCATATTTGTAAACTTTCTCATTTATCTATCTTCTTTTATCAATAGCAGCTTTCAGATAAAATATTTGACAGTATCTTCTCAGCTTTCAAGTTGGTTTTTTTTTTTTTTACAAATACATATTTATGGGAGGCTTTAATGTTTATGTATGGCAGAAATAACCCCATTATCAGACCTATTTCAGTTGAGAAAAATAGGTGGCAAAGACACAGGAAATACAAAGTCTTTCAAAATAAAATTTTAAAAAACTAAAATATTTCCTGTTGGTTTTAGATTACTTTTGGTGGTAAAACTAGACTCATATTTGTTTAGATCTAAATTGTTCTCTCTTCCACTGAGATTCATTTAATGATACAACAATGATTAAATCATTTGCCATTTATAGTCTTGAAACACACAATTTTCTATAAATTTCTTAAAGTATATGCACATCATATTAGAGGAAATAGCAAGTTAATTGTAGTTTTAGATGCAATTTATTTATTAGCAAAAGATACTCAATGACAACATCTACTATCTAAATCTAGCAAAGGATAAACAGAATACGAATATGCTTACTTTTAATGTTGAACAATATAATCTGATTTAAATTATAAAAATATAGTGTAATAAGCTTGAAAAATTTTATTTCACATTCTTTGTTTAAGCTTCAAATCCTCTAAGTCATAACAATAATTTTATCCACAAATAAAATAACGTTTTGCAAAACTCAAACATTCATCCTTTCCTTCTGTTTTGACCTCAGAACATAGGGAAGATAGAATTCTGCTCAAGGGTGAGAAGGGAGTGCTGTGAGTCTTGAGAAAACACTTGAGTACCTCTGGGCTTACAGTGACTACTGGGGTGGGGAGTTATTCATCCCATCAGTCAGAATCTTTTTTGGGCAAGGAGCCGAATTTTACTAGTAGGGAGGGACACCATGTTAAAGATCAGTGTTCATGCACAGTGTGCTCTCCTGGTCTCTCTTTCACTCTCTGGTTTCATATGGCCAGTGTGGTAAGAAAGCCAAGGCCTGGTCCTTTTACCCATTTGTGGAAGGAGGTTGGCCTTTCTCTGTTCTTTCGATTACAATCGTGCGATACATTTTTAAATCTTATTTGGATCTAAGATTGAAAATTTATTTCTTAATTTCATTTCCTAAAACAGAACAGTTATTTATTTATGGCTGAAAAAAAAACATTTTAAAAACCATAAACATTGAAATATGCTCATACAAGCACTGGGTATTATATAAGACTGATGAATCACTGAACTCTACCTCTGAAACTAGTAATACATTATATGTTACTTAACTGAATTTAAATTTTTAAAATACTAATAAAAATAAATAAAATGTGCTCACACATTTTGCTTTATTATTTACACAGAGTAAATCTCTATGTAGTAATTGAGCATTAAGAAAATCATAAAAATAATTATATCAGAAGATACCACATATCTACTATTGCTTTAAAAGGTTACTGGATTATGGAAAAAGCAGATCTATATTTCTTCCAGAACATTAATATTATCTCTTATGCCATAAAATTGCTCAATTCTAGGAAAAAAGTAAAATCTCACTTCACTTCTAAACAAATACTTACTGTATTTTTGGAAAATAAAAATATGCAGTTGGCTCAAAATAATGCTATTATTACTTGAACTTCTTACTTTAATCACTGCAAAAAAATAGAAAAGTGATTTCTTTTTTAGCTTGTTCCACTTCCTCTTTATGAATCCTTTGAACCTGCAATTTACATATTTCTCATTTTTTATGTCTATTGCCAATCACAGTGTTAAAAATCACAAATTAAGTATTTTCTGGATAGATATGGATGAATGGAACAGATGAAGTGGATAGATAGGCTAATGGAGTAGATAAGCAAATGGATAAAATTGATGGATAGATGGGAAAGATGGATGGAATAAGTGGATAGGATAGATAAATAAATGGGTGGAATGAATGCATAGCTGAATAGTTTAGAAGTTTAGGGGTTAGGTAAGTCAAGGTACATGAACAGTGCAACATAAGTGTCAGTTCATTTAACACACGTTTACAACTCAGTTCTAGATGCAAAATATGCGATGGTGATCAGGCTCATAGTAATGTAAGGGACAGAGGCAGACAAAGTAATAATATAATACAATTAGTACATGAACAGAGGTAAGTAATAAGTACCTAGAAGAGAAAGAGCTTTACAAGAAGCATAGTAATTGATCGGGATCTGATGAAGGTGATCTTTGCTAGTATGACCTGAAACACTGCATGACAAAAGCACATATGCACTGTATTAGCTCACTGGGAAGAGCTAATAGACTAGATAGATAAAAGTGATAGAGAAAAGGGAATTCCAGGAAGGCGATAACAGCATGTGTCAAGATAGAGATATAAAACTTCATGGTAGGGCCAAGAAACTGCAAGTAATTTAGTACGGCCTGAAATTATAGCAAAATAATACATTGAGTCATTTATTTTGATGCTATAAACTCATTTATCTCTTATGGCATAATACAGTATATTTCCAATTTATACTTCACACAGCCTGACTTACTATTTATCTTTTATTCCTCAACTCTGTATCTTGAAAGGAATTTTCTTTTGTGACCCATGCCACTGAAAAGAATAAAAATTACCTGACTTCTTAATGTATGAACTCCAACTCTACAGTTAAGGGTTAAAAGCCTTAATAAAAAGCTTGGAACCAATGAGATTCTGATTAGAATATTAGAAAGAAGTAAACAGTGTTATAGAATCAATCTCAGAGTTCACTGTTTTCCTAAGATTTTATATTTTATTGGATCAACTCAAATTAAAATATTGACCATAAACAATAGGATATCAAATAATGCCTAGGAAAATAAGAACTGTGGGAATAGAAAAAACAGTATGCACTAACTGACAAACTAGAGCTTCTTAATCTCAACAACAATTGTTCAACAACAGTCTCTATGGGGTAGTTATTATTAGTAGCATTTTATAAGGAGAAAACTAAATCTCAAAAAGGTTGAATAATTTTTACACACTTACACATGTAATAATTGGTAGAGTTGGGACTCAAATCCAGGTCCGTCTGGTTTCAAACCTCTTGATGACAATGCCATATTACTACTTATTTCAGAAACTTAGATTATCATGTGTAAAGATTTATTTGAAATTTGGTTTGGACTCAGGCAAGGAATAAAGAAAAAGTCACATTATTAGGAAAAATTTTTTTCAAGAGCGTAATACAATACGCTATAGAGTATACAGGTTATTAACATGAAATCAATAGCAAAGATGTGGGGCTGGATCCCAGGACCCCAAGGTCAGGACCCAAGTCAAAGGCAGACACTTAACCAACTGAGCCACCCAGGTACCCCCAATAGCAAGGAGATTTTATAGAAGCTGTTCTACTTCTTTTTGATGTCCATAGAATTAATGATGAAAATCAAACCCAGGTCCAGTGTAAAGAAATATGTTGACACTTGGGAAGAAATGTTCTTTATACTTTTAAAGTAAGGAAATAGTGCTATGGTAAAAATTCTGCCTTTACATAAATCTAGGTTTTTGTTGTTTGTAACATGTCCTTTAATAGTCATTAGCATTTATTAAAGTGCTTTTTTAAAATTTCTAGCTCTATTTGAGCCAGAATGTTAAAGTAGAAAAAGTATATTCCAGGGGGCTAGTGTGTGGTGGTAATAGTGGAAATTTGATAGATCACAAAAGGTAAGTAAAATCTAGTTAAAATAGTCAGAAACATGAAGTCTTTTTTTAAATCTCCAAGGGTAAGAGGTGGGAGAAAAAACCACCAAATTGTGTCTCCTACTACTGATAAGAGAGTCTGAAAGGAGAAGAATATAAAGGGATAGAAGTTTGCCTGTCAATAACTATTAGTAAGTTAATAACTTACTAACTGTAGTAATTGCTCTAGTAATTAATAGGTAAATAATTACTTATTAGTAAGTAAGTAATAACTATTACTTAAGTTAGTAACTATTAGTAAGTTACATGCATAGGCAACCTACAGAAATAGATAGCTTTCTCGCACACTACCAAAAACATGTTTTAAAATTATAAATTAAGGGCGCCTGGCTGGCTTAGTGGGTAGAGCATGCAACTCTTGATCTCGGGGTCATGACTTCAAACCCACCTTGGGCAAAGAGATTATTTTAAAAATAAATAAATAAAATTTTATAAATTAAAGATCCCATTCACAGTAGCAACAAGAACTATAAAATATTGACAAGAAAATGAAATAAGAAATGTACAAAATCCATGTAAAAAAATAAAAATTTTACAAACATGTAAAACAACCCAACTAAATTGGAGATATATGTTCCTGCATGGGAAGACTCAATATTTACTATAAAGTAAAGCAATTCCAATCCAAATCCCCTAAGAATTAAAGAAAAAAAAAAACAACTTGGTTAGCTTATTCTAAAAATTATACAGAAGAAAAAAATGTATAAACATTATTAGCTTTGGGATACCTGGCTGACTCTGTCATAGAGCATGCCACCCTTGACCTCAGGGTGGTGACCTCAAGCCCCACACTGGGTGTAGAGCTTACTTAAAAAACAATGACTAAAAACCCAAAGAACATTATTAGCTCTTAAGAAGAATAGCAATAGGAAAGACAATTTTCTCTACTAGAAATCAAAACATACTATACACTAGAATAAAACAGGAAGATATTAACTAGTCTTAGACTAAATAAATAGATCAAGGAAAAGAATAGTTTAGGAGGAAAATTCTAAAGCAAATTTCTACAATTCTACAGGATTCCTCAGAGATTCTCCAACAGGATTAAGCTTCAACTACCTGCGATAGTAGTAATTAATTTTTTTGGAATTTCTTCTCTTTCCTTGTCACTTTCTTCACTCCTTTGCCTCCCTACTAAAATACCTATTGTGATGTGGTGATTTATAATGGGAAATATATATTTGGTATTCATACTTATTCCTGGCACAAAGTCCTATGTCCTTGGACTTTCCTAAGTGTAAGGGAGATAACGGTGTCATTTGTTATTTGTAACAAGCCCCTTTTAATAGCACGTCAATTTATGTTAATTAGGTGATTTTTTGAAAGTTCCTAGATGACCACAGAATAGGGACTAGTTGCCAGAGGAGCCAACCATAAGACCAGAAGATTAGAACTTTCAGCCTCATCTGTCAACCTCTGGGGAGGGGCTAGGGACTGGAAGTTGACTTAATCATCAAAGGCATATGATTTAATCAATCATGCATATGTAATGGAGCCTCCATTACAGACAACCAGGTTCAGAGAGCTTCTAGGTTGGTAAACACATGGAAATGCTGGGACAGTGGTATGCCTTGAAAGGGCATGGAGGTTCCACACACTTTCCCCCCATACCTTATCCTATGCATCTCTTACACCTGCCTGCTCCTGAGGTGTATCCTTTGTAATAAACTGGTAATGTAGTAAAAACACTGTTTTCTTAAGTTTTGTGAGCCATTCTAGCAGATTATCAAACCTGAGGGATTATGGGAACCTCTGATATACATCTAGTCAGTCAAAGCCTGGGTGAACTTGTGATTAGCATCTGAAATGGCACAGCAATCTTTTGAGATCAAGCCCTTAACTTGTGGGATCTGAGGCTGTCTCCAAGCAGTGTCAGAACTGAATTGAATTATAGGATACCCACCTGGCTGGTGTCCACAGAAAGTTGGAGAATTGCTTAGCATGGGAAAACCACCCCCACACAATACAGAAGTATTCAGTGAGTGGTGAGTAGAAGAGGAAAACAGAAGTTTTCACATTATACCAAACTCTCAAGTCATTTTCTCAGAGTTGGCTTTTGGACGAACTCAAACAAAGATAAGAGATGCTTGAGTTTTTATTCTGCATTGCTTTTGTATATTAATTTTTCACAATGACAACATATTCATGTAGGACTTATGTCATTCAAAAAATATAATACAAATATTAGCTTGCCAGATTATACCTATGAATTTGAAATGTTGTTTTAGGGTTTTATGTTTTGTTTTACTACGGGAAGACCTTATAAATGGTAACCAATGTCTTCAATACCCATCTAAATCTTTCAAAGTTAAGCGCTAGCATCCTACCAATATTTCCAGCCCATTCTGCTCGACTTCACATTTAGACACTGATAACATAGAATCATAGAAAAGGATTTCTGAGATGGAATTTTATAGATCAATAAATCTATAAAAGTCTGCCAATTATAAATCTGCTATCCCTTATGAAAAAGCATTAATGGAATTCATCTTTCATCTTAAAATGTTTAAAGTCTCAGGTACTATATACTATAACTAAAGGACATTTAGAAACGTTAACTCTTAAGAAGATGTGAGTGTTAATCACTAAAAAGAATATGGGTAAAAGTGCAGAGCAGGATATTTAAGGCAGCGAATGAGCAGAGCATAATTTCAACAACTGACTGAGTTCAGGAAATACCATTTGTTTCTACTCTAAACTGAGAACTGTTTTTCAAATAAGAAGCAGGAAGTTGAGTGCCTAGTCTAAAAGGGAACATAGCTTAGGAACAGAAAGAGAGTGGTCTAAAAGGGATATGACACCATGCAGAAAAGCTGGAGTTAAAAATGAAACTGGCTGAGGTATTACATGGTCAGTCTAATATTTGAGAGACTAGTGTACTCCACCTGCTTGAATAAACCACACAAATCCCAGTGGGTCAGCAAATGGATAACTTTGACCACAGTTGATGCTGATGGGAAAGCAGAAAAAGGATATTGATTGAATGAAATACAAATAACCATAGAATGGTGGAACTATGAGTAGCAGTGGAAGGGTTTTCAGTAAACACTCCTATCAGTAACTGATTACTCATCAAACATCATAGATCCTTAAAAAACTATCATAGTAGCAACAACAAAAAAAGAAGGTGCCTAAAAGGAACTGCAGCAGGCATCTTTCTGTAATTGAAGAATTATTGAGATTGGATCTGTTCAGTAGCAAAAAGGAATAAATGTAGCCATAACATTGGAAAGCCATAAAGACAGGTCATAACCAGTGCCTTCATATCCTTCCATTTCTTAGTGGAGTGGAAGCAGTAATTAAGGCCACAGCCAGATAGTAGGCTAGAACTATGTACGATTCCTTTATTAATCTGAGCTCCATTACTCTCAATTATATCTTTATAATGTCCCAAATCAAAATCGTCCCTTTGATACTTGACACACTAAGAATCTATAGACAATTAGTAGTCAAGATTCTAGTGCTCAGGACACTAGACATCTATACTTGGTGAGTAGCCTAATATAGAAAAGTTTCCTAAACTGGGAATTTAGAGCATGGGCTAAAAGAAAACAAATGTTTGGAACAGTGAGAAAGGACTCTGAATCCATCTGTTCAATTTAGCACTGTCATTTGTCCATAGGTTCAGGATAATAAGTTAAGAATACTTTATCAGGGGCATCTGGGTGACTCAGTGGGTTAAGCCTCTGCCTTCAGTTCGGGTCATGATCCTAGGATCCTGGGATCGAGCCCTGCGTCGGGCTCTCTGCTCAGCAGGGAGCCTGCTTCTCCCCCTCTCTCTGCCTACCTCTTTGCCTACTTGTGATCTCTCTCTCTGTCAAATAAATAAATAAAATAAAATCTTTTTAAAAAATAAAAAGAAGCAGAATTAATCTTTCTGCTGATATACATACTTAAAATAATTTGAATTTATGTCATTTGAAAAAGGCATGAAAGATTAGTAGAACACGTTCTAGCACCTTCCAAGAGAACTCTCAAAGGAGCATTCAGTTAGCAACTTCAGGTCAGAGCAAGATAACATGAAGCCCAGAAGAAAGATCTTCAGAGCCTAGCTAGTTTCTTAATGATCTACTGCTGCATAGCAAACTAAAGGCTTGAAATGACAACCATTTTATTTGCTCATAATTCTGTGGGTCAGAAATTTGAGGTGGGTTCAGTTGGATGGTTCTTCTGCTGATGTCAATCATTCTGCTGACGGTCACTCACTGCATTATGAGGCCATTAGGGATGCATGATCAAAGCTGGCCTGACTCTTTAAAAGTATGGTAGTTGGTGATGCCTTGGCTGGGCCACTGTCTCCATGTGGTTTCTTATTCTAGAGGAGACTGACTGGGACTTTTTTATATGGATGGCAGCATCCCAAGAGGACAAGAGCAGAAGCTCTAGAAGCCTACACTCACAAATCTGACAATATTACTTCAACAGCATTCTATTGGAAAAGCACGTCACAAGGCCAGCCAGATTCAAGGTTGTGGAGAAAGGGTTTTATCTCTTGATAAAAGAAGTAGTGAAATCACTGTTGTAAAGAAACATTTGTACACAGATGGGATGAATCATTGCAGATGTCTTTAAAGCAATTACTTAGGGTAGAGTAACACCTTTCTCCTTTAGGACCTGGGACAGAAGCTGAAAAGGACACAAGAGGCCTCCACACAAGAGCCCACCAACTATATTTATAGTGAAACCTTAGAAGCAGACTGGACCACTGAGTATCTAAATAGTAAAAGAGTTAGGGGATACATTAAGACAAACTGAAGCTCTCTTTCTTTACCAAAATACTGGCAATCTTTAAATAGTCTAGAACATCCGTATTTAACAATCAGAATATTTCCCCAATATTTACTTTGTTTACCTGAAATGCTTTTCTGCCAGATCTTCAAATGGCTGACCTATTCACATAATTTGAGAATAAGCTCAAATTTGCTCCTGCAGGCAACCACCTAATTAAAGTTAACCTCCCCCATTTCATCTTCACATTTTCTCCATAACAAAATCACTATCTGAAATTACTTTAATATCTGTTTACTTATGATCTGTTTCCCATACTAGAATGTAAGCTCCATGAGATTTGAGATTCTTTTCATTAGTTTAGCATTGTAATATCAGCAACTGATTAGTAGTGCTTAAAAAGGTAGCAAGGCGAGGATAAGATTTTGATAATTATTTCTCCACTAATATCCCGAGTTTGGCCCTAGTCTTAATCTCTGCTATAAAGCACAAAGTAGATAACACCATCTCATCATCACTGGTCTCAGAGTTTACTAAGTTCTTCCTTACAAGTATGCCTGCTTGGAACTTCCCATTTATTTTATAGATTCTAGTCTTCAGAATGCATCTAATTAACCTCAATTTCCTTCATTCACAGACATGAGAAAATACTCACCTTGTTTATTATGTAAATTAAATGAGGTTCCCTTTGTAAAGTGCCTAATACAACACCTGGTATAGAATAAGAACTCCATCGGGGTGCCTGGGTGCCTCAGTGGGTTAAGGACTCTGCTTTCTGCTCAGGTCATGATCCCAGAGTCCTGGGATCAAGCCCCACATCAGGCTTTCTGCTCCATGGAGAGCCTGCTTCCTCCTCTCTCTCCCTGCCTGCCTCTCTTGCCTACTTGTAATCTCTGTCTGTCAAATAAACAAATAAAATCTTAAAAAAAAAAAGAGTAAGAACTCCATAAATGGTAGTTATTATTATTATTATCCATACTTCACTTGTGAATAATGGTCTCTACACATTTCCAGCCCATGCAATATTCTATTCTTTTTTTTTTTTTTTTGTCTTAAGTTACCAATTCCAGTCTTCTATTTCTGAAGGATTCTCTAACTCCTCAGAAGGTCCTAGAAAAAGTCTGACCATCGATTTTACAATTTTATAATGCTCAAAAAGAAAATACAACACCAGAGTCAGAAAACACATAGAGTATCGGCGAAGATGTTCTTTTAACATGTGGCCCCTAATGTTCTTCCCTGCCGAGCTAGCAGTGTTTCCAGTTTTCTTCATCTTCTGATATTCTAGCCATCCCCCAGCCCCTTCTCCACAAAACCCAGGGGCTCCTTCACCCCACTCCACTCCTTCACCATCCAAGTGGTGGTCTCCCTGCTTTCTCCATTCCTCACAGTGCCATAGTACAAGGTGAGTTACTGCTGCTAGTAACGACTTTTTAAAGACCATCCATGCCCTGGACATTTTATTATCTTACTGTTATTAAGGATTTCCAGTCACATTTTGTAGTCACAGCATGAAATCCTTTTCATTAAGCTACAGTTGCATTAATGTTAACAGCTGAACCATTCTGAATCTGAAAAGCCTGCTGTGTTTATCCTAGGAGGGTGTTTTCCTTAGAAATAAGAATACTGGATTGCTCAAATCACAGGCTCCTTCTCAACCTCCCATTAAAATACTTCCTGTTTATTCTTCTTGATACAATAGGTACTATCCCACTGGTGAGGACAGCATGTGATTATAGTCTCATCACCTTCCTCACCATTGATTGGTTCCTTCAAAACACCTGCAGCATTATCCTGAACTCACTGGACCATTTCACTGCTTGCATATCTAATAAGAAAGATTTTTCTTTGCATTTCTCAACTGTTCTCAAACAGTCCCTTTTTCTTCTTTATTCATCCCTGTAAGGGAGCGATTAATGAACAATTAGGTTCAGTTATGGCACTTAGCTGATGTAAACAGGTAGTGGTAGGTCTAATGACATAACCCAGTATTCTTGATTCTCCACACAGAGCTCAACCAACTACCCTCAGGAAGAGAGAAGGAACCTTGTTGGCTATTTCAGAGGAAAGTTCCACCAAACTAAGAAAAATGAGGTCTGTTAATAAAGTAAATTTTTATTTTTTTTTCTTGGTGAAAAGTCTGGCATAGGGATTTTTATGTATATGTAATGATGACTGCACCATGATAGTCAACAGGAGATCCCTATCAATGATACCACAGTTTAAATTAAAACACTAAAGAAAATATGTGACTTTGGTGCCTTAATGAAAAACATGGTCTGCTTTGAAAACTTTGCATGTTTTATAGACTATAAAAGTTATACAAAAGTACAGCATCTGGGTGGCTCACTCAGTTAAACACCCGACTCTAGATTTAGACTTAGGTCATCTCAGGGTTTTGAGATCCAGACCCAAGTCCCACCCCAGGTGACAAGGCCCAAGCCCTAACCCCTGAGAAGCCCTATAGCCAGGCCCTGCCCTAGGGGTGGAGCCTACTTAAGATTCCCTCTCTCCCTCTGCCCTTCCTCACCTTAAAAAAAAAAAAAAAAAAAGTTGGGGCACCTGGGTGGCTCAGTCAGTTGGGCATCTGCCTTCAGTTTGGATTGTGATCTTGGATCCTAGAATCGAGTCCCACATCAGGCTCCCTGCTGAGCAGGGAACCTGCTTCTCCCTCTCCCTCTGCCTGCTTGTGCTCTCTCTCTCTCTCTCTGTCAAATAAATAAATAAAATCTTTTTTAAAAAGTTATACGGAAGAGTTTTTAAAACTTAGGAGTATATTGGGGTGCCTGGGTGACTCTGTCACTTAAGTGTCTGCCTGGGATCAAGCCCCATCACTGGCTCCCTGCTCATCAGGGAGTCTGTTTCTCCCTCTGTCCCCCTCTCTCAAATAAATAAAATCTTTTTTAAAAAATTAAATAAAACTCAGGAATATGAAAAGCTATGTGACTGGCCTCTGACTGTAATTCTTTTTGGTACAATACAGGAATGAGCTGCAGCATCTAGGTTTCTTTTTAGTTCTGATAAAGAATTATTTTTCCTAGGAGTGCCTGGGTGGCTCAGTGGGTTAAGGCCTCTGCCTTCGGCTCAGGTCATGATCCCAGCGTCCTGGGATTGAACCCCGCATTGGGCTCTCCACTCAGCGGGGAGCCTGTTTCCCTTCCTCTCTCTCTGTCTGCTTCCCTGACTACTTGTGATCTCTGTCTGTCAAATAAATAGATAAAATATTTTTTAAAAAGAATTATTTTGCCTAATAGTCTTTTAAAAAATATTTATTTATTTATTTATTTATTTATTAGAAAGAGATCACAAGTAGGCAGAGAGGCACGCAGAGAGAGAAGGGGGGAGGCAGGCTCCTCGCTGAGCGGAAAGCCCAGTGCAGGGCTCAATCCCAGGACCCTGGGATCATGACCTGAGCTGAAAGTAGAGGTTTTAACCCACTGAGCACCTCTATTTTGCCTGTTTCCTATCATGTTAACCCAGTTGTTGATTTTGGTCTTTATCCCAGTAGCCACTAGACACATTCACAGAGGCAGAGACATGTAGAGATGACTCTAGGCACCTCTATTTTGCCTAATTGTCTTATCTTTTGCAAGAAAAAGAATATGTTTAATGATAAGTTCTGAAAAAGAAGAAAAAATGAAATTGGCTAGAGAGTTATGTAAGGGACACAAAAAGATTTCTTAAAAAGGTCCATTTGTTCAGTTGAGCATTTTATTGGCTTTGCATAGGCTGAGATGTATCTCAGTCTGACTTTGGCAGCAGGAGACATAGACAGCTAAATGACTCTCCATTTAAGAGTGGGAGGAACTGAAGTTTTCTTCCCTAGAATAGAGGACAGAAAAGAAGAGTAAGAAAAGTACAGGAGACTGACACCAAGTTGAGTTGTTTTCTGTTACTACGATATAAGAATCCCTGCATATTGCCACCTTCAGCAAAGTCATCTCTACATGTCTCTGCCTCTGTGAATGTGTCTAGTGGCTACTGGGATAAAGACCAAAATCAACAACTGGGTTAACATGATAGGAAACAGGCAAAATGAACAGAAAGTTACATGATCTATAAACTAGACTAAAAGGAAATAGGAGCTCCAAGCCAGAAATGATTATGAAATCACAAGGTTTCAGGGAATACACATACATCTTGAGGAAACTTTTGAACAACTACAATCCACCGGATAATGTTGAAAAGTCAGTCTCATCCATGTCTTAAGTGGCCCAAAGAACAAAGATGGTATCTGAGTTAACACAAGTTATGTTTGACAATTTCATTAAAGAAAAAATGTTAAGTATTGCCTATAATCTGAATTATTCTTCAGTTGAGTTCTAAAAACAGTAAGATCCACACACATAAGAAAATGTCAGTATAGCATTAATCCACCTTCTTTATCTTTTTATCCTTGAAGTTAGATAGCTCTTGGAAGACATTTAAAGAAAGTATGCCCAAGAACACTTCAAAATCTGAAATATTTAGGCATATTAATGAATAATTTCATCAGTTACATTGGAAACCTCACCATGCCCTGGCAATCCTCTTATGGCAAGTTCATATTGTGCTTGGCAAGTTTATATTTCCAGTCTTTACAATTGGTTCCAAATCTTCACTGCTCTTTTCAAGCCCTCTTCATGGTTCCCTACTATTCATCCTCACGGTTTTTGTTTTTGTTTTTGTTTTTGTTTTAATTTAATTTATTTATTTGACAGGCAGAGATCACAAGTAGGCAGAGAGGCAGGCAGATAGAGAGAAAGGTGGAAGCAGACTCCTTGCTGAGCAGAGAGCCCGATGCGGGGCTCGATCTCAGGACCCTGAGATCATGACCCGAGCCGAAGGCAGAGGCTTTAACCCACTGAGCCACCCAGGCGCCCCTCACCCTCACGTTTTGCAGATGATTTCGCTTCCTAATTAATAAATTTGAAGACCTCAGATATTAATTATTTCCCTAAACTTTTGCCCACCCCTGCATATATACTTGTATCTACAGAGATCTAACTTAATCCCAGAGGAACCCTCTCACCTATTCCAAACCTTGCTGCCTTTTCTCTTTCTACTACATACAAACTTTTGTTCCCTACTAACAATGTGTTCTCAGACTGCAGTCAATTTCTCTTCCACTAAAAATATGTTCCTTTAACTCATATTCCCTCAAATCCACCCATTATCTATTTTCCCTTCTCATGAGGACTTCAGGTCAGTATAGTCTTTGTTTTCTCACAGAATACTTATTTTTCAATCCAACAAATATTATCTTTAGCAACTACTATGTCTTCAGCACTATGCTACATGCAACAATTACAGAATTGCTCTCTGCTCACTATTCTACTGAAACCGTACTAGGAGATTATCATAGACCTCCTAATTGCTAAATCCAAGGGGTATGTTTCTTGACCTCTCTGAAAAACATCTGATAATTTTGTTCATTCTTACCTTCTTGAAATTCTTGTAATCTGTGAAAACTCATTCTCCTCTTGTACTTCTTTGACAGTTTTCTTTTTTATATATTCTTAGTGGAAAAAGCTACAGAGAAGGGAAAGTGAAAATTACTATGGGGAAAATTATTCTGCCAAATTTTCCCTTGGCAAAAAGTATAGGACCCCAACCTACGTGCAGTCTGTTAGGGACACAAACTTAGATTCAGCAGACACATCTATTTTGAGAGCTGGGTCTTCAATGTCTTCACTACATTAACTCCCAGCACTTAGAAAGGTTTCCGGCACAGAACAAGCAGTCAATAAATATTTTTTATAACAAACTTATTGAGAAATAATTCACAAACATAAAATTCACCCTTTTAAAGTACACAATTTGTTTTTACTATATTCACAGAGTTGTGTAACCATCACCACTATATAATTTTATAACATTTTTATCATCCTCACCCAAACTTCCTCACCCATTGGCAATCCTCTTTCCTCCCATTGACTCCTAGAAGCCACTAATCTATTTTGTATCTCTATAGATTTGCCTGTTCTGGACATTTATATAAATGGAATTATATAATGTGTAGCCTTTTCTTGCTTTGGTTTCTTTTACTTAGCATAGTATTTTCAAGTTTCATCCATGTTGTAGCATGTATCAGCACTTCATTCCTTTTTGTGGCTGAATAATATTCCATTATATGAGTCTATGACATATTTTTTATCCATTCATCAGGTGATAGACATTTGGGTTGTTTCCATTTTTTGGCTATCATGAAAATACTGCCGTGAACAATCATTTATAAGGTTTTATGTGAACATATGTTCTCCACTCTCGTGGGTACATGTCAAGAGATGGAATTTCTGGGTCATATGGTAACCCTGTTTTTAACATTTTGAAGAACTGCCAAACTGTTTTTGGAAAGTGGTTGAGCCATTTTACAATCCTACCAATGAATAAGAGTTCTAATTCCTCCATATCCTCACTAATGCTTATTTTTGCTTGTCATTTTATGTTAGCCATGCTGGTAGGTGTGGTGTCTAATTGTTTTAATTTGTACTCCTCAAACAGCTAATGATGTTGAGCATCTTCTCAAGTGCTTATTAACCCTTTGTCTAGTAAATAAATATTTTATAAATAAATGTAGACAATCACAGAAATCTTTGAGGCAGTCTCTCAGGGACACCATCCAGAGTTTTTTGGAGAGTTAAAAATAGCAATGAATGATCAGCAGAGATAGAGAGCATGTTCAGGTCAAATAACTGCATACTCAACCACCTTAGTTAATGTAGCTGAATGATGCTTCATTCAATATTGACATTTGATATCTAAATGATCAATGATGATCAGTGCCTCTCATTCTGATCCCAAATTCTTTTTTCTTAAGATTTTATTTATTTGACAGACAGAGAGTCAGCACAAGCAGTGGGAGCAGCATGGTCCCCACAGGGCAGGGAGCCAACATGGGACTTGATCCCAAAACCCTGGGATCATGACCTGAGGTGAAAGCAGATGTTAAAAGACTAGCCACCCAGGCATCTCTGATCCCAAATTCTTTCCAGCAAATGGGAAGAGAAGGTGTTATTTAAAGAGAGTTATAGAGGGGGGAAAGGTGTTATAGAGAGGGAAAAGTTGTTATAGAGGGGGGGAAAAATTGTCACAGGAGATGATTGGCTTACATCATTTGGAGAACCAAGACTCAGAAGTTATCATGGTCCTAATCTATCTTGACTTACCTATCCAAAATGCTAATAAGAATATGTGTAGAGAATCAGTTTTGAGATAATTATCTATTTTAATGTTAGAATATTATATATCTCAGATGATCATTTAAAAAATACTCCAAAAAGCTTATATAGATTTAGTAAACAAAGCCATGTTTTATTTGTAACTGGAAACTACCATATTTATTCTTCTGAAATACTAATCTTTTGAAAAGTTTATATATATAATGTGTTTTCCTTAGCTACACAGATCATTTTTTTTTGAAATTTGTTAGTTTCTTAGCTGACTGAATTTTAGAAACTTCTAGGTTTTTTGGCATATTATATAATGTTATATTATATATAATAATTCATAGTAATATCTTATGAACATTTGTATTTCTGTGGTATCAAATGCAATCCTCTTTCATTTCAGATTTTATTTATTTGAGTCTTTTTTTTTTTTCTTGATGAATCTGGCCAATGGTTTGTCAGTTTAATTTATCTTTTCAAAGAACCATCCTGGATCTTTTCTTTTACCTTTTTTCTCTATTTCGTTTGTTTCTGCTCTGATCCTTGTTATTTCTTTCCGTAACTTTGGGCTTTATTTGTTCTTTTTTCTAGCTCTTTGAGATGTGAAGAAGTTGTTTATTTGAAACTTTCTTGATTCTTGAGATAGGCATTGCTATGAACTTCCCTCTTAGAACTGCTTTTGCTGCATCTAATAAATTTTGATAGTTACCTTTACATTTTCATTCATCGCAAGGTATATTTTTATTTCTCTGTTGATTTCTTCTTTGACCTTTTAGTTGTTCTACACCATGTTGTTAATCTCCACATATTTGTGAAATTTCCAGTTTTCTTTATGTAACTAATTTCTAGAGTCATACCACTGTGCTCAGAAAAGATGCTTGATATTATTTCAATTCTTTTAAACTTATTAAGACTTATCTTGTGGCCTAACATTTGATCTTGGAAAATGTTTCAGTGCACTTGAAAAAAAGAAATGTGTATTCTGCTGCTTTTGGGTAGAATGTTCCATAATTGTCTGTTCAGTTTATCTGGTCTAACGTGTTGTTTAGGGTTGATGTTTCCTTTTTAATTTTCTGTCTGGATAATCTATATATTGATCCAAGTTGGGTATTAAAGTCCCCTACATTATTATAGTACTGTCTATTTCTCCCTTTAGGTTTGCTAATATTTTGCTTTACATATTTAGGTGCTTTTATGTTGGATATATGAATATTTACAACATTTATATCTTCTTGTTGGAGTCAATCCTCTATCATTATATAATGCCCTTCTTGGTCTCTTATTACAGTCTTTCTTTTAAAGTCTATCTTGTCTAATATAAATGTAGCTACTCAGCTTTCTTTTGGTTTCCATTTGCATGAAATGTTTTTCTATCCCTTTCTTTTCTTTTCTTTTAAAGATTTTATTTATTTATTTGACAGAGAGAAATCACAAGTAGGTAGAGAGGAGGCAGGCAGAGAGAGAAGGGGAAGCAGACTCCCTGCTGAGCAGAGAGCCTGATGCGGGGCTTGAACCCAGGACCCTGAGATCACGATCTGAGCCGAAGGCAGAGGCTTAATGCACTGAGCCATCCAGGCACCCTCCATCCTTTATTTTCCATCTGTTTGTGTCCTTATATCTAAAATGTGTCCTTATAGGGGCACCTGTGTGGCTCAGTGGGTTAAGCCTCTGCCTTCGGCTCAGGTCATGATCCCAGGGTCCTGGAATCGAGCCCCGCATCGGGCTCTCTGCTCAGCGGGAAGCCTGCTTCCTCCTCTCTCTCTGCCTGCCTCTCTGCCTACTGCCTACTTGTGATCTCTCTCTCTGTCAAATAAATAAATAAAATCTTTTAAAATGTGTCCTTATAGACTGTGTATAAATGGGTATTTTTTTAAAAATCCATTTAGCCACTCTATGTCTTTTGATTAGAGAATTTAGTCCATTTGCATTTAAAGTTATTATCAATAGACATGTGCTTATTACCATTCTGTCAATTGTTTTTGTAGCTATTTTCTGTAGTTCCTCTCTGTTCCCTTTTTCTCTTGCTTGCTTTTTTTGTAAATTGATGACCTTCTTTAGTGGTATGCTTATATTCCTTTCTTTTTATCTTTTGTGTATTTACCATAGGTTTTTGTTTTGTGGCTATTATGAGGTTACTATAATAACTTATAACAGTCAATTTTGAGTTAATAACAACTTAAGTTTGAACCTGTTCTAAAGCTCAACATTTTTACTCTCTACACATACATGCATGATTTATATTTTTGATTTCACATTTTACATCTTCTTATTTTGTGTATCCCTTAACTAATTATTTTGATCATAGTTATTTTTATTACTTTTGTCTTATAAACTTTGGCTTCTTTAAAAAATTATTTTTATTAACATAAAATGTATTATTTGCCCCAGGGGTTCAGGTCTGTGAATCATCAGGCTTACACATTTCACAGCACTCATCATAGCACACACCCTCCCCAATGTTCATAACCACCCTTTCCTACCACTCCATCCCCCAGCAAGCAAGAGTCTCTTAGGCTTTGTCTCCCTCTGGATACCATCTTGTTTCATTTTGATTTTAGCTTTATGAATAATTAAACCACTACCTTTACTATATGTTTACTTTTCCAGTGGGATTTCTTCTTTCATGTGTGCTCTTGTTACTAATTAGTGCCTTTTCTCTTCCACTTAAAGAAGTCTCTTTAACATTTCTTGTAAGACTAATATAGTGGTGATGAGGGGATGAACTCTTCTCGCTTTTGTTCACCTGGAAAACTCTTTATCTCTCCTTCAATTCTGAATGATAACTTTTCTGAGTTAGTCTGACTTACAATGGTTCAACTTACAATGGTGTGAAAACAATACACATTTCTACTGAATACAATACACATTTACAATGTTGTGAATCTGTACTTCAAATTTTGAATTTTGATCTTTTCCCAGGCGAATGATATGCAATACAATACTCTCTCATGATGTTGGGTAGTGACAGTGAACTGTAGCTCCCAGTCAGCCATGTGATTGTAAAGATAAAAAACTGATAAACTTACAAACATTCTGTACCTATGCAACCATTCTGTTTTTCATTTTCAGTACAGTATTAAACAAGTTACATGAAATATTCAACATTTTATTATAAAATGTTTTGTGTTAGATAATTTTGCCCAACTGTAGACTAAAGTAAGTGTTCTGAGCACATAAGGTAGGCTAGATTAAACTATGAAGTTTGGTAGGTTGGATATAGTCTATGCATTTTTGACTTACAATATTTTCAATTTACAATGGGTTTATTGAGATGTAACCCTATCATAAGTTGAGGAAGATCTGTAATGTGTCTTAGGTCTCTTTGGGTTCATCTTTTTTTTAAGACAGAGAAAGAGAGCGCACGTGCATGAGTAAGCAGGGGGTTGGGAGGAGGGGCAAAGGGAGAGAGAGAGAATCTTAGGCAGGCTTCATGCCTAGCACAGAGCCCGACATGGGACTCGATCTCATGACCCTGATATCATGACTTGAGCTAAAATCAAGAGTTGGATGCTTGACTGAGTCACCCAGGTGCCCCTGAATTCATCTTATTTAGAACTCTCCAGTCTTCTTGGATCTGGATATCTGCCTCCTTTCCCTCGTTAGGAAGGTTTTTGGCCATTATCTCTTTGAGACCCTTGCCCCTTCTCTCCCTCTTTCTGGAAGCCCTATAATACAACTGTTAGTCTGTTTAATGTTGTTGCATGTCCCGTGTTCAATGAGCTATCTTCATTTAATCTTTTTTCTTTTTCCTTTTTTTTTTTTTTTTTTTTTTTTTTTTTTTTTTTTTACTTTGTGCTGCTCTGATTGAGTTCCATCGCTCTGTCTTCAAGTTGATGGATCCTTTATTCTGCTTCCCTTAGTCTGATTTTGAACCCCTCTAGTGTATTTTTAGTTTGGTTATTGTATTCATCAGCCCTATAACTTCTATTTGCTACCTTCATATATTTTTCATCTTTTTGAAGTTCTCAATGTGTTCATCCATTTTTCTCCCCAATTCAGCCAGCAGCTTTATGACCATCACTTTTAACTATTCATCAGGTTAATTACTGTAATCTTTCCAAAACCTCAGTGGGCAGGCACAATCTTTATCCTCAACCTTTGTCATGCTCTAGAGTGTCAGTCTCTTAGTGGGGAGCTTTACATGCATCTAGTGCCTGGTGTTTGCAGCTGATGCCCAAGAGATGACCCTTTGCCTGGTTTTGGTGAACAGAAGGGTTTGCACCCTTGGTTTGCACGGGATTGTAGCAATAGACAGACAGCTCGTGGCAGGCTACTACTTCCAAAGCATGGCACAGACAGCAGACTGAGGCACACTCCCCATCTTCCTGTGAAGGATGCCACATAGCTTGTCCTGGAGCTTTGAACTGAGGAGCAGGTTTCAGGTTTGGCACACATTTAGTGACCTACACAGCTGCTCTCAAGGAATGTAGGCTGTGGATGCCATCTTTGTACTTTTCCTCTGTTTTCCTCTAGCTTGCCAGTATCTCCCAGAAACAAGTGTTTACACTCATCTGAAGACCGGAGTTTTGTGATTGCCACCCAAAGGATACTTCCAGACCACCTAACTCTGGTGGCCAGTGGGGCTTATACTTGTGGCCCCTTGGGACTATATATATTTTCATAATTTTAAAAGCTGCGGGGGCGCCTGGGTGGCTCAGTGGGTTAAGCCGCTGCCTTCGGCTCAGGTCATGATCCCAGGGTCCTGGGATCGAGTCCCACATCGGGCTCTCTGCTCAGCAGGGAGCCTGCTTCCCTCTCTCTCTCTCTCTGCCTGCCTCTCTGTCTACTTGTAATCTCTGTCTGTCAAATAAACAAATAAAATCTTTAAAAAAATAAAAATAAAAAATAAATCTTAAAGCAGACAGAAATAAAAAGACATGGAACATATAGCAGAACAATAATACAAGTGATAGATAATTTTTCATAACAAACTGTGGCAGGCTACAAAATCAATGTACAGAAATTTGTTGCATACCTAGACACTAATAATGAAGCAGCAGAAAGTGAAACTGAGAAAACAATTCCATTTACATTTGCACCAAAAACAATAAAATATTTTGGAATAAACTTAACCAAAGAGTTGAAAGACATGTACTCTGAAAACTATAAAACACTGATGAAAGAAATTTAAGACAATACAAATGGAAAGACGGTCATGTTCAGGAGTTGGAAGAACAAACATTGTTAAAATATCTATGCTACCCAAAGCAATCTACCAATTTAATGCAATCCTTATCAAAATGCCAACAGTATTTTTCACAAAAGTAAAACAAACAATTTTAAAGTCTGTATGGAACCATAAAAGACCTTGAATAGCCAAATCAATCTTGAAAAAGAAAAACAAAACTGGAGGTATAACAACTCAGATTTTAAGTTATATTACTAAGCAGCAGTAATTAAAATAGTATAGTACTGGCATTAAAATAGACACATGAATCAATAGAACAAATTAGAAAACCCAGAAATAAACCCACAGTTATAGGTCAATTAATCTTTGACAAAAGAGTAATGAATGTACAATGGTAAAAAGACAGTGTTTTCAATAAACAGTGTTGGGAAAATTGGACAGCTAAATTCAAAGGAATGAAACTGGACCAATTTCTTTCACCATACACAAAAACAAACTCAAAATGGATTAAAGACTAAGTGCAAGATGTGAAACCGTATAAGTCCTTGAGGAGAACATAGGTAGTATCTTCTTTGATACTGGCCATCGCAACATTTTTCTAGATATGTCTCCTGAGGAAAGCAAAATAAAAGCAAATTAAACTATTGGGACTACATCAAAATGAAGTTTCTACACAGCAGAGGAAACAACAAAGCTAAAAGGCAACCTACTGAATGAGAGAAGATATTTGCAAATGACATATCCAATAAAGGGTTAGTATCCAAAATACATAAAGTATCCAACTATATAAAGAACTTATACAAATTAATACACAAAAAACAAATAATCCAATTTAGAAAATCGGCAGAAGACACGGACAGACATTTCTCCAATGGAGACCAACAGATACATGAAAAGACATTCAACATCACTCAGCATCAGGGAAATGCAAATCAAAACTAAAATGATACATCACCTCACACCTGTCAGAATGGCTAAAAGCAAAAATACAAGAAACAATAGGTGTTGATGAGGATGTGGAGAAAAAGGAACCCTCTTGCACTGTTAATGGGAATGCAAAGTGGTGCAGCCACTCTGGAAGACAGTATAGAGATTCCTCAAAAAACTAAAAATAGACCTACTCTACAATCCAGTAATTATGCTACTGGATATTTATCCCCAAAATACAAAAAACACTAATTCAAACGGATATATGTACTCCCATGGTTATTGCAGCATTTTTTACAATAGCCAAACTGTAGGAGCAGCCCAAGTGTCTGTTCATTGTTAGATGAATGGATAAAGATGTGGTATTATATATATATATATATATATATATATATATATATATATATATATAAAATATATGTATTATTCAGCAATAAAAAAGAATAAAATCTTGCCATTTGCAACAACATGGATAGAACTAGAGAGTATAATGCTAAGT
Organism: Mustela nigripes; assembly: GCF_022355385.1. Taxonomy (NCBI): domain Eukaryota; kingdom Metazoa; phylum Chordata; class Mammalia; order Carnivora; family Mustelidae; genus Mustela; species Mustela nigripes. Next base: position 46,959,085 of record NC_081562.1, on the reverse strand, counting down.
GAAATAAATCAGTCAGAGAAAGACAAATACCATATGATCTCACTCATATGGAATTTAAGGAACAAAAAAATAAGCAAAGTGGAAAAAGAGAGAGAGAGAAATCAAAAAACAGATTTTAATTATAGAGAAAAACTGATGGTTACCAGAGGGAGATAGGTAGGTATTAGGGATTTAAAAGTATACACTTATGATGAAAAAATAAAATAAAATAAAAAGAAACTATGGAAACCAGAAGTTTCTTCCTCACTGAGTCCCATTTCTCAAGAACACAGGTCATAATTGCCCATAATTATTCATTTGTTTTATCCCCCATACATACACAGTAGCTCAGAACACCAATACCAACACCAATTAATATTAGTACAGTTAAAAATGTTTGTGCTGTGCCAGTTTTCCCCACATCTTATATGACTATGGTACATAGCACAATCTATATACAATATAGATTGTTGGGCTATAAAGGCTTTACATAATGGATCTTCTTTACCTGTCTTTAATATTTGTCATTTTTTCTAATTTTATTTCCCTTTTTTATTTCTTCTTCCTTTCCAAAATTTGTACCCTTTGTACTTCTTTTTCTACTAAAGAATTATTTGATATATTTATTAATGCTTATGTTGCTTTTATCTATTTCTAAAATTATATTTTTTGTTTTTAATTTTGTCTTGAGAATGTCACTTCATGTTTGACATTTTCTGATTCTGATTTATGTTATTTTTCTTCATGCCTTGCATCATTTTCTTAATGTCTTTTAGCTTGTTTTGAAATAGAATATTACAGTACTGATCTGATTTTTGTATGTGTTTTCTGTGATTCATTGTCTATAAGGAAATTATCTGTTTCTCATTCTTCTTTATATTACAGTAACTTTGTAAGGAATTTGACTGTGATTCTTTATTATTCAATTTTATATGAATTTAATTTTCCCAAACTACAAGAAGGAGGGTTGTTGCAGATAGCTTGTCTAACTACATAAAGCTCGCTCTTTCTTCTCTCAAAATTTATTTATTTTAGAGAGAGAGAGCAAGGGGGTTGAGGGGAATAGCAGAGGGAAAGTTAGAAAGAGATTCCCAAGCAGACTCCACACAGGGCATGGAGCCCAACATGGGGCTCCATCCCAGGACCTCCAGAAAATAACCCCAGCCAAAACCAAGAGTCAAAGACTTTAACCAACTGAATCACCTAGGTGCCCCTACATAAAGCTCTTTCTGTTGTTTTATCACATACTGTTTTTAAAATTAAAGGTTTACTTACAAGATTTTCTGGCTGTCTCCCCCTCCCATTATTTTCTGAATCTTGCCCTTTTTAAGTCTCTATTGCCATTATTTTCAAAACATATGTTACTCTCTGAAGTTTCTCTTTCATTGTGTGGCTCAGTATTGCAAGAAAACTCTGGTAAATTAATTTTGAGAATTGGAGATAGACTATTCCAGGAGTCCTTATATCATGCTTTATCATCTACTGGATTGGGTAAAATTCTTCCCAGTCGCAGCTGCTGTTCTCAAATTGATCCACTGCAATTTCCAGAAATGCCTGTTGGCTATTCAGGTATTGTGCTGTTCTTTGTTCTGTCACGTGCCTCCTTGCTCTGGCTTGCTTTCTTCTACCAAGGCAGTGATAACACACAGACCTACAGATACTGGTGTTTTGGGGGTTGGGAGGACATCTTCTCACCTAGTTCTGTTAAAAATCCTCCCCAAATAGTTTTTCTATCTAGTTCCTTGCTCTATTTTTGTGTAAGGATTTGAGAAAATTCTGCCACTTTTCTCCCTGAATTCCTGAAATTCAAATATTGAATGTACTAATTAAGGTACTGAAAGTAGTTGAATTCACTCATCTCAGTGGAGGTATCCTAACTAAAGTGTTGCTGATAAAACCCCATATAGTTCTTTTTCTTTTTCTTTCTTTCTTTCTTCCTTTTTTTTTTTTTTTTTTTTTTGTAATTTCAAGTTCTTATTTAAATTCGAGTTAGTTAACATATATGGTAAAATTGGTTCCAGGTGTAGAACTTAGTGATTCATCACTTACATAGAATACCCAGTACTCATCACAAGTGTGCTCCTTAATATCCATTATCCATTTAGCCCATCCTCCACCCACTTCCCCCCATCAATTTTCCCTATAGTTCTTATTAATTAATGCTCCAGAGCTCTCTTCATTCTCAATATAGTTCTAACCAATACTTTTTTTTTTTTTTTAAAGAGAGTGAGAGCATGCAAGTTGGGCAGAGGGAGAGTGAGAGAGAATCTTAAGCAGATGCCTAGCACAGATGCATGCCTAGCATGCAGCCTGACTTGGGACTCAATCTCACAACCCGAGGTCATGACCTGAGCTGAAATCAAGAGTTGGACACTTAACCAACTGAGCCACCCATATGCCCCACAAATACTTTTTTATGTAACTTAGCCAGTGTTAGTTTCTTTTGTTTGAAAACAAAGTACCCAAACTGCAATGAAAATGTAAAAGTCAATAGTGAAATCTTTTTTGTTTTGTTTTGTTTTTGGTGAGCTCGATGCCCAATTTGGAGCTTGAACTCACTACTCTGAGATCAAGAGTCACATGCCCTACCCACTGATCCAGCCAGGTGCCTAAAAGGTAAAACTTTTTTTAAAAAGATTTTATTTATTTATTTATTTTAAAGGAGGGGGGAGGAACAGAGTGAGAGGGACAAGTAGCCTCCATGCTGAGTGCAAAGTCCAAAGTGGGGCTTGATCCCATGACCCTGAAATCATGACCTGAGCCAAAATCGAGTTGGACAGTTAACTGAATGAGCCACTGAGCCACTGAGCCCAATAGTGAAACTTCTAACTTCAACTCTGACGTGTAAAGAAATTGGAAGATGTCTCTGCCATTCCTTACCAAAAAATCTGGACAAACTGAAAAATCAGTGACTTTTCTTGGATCCAGGTGAGAACTGATGCCTTATTACGAAGTGATACCCTGTAATCTTGAAAAGCAGGTACCAGGGAGAAAGAGCAATCAACATCTGCCTACCTAAAGCAGAAACTAGTGGAGACATAAACTGGTAGTAACACTTAAGTGGCAATTCTGACAAATTTCTGAGGGTCAAGTTTGCACTAGTATGAGAGTGAAAAACCCCTAGGGACTGCAGTCTTTTTTTTTTTTTTAAGATATTTATTTATTTATTTGACATACAGATCACAAGTAGGCAGAGAGGCAGGCAGAGAGAGAGAGAGAGGAGGAAGCAGGCTCCCCACTGAGCAGAGAGCCCGATGCGGGACTTGATCCCAGGACCCTGAGAACATGACTTGAGCCGAAGGCAGAGGATTTAACCCACTGAGCCACCCAAGTGCCCCAAAGGACTGCAGTCTTGAGGGGCTCCCACACTTTCATGGGTTATCTATCTATTCAGGAATGCCACCAAGTGCTCATGGCAAGGATCCCACAAAAATTCATCCTTGGTTTTGGCAATGGGTGAGTGAGGGGTGGGGAAAGCAACAATTGCAAATCACACCCAGAGTCTTCTCCATAAAAAAGGCCTACTCTCTAGGGAAAAAGTTGCTGCTAAAGCACAATTTTACAAACTTATCCCAGGAATGGAAAGGGAATTCTTCCTCTCTCCAGGTCCCTTTTGTTTTCTGTCTTAAGGAAACAAACAAACAAATAAAAACCCTACTCAATAAGGGACAAGGCTTTAAAGAGATAGACTGAAAACGTTATAGCCAGAGAGGAGAGAATATGTGGTAAAAGCTATTCAACTGAAGAAGGAATAGAAACACTTATGAAGGCCAAAATTCCCAAGGCATAGGCTCACTTTAAAAGATTCAATTAGATGAGACTCAGATGATTATAAAATGCTCCTCCTCCCACACACTCTATCACCATACCAGTAAAGCTCTAGTATAATAATTATGGATTACAGTTGAAAAAAGACTTCATAGACTGATACTGCCTCAGAAGAACATATAAGAACACTAGAGAAATTTGAACATTAAGCAGCACCATCTCCTAGCCAGAGTAACATACAATCTCTCTCTAAAGATCTGTCTGCCTCAGTTGCAATTACCCAATACAACATAAAATTATAAAGCATGCTAAAAGGCAAGAAAAAGCACAGTCTGAAAAGACAAAGCACCCACTAGACCAGACTCAGATAGGTCATAGATGTTTGAATTATAAGATAGGGAATTTAAAATATATGTTAGGGATGCTAACAGAAGTAGACAACATGCAAGAACAGATGAGTAACATAAGCATAAAAATGGGAACTTTTAGAAAGAATCAGAAGAAGTGATAAAAATCAAAAAATAAAAAATAAAAAAAAATAAAGTAATAGAAATGAAGAACGCCTTCAGTGGACTCAACATGGCTGGGGAAGGAATCAGTGAAATTGAAGATAGGTCCATAGAAACTTTCCAAACTGAAAAGCAAAGAGTAAAAAGAATAAAAGAAAGAGAACAGAACAATCTAAGAACTGAGGACAATAGCAAAAGGTCTAACATATGTATAATTTTAACACCAGTAGGAGAAGAAAAAGAAAACAGAGCGAGAGAAATATTTGAAGCAATAATAACCAATAGTCTTCCTAAATTAATGACAGATACTAAACAACAGATCCAGTAAGCTCATAGAACACTAAACAGTAGTGATACAAGAAACAAATCAACCAACCAACCAACCAACCCATACTTAGGCATTTCATAATTTAATTTCAGAATGCCAAAGACAAAGAGAAAATCTTGAAAGAAACCAAGGCAGGATAAACCTTGCTTACAGAGGAATTTCACCAGACTACTTATTAGAAATTATGCAAGCAAGAAGAGGGTGGAGTGAAATATTTAATATGTTGAGAGGAAAAAAAATCAACCTAGAAGCAATTATATATCTAGTGAAATAATCCTTCAAAAGTGAAAGAGAAATAAAAATGTCAGTAGTATGGCAATATGGTGTATTAGAGATCTTAAAACCTTCCTGCCACAGAACAGCTAAAACTGTTCTCTAAAATTAAAGATAATTCATTTAATATTATTGAATGAGTCTGCAACAAAATAATAGAAATCTACTGAAGACAGGTTTAAGCAAGGAACACAAGATTAGAAAGATATGGGAACCCTAAAGTCATCAAATTCTTAGCCAATAATATGAGTCATAGTATTTTAGAACTACTATGCAGAAGAGTTTGTAGGAACAGTCTTGAGTAGATCAGAGATCATACTGTATAAAGATGGAATCCTGGAAGGCCTACGCTTTCAGGGTAAGAATGAAATTTTTAAAAATGAAAAGAAACCTGACCCTGCTGATAGTAAAATAAATGATTGGTCTCAGAATGGGCTCTGGGTAGAAGTTAAAAAAAATTAAAAAAGTCTCTCCACAATATTGTGGCCCTTCACAAGGGTTTGGAGCTTAAATTTATTCTAATGGAATGTTGAAATTTAAGTGGAATTGGTGTGTTGTGTTTCTAGGCCCCTGGAAAAGAAAACCCTCCCTGGAGGAACAGGCTCTTTATGCTAGCCCAAATTTCTATGATAGAATTCTAAATATTATTTAATAATATCTTAAAAATCACAAACACTAAAAGAGTCAATCCACCAGAAATGAAAGCAAATAACATACCAGAGAACCAGACCCTGATAAACCTCTTGTATTGGAATTATCAGACAAAAATATAAAATAACTATGCTTAATATGTTTGTAGAAATATAAATGAGATTGAAAAACACAGAGATTGAAATACATGAGCAATGAGAAAAAGACAACAGGAACTAATCAGGAAGATTTGAAAACTAACCATACTGAGCTTCTAAAAGTGAAAATGTAATGAATAAAATTTAAAACTCAACCAGAGGATTAAAAAGCAGATTAGATGCAGCTGATTAGAATAAATAATGGGGTTATAGAACTGAAAACAATATTCAGATTGCCAGCTCAGAGAGAGAAATAGTTGTAAAACACTAAGGAGAGTTTTGTAAACATAAAATATAGAGTGAGAAGGGCTAATCAGAATTCCTGGAAGAGGTAATTCAAATAAGGAAAAGCAACATGCAAAAAAAAAAAAATAATAAAGGCTAAAAATTTTCTAAAATTGATGAATGACATCAGTTGTCACTTTCAGGAAGCCCAATAAATCCCAAGCAGTAAAAAATAAAAATTAAAACACACACACACACACACAACCCATGCAGACACATAGCATGAAGCTGCAGAACAACAAAGACAGGAAGAAGATCTTAAAAACAACTAGAAAGAAAAGATAGATTCCCCACAAGGAAGTAACCCTGGCAGCTAATGTCATAATAATGATAATGGGAGCTAGAAGATAGTGAAATAATATATAATTGAAACGATCTGAGAACAAAAATGAAATATACTATATTAAAAAAAAAACTGAGAGGATTTACCACTATACTGAAACAGGACACTAATGATCCCCAGGGCCATGTCCAAGGAAAACTGCTTATGTCTTCCAAGTATGGTTTTAGATTTATATATATTTGGTTTTGTCAACAGGTTAAAAAGTGTCTGTCGTTAAGAACTTGGAATGCTACATACTTTAAAAAGGCTACATACTTAAAAAACAAAACAGTGGTTTTCTTAAATGTTGTTAGCTGGGGTGAATTTTATATTTCTGTAGTCCAAGGTACTCACTTTTGGCTAACAAGTACATTTCTGGAACAGACTGCTCTGTCTGAATCAGAAAGCAGAGAAAAGAAGCAGTCAGATCAGCAGGAAGAACAAATGGTGCAAATGGAAGAAAACACAGACAGATGGTTGAATACGTGTTAGATCACACTGAACCATTGTGAAGGCAAGTAAGGACATGAACTGTTCAGAGCAGGCATGTAGTGAAATGGGAAATTATTCAATATGTGCATATAGAGTTCCTGCTACACAATATAGAAGGACCAATGATATACATGTATGATGTTGTCCTGGAGGAAAGGAAAAGATTTGGCATTTCCCCCCAGAACCCATCACATTTCCATTTCAAATTGCCTTCATTGGACTATTTACCCTTATGGTTGTTTTGCTTGATGGGTTTTTGTGTTTTTTTTTTTGTCCCAAACTGGTGAATATTCGAAAAATTTGAAAAGATTTGCTTACTAAAAAGTCAGGTTATAAGTACTCATTACTTCAGTTGGTGTCAGATGGTCTCCAATTATCGTCATCTAAAATGTGAGAATTTTGCCTATGAAAGACCAAATTGTAAAGAAGGCAATAGTTTCTTCTACCATGCCCTAACTTAAAAATCAACTTTTTCTTTCATCATCTTCTTCCTTCAGAAGATTTGACCTCCAGAGCCAAAATTTCTGTTCTTGGATACATTTGTGGCAGGTGGGTATTAAGAACCCAACATTAACTAATTAATTTACACTGTAGTGTTTCTAATTGGTATTCCTTCCAGGGTTGGATTTTTAAAAGAATTCTTATTCAGAATGAAACATTAATTGGTATGCTGTGTAGCAACATGGCTAATTTCTGAACATCAACTATATCAAGGTGGCAAGTCAACTCACTAACAAAAGAACATATTTTTGGAATAACTGGCTAGCCATTTGGAGGAAATATAAAGTTAGATCCCTACCTCAGACCATAAACACACATAGTAAAAGACTCAAGATTAATTATCATAAAGTTAAAAATGAAAGCTAAAACTTCCAAATAAAATACAGTAGGAGAATATTTTTTATTTTTTAATTTTAATTTCAGTATAGTTAACATACAGTGTATTTTTCTTTCTTAAAAAAAAAAAGATTTTATTTATTTATTTGCGAGAGAGAGAGAGAACGTGCAAACAGGGGGAGAGGCAGGCAAATGTAGAAGCAGAAGACCCCCTGAGCAGGCAGCACGATATGGCACTCAATTGTAGGACCCTGAGATCATGACCTGGGCTAAAGGGAGATGCTTAACTGACTGAGCCACCCAGGCATCCAACATATAGTATTATATTAGTTTCAGGTATACAATATATTGATTCAACAATACCACACATAACCCAGTTTTTACCATGACAAGTGTGTTCAGTAGAATTTTATTACCTTCATACTAAGCCTTTCTTGATATGAAACAAGACTGAGTAAAATTTTTTTAAATATTGAAAGTATGACTACATAAAAATGTTAAATGTCTACACAGTGAAAGATACCATACACAAAGTTAAGAGGATAAATGAAAAATGGAGAAAGTATTTGCAACATACATCATAGGCAAGTAAAGCCAATATAGGCGGTATTTAAGAACACAGGCTCAGGAACAAGATTGTGTGAGTTTAAATACTAGCTACACCACATTCTAGTGTTCTGACCTTTGCAAGTTACTTGACTTTTTTGTACCTCAAGTTTCTTTGTCTATAAAATGGAGATAATAAAATCTACTTTCTTGGGTTAGCTGAGAGCTATTATTATTGCCCATAATATATAAAGGATTCATTAAATCAATTTTTTATTAAAAAGGGCAACCAATCCACTAAATGCTCAACATCAATAAAAACCTATCTACCCTCTGCATTTTATTTTCAGCTATTTCCTGGCACTGTTTCAATATATCAGTCAAATTGTCTTATCAATATTCCTTATATTTGCTCCTCACTTTATGCTACTGTTACCTCACTCTAAAATTTCTCCATCTAGTCTCTTAACATGAAAATATTAACCATATTTTAAGCCCAACACAAATCCTGCCTTCTCTACAGTGTTCCTGATTAGTCAGCCAAAATGACTCATTCTCTCTGAATTTTTTTTTTAAAGATTTTATTTATTTATTTGACAGACAGAGAACACAAGTAGACAGAGAGGCAGGCAGAGAGAGAGCGAAAGGAGCAGGCTCCCCACTGAACAGAGAGCCCGATGCGGAGCTCGATCCCAGGAACCTGGGATCATGACCTGAGCCCAAGGTAGAGGCTTTAACCCAATGAGCCACCCAGGCGCCCCTCTATGAATTTCTAAGGATGCCTTATAATCTAATTTTTACATATAATCCAACCTTGTTTTGTCTAGTGTAATGTATGTACATGCTTTATCTCCTATAAAAATTGGTACATTTCACAGGCTAGCATCACATGTTCTGTTTCTGCATCCTAGAAGTGCACAGTAAGTATTCACTGTATAAAGATTTCATTTTTTTGTTTGTTTTCCCCCATACCATAGATCTACTACAGGGCAATCAGAAGATATATGGAATTGTCACACCCATAATCTGTTCACCTATCCTCTCCCCCAACCCATCTCCATCCACCCCATACACAGGAAGTAACAAACATTTTACAAATAGCACATAGCTCCTTTATTTATTTACACTTAACTATAGATACATGAAATGTGATCTGAACTGTGTTTTTAAAGGCCACAATGTGGAATACAGTTTGAAGGGGGGATGATGGATGGAAGAATTAAGGAAACAATTTCAGTCAGCCTGGTGAGAGATGATGGTGATTAGGACAGGATGGTAGCAGAGGAGATCAAGAGAAGGTATCAGATTCCAGATCCATTTTTAAGGTAGAAGCAGCTTTGCCTACAGACTGAAGATCGTGTGAGAGAAACAGGTCAAGGATGATGCCAAGTTCTAGAGTATCAGCTGTATCACAGACCTCAGAGAATAAACAGTTCAGATCAGAACAGGATGATGGAGAGGTGAGGGGCATAGGATCCCAAATGGGCTGGACACAAAATCTCATAGTTGGATATTTTGAAAATTGTATTAATAAGCATAACAGATATAGAGGAGTATGTACAAAAATAAGAACAGATACATAGAAAACAAACCGATAAACAACCAGGCAATTATTAGTCTCAGGAAAAACAATAACTATGTAAGCAAAGGCATACAAGCATAGATTTATCCAGGCTTTCCAGGAAACATTTTATACTATTAATAATGTAAATACAGACTGATTGGTTCAGCAAAAAATTACGACATAACTCTACTAAGGATGAGGGCAGGAGAAAAAATACATAGAACTAAATAAATTCTGATTTGCCATAACAGGAAGTTAATGGGGAAGTAGAAAATTGTCAAAACAAGAAAGAGGATTATAAGCATTTTCAGAGATGGAGGTAAATACAGAGGAATTCACTAAAAGTAGTTGAAAATGGAAGTCTATGGGGTAGGGATTTCCAAATTTTAACATGAGTAAGAATCATAGCTTACTGGGTCCCATCCTCAAAGATTCTGATTCAGTAGGTTGGGGTGGGCTCCATGGACGTGCCTTTCTAAGAATCTCTTAACAATGCTTCTCATCCTAGGCCCAAATTTTGAGAACTACTATAGGAAGAGGACTAGGGAATTAGAAGGAGTTAGGCAAAAGATGGCCGTTTTTCACTATAATTATTATAATCATTTTTGTACAGAGATTCTCGAACTTGGCTGCTCATTGCAATCACCGGGGGAAACTTGAAAACTAGTGCTGCCTAGATCCCCCTGGCAGACATTGTGATATAATTGATCTGGATACAGTCTGGTGTTGGAGTTTTAATAGCTCTTCAGCTAATTTTTTTAAGGATTTTATTGATTTATTTACTTTAGAGAGAGAGTGAGCAGGGGGAAAGGGCAAAGGGAGAGAGAGAGAATCTCAAGCAGGCTCCAGTTTGAGCTTGGAGCCCAACCTGGGGGCTTGCTCTCACAACCCTGAGATCATGACCTGAGCTGAAATCAAGAGTCTGATACTCAATTGAATGAGCTACCCAGGCACCCCTCTACAAATAACTTTAATGCATGTCTAAGATGGAGGACTACTTTTTAAGTATAATTTTAACTATGCGCATGAATTAATTTTTAATATAAAAGCAATTATCTGCTGGGTGTGTATGGGAATGGGAAGAATGTAAAACTAAGAGTCAGAATGTGGGATCACATTTGGTATGATCTTTTGCCATAAGTTAGCTGTGTGTTCTTGGGAAAGTCACCTAATCTTTGTGGCCTTTAGTTTCCCCATATGTAAAATTAGGATGTTGGACTAGTTATTCTCAAATGTTCTTTTCAACTTCACACTTTTTAGAGTTCCAGCTGTAATATTCTATGCTACAGAATCTGAAATTTTAAAAAAGTACACAGCAACCAATGTTCTCCATATGATGCTGAAAGGAATTATCATCAGTTCTGAAACTGTATCATTAACTTTTCATTATTTCTTTTTAATTGCTTTTCATATATACATTTCACTTTTCCCCAGTTACCTATTTGTTATACTCAGTACAATAATCAATTCGCCCTGGAAAAGAAAAACGAAAACAGTTGAGATGAATTTATATTTGATAGCAAAGCAGTAGGTCACTGCCATTTCTTCAAAACATCATTCGCTAAATTGCATTCAAGGAAATAGCAAAATAGTCCATCTTTTGCTTATTGTGAGTTATTTTCTCAATGGTAGTGATCCTGATTCTTCTACAGGCTGTATACCTTTTCCTACAAGCAGCACCAACTTCTAAGATATCTTTGTTCCTCAGGTGCCTGGCTGGCTTAGTCAGTGGAGTAGGCAAATCTTGATTTCAGAGCCTTAAGTTCAAACTTCATGTTGGGAGTAGAGCTTATTTAAAATATATATATATATCTTCTCCAGGCTAATTTTAAGGGGGCAATGTGTGGTCATAAATCTAGGCAAAACAAAGTAATTGATTAGAGTTATGGCTAAGTTCCCTAGTGACTCCTTATCCTGATTGTCCTAGAGGCTTAATATATAATTGCTGTCAACAGTCAAGAATACTAATAAAGGGAAATTTGGAATATGAGGATTGATACAGGTAATCCAATCTATTGGATTGACTTTACAATGCATTATATAGAGAGAACTTCCAATGTCTTCATAATGAGGTTTTCTTTAGAATAATTTAAAATCTGTTTTCATTCCTTCAGTCAGTAAGTCAGTAGAGGTAGCTGTTATTATGTGTAGAGAGGAGAACCTGGTCTGAAAAAAAAATCAGTTGCCCATTATTACAGATGGATTATGAAGAGTAAGCTGTTTATAAAAGGAAATATATTCATGTGCTTATGTGTTTGCCCATGACTTTGACCTCCTGCCTTTTGAGGAACTTTTTTTGCCCAGATGGAAATCAGAAGCTATAGTGATGTAGTGCTGAAACAAAAGGTGAATTCTAAAATGAAATGAGGTTCAGAGCCATGTGCCATGATTTTGCAGGTAGTTAAAAATGAACTGAGAAGTCACCATCTGGAGGCATCTTAGGGAAGCAGCCACCTTCTGTTGGACATAAATAGAATAAAAGCTTGTTGAGTTATTTATTCTTAGATGGTTGTGATCATGTTTTGCTCTTCTGGTGAAATGTACCCATCTTACAATTACACACTTGTAGGATGGATGCTTTTAGCTAACTCTGGGCTAGTTAGTCAATTAATTCTTTCTGGGAAGTTTTAGGAGACAGTACACTCTCTGAACTCCTAAGTTTGCCTTACCTTTCTAGGTAAAATCTGAATGTGTTATCGGATATTAGACCTTTCTTACCCATCTTTCTAGAAACACTAATCAAGAAATTTCAGGTGAGATAAGAGAGTAGCTCAGCACCAAGAAGAAAAACTGAGAGGCTAGTGGGATCTTGTACCTCTTCGGCAATCACAGCATCTATGTGTGAGGGCTAGAAAATACACACCTACTTTTACAAAGCAGCTTATATGTGAATGGAGATTTCAGCTCTGTTTTCTTACAGAAAAATATTGAATATCATTCAAAATCATTTGAAAGAATTTTATAAATAATATAAAAAAGAAGTAATCTGTACAATAAACAAGAATGCTAACTCATATTTGTAGAGGGTTTCATAAGTATTTCCACAAAAACGATCTTATTCCTCAGTAACAACACTGTGAGGTAGGTAAAGCAAGTAAAAGCCCTATTTTACACGAAGAAACTGAAATTCAAAGAGATTAAATGGAGCACTAGCATGGTATATAGCTAGTTCGGAAGAAAGAAAGGTGAAAGTGTTTGCTTTGAAGTGACCACAATTACAACTACCATTTATTGAACACTTACTATGTTCAATCATTTTAAGGATATTATTGCATTATTAAAAATATTATTGTTTTTTAAAGCCCAAATATGAGTATCTACTAACAAAAGGAAAATGAAAAACGGACTTGCTAAAAAAACTTAACTCAGCAAAAAAGTTTAGGCAGATGATGATGATGATGGTGGTGGTAGCGGTAACTATCATTTGCTGAACAGCTAGTATTTGCCAGATACTGTTCTAAGTACTTAATCTACCCAACGAGACAGATGTAATTTTTCTCATTTATACGTGAAAAAATATAAGGCACAGAGAGATTGATTTGTCTATGATTACACAGTTGGTTAAATGATGGAACATTCTAGTATATCTCAGGGGATGCCAGGTACCTGTTTAATAGAATTTTTCACCTTTAAATGATTCTTTAACTATCATGAAACCTCACCTATTGTAGAGCTAACAAGATACCTGGTATTTTAAACAAATTACTTGTTTCCTGCCACTCTTTTTAAGCTTTCAGTGTGAACTGTTTTTCTCCTATCCTTGGATTAAAGCTCAGGCAGGCCCCATGTATTTTCCGACAACCCTTAAGTAAAGTCCTATAATCATGTTAGGTCACAAATAAGTCCAAGTACATTATTATAAATGACCAGATTTGTATTAACATAAAAATCTTTCCACCTCTCCCAACAAGGGCCTGCTGTAGGCTGGACATAAACAAGTGGAGAGCGAGAGAAGTCCTTCTTTTTTTCCCTGCTCCTCTTTCCCTGGTATATTAACAATGGTTTCTGATTTTCTGTGTCCAGTAGAGTTGGAGGTGGAATGGGAAGGGGGAGAAGATATGAAAAGAATGAGAAAGAGCATATATGACTAATATATGACTAATACTGTTGGGACGTAGCTTTGCGTTCTCTGGGCCTGGAAGATGTGTAACTGACTTTTTTTCCCCACGGGACATTTTTATTGGCTATTTGGAAATCTCTGACCCCGCTAAAGGCTTCTCAACTTTAGTGCTCTTGATCTGGGTGAATGGATTTTATTCTGGCAGTGAATTACTCTCTCCCAGCTCCTAGAATCCCACAGCACATCTCCACTCCCTTCTTCTGAGGTCCTTATTACCCTTCCAAGTAGCAATATTGAATAGAATCTAGTACAGATGCAGTGCCGGCTAAGGCAACTGCTTTTAAAGCTAGCGTTAACATTCACTCCTCATCCCATTTCCCTTTTGCAATGTCACTTTTCCATTCCTCCCGTGAAAAAAAATGGGGTCTATTTTTCTTCCTTTTGAAACTGGGATGATCCTAATAAAATGAAGCAAAAGTGATGCTGTGTGACTTCCAGGCCTAGAATTTAAGAGACCTTACAGTTTCCATTTTTACACTTTTGAAGTCTGAGTCATCATGTAAATTAGTCCAATTACTCTGCTGGAGAGAGAGGCTCTGCCAAACCCCAGGTAATCCAGTCATACCAGCTGAGGCACCAGATACAGGACTGAAGACATTTTAGTTTCTCCAGCAACGCAGAGGGGAAACACTCCAGCCAACACAACAGAGACAAGCCAGCCCTGAGTCTTGTCCAAATTGCACAATTATATGCAAATATATTACTGCTTCTTCTTTTAAAGCTCCTGTATTTGGGGCTGGTGTTTGCATTTGGTTTTGTTTCAGCAGTAATAAATAACTGATACAAAGGTTATCTGATTTATAGTAAGTACTCATGTATTCCTTAACCCAGCATACTCTGGTAGAGCAGATAGCACTCCTTCATTCTCCTGTTAAAGCTACTGAGGAACCCACCTGGCAGATTTCCCAAGCAGAGTCAAACAGCAATTTAGTAAAGTTAAGCATATACTTAACATAGTGCCCCCCAAAACCCCACTTCTAGCCCAAGAGAAATGAAGACATGTTCACACAAATATATCTATATGCAAATTCTTAAAACAGCTCTATTTATAATTGCCAAAGACTGGGGAACAACCCCAAAATAATCAACTTGTGATGAGGACAAATTCTTCAATAATACTACTGATACATGCAATAACACAAATGAATCTCAAAAGCAGTATGATAACTGAAAGATGGAAGATACAAAAAGCTACATTCTATATGATTCTATTTATATGATACTCTCCAAAAGACAAAACTATAGGGACAAAAATCTACAAAGGAGCACTTTTGGGGGGGTAATGATGTGGTGTTATTTATATGACTATATATATTTGTCACAGCTCATAGAACTGTATACCTAATAAAGAAAGGTGTGTTTTACTGTATGTATATCTCAATAAAGCTGAATTAGCAAATAAAAAAGACTAAATAAAACTTTTTGTGCCCTTCAATAATGGGAAACATATATCAAGCTAGCCAAATGGTCCCATTGAGGCCCCTTTCATTGGACTTAGTGTCAGGTCCCCTACTCCAATCTCTTTGTATGGTAAAAGTTGGTAATTACAGCACAGCATAGCTATCTCTAAATTAATCATTGTTAAAAATCTTTCAACCTTCCAAAATTCCAACCTTTTATAATTTTTTAAAAAAATTTGAGAATGCAGTGCTTTTTTTAAAATTTTTTCTATTTTATTTTATTTCTTTTCAGTGTTCCAGCATTCATTGTGTATGCACCACACCCAGTGCTCCATGCAATATGTGCCCTTCACAATACCCACCACCAGGCTCACCCAACCCCCCACCTCCCTCCCCTCCAAAACCCTCAGCTTACTTTTAATATGGGTGAGTCATCTAACATATTCTCAGCTATTTCCTTTGAAAATCTGCATCTAGATTACCATACCCTTTGGAATGTGGCCTCTATTGTATCTTGGTGTCTCCAGTGAAAGTTTTCATCTATTAGTCTTTCACATATATTTATATACATTATTATAAAGTAACACCAAATTGAGAAAAAAATATTTTCATGTCAATTGCTAGGAAATACTTACTTACCTACATATTTACCATTTGAAATGTTTTTCATTCTTTCCTAAAGATCTGAATTTCTATCTGGAAAATTACCATTTTCCATCTATCTGAAGAACTTGCTTTTGCATTTCTTGTAGCTCAGGTTTGTTAGCAATGCATTCTCTTGGTTTTGGTGTTTGTTTTTGTTTTTAATCTGAAAATGTGCTTATTCTGACTTCATTATTGAAAGATATGTTTGGTTGACTATAGAATTCTAGTTTCTGTTTTTTCTCTTAGCAGCTTAAAGATATTGTTCTTCTGTTTTCTAACCTCCTTATTACTGATGAGTTTGTTTAAATTGTTTGAATTCATCTGAACATTTGAATTGTTCCTCCTTATACCACGTGTCATTTTCTCAGCCTTCTTTCTCAAGATTTTCTGTTCATCTTGGGTTTCACTATGATATGACTGGGTGCGGCTTTTCTACAGACTTACCCTGATTGGGGCTTTCTGAGATTCTTGAAGCTATAAGTTCTTTATTTTACCAAATTGAGAAAATTTCAGCTGTTATTTCTTCAAATATCTTGTTCTCCCCATTTTTCTCTCTTCTCTTCTTCTGGGATTCCAATTATATAGTGTTATGCCTTTTGTACTGTACATTTTTTTCAATCTTTTCTTTCTGTAATTTGTATGATTTCTATTGCCTTTGAGTTAATTTTTTCTTCTGTCATATGCATTCTGTGCCCATCCCAATCAGTGGTATTTTTGTCATGTATTGTGTTTTTTTTTCAGTTCTAGAATTTTTATTTTTTATAGTTTCTATTTCCCTATAGCACTTACTTATCTTTTCATATGTTGTGAGCATATTTTTCTTTATATCCTTAAGCATAGCTATAACAGCTGTTTTAAAATCTGTGTGTGATACTTCCAACATCTGTGTTTTCTTAGAAGTCAACCTCTGATAATTGTCTTTTCTTTTTAAACTTTTCATGTTTTCTGTTTCTTCATCAAGCAATTGTGGATTATATTTTAGACACTGTGAGTGATATGTTGTAGAGACTCTAGATTCTTGTAGAGTTCTTTGAAAAGTGTCCATTGTTTTAATACACACTTAAAATAGAGGGACTCAAGCTACCAACTCTCCAGCTTAAATCTCAGTACTGTTCTTTAGTTTTAGTTGGCCTGTTTGAGTCTGCCCCATATAGGTAAGATTTAAGGGTCAGCCAGAAATTTGGGAAGAGTTTGTTTACACATATAATTTGGAACTTCCCCTTTCTAGAACTCTCCTTTCTTGGATTTCCTCCTTCACTGTCTAGTGGCTATAGTTGTCCTAAACTGTGTCCTATGGTTCTTCAGCCAGTTAGACTATAGGATTTTTAACCTCCCCATTTGGTGAAAACCAAAGTATGTCCTCAATCCAAAAGCTACAAAAATGAGAAGATTACCCAGTGCTGTTCTCTTCATCCAGTTATTAACTCTACTCCACTATCTGCCTGCTTTGGCTCATTATGCAATTCCTTCAGAGAGTTGATTTTAATATTTGGTCATGAGTTTAGAGCTGTTATCTATAGGAGATTTGATTCAACAGGTACTACTCAGCCATACCAGAGCTGGAAAGAGTCATTAATATATTGTGCTAAATATAAATTCAAATTTTAGAGACCCCCCCCACCAGAATATCCATATATATAATCTCTGTACAAAAAATGTTTGAGGGAGGTATTTTCCCCCTCATTTTAGAAAATAAAAAGTTGAGCTCCAAGTTGAGCTTCCAAGCAGGAAGAAAACAGAATTTAACTCAGTGGTTCTAAATAATGGACTACCTACAAAGAAATGGGCAAAGTTAGGGAAACCGAAAAGGTTGCTGAAGCACCCAGAAGTTAGCAGAAAAGAAAGCTGTTGCTCTTCTAACACTGAAGGAGCAATGGGAGGAAAAAGGACCAGAACCTCAGGAACGCTGAAGTCATATAGGAGGAACTGTCAGGCATGACTTGTAGTTACAGAGGAATACTGCCACCACCAACAATGCTTTGCTGAGGCATGGAAGAGGCAAGGAAGAAAACCTAACCTCTCTCCCCTCATCCTGTCGACCCTCCTTCCAGGTCCTCCCACTGACTGAATTCAACACAAAACCACCTGGTAAGGGAGTACAGGAAATAGATATCACAGGAGCCAGCCTCCAGGAGGGACACAGAGCAGAAAAGGATGGATGGACTTGGCAAACCAAAAATAACCAGCACGTTGCCTAAGATAGGGTTGCCCAATTTAACAAACAGAAACACAGAATGCCCTGTTAAATTTGAATTTCAGGTTTTTTAAAAGTAATTTTTTAGTGTTTGTCCCATGTAATAGGATATACTTAGGATTAAAGATTCATTCGTTGTTCACTTAAAATTCAAATTTAAATTACTGTCCTGTCTTTTATGTGGCAACTTAGTCTAGACCAGTAAGAAAAACTTACTTTAAGTCCAAGCTTAAGATCCAACCCCAGCAGTCTTCTTTCTATTACCTGACAGTTTTTTAAAAAATATATTTCTTATGCCTACCATGTATGAGTGTATCTCCTTCACTAGAGTAGAAGTTCCTTGTGGGGACAGGCCATGTCTTATTTATCTGTATATCTTATTACTTTTTTAGATGATTTTATTTATTTATTTGACGGCGAGAGACCCATCGAGAGAGGGAACACAAGCAGGGGAAGTGGGAGAGGGAGAAACAGGCTTCCTGCTGAGCAGAGAGCCCAATGAGGGGCTTGATACCAGGACTCTGGAATCATGATCTGAGCCGAAGGCAGACGCTTAACAACTGAGCTACTCAGGCACCCCTATCTTAATATTTTTCATCTCTCCCACCCCCACTCCCAGAATTTTGTAATGTTTTGTATGTAACAGGTGCTTCATACATTTTTGCTGAGCATGTTGAGTCTTTTATCAATGTATTATTGAATATGCTTTTTCATTGTATATTTATTTAAGATAAATTTCTGCTAAAGTCATATATTGACTTAGATGAAAGCCTTATGTCAGGTCAATTGCCATAAATATTTAGACTCCATTTTGTGCCTTTACTTTTCAAAAAAAAAAAAAGTTTTTGCTTTTGTTTTTAGATAGAGAGGAGAGTGGGGGGTTGGGGGGATAGGGGCTGAAGGAGAGGGAAAGATAGAGTCCTTTTTTTTTTTTTTTAATTTTATTTATTTATTTGACACAGAGAGAGATACCACAAGTAGGCAGAGAGACAGGGGAAGCAGGCTTCCCGCAGAGCAGAGAGCCCAATGTAGGGCTCGATGTAAGGCTCAATCCCAGGACCCTGAGATCATAACCTGAGCGGAAGACAGAGGCTTAACCCACTGAGCCACGCAGGTGCCCCGGGAAAAACAGAGTCTTAGGCAGGCTCCATGCCTAGCACAGCATGGGTGTGGGCCAATAAGAGCAATCAGTCTCACAACCCTGAGATCATGACCTGAGCCCAAATCAAGAATCCGTGGCTTAACCAGCTGAGCCACTCAGGTGTCCCTCTGCTTTACTTTTCTTTTCATCCTTTCCTCTTAGAATTCCACAGTAAGCACATAATAAAACTATTATCCAAGCATCTTGACACTCAGGTTTCATGAGATTTCTCTGAATCGAGTGACTAACTGGGTCAACACAGCCTAAACCGAAAAACAAAACAAAACAAACCTTTTAAAATATATTTTGATCTTTATCAAAGCTTTAGGGGGAGAAACCCTGTTCTACTATAAAAGAGTGAAGAAGACTCTCAAATCTCAGTGAGGTAAGACTACCTGAGGATAAAAATTTATTTTCTCACTGATTTTAAAAATTCTGTTGTTTATTCTGTAATTCTGGAGCAAGTTATCAATAGATAAGTTTTTTTAGGATGATTTGCAGGATTCCCATATTTATTATTATTGAGCTTTTTCTCATTAATAACACACACAAATTTGATGCACAATAATTTTTGAGTGGGTAATGGTTGTCAGTTACTTTATTATACCTCTTTACAAAAATCAAAAATTCTCTCGGGGCACATGACTGATTGAATTGGTCAAACATGGGACTCTTGATCTTGGAGGCCCTGAGTTCAAGCTCCACATTGGACCTAGAGATTACTTAAAACAAAATCTCTCTAATGGGATGGGTTTTGCAATAACATTGAAAATCAGCAAACTTTATATATGAAAAATACAGAAGGAGCCCTGTCGCCTTCAGGGATCCAAGAATTATGTATTTAGGTATTCAATCTTTATCTGTATTGAGTGAATAAATATTTTTTTAATGGGACTAAAATTAACACTCTATATAACTCAGGCCAACATGTGCTAGCTAGATCATTGGTTTCAGAAGTGATTCTGTAGTCTGTTCTTTAAAATATGAGCAGATCTGTCTGAATAATATGTGATAATTGAAACCTCTCAGACTGTAATAAAATTCTAATCCATGTCTCAGTGAAAGGAAACCTTGAGTTTGGGTCTATTATTCCATAGATTTCCACATGACCATTTCCAGTCATAAAAATACCTAACATTTTTGCATATATACTAAGCACTAGGTGCTTTACAGTCATCATTTAATTTGCTCTTCAAGAGAGTATTATATTATTATAACATTTACAAGGTAAGTTCATTACTATTCCACAGATGAGGACACTGAGGCATAGAGGGGTGTTGGAACCTGCCTAGGATGACATAGCTAGTAAATGATAGAAGTAATGATCAAATCTAAGGCTAGGGGTGCCTGGGTGGCTCAGTTGTTAAGAGTCTGCCTTTGGCTCAGATCATGATCCCAGGGTCCTGGGATTGAGCCCCGCATCAGGCTCCCTGCTCAGCGGGAAGCCTGCTTTTCCCTCTCCCACTCTCCCTGCTCGTGTTTCCTTTCTCACTGTGTCTCTCTCTGTCAAAAAATAAATAAAATCTTTAAAAAACAAAAAAATAAATCTAAGTCTATGAGACTACTAAGCAAATATTCCTTTTTTTTCAAATGTTTTTAATCTTTACACTTCTGATTTCTTAATTTCTTTGATCTTATACCTAACAATTAAAAAAAGAAAAATTACATGTGCTCAACTAGATTAACGTATTATGAACCTATTGTGTATATTGTAAAACATGCAAAGTTTGAAATTCTAAGAGAATAAGGAAGCACAAATAGAAACAGAAGCACCAGTAGTTGTATCACATACCTCATGGATCATCTTGTACCTGCCCTGGGTGCTGAATGTCCATGTTCAAGAATGTTGTTCTAAATTAGATTCTTTTGAAAATGTTTGGTTTTTTTTAATGAAAATATTCTTCAAAGCTCATGTCAAATTTAGATTGACTATGTTCAAATTCACATTTCCTAGAGAAGGCCATTTCAACACGATTTAGCAGGAATAGGAAGATACAGTATGGAGTGAGAAGAGTGGCTGAAAGTGATGGCTACAGAGGGAACTGGAGAAGATCAAAGGGATGGAAGAGCATTCATAGGCATTCAGATATTACCTAAGTAATCTGTGTTGATAAGTAAAATAATTAACATTTTGAAACATAACAGGTTAGAATCCTTTCTATAATAAGTAACAGTAATTCTGAGTATAAACAAATTGGATATGTACCTATAATCATATAAAAAGTAGAAAGTAAACCACACTATGACCAAAAACAGCCATTTCTTAAAATCAAAAATATTATTAGAAATAACACAGGTAGGGGTGCCTGGGTGGCTGAGTGGGTTAAAGCCTCTGCCTTCAGCTCAGGTCATAATCTCAGGGTCCTGGGATCAAGCCCTGCATCGGGCTCTCTGCTCAGCAGGAAGCCTGCTTCCTCCTCTCTCTCTCTGTCTCTCTCTGCCTACCTCTCTGTCTACTTGTGATCTGTCTGTCAAATAAAATAAAAATAAAAATCTTAAAAAAAAAAAGAACGAATGCAGGTATATAAATGTTACCCCCAAATCAACCAATACTGAATCTATGATTTACTATGGATTAATTATATATTACTAGAAAGTGGATTAAGTAAAAGACATATTTAAACACAGAAAATCTATCAAAACTGCTTCACAAACATCTGCCTAGATTTCTTGGTCATTCATGTGATCTGGTTTTCATGACATAAATAAAACCTGTCGCTGATGAATGAAGATGGGTAAGAAAATTATTACATAATTTTTTAAAAAATGAATGTTTTTTGTTCTTTGTCTACTAAGAATATTTCATTATTCTTTGACTCTCAAGCATATTTTTCCTTCTCTTTTTGGATTATACACGTTCAGGGAATGCGGCAGGGGAGATGTGGGTGTGGAAATGGTACCGCTAACCACCTTGGGATCTTGAAATTCTCTTCAGCCTTTCTATGCAGACTTTTCCTTTTTAGTCATCCTTAAACTCCAGATTCCTATGTTCTGAGGTTCCTTTTCAATTTGAAACCAGAAAAATCAAAGAAGTATTTGACATCTTTCTGCAGGGGAGATATGTTCCCATAAACATTACCATTATACATATGTACAAGCAGACTTTATGAGAATTAACTAGGAAATTCCTAAGTCATACCAGGTATGAGGGGGAAAAAAAAAGACATACCAAAGCTAAATTTCCTAAGAAATACTAGTTAATATAATCATCTATCTCATTAACTAAAAATCTCACCTTCAGTGCCTAACTTCCAGCTTCTTCTGACAAAGAATAAGCTACAGACTATCTCTTCTTCAAAGCTGTACTTCCTGTTCTTATTATATGCTTTATTCTTCATAAATAAAAAAAAATTTTAAGCACCACCTTTAAAGTCCTAAGAGATGCAATTTACTATTTCTCCTTGAAATTTGCAGATTCTGTTGCTATAAAATGCTCTTTCTTTGGCATTCTTTGAAATAAACGAGACTTTGGGGAAAGTAATTGTTGTCATAGTTTTATTCTTTAACCAAATGTTATCTCTTGTGCCAAAGAAGTAGCCATGCTTCGACATTCCTAGAACAGCACAATAAACATTGGTTTGATCATGAAACTGGGCATTGAAAACCACCTTGATTTTAGTAAGTTTCATATAGTTGGACCCATTGCAAGGATTCTAGGCAAAACTGCCTACTATAAAGCTGTATTTTGAGAGGGCAAATACAGCAGAGACATTGCTTCTGCTTTTTCCAGTGTTACAACTACATGACAGATTTTGTAATGCCTACTCCTGGGACGAAAACTCTGTGCCAAGGAAACTAATTGCTTTAATTCTTCAAATCGATGAGGTATAATCTATTAAATTGCTGTTAATTAATAAACACACAGAATATTTCACAATTTTTTAAAGCTTGTTCTGTTTCTTTAATACTCTTGCACATTCATATAACATTAAATTTGCACCACAAACACCAAAATATGTCATTTACAATGTGAGATATATAATTTATCTTGTATATAGTTTATCATAATAGGTATAATGCTGCATATACTTATTTACTCATTTTTATTTATACTCTCTTTCCACAAAGAATTTAGATGATTACATAAAAATTTTAGTATCTACAATATAAAGACTGAGAGCCAACAATGGTAGATACTAACAAAGCTATGTTTTGCCATGGGTGATTTTATTTGAAAGCTTCTATCATACTGCTTAAAAAAAAAAAAAAAGCAACCTTAATGTACTAAAGAATAGAATGTTAATAGGTAATTTAGTCAACAATCTACATTAGGTATTAGATATACAGTGAAGATGTGGCTTAGCACAATATATTTTTATATTTTTCAGATTGACACATTATTAGCTACTGAGAAGGTTAGTCTTAATATCAGCTGGAAATATTAATTGCTACAGGGGCAACTGGGTGGCTCAGTCCATTAACATCTGACTCTTGATTTTGACTCAGGCCCTGATCTCAGGGTCGTAAGATGGAACACTGCATTGGGCCCCGTGCTGTGCTGGGCACGGAGCCTGCTTAAAATTTTCTCTCTCCTTCTCCCTCCTTCATGCTCTTTTTCTGACTCTCATAAACAAACTAACTCTTTCTGTCTCTCATAAACAAAAAAACATTCATTGCTATATATTTAATTATGTGAATCAGCATCATGGAGCCAAGTGGAGACTCTATGGATAATTTAACTCCTTCCATCCCATGCATAATTTTCACCATCCCTTATCCTCCCCCAAAAAATATTCAATCCTAGTAAAAACATTTATTTAAACCTTGCTTTAGCCCCTTCTTTCAGCCAAGCCCAAGCCCTTCCTAAGCAGAAACTTTGGAGCCACCACTAGCAATCTGCAAAATCATAGGTTTAAATATGATGGCCTCAGTTCAAATCGCTATTTGCCACCAGATCTGTTTTCAAAGAGCAATGAAAAGAAGGAAAGCACTTCAAAGTTAAAAAAAAAAAAAATCTGGTAATTTAAAAATTGAAGTGAAAGTGGAGATGCTTATTAAAATAATTGAAATAGAGGGGCGCCTGGGTGGCTCAGTGGGTTAAAGCCTCTGCCTTCAGCTCAGGTCATGATCTCAGGGTCCTGGGATCGAGCCCCGCATCGGGCTCTCTGCTCAACAGGGAGCCTGCTTCCTCCTCTCTCTCTGCCTGCCTCTCTGCCTACTTGTGATCTCTGTCAAATAAATAAATAAATTATTTAAAAAATAAATAGGTAGGGAGAGGGTGGTGGGGTTATGAACATTGGGGAGGGTATGTGCTATGGTGAGTGCTGTGAAGTGTGTAAACTTGGCGATTCACAGACCTGTACCCCTGGGGCTAATAATACATTATATGTTTATAAAAAAGATTTAAAAATTATTAAAAAATAAATAATAAATAAAATAAAATAATTGAAATAGACAAATATAAAGTCTAAGTAAAGAAAGACATGAAATTAATACAGATATAAAATCACCACTAAAACAGATCTAATATTGTGTTTTGGTATTTTTAAGTAGCAGCCTGTGTTTATGGTTTGAGTTGTCTCAGGTTTTGAAATTGTTATGTATGTAAACATTTTTGTCGGAATTCCCCCAGTTTCTCTACTTGGATTATATTTCTTTTTTTCTTCTGAATCTAGAATAATATTTATTAAGATCATGAGTACCATGTCTTATTTATAAATTTAGTGGGTTGCTATTATTTATTTATTATGATTCTGTTATAGAATGTGACATATACATTACATGCACCTATAATCCTAAAACCATATGTATGTACATATACGCTTTTAATCTAGTTTAACAATTATCCATGTGTCCATATATCCATATTTCTTCTAATTATACCTGTGCTTCCTGAGTGATTTTTAATATTGTCATAATTTTAACTATACCTAAATGCTGCTGACTACCAAATCTGGGTGTTTAACAGAAACATCCAATTATCACACAATCTCATGCAACTATCTCCTAAAACTTCCTCTAGATATGATATAGATTTCCTCAATCTCAACTTGTTCTAAATTAAACTGATGGTATCTTTCTTAAACCTATGCCTCCTCTTCTCATTATTCAAGTGTTGGTACCCAATCCACCTGATTACCCATGTTAGAAAGTTGGAATCTTTCCTACCCCTCACTCTCCCTACATTCAGTCAATGATCGAGTTTGGTCAATCTCCTAAACATTTTTTTTAATTCTTATCTTCCTCCTACTACTAAGCAAAGGTCCTCTCCTAACTAGCCTCTCTGACATCAACTTTGTCCCTCTAAAATGTTTCCTACACTCCTGCCAGAGAGTTCTGGAATGCTACCAGTGTGTTCTCAAATGCAAACTTGTCCCATCACCGATCTATTTAAAACCCTCAGCGGCTCCCCCAAAGATTTGTGCATTACTTCCCAAAGTGTGTTTCTCAGAACCCTAGTCCCAAAAGATGATATTTTATAAGTGTTTCATAGTCAGAAAACTGTATATTATGTCCCTGGAGAGTCACACTGTATATTAGCATTTTTAAGCTTCTCACAGACTCTATGTTAAAGAAGCGTTTTCAAGCCAATATTTTCCAAACCACTTTCCCCACAGAATTCTCCCTAGGAACAAAATATTTCATCTTCTAGGGAAGCTCCTTAAAATGTCACATGAGGCCTTGCATGATCTGGAGTCTGCCTGACTCTTTGGCCATCATTATCAGCCCATTCCCCACACCCTTCTCTGTTCTCCAGTACCATTGAAGGATAGTTTCTTAGCCTTTGGCCCTAGCTCAAGCTGTTTCTTCTTCCTTCTATCCTTCTTTAAGACTTGTTTTGAAGTCTTAAAGAAGGCTTTGCCTAACCCCCTCTGTGTACTTCCATGCCCCCCCATGCTTGCCTCTTTCATTATACTTACCACATCGTTACTGAATTCAACTACTTGTGAATCTCTTTCCCCAATTAGACAGTCAGCCTCTTGAAGGCGGTGATTATGTTTTTATTTGTCTTTGTATCCCTAGCATAAGCACAATACTTGGCATTGAGTAAGACTAAACTGAAATAAATAATGCCTGGCCCACCTAGCTGGTACCCATTAATAAATTCCACGAATATCACTTGAGTCAGAAACAGGTTTCCCTCAACCATAAAGCCCTTGTTTGAAGGTCTATGAACATAAAAACAATTCTTTCAATAAGGACTTTTATCTGATGCATCTAATAAATTCCTCATAATCACAACTGTACTTTCACAGACATTGATGCTCCTTTTACTGTCTTACAGCACATATAATATTGTTGTTCTATAAATCTGAAGAGTTGTGGCCTTTCACTGAATTTCTTTATGAGTTAAATCTTTCAGATACACAGAACTGAGTAGGCAAAGGAAAAACGTGGTTTGGGATTCCCTGGATTGGTTCAGAAAAGGATATAGTGAGTAAATTAATGCTGACACAGTGCCTCTGTCAAAATAGCATGCTGGTTTTCTCAGGAAATGATCACGAACAGCGCATGTGCCATTTGGAGAACTGCAGAGCACTCTAGATGGCTGTGGTACATCTGACATTTTTAAATTGCCTGACTTTTCGGAATACAGAAGTGGAAAATCTTCTTCTGAGAGATAATCTAAAGTTGTTGCTTTTAAGATCCCAGGAGGCCTGGCTGGTTAAAAAGACTACTACTTCATTATAAGGCGTATCAACTTCTTAAAACTGGAGGCTAGATGGATGTTTCCTAAAAACCATGCTTCTTTTTCTTATAATTCTGTTCCCTTTTACTTATACATCACTTAACATTTCTGTTATACTTCTGCAGAATAATCAAACTGCTACTTAGCTATGACTCGATGAGAATGTGTATAGTTAGATCTTTTAACATTTCTGGGTAAGTCAACCTTTAATTTAAATATCTCTTGCAGGGGTGCCTGGGTGGCTCAATGGGTTAAGCCTCTGCCTTGGGCTCAAGTCATGATCTCAGGGTCCCGGGATCGAGCCCCACATCGGGCTCTCTGCTCAGCAGGGAGCCTGCTTCCCCCTCTCTCTCCGCCTGCCTCTCTGCCTACTTGGGATCTCTCTCTCTCTCTCTGTCAAATAAATACATAAAATCTTAAAAAAAAATAAATATCTCTTGCAATCTTTGATGGATTCCAACTATCACGAAGTAAGGTAGTTCCCACTTATTTGCTTATTTTGCTTTCCAAGGTTTAGTCACGTGCAGTTAACTGCAGTCCAAAAGCAGATGAACCTCGCACATCCAGACATATTCTCATTGATTGTCAGAAGGTCCCTAGTAGCCTAATGCTACATCACAATACCTACATCGTTCACCTCACTTCATTTCATCACGTAGGCATTTTATCATCTCACATCATCACAAGAAGAAGGGTGACTACAGTACAATAAGATATTTTGACTGGGAGACCAATTCACATAACATTTATTACAGTATATTTTATAATTGTTCTATTTTATTATGAGTCATTGTTAATCTCTTACTGTGCCTAATTTATAAATTAAATTATCATATGTATGTATAGAAAAAATCATAGTATATAGAGAGTTTGGTACTATTTGTGGTTTCAGGCACCCCTGGGGGGCGGGGGCGGGGGTTGAAACACATTTCCCGTAGATGGGGGGGGGCTTCTTTAAAAGTGTCTGCTGGAAAGGGAACCTCAGTTACTCCACCCAACTGTGCAGGGAGAGAATATCTCTGGTCTAATGGCATATGATTTCTGAAAGAATCTCACTACATAGCAATCACAAGTGCTGAATTTTATCATGACATTACTTAAATAGTGGGGGATTGACTACTATATGCAATGATAAAGACAGTTGGGGGAGAACTCTAACCCTTCAAATTCCAAAAATATGGGAGAACGATGAAAAACTGAACAGCCCTGGCTCTGGTTCCCTTAGACACAAGAACACTCACAGGATTATAAAAGAAGCCTCATCTTGACCACCTGGCCATGAGTTATAGCTCTGACCTGGATGCTCTTTCCTAGACCTAGAAATTAGCAAGGATTTATTAAGAAAAAAAATCTGCTTTTTCTAGATGAAGCAGCAGAGAGAAAAGCATAATAGACAACAGAAGGCAGAAATGGCAATTTTCTTCTCTTACTCTCTCTTTTTCAATACTTCCTCTTTTGTCTTTAATTTAAATGGGATCCGGAGGATACAACCAACACCTTCACATTGTACTCACAGTCCCTTTTATACACAATTCATCTCTTTACTTGGTTATTTTGCTACCACTGCCAATTCCACACCAAAAATATTTATATTCCTGGGATGCCTAGGTGGCCTAGTGGGTTAAAGCCTCTGCCTTCAGCTCAGGTCATGATCTCAGGGTCCTGGGATTGAGCCCCGCATTGAGCTCTCTGCTGAACAGGGAGCCTGCTTCCTCCTCTTCCTCTGCCTGCCTCTCTGCCTACTTGTGATCTCTGTCTGTCAAATAAATAAATAAAATCTTTTAAAAAAATATTTGTATGCCCAATATAATAATGGAAATCTTCCTACTTAGAGGTTTCAAAATGGAAGATGTATGTAATGTAATATAAAATGTACATAAGTGCATAGTTGTACCTTTTTGTTTGGGGTCTTTTTCTCTACACCATATTATAATCCTATATCATTGTGTAAACTGTTATAATTCCCCTTCTCTTTTTTAGTCATTTTCATTTTCAGTGACTTTCCTATCCTTAGAATTTCTGGGACTCACTTCCGTTCCAAGCTGTTAGGATTTTTCCGAAATGAAGTCCCGCTGCATCTTCCCTGGCATACATGTCTAAACTCGTATTTACTTTATTTTACTTCTCAGCCCTCATTCACATTGACAGTGCCTCCCAATTTAGGTCACCAAATGGACTTCATTATCATGTTCTTTGCCTTCTTAGAGTCTAGATAAAGAATAAAATGTCCAATAGAATAAACATGACCTTATTTTGACTCCTGTGGCATTCAGCCAGGCATCTTGACACAACAAGCTCATCTTGGTCTTTGTCGGCCAAAAGTATTGCCCAAATCACTTGAAGCAAGATTTCATACGATATACACCATTTGATACAAAAAAAATGTTTCAGGGCCCAACGAAGCAGCAACCTATGTTCCCTTCTTTTATTTAGCTATTTTAGGAGGAAGAAATTATTTAGTAGAGTTGACATAATCCACTTTTTACAAAAGAAAGCATGGCTTAAGATTCTAATTCACCTATTGTTTACACATTTTTTCACCTGGTGTTTGATGTCAGACCTGCAGGATCTTGCTTTTGGCTTTTTGCCTTGCTTTGTTTGATGTTTTTAATGGGCTTTGAAGGTGTATACCTAACAA
This sequence comes from Mustela nigripes, assembly GCF_022355385.1. Classification (NCBI taxonomy): domain Eukaryota; kingdom Metazoa; phylum Chordata; class Mammalia; order Carnivora; family Mustelidae; genus Mustela; species Mustela nigripes. The sequence goes on along the minus strand of NC_081562.1, from coordinate 46,929,626 downwards.
CTGGACTTGGGGCAATGTGTTATTGTGGAAACCCATTAGATTAGCAGCTAAAAGATCTGAGTTCTAATCCTGGCTCTGCCATTATTATGCACAGTCTTGGTTAAGTTAATCAAATGTCAAGACTTGAATCTTTTTTATTTGTACAACGAAGGGGTTAAATTTCAATTTATTAAGTCCCTCCATATTCTGAATCTCTGACTTTGTGTGTGTGTATTTAAGAATTCCTTCCTTTGGACTGCTCCTGGAAGAAAGACTGAAAGGCTGACAATGCAACTTGCCTTACAAGCCTTTGAAAGGCTTATCTGGCCAAAGCATCTGCAGATCTCTGTCTTCTCTCTCATCTAGTTTTAAATTTCATCCAAAGAGCTGTCACCATGTGGGATAGCCAAGGAATGAGAGGTATCATCTTTGGAAGGCCCTGATCAACTAGCATATATATTTTCTCTGGTATAGTATTCTCACTGTGTCCTTCTATTAGGTATGAATTTCTTCAACTACTGAGGCAACTCTTTGGAATTTGAAGGTGTGAAGGGCAAAATAATAAAAATATCTTGCCTATGTAAAGTACAGTAGGCTTTACGAAGGACTTTGATGTCTATCTCAATGAAGGAGCAAAGCAGCAAGGAACCATGGGAATAAATGGTCATTGACAAATGCCACTTCAAGGAGAATACAAGTTTAGTAGCTACTGCATGCAAATAAGCCTACTGAATGAATAAATGTTGGATGATTCTTGCATCCCCATTTGGTATTCTCTCTCCTCTTTTTCTTTTACTCTCCCTTCTACCCACTTACCAACCCTATAAAGTGCCCAGTATCTTTAAAAAAAAATGTTTTATTTATCCATTTGACAGACAGTGATCACAAGTAGGCAGAGAGGCAGGCAGAGAGGGAGAGGGGGAAGCAGGTTTCCTGCTGAGCAGAGAGCCCGGTGTGGGGCTCGATTCCAGGACCCTGGGATCATGACCTGAGCCGAAGGCAGAGGCTTAACCCACTGAGCCACACAGGTGCCCCAAAGTGCCCAGTATCTTCACCCTGCCACTGAACTTTCTAGAACACCCCACCACAGAATTCTGCCCAGAATTACATGACATGTATATTAAAATGAAATGTGTTTAATATGCATATGAAATACAAATTTCATTTTTATTTTGTTGGCTAATTGAATATAAATTTTTTAAAAACCACATATTTTAATACATAATAGGAGCACCTGGCTGGTTCAGTCACTGGAGCATGTGACAGTTGCACTTGGGGTTATAAATTTGAGCCCCACGTTGGTGCAGAAATTACTTAAAAATGAAATCTTAAAAAAACAAGTATCAACTATATGCAGTCTACACAAGATGTGCCTTAAAAACAGACAAATGGATTTAAAGTAAAAAAGATGAAAAAAAGATACTCCATGCAAACTGTAAACACAAGAAAGCAGGAGTTTTTGTATTAGTATCAGACAAAATAGACGTCAAAGAAAAGAGTATTACTAGGGACAGAAAGGGATACTTCATCATGATCAAGGATCATTAGGAAAATATGACAATTATGAATATATATGTAGTGTGATGAACGCAAATCCTCAGTGAAAACTCCATTTTAGGGAAAGAGAAGTGTGAATTTTCAGTAGAGAGCTAGCCATTTCTGCCACAGGTAGATTACCTACCCTCTCTGTAAAATAAGGTAATACTTTATAGGGTGGTGGTGAGAATTAAATGACTGCCTCAGGCACCTGGGTGGCTCAATCATTAAGCATCTGCCTTCAGCTCAGGTCACGATCTCAGGGTCCTGGAATCGAGCCCCACATTGGCCTCCCTGCTCTGTGGGAAGCTGCTTCTCCCTCTCCCATTTCCCCTGCTTGTGTTCCCTCTCTCGCTGTGAAATCTTAAAAAAAAAAAAAAAAAAAAATGACTGCCTCTAGTAAGCATTTAATCATGTGGTTGATGTTGATGCTACTGTTACTTTCCTCTTGTGGCTGACTGTACAAGGATTCACTGAGGAAATACTCACTGAGGAAAGGCTCAGGTAAAATAGGCCCTCTTCACAGGGAAAGGAATCCCTGAAGAAGTGCTGAAGTGAACAGAATCTGCCCCTCCCCCCAAATGTTATTACAGGATCAGAGACAGGACAGTGGGATCCAAGAGAGGAAAAAAAATGTTACAGATGGTTGGGGTTGAGGGAGGTGGGTAAAAGAGAATTTGGATCTGGAGAGAGACTAGAGAGGGAATTTGTATAATGAAAAGATTGTTTACTTTGTGCTGTGAAATGATGCCTTCTCCTCCATTTGCCATGAAAACACCCGCAAAATCTATGTTACTCACCAGATTGGTTAGGATAAAATTCAGCAGAGTAAAAGAAACTCCAGAGAGCAATGTCATAAACAAGACAGATGTTTCTTTCTTACATAAAAGAAGAAAGGAGATGGCTCAGGGCTGGTATAATAGCTCTACACCATACCAAGATGCCTTCAGTTTTCTGTTGTTTTGCCTTAGATACAGCCCTTGACCTCTTGATCCAATGTGAACTTTGGAGCACCAGTCACAACAACTATATTCCAAGCAGCAGTATCAAAGAAGGGAAAGAATGGGTATTCACTCTTTCTCTTTCAAGATTTTCTAGAAATACCACACCACACTTCCTCTTAAAATTCAGTGGTCAAGAACTCATCACATGGCCACTCCTAGTAGAGATTTAGGTTAGGAAGCATAGTCTGTTAGCTGGACCAACAAAATGCCCAACTAAAATTCAGAGTTCTCTTACTGAAGAAGGGAGTTTATCAATGCTTATAGATTGTATTGATAGGTATGCTATTTGCATATGTGTATGTGTGCAAAAAAAAGCGCAAAATAAAAGGCTATCAATGGGAGCCAGTTTCATAAGAGTCAGGTCATTAAAAAAGTTGTTTCCCTTTCTTTTAATTCAATTTTTATTTCAGTTCTAAGCTAACAATTATTCCATGTAAGTTTGTATCTTACTCTTAGCTCTCCGATTAGATTTGGTTTCACTGAAAGTTTGGTAGGCCTACAGGTCCAGCATAAGGCATTAAGAAACACACTGTATCCAGGCAGTACTGTAGTGCAACAATAAACTTTTTATATGGTAGTGGGTTAGATCAAGTACCACCCTTCACCCAACCCAATGTTACAGAGGTGTACCGTTCTCAAATGATTTGATCTGATTCCTCATGAGCTGCCTCAATTATTGAACTTGGACATTTGTGAAATATGAGAAAGGCAGTAGGGAGCTGCAACCAGTCATTTGCATCCCTAGCACTGCTTGTTTCATAGTTCAATGGTAAACTAAAGTGAAAGTAGTTTAAACTGAGTCATCATCTCATCATTCTTTGATCTTGGATTGGATTTTATAAACTGGCTCAGGTTCTGAAGAAAAAGATATGATCAGACCAAAAAGAAAAGCTGATGATGCTTCAGCTCTGTTCAACACTCCTATTTAAGGAGTGTTTAACAGTGTTAAAAAAAAAGCTTTGAGAAAAATCTCTTTAATAATTGAATCATTTAGGGGCACCTGGGTGGCTCAGTGGGTTAAAGCCTCTGCCTTCGGCTCAGGTCATGATTCCAGGATCTTTGGATGGAGCCCTGCATTGGGCTTTCTGCTCAGTGGGGAGTCTGTTTACCTCCCTCTCTCTCTGCCTCTCTCTCTGCATACTTGTGATCTCTGTCTGTCAAATAAATAAAATCTTAAAAAAAAAATTGAACCATTTAGTTAGTAAATCAAGTCATAATTTTCCACAATAACTCTAATAACTAGTATATGCTTTATATAAAACAAGTTGATTGTCCTAATCTTCCAATATAATTCTTATTTTTGTTTGCCAAATACTGTTAGATTTAACTTACCAGCAGGTGGCGCTCCAGAGTAAAGCTGAACATACTGCTATTATCCATCCTCTTATTCATACCCTCCTCCCAAGACTTTCCTTAATTCGTTATAGATTAATTGGTAAGAGGTTATCAATGAGAAAAGTCTTCCATATTTTTTCTTTCTAATAAATTCTTCACACTCTTAAGTGGCATTTAGATAATTCTTTTTTTTTTTTTCTAAGACTTTATTTATTTGACAGAAAGAGAACACAAATAGGCAGAGCGGCAGGCAGAGGGAGAGGGAGAAGCAGACTTTCCATTAAGCAGGGAGCACAATGCAGGGCTTGATCCCAGAACTCCGGGATCATGACTCGAGCTGAAGGCAGCCGCTTAAACTGACTGAGCCATCCAGGCACCCCTAGATAATTCTTGTTGCAGGAGAATCCCTAGACAAACTCAGGTGTGCCATACAAAAAATTCTAATGGTTAAAAGTAAAAATTTTCATGTTGCATTCCAGCAAAATTTAGAACTGAAGAGAGGTGAAACGTAAAAGCAAGATCAAAGGAAAGAAGAGAGAAAATTGTCTCAACTCATTTAGAGATCAGACAAACTTGAATTAAGTGACTGGCAGTCTAGGTTATCAAATTAAAAAGTTCTCCAAAAACAATTTCACTAAGACTTCCCTATTACAGCAAATGGTCAGAATATGCAATTTCACACATATTCACTATTATATTAGCTGTTTTATAGAAGTGTGATTGTAAAGTTTTGTATGTATGCATATGGGAAGTATCATATACTAGACTTTATGAAGCACTCTAATGTATGTTAGCTTATTTCATATTTGATCTTCACATCAATCCTGTCAAGCATGGCAAATTTTTTTATGATCATATTAAAGCTGACTCAGAGAGATTAGGTGATTTAAGTGAGGTAACTAGCTACTAAGTTGCACAACAGGAAATAGAACACAAAACTTTTGATAACTGCAATGCTCATTTTTCCTGTATATTAACCTTTCCTTTAATGCATCTAAGATTTCTTCTATAGTATTTAAATTGCAGTCACAGATTTGGCTTTTACATTTCGGAAAGAAATTTTACAGATACATAATTAGTATACTAGTTAAAAAAATTATGCATTCAAATAAGGAAAGACAATTCAGTATAAAATAAAAAGTTCTTTGCTATTGTCCTAGGAACTTTCTTACCACTTTCAAGTCATATTTTTACCATGATTGATGGATAACCGAAATAAATCAGTTGAATACTGAAGAGGTAAGCTGATCAACCAAGTCTTCCAGCCACAACATGGGGGATTTAAATGACATCCTGAGTCCTGGGATTTATAAGCATTCCCTCAGAGGTCATGGTAATATTGGGAGAGGAAATTGGACAGGGAACAAACAGCCTCTACCTCCCACTTGCACCCTTGCTTCAACCATTCTCATTTATTTTATGTAGTTTTGTTTGGGGAAAAGAAATAGCTTTTTTTTTTTAAGTGTAAAAATCACTGATCTATAGGGAAGCAAACAGCTCATCAGATTGGGTTTTCCTCTTATTTCGTATAGTAGATATTTTCTTTATTATTATTATTATTTCCATTTAAAACAATTTTAATTAACATATAATGTATTATTTGTTTCAGGGAGTAGATATTCTCTTACAGTAAAAATAATTAATTGCTATTTGGTATTGCCTTCTTGATAATGACAGCTAATGTATATCTTCACACTTAACCTTGGAAAGTTTAGTTGAGTTTTAAGAGTAAAGCAATCTTTTGATTGGTTGATTTTTTTTTTTTTTAAACTCACAAAAACCACTTTCAATCCACACCATGGATATGTAAATTCACTCTGGTTTTTGAATCCCAACCACTTACATAGTGTTGTATAGCTAAAAGAGCATGAGTTTAGGAGTCAGAATTAAACTGGGCTTGAAATTATCTTAGTTATTTCCTATGTGTGATCCTAGGCAAGACATTTCTTTTTAGGTTTTTTTTTTTTAATCTGCAAAATAGGGTTAATGATACCTACTTCATAAGATTATTATGAAAATTACAGAAACAAATTATGTAAAAGCACCTTGCACATAGCAGGTACCAAATTAATGTTAGTTTCTTTCCCTCAAATAATATATTCAGAACTTTTTAAAAGGACTTGTCATTACTCTTTTCCTAATTTCAACTTTCTCATGTTAAAAAAAGTTGGTATCCTATTTATTACTCAATAAAGTTAAAATTTTGCTTATATTTTTCTTCCTATATATGTCTAATTAAAAGTTACCTTAAATCAGTAAGTGGTTAAAAGTCTTTTTAAAAAGATAATCCAAAGAGATTAAATAATAGATGATTTATAGCTCAAAGAATATCCATTGTCTATCTTGATTTACACATGACTTTTTGAAATTGGCATAAATACCATGAGTGGGCATAATGCCCTATAAACAGATGGATGTGAATGCTCAGGTGCCAAAAATCCAGCCTGGCTAAGTTCATGTAGAATGTTAAAACGGTGACAATTCTTGTAATTGGTCATCTGTTCCTAGTAATAACTAAGTCTATCAGAAATAGAAAACAAATTCTGAAATACAGAATGTTCATTCAAACTTGAGCAGGAATTCGTAAATATTTCATATTCAAATATTTTTTAATATTTTAAGCTCTATCAATGCACATCTGATGTAGACAATCTTCTTTCTGTGGTTGTAGCTGAAAAAATACCAACATAAGGGGTGCCTGGCTGGCTCAGTCTATAGGGCATGTGAGTCTTGATCTTGAGGTCATGAGTTTGAACCCCATATTAGGTATAGAGATTTCTTAAAAAAATATATCAACTTAAGTTGTTGGTTTATAAATAGTCTGGCTTTTTTAGTTTCTCCTTTCTAGTTCAAATTCAGCAGAGTAATTATTAAAATCAACAGGCAGAGATCCCTAAATCATATAGTAATTATATCTGCAAAGACATAACAATGAGGATGTTCATTTTAATGGTATTTATAATAGAGAAAAAACGGATAATACTTAAATGGTCAACAACAGAAGACTGATTAAATAAATTGTTCTATCTATACAATGGCTAAATTGTGCTATATCTACGCTACACTTTGCAGCCACTAATATTATGTGGTAGAAAATATTTAAATGGGAAATAATCATCACCCTTTACCATGAAAATGCATAACAGAAATAATTATACAAATTAACGTTTCAATCAATGATAAACTAAATAGATTTGGGAGCTCTTTATTCTACTTTATTCTGTATTCAGAATCTATTTCTCATCACCTTCTCTACTATTGCTCTGGTCCACGTCATTACCTCTGTTAACCTGGACTATTGGCACCCTGACTGGCCTCCTGGCTTCTGCTTCTTGACCAGCTCAGTCAGACCTGAACAAAGTAAATCATGTCCCCTCTCTGCTCTAAATCCTCCAATGGCTTATTATCTCAGTTAGAGTAAAAGTCAAAATTACCGAAATAACTTGCAAAGACTATGTCATTGGAACCTGTACCTTTGTCCACAAGACTCTCTACTCTCACCTCATGACCTCTCTTATCTTGTCTCCTACTGCACTACCACTTGCTCATTCTTTTCCAGTGGCTTTCCACTGGATTTCTTGCTGGACCTTGAATACCCTAGGACTTGGCATTTACAGTTTTCTATTGCCCAGAATGTTCTTCTCCCAGATTATTAATGGCTCATAGTATTTCTTTCTCCACATTTCCATTTAGTCAAATTTTCAGAGAGGACATCCTTTTATTCTATTTATTCTTGAAAGACTCCCCCTGCACACACACCCACGCCCAGAATTCCCCATGTTCCTTCACTGCTTTCTCTTTCTTCCTAGTACTAACCACATCTAACATAACAAAATTTTGCTTATGTATTAGTGTCTATGGCCTGCCTCACTCTCTTCCAGAGTTGATTCCATGAAGCAGCTTTGCTGCCTGAGTTGTGCTAACTGAGGTAGCTCCATCTGGCACATAGTAGATTTCTAGACAGGGTAATATGAGAAGACATTTCATTCAGTGATCCAGTTTCTCAAGGCCAAGAGTAAGTTGTAAAATTCAAGAAAGCAATTTAGGAAGCTTGAAACTTAAGTTTTGTATTTAGGTAGCCATTATTATTTTTTTTTTTTACAAAGAACTGTCATAATGAGAATTTATCTGTTTATCAATCTCATCCACTAATTAGAAGTTTACAAAAAATCAAATTAGGGAACCTGGGTGAGTCAGTAAGCTAAGTGTCTGCCTTTGGCTCAGGTCATGATCCCAGGATTCCGGGATCGAGTCCCGCATTAGTCTCCATTCTCAGAGGACAGCCTGCTTCTCCCTCTGCTTGCCTCTCCCTTTGCTTGTGCCCTCCCTCTCTGTCTCTCTTTCTCTCTGATAAATAAATACATAAATACATAAACAAATAAAATCCTTAAAAATAATAAAAATAATTTTAAAAATCAAGTGAGTTTGGCTTTCTTAACTGTTGGAAAAGTTTTTAAGGAGAGAAGGGCTAGTAAATCTGTTGTAACAGATTAAGTTTAAAGGTTCTTGGTCAAATTCCAGTTTCCACATTATAAGAATATGTAAACTACAAAAACTTGGTTAAGCACATTGGGATTTACCTGCTGTACTTTTTAGGTTCTATAGTCATAAGCTTGTCTGATAAATGTGAAATGTGTGTTTTTTTTCTCCTAGTTATTTGTCTAGTGATTATTGTTTTTTAAGATTTTATTTATTTGACAGACAGAGATCACAAGTAGGCAGAGAGGCAGGCAGAGAGAGAGAGGAGGAAGCAGGCTCCCTGCTGAGCAGAAAGCCTGACTCAGGGCTTGATCCCAGGACCCTGGGATCATGACCTGAGCTGAAAGCAGAGGCATTAACCCACTGAGCCACCCAGGCGTCCCTTGTCTAGTGATTATTAATAATCAGGCCAATGAAGCAGTTATTTGGCATAACACTAGGGTTCCTTTGTTAAAGTGTAACTTTTTATTAATGAGTTCAAAAGAATATCCTACTGAAGACATAGTACCCCTATTAAAATTGCATCCTCTTATTCAATCTGAAAAATAACTTCTCTTAGTCTGAATTTATATCTGTTGTTAAGAAAAATAATGATTATGATTTATCTAATACTGATTCCTGAATTTTTAACATAGTTGTACATTTTAATTTGGACTATGATAAAATAATGACAACTTTTACGGTTATATCATCAAATAACTTCCCAAATAAAACCTTAATAAGCATAAGGATTCTTAAGAGTTCTTGAAGAAGACAGGATGAGAAGTTGTGTTTGTTGCAGTAGGCTTCTAGGATTTTCATTATATATCCTGCACTTATGTAGAGGGCTAGTTTCATGGGCATGCAACCTGTGCAGGAGTGTAGGCCTCTTGTGTTTGGTTGTATAATCAGACTAACTAACTATTTGATACCCTTTTTAAAGTAAGGGTTGTTTGGCTTTGAGAAGATCATATATATATAACAAGTAAATTTCCATGAAGACTGTGTGTAGGTAGAATAAAGGCAGAGGGAGGAGAAACATGGCAGCAAAAATTCTGGGAAACTGGAAGTCAGTATGAATTGCTCAATCTGTTTCCACTACCTACAGTTCTAAACAAAATTTCACATGAACCTCCAACTGTACCCAGAGCTAATGGGTCAATGTTGTCCTTGGTCAGGAAAAACTGAAGGAGCACAGTGTCTATAGATCACATTATTCTGCATCAGGTTAATTGGCTAATAATCCTTTTTCAACTTCCCACAGTATTTCTAGTTAAAGTAGTTGGGTTCCTGGGCCTTGATAACTTGTGTAGTACCTGATTTTTCCAAGACTGGGGTTTCTCTTCTCCCATCCCCAATCTCCCATAGAATTGGAGTGCTCCTGCAGGAAAGAAAGTACTTACCAGTGACAAGGACATAAAGTGATTAAGGGGTAGGAGTCAAAGATGAACCTGTTTTCCTAAGGACATCTTAGACACAACTGATTCTGACATATGATCTAATTTAGCATCAGTAGCTAAGGGCATGCATAGTTGGGTAGAACTAGGAATGTGTTACCTTAGTTACTCAAAGATTAAGTCCATCAGACAGCAGAGTTCTCATGGCTGCTTTTAAAATACAATACTCCTATTTTAATAGCCAGAATGTTTCTACTGTTATGTTTAACACTTATACAGATTAGGGGGGAAAAATTAGAATGCTGCCCTTTCATTTGTTTATCTTTTGAATCTTCAGACTGTTGATATAAAAGCAAAAACAGGGTGCCTGGCTGGCTTAGTCCATAAAGCATGAGATTCTTGATCTCAGGATCATGGGTTTGAGTCCCATGTTGGGCTTAGAAATTACTTAAAAAAGAAAAAAAAAAAGCAAAAACGTTTTGGTGTCAAAGTAAAAAAAAATTGAGGAGCTCAACTTAATACTTTTCATGACCAACTTTTTATATCTAAAAGCTGATGATTACCAGTTTGGCTACATAATTTTTCAGGTAATAGAACCCCAAATGCCACAGAGGAAGGAGAAATTGTGGAAAGCTTGACTTTTCTCCTTTCCTAGCTAAGGAAGGTATACTATGTAAACACTTTTCAAACTTAGAGTACACTATAACTTTGTACATTATAGTATGTGCATATATATATATATGTATATATATATATATGTATATATACATATACACACACACACACACACAACACTCACACTTCACTTCTGACACTTCTAGTCACAAAATGTGTGGGTTTTTTTTCCCCACACTAAGCAATTCTCCAATTCTCTGTGGACAGCAGCAGGTGTTCTACAATTCAGTTTAATTTTGACAATATCAACCTAGAGACAATATCAGATTCCACAGGTTAAAAGCTCAGTCTCACAAAAGTGCCCACATATGCCAATTCCAAGTCCAGGTTGTTAGCTATGCTTTAAACAACTCAGTATAAATTGGAGGTTCCCATAATCCCTTACTTGGGTTCAATTAGTTTGCTAGAATGGCTCATAGAACTCAGGAAAACAGTTTACTTAAGATCATCAGTTTATTATAAAAGGATATACAACTCAGGAACAGCCAGATAGAGACGCATAGAACAAGGTATGGGTGAAGGGTATGTACCACCCTCCCAGCACTTCCATATGTTTAGCAACCTGAAAGTCCTCTGAACCCCATCCTTTTGAGTTTTTGTGAAGGCTTCATTGCAGTAGATAGGATTGATTGACTCACTGGTCATTGGAAATTGAGCCAAGCTCCAGTCCCTCCCCTCTCCCTGGAGGTTGGGGGTGGGGTGGTGCTGAAAGTTCTATTCACAGTTCCCCTGGCAGCCAGCCCCCATCCTAGGGGGATTCCAAAAGTCACCTCATAAACATAGTCTCAGGTGTGGTTTATAGGGGATCCTTAAGAATAACAAGGCATCTTTATCTTTCTTTCTTTTTTTTTTTTAAGGATTTTATTTATTTATTTATTTATTTATTTATTTATTTGAGAGAGAGGCAATGAGAGAGAGCACAAGAGGGGAGGTCAGAGGGAGAAGCAAACTCTCCTTGGAGCTGGGAGCCCGACTCGGGAATCGGGACTCAGGACTTGATCCCGGGACTCAATCCAGGGACTCCAGGAGGTGAAGGCAGCTGCCTAACCAACTGAGCCACCCAGGAGCCCCATCTTTATCTTTCTTATCACTTAGGAAACGCCTAAGGCTTTTGGGAACTCTACCAGAAATGGGGATAGAAACCAAATACATGTTATTAAAAATCACAATATCTCAATAGTATAATTTTGAGTTTTACAAGTTATACTTGTATCAATCAAACAAAAAGTGCTAGTGAAACAGTTACTTTGTGAAAAATCATTATATTGACAGATAAGACCTGGATCTTTGTCCTTGGAAAATGTATAGTCTGTTTTGGGGAATTAAAACAGACAGAAGTCAGCATCTACTAAGGAAGTGTTAAATAAATGATAAGAAAATAAGTTCAGAATAGGAAAGGGAACACTGTAGCCTGGGATTGAAAAGAGTTTTACGAAAAAAATCAGTTAAATTTTTTTAGAAAATCAAAATCAAACATATTATTTTCATCTTAGTAAAAGAAGTATATACAATGTTTAAGTTTATGAAACATTTGTGATCTTTCAGTGAAAGATATGGTATTTAATGTTACAAAAAGTTGGGGCACCTATCTGTTTCAGGCAACAGAGCATGAGATTCTTAATCTCAGGATTGTGAGTTCAAATCCCACACTGGGTGTGGAGCCTACTCAAAAAAAAAAAAAAAAAAAAAAAATTAAAGTTACGATAAGTTGCCTGTTACTCAATACTGATTCAAAAGTACAAATCAGTGAAGTGAAGTGTAATTTTGTCCTTAAAAATTTAAAACAGAAAGCTATTTGAAAAAAAGAAAAAAGAAAATGGAAGAGAAATATTGCTACTATATCTTAATGGCTAGTCGTAATTATTTAGTTACTTTTTTTAAAAAAGTCATGTCTTAGGAACAAAAAGATTAGAAGATTTTACTTTGTAGAATAACAGACATTGCATGTAAACTGATGAGGGTTGACTTTAAACAAATTTATAATAAAGTTATTGATGCCTGGAAAAACAGATGAAATGAAGGAAAAATAAGATGAAAGAATCTAAACAATTTTAACTTTATTGAATGAACTCATAAAATTCTATTTTTCTAACTACTAATACTAACAAATCATGATGCTTTTTAAGCTTTCATTCAATTTATAGCATGAAATCAGTAATCTAAGGTGTTTTCCAATTTATTTTAAATTATTTTGGATTTCTAACATAACTTCTAACACCAGCACCTATGAACAAGAAAGGATACAGTATATTTTCTGTGTGATATAATAAAGGTATATCATATCCACTCTATTTTTTTTTAAGAAAGAGGAAGCATTTTTTTAAAAGATTTTATTTATTCATTTGACAGACAGATCACAAGTAGGCAAAGAGGCAGGCAGAGAGAGAGGAGGAAGCAGGCTCCCCGCTGAGCAGAGAGCCCTGGGATGAGGGGCTCTATCCCAGGACCCTGAAATCATGACCTGAGCTGAAGGCAGAGGCCTTAACCCACTGAGCCACCCAGGTGCCCCTATCCACTCTATTTTTTATAAGCTTATATAATAACCACTCTTGAAGCGCTCCTGGGTGGCTCAGTTGGTTAAGCATCTGACTCTTGATTTTCAGCTCAGGTCACAATCTCACAGTCTTGGGATCAAGCCCCATATCAGGTTCCATGCGGGGTGTGAAGCAGAAAAAAAAAATAATGTGTTTTGAAAAAAAGACAGTAACTTCCTTGATAGCAAAAGCACAAGTATATATGTGTGTTTGCAGGTATGTGTCAATGAGAGCTGTTCCCTTTGATAGGCACTGGGCTAACTTCCCCACTTCTTCAGGTGTTTGCTTGGGTCTAATCTCATTGAGACTCCCCCTCATTAGCTTATTTACTAATGAAAACTATCCTCGTCCTCATATTTATAATCCCCCTTTCTCTGGTCTACTTGTTCTTGTATAGCATAAATCATTTCCTAATAAGGTATATATATTGTGTTTATTATCTTTTCCTGCTAGAATGTAATCTCCACATAGTCAGGAATCTTCACCTGTTTTACTTAGTGGTATGTGGCAAGAGCCTATATTAAAGCCTGGAACATAGCAATTACTCAATAAAGATCTGTTGAATTAAAATGGAATGAAAGGAATGAGACCAGAAGCAACAAAAAATCAGTAGCCATATGCTACTTTTGGTAAAGACAAGGTAACTTTGTTGCTTGGATCGGCGTGTTGATTTTATATTATAGGTAGGTCTATATCTACCTACCTACCTACCTACCTATCTATACAGAGAGAGTCTTTAAGGGATATTAAATTCATAGCTAATATAGGTGACACCAAAATCACGTGTCTATCAAATGAACTTGTGCAACCTCATTTCCTGCAGAACACTTGTTCAAATATTACCTCCTTAGGGAACTCTGCACTGACCACCTTATCTAAAAGAGCACCCTACCCCGTTGTCACTCTCTAGCCCTTATCTTGCTTCATTTCCTCCATAATTCCTATTATTGCATAATATTATGACAAATATTTGTTTATTGTCTATCTCCTCCAGGAAAACAGGGAACTTATCTGCCTTCCTTACTGCTTTATTTCCCTGTGTTTGGATCAGTGCCTGGCACATAGTAAATATTTGTCAGTATGAATGCACTGGGAATTTGCATGCCCTCATGTTGTTCTTCATGAGAATGATCCAATTGTTTGTCCCCAGATCTGAAGTTGCTAAGCAATCATTTGTATTGTATTATTCTCTCACTAATAAACAAACAAACAAAAAATAATTCTTCATGCTTCATACCATAATGAGTGAGATGGTTAAAAATGTTTGAACAGGTATAGGCTAGATATTATTCCATCAAGTATCAGTGAAATTCACTACTGATCTGGAATATCAAATCTTAAATCATATTAAATATTTTATTTATTTCTTGGGACGCCTGGGTGGCTCAATTGGTTAAGCGGCTGCCTTTGGCTCAGGTCGTGATCCCAGCGTCCTGGGATGGAGTCCCACATTGGGCTCCTTGCTCGGCAGGGAGCCTGCTTCTCTGTCTCTGCCTGCCGCTCTGTCTGCCTGTGCTCACTCTTTCTTCCTCTCTGACAAATAAATAAAATCTTTTTAAAAAAAGATTTTATTTATTTCTTTATTTGAGAGAGGGAGAGAAAGAGCAGGAGCAGGACGAGGGACAGAAGCAGACTCCCCACTGAGCAGGAAGCCCGATGCAGGGTTCAATCCCAGGACCCCAGGATCATGATCTGAACTGAGGGCAGATGCCTAACTGAGTCACCCAGGTGCCCCTAATCCTAAATCATATTAAATAAAAGTTTTAGATTTACTCCTTACTCTTTTCTGGGTGAAAGTATTAATTTTATTGAATTTGAAGTGAACACACTGATCTAAAATTCTGTGGAATTTCATTTGACTTAAAAACTTAAACAAGGGGCGCCTGGGTGGCTCAGTGGGTTAAGCCGCTGCCTTCGGCTCAGGTCATGATCTCAGGGTCCTGGGATCGAGTCCCGCATCGGGCTCTCTGCTCGGCAGGGAGCCTGCTTCCTCCTCTCTCTCTCTCTGCCTGCCTCTTTGCCTGCTTGTGATCTCTGTCTGTCAAATAAATAAATAAAATCTTTTAAAAAACAAAACAAAACAAAACAAAAACTTAAACAAGGGGGTGCTTGGGTGGCTCAGCTGTTAAGAGCTGCCTTCAGCTGAGGTCATGATCCTGAAGTCCTGGGATCAAGCCCCACATCAGGCTCCCTGCTCAGTGGGAAGCCTGCTTCTCCCTCTCCCACTCCCCGTGCTTGTGCTCCCTCTCTCGCTGTGTCTCTGTCAAATAAATAAATAAAATCTTAAAAAAACAAAAACAAAAACAAAAAACTTAAACAAGGCCAGTGCAAAAAAAGAGGTAGTTTAGACCCCTTTGCTCTTTAATCCCACTTTTTGGTTTAAAATCTGGGCTGGGTGACGATAGCAGGATTGAATGACATAGCTGTGTGTCTCTGTAATGGATGGCAAATGTAGAAAGGGGCAGGACTTTAAAAATTACATTCTGTATAGGGTGTTGCTTACTTTGTTGTCTGGACCCCAAAGTCTTCAGCAAAACTGTCAGTTGTGGATACACCTCTAAAATACTTGTAAGGATGTTTTAAATTTCAAAAATTTATAAGTTCACAGAAGAGACTGATGAAAAATTGGAGAAATCACAATTTTTATAAAACTTAAGGATAATTTTTTAAAAGATTTTATTTATTTATTTGAGACAGACAGAACAGGGGGAGAGGGAGGGGATGAGGGAGACACAGACTCCCTTCTGAGCAGGGAGCCCAAGGAGGCAGGGCTCCATCAGAGGATCATGACCTAAGCTGAAGGCTTAGCCCACGGACTGAGCCACCCAGTTGCTCCAAGCATAAATGTTTTTAAGTATTTGTTTTCAAACACTTAAAATGCTTTAAACTTTTGGGACAATAAATAAGAAGTGTCCTTATTATTTTCAATACCTATCCCCAACAATACCAGGTAGAACTTCTTTTTTTCAAAGGGGTGTCTCCTTTCATGATACCATACATATATATCTATGATTTTCAGCCACTTTATTAAAACATAACAATCTAAGATTAAAGAATCAGTCTTGCTAATGTGAAAGCTTCAACCTTGAACTCGATTCGAACTTCTTCTCCCCTTCTTCCACCAACCCACCAACCCCAATACAAGTAAAGCTCTAGTGACTTGGAGGGAGTAGGGAAATATCTGGCTCTCAGACGCCTGTTTTTCCTCTCTTCTCTAGATTTGGTGCCCTTGTTTATGGCAAAGAGAAGGACAAAGAAAAGGCAAAAAACGTCCTTACTTTAAAGAGAAAAAGGCAAATGTTTCCTTCCTTGACTGGGTAAGAATGCAATCTTCATTGACTGGATATTGATAACTTCTATGTGACAGTGTCCAAAAGCTGTGTTCCAGCTTAGGACGGCTTTCATTCTCCTTGCTACAATGTTCCCTCTTGCTGTAGTTGGCCCCCATACTGACAAAATGGCTCAAGCCTTTCCTGGGATTTGTACCACCCATAGGAAACTTTATTTTCTTGCCACACTAAATGATGGGTATAGGGTTACTTCCCTGCTATCCTGGTGGCCTCTCAGTCTATCACTGTTCAAATCCTCTTTCTCCTCCTGCATTCTAGGAGATGAGCAAGTCCTGTGGCTAAGCAAATGTCCAACAGAGAAAAGATATGTGTCTCCCCATTTTAGAAATCCAAGCTTTAGAAGTGATTCTCTTCAAGCACTCTTCACCCCAATTACATATTAGAAACAGCTTGTCCATAAACATTGCTTTCTCCAACAGTCTCCTTTCTCTCTCTCTCTCTCTGTTTTTTGACTAAGACTGGGTAGGAGTGGTAGTGGTGGTGGTGGTGGTGATAGGCTGGTTGTGACACTCAGTTAATGCTGTGGGATTTTTAAGTTATTTTAACCTACAATGTGGAACATTGTTGTAATGTATCTATATAAATACTCAGTTATATATTCTATGATGTAGCTATATAAAAATTCAGCTATATATACTATATAACTATAGTATTATTGTGATTATCAAATGTCAGCCAATCCTTGCTTAATATATTGGTAAACCTTACACTTAAGTGGTAAGAGAAATAGTTCTTATTTGGTCCTCCTCAAAACAACTGTGATACCCAGTTCAAATCCCATACCAGTTCCTTATAACAAAATTGATGGTGGAGAATCCTCAGTCTCAGTCTACAGGAATCCAAAATTCAAGCCGTTCAAGTATTTTTTTAAATGTAGTTAGATAGTTCATGGTTTTGTGAGGAATTAAGTCTTAAAATCAACTTAGGCACTTTGAGACACATGTATTAGCATATTAAAAATTCTAGCAAATGTTGCAATAATGAAACTTCTTTTACTTGGTTTAACTCAGCATTCCCTGTGCTTAATTTACAGTGGAATCCCCCCTCTCCCCCCCGCCAGAGTACTTCCCAATATCTCATGAAACTAATCTGAGGAACCTAGTTTGGATCCTTCTTCCCTCTCTTCTTTTTCCTTTTTGTAATTTTTGTGTCCACAAGGAACTACACATATCTAAATCTATAAAGTTCTTCAACTTAAAGAAGTATAATAAGTATGTCTGTTGTTGGTTCATTCAAAATAGAGGCTTTTTCCTTCCTCTGCTACTATAGTAAGAGTTAAAAAAAAAAAAAGAAAGAAAGAAAGAAAAAGAGAAAAAAGATTCCTTGGCTTTTAGCAGGAAAAGCTAGCTTCTGGGTTGAGGCTGCCAGAAAAGGTCTTCTTTCCTATTTAGAAGTCTTGTGCGTTAAGATTTCTTTTGATGCTACACTACCAAATTATCTCCTCAGTAGTAGTGGCTAAATTTGTAAGTGAATAATTGGCTGTTTCTCTGGGTTCTGCCATTTAACTGTTCTATGCCCACTAATGTGGGTTATGCTTAGGAAGACTGATTTCCTAATTGTAGGCTGTTTCACTAAAAGGAAAAGAGAAGGTATGGAGATAATATTTTTCTAAGATCACGAACATCACCAAAGGTTTAGCAGATAGCACAACTTTTAATATCTAGAAGCTAATAGGAACTAAATTTATTTACATTGATGAAATACAAGTGTTTTATGAAATATGGTGTACACTTCTATTCTAGGCAGTCTTTTATTTATTTTTTTAAAAAGATTTTTATTTTTAAGTAATCTCTCCACCAATGAGAGCAAACTTACACAACCTGGAGACCCAGAGTCGCATATTTCACCAACTAAGCCAGCCAAGCACTGCCCCCTCCAGCAGTCTTTTAAAAACACCTTAATTGACTGAATATAATTTCTAGCTGCTTCATATAGAACTATAAGAAGTAACTTCATACAAAGTTACTTGAAAATTATTGTAAATACTTAGTAACTACCTTCTTGTAAACAATGTCTTTAAAAAGTCATGGGCCTTTTAAAATCCTGTTAATAATTATAGAAGAGATGCCATCACAGAAACTGAAAGATTAGCTAATATGTTTATTTTAAAAACCCCACTATTTTAAAAAATAGTCTTACAGTAGCAAAGTATAACATAATCACTACTTGATGCTATGAAATGTAATAATTTAAGAATGTTTCCTTTCCCTACTTTACCTATTTTTATTTCTCAACAGAAAACATATTAACAGCTAGTACACTTAATGTCTGTTGTCTTTTTAAAATTTTTTATCTTTTTAAAGATTTTATTTATTTATTTGTCAGAGAGAGAGAGAGAGATCACAAGTAGGCAGAGGGAGAGGGAGAAGCAGGTTCCTTGCTAAGCAAAGAGCCCCACATGGGGCTTGATCCCAGGACCCTGAGATCATGACCTAAGCCAAAGGCAGAGGCTTAGCTCACTGAGCTACCCAGGTGCCTCTGCTACCCTTTATTAAAATGGCTCTTTATATTATCTATCATTTTCTTGCATTTTTCCCTTTCAGATGCTGCCTTAATAATTAGCTTCTCTATTTAAAATTCTTAGATTACATGTAGTATTTCACATAAAAATATGATATCAGCAACTTCTATTTTGCGATTGTTTGCCTCTTTCTACATTATACTAAGATTTACAAAGATCATCTCATAAATAAATTTAACAACCCTGAAAGGCATGGTAATAGTTTCACATAGAATTTTCAGGTAACAAAACTGAGGCTTGGAGGTTAAACATCTTGCCCAAGGGACCTCAGCTTACATGTATTTTAGTTGGGTAAAATTCCAGCTCAGAACTATTCTAAAACCCCAAGCTCTTACACTTTGCTTTTCAAATCTCTGGTGATTCAGCAATATTTTCTTGAATATTTATGATTTCTTATCAAAAACCTTTAGTTTTGAAATCTCATTTCAAAAATAACTTAAAAATATAATTAGACTTTGGATCACAGGGAAGACCATTATATAAATTCATACTTTCACCTGATTTGAATGCCAGGTTTCTATGTTTATAACTGAATTAGAGCCAAGCTATAAAACTTAAATTGCCCTGGGATATAATAAAGAATAAAAACAAACAAATGAATGAAGCATACATGCCAGGTAAAGGTCAAATATTGCGATTGCTTGGTTCTGGAACAAAGATTTAAAAAAAAAAATTGTAACAGAGAAAACTGGTGGGAAACTTGAATCATCACTTAGTAATATAGGTATTCCAAATTAAAACAAATGTGTTCTGTATTACTTTGTAATGACTTACGATGATGATTTAGGCTCAGCAAAACAATACTGTTTCTTTTCTTTGTTACACTAAAATTAATGTTATTAATTTCAAATATTTTAGTTTAATTTCTTTTATTTCTGGTTTAAAAGTTAAAAAAGAGCCATCAGCACAGATTTACACCAGGTTTTCTATGTTCACATAGCACATATTAGGGTAACTTTGTAATAAAAATAACTTATATTGGGATTATACAAAAATTCTTATGTGTTCCTATATTATTCAAGATTGAGCAACAGTACTACACAATCTGTATGGCTGGTGCATAATAGGACTCACAATTGTTAGTTGAACCAGAATTTTAATTATCTATGTAGGTTCTCCATATTTATTCATTTGACTGATTCAGCCAAGATATCTTAGACTTTTTTCTCATAATAAATGCTCTGAACCAACAGTGAGGTTTTTTTAAAAGTCCAACTTTAATTTTTGATGGTTTTACCTATCTATCTATATCTTTCCATCTCTCTCTCTCTCTCTCTCTCTGGCAGGTTCAGCGTGGAGCCCAACGAGGTCTTGATCTCAGAAGATCAAGAGTTGGAGCTTCAATCAAGAGTTGAAGACTCAACTGACTAAACTACCCAGATGCCCGCCCACCAGTGAATTTCAGTGGTTCTTAAGACTTTTTCACTAGGGAGCACTTAGAGAATCTTATGAAATCTATGGGCTCTTTCCCCACCAAAAAAATAAAATAAAATAAATTAAAAATATATATATATACAAACACATATATATTACATATATATTATATATACACACATACCTATGTGTGTATATATTTAAAATACACAATATTATAAACTACGTTTAAAAGACAGAACAGGCTGTGAAGGTGGAAATAATCTGTATAATTGAAGGTAACCTTTCTTAAAATCTCTATTCTTCATCTGTACAGTGTGAATACCACCTATCCCATGTTATGCAGCTTAGGAAAATAATGTAATTACGATGCTTGCAGTTTAGTAGATGCCAAATTAAGTGGTAGCTATACTGAACAGGACAATATTGACCTCCTATTTTATCTCTAACTACTGTTTGAGGTTTTCTTGTGCTGATTGGTTTGTTGCAGCTATTTTCTAGTTTCTAAGGATCTTATATTCTTCCCACTTGTTATCTTATTTATTTGGTTTTTCCTTTTAGGCTATCTATTTTTACAGATAGTGATCCACAAAAGCACTGGAGGGTAATGACATCTTTAATGTTTGGGTCAAAATACTAAGCAACTTTAACATCATTGTGATCCATTCCAAAGGTGATGAATAATAAACGATAATTCAATATAAGGACAAGGATATTTGAAGGTCAAAATATGGCTCACAAATTTAAATTGGGTAAGATCTGCGACATACATATGGCATACAAGAAAATGGAGGAAATTGTACTATTATACCTATGTCACATAGTTTGAAAATTACATGAAAATAAAGTAAATAAAATAAAGTGTGTGGCATATAACCTGAGAATCAATCACATTCGAATAACGAATAATAAATGGATACCAAGTCAGAACAGAACAATATATTCTGATGAGAAAGCATTTATTCTATTTTCCTCAAAACTGGTCATATTAAAAGCATCCTTTTATGTTTATATCTGGAACAATTCTACAAGGATACAAAAAATTGATGGAGTTCAGAAAGTACCATGAAAATAATGCAAAACTTTGAAAACAAAATTATGGGAGAAATTCTTATATAATAAACCGTAAGGGACTATCCAAATTCTTTTATTTTAATTGTCATTTTGGTATTTTTAAGCATCAAGTATTTCATGAAATGTACAGGTAACCAGTTGAAGATAAATTTTTTTGTGTTTGAGAGGGTCACTGTGGACATCACTATGAGGATTCACAAAATGCTTAATTTTGATCAAGTAGTAGAAAATGTTTTTATAACTAAACAGTAACCTCAGACTGTACAGAGTATCTTCAAAAGAATATGTACAATGGAACATATCCCCCTCCCCAAATTACGGCTTTATTAGAGATGCTGGTTATTTATCAACACAATGACTCCTTTTAAAGATTTTATTTATTTACTTGTGTGAGAGAGAGAGCACACACCAGCATGTGTGCACTCATAGAGAAGGGGTCAGAGGAGGTGGAAGAGGGACAAGGAGACTCCACACTGAGTGCAGAACCCCATGTGGGGTTCTATCTCATGACCCTGAGACCATGACTTGAGTGGAAACCAAGAGT
Organism: Mustela nigripes; assembly: GCF_022355385.1. Taxonomy (NCBI): domain Eukaryota; kingdom Metazoa; phylum Chordata; class Mammalia; order Carnivora; family Mustelidae; genus Mustela; species Mustela nigripes. The sequence continues at coordinate 46,907,845 of NC_081562.1, read as the reverse complement.
CAGATGTTTGATCAAGAGTCAGACACTTAACTGACTGAGCCACCCAGGCACCGCTCACAATGACTCATTTTAGAATTGTGAGTGCTTCAAGTACAGTATGTTCTAATTTTTAAGAAATATTTTATTTATTTGTCAAAGAGAGAGAGAGAGTGAGCGAGCACAGGCAGGGGCAACAGCAGAGGCAGAGGGAGAAGTAGGCTCCCTACTGAGCAGGGAGCCTGATGAGGGACTCGATCCCAAGACCCTGGGACCATGACCTGAGCCAAAGATAGACATTTAACCAACTGAGCTACTGAGGCTCTCTAGACAGATGAGCCATCCCTCTAATTTTTTTTTTTTATTAAAAGATTTCATTTATTTGAGAGAGAGAGGAAAAAAGGAGTGAGGGGGAGGGGCAGACGGAGAAGCAGACTCCTTCCTGAGGAGCCTGACATGTGGCTTGATCGCTGGACCCTGAGATCATAACCTGAGCCAAAGGCAGGTGCTTAACTGACCGACCCACCCAGGCTCCCCTGTTCTAGTTATCCCCCCCCCCACTTTTTGAGTAGATATTTAGATCTTATACTCTTATTTTATGCAATTTTTAAAAATATGCATAGAAGCTGAGTTAATGATCCCGTAACAGTTTTCATTAGTTCTACTGAATTTATCAGACTGGGAAGGTGAGCTAAAGGCTATTCCCTTCATATTTTGAAAGGTTTCAGAGTTGAACACTAGTATATTCAACTTGTTGCTGAGTTTTCCTAAACCTTGGCAACTTAAGGCATGCTGGTATATATATTAGTTAGTGAAATATTTGTTCCTCTTACTGAACAGACTTGTGACAACCATTTTGTTTAAATGAAATTGGTGTGGGGATACCTGGGAGGCCCAGTTGGTTGAGCAACTGACTCTTGGGTTTGGTTGTGATCTCAGGGCCATGATATGAGGCCTGGCATTGGGGTCTGCTCTCAGCGGGTAGTTTGCTTGAGATTCTCTCTCCCTCTTCTACTCATTCTCTAAAATAAATCCTTTAAATATAACTGGTATCATGGGTACTCACTGAAAATATCCAATGCAGTTTTTGAGAATTAAATTAACTCCTCACGTTTAACAGGGTAACTGAGTTCCTTTATGAAACAATGTTTCTCAATTATTAACCAAGTTACTTTTGATTAAAAAAACTACTGTTTCTGATGTAGACAGAAATTGCGTGATTTTTTGTGCCAGACTTGACTGTTTTCAAGCACTGTAATGTGTGATGGATGGTTACAAACAATAATACATAGAGTTTTCTACTTAACCCTTTCAGGACTGAAATATATATATATATATATATATATATCTATATATCTATATATATTTTAAAGTAATCTCTACAGCCAACATGGGACTTGAATTTACAACCTGGAGATCAAGTGTCACATGCTCCACTGACTGAGCTGGCCAGGTGCTCTTGAACCACACCTCTCTAAAAAAATTTTTCCCATGTTATGATTTTGTCAGCACTCAGTACTGTGGTGGTCCAAATGTAGGTTTATATACTCTTTTGTTTACTTCTCGTACTTTGCAGCATACTCTACACATTTAGTCCTGAAGGGGTTTCTTTTACAAACTCTGTGGGTATAACATTTATTAGCAAGGTAGAAAACTGAGCAAGTTTATACCATAGTTTTATAGAGAAAAAAAACCTGCTAAAGTCTGTATTTCATCCATGAACAATTTGCAGTGTGGGCATTTTCAAGGAATAAAAATAAAATCCAAAAACAAAAAGGCAATGTAAAAATTTTAGGTTAAATAAACATAAAATAGTTCCTGAGAGCCAGATTACTGAATAGGATGGAATAAATTGAAGTTGGAGGGAAGGGGATGGTTTAGATTGCTTCTTCCAGGACCAAGGTTTTCTTGGGATCTATATATTTTATAATCTTCACTTTCTTTTATACTGAATGTATTTTCACTTCAATTTCCGCAGTTATAAAACAGATTAACATTCAGCATTGAATGGCTATCACTAAATCCATCACTATTTAAAAAGCACAGATAATTCATCAGTTGTGTATATATAGATTAATTTCATTCCTACTATCATTTCAGTACCTAATCCTTGTTTCTCTTTTAAACTAGATTTCAGTTGATTTTTTTATTGCCAGAAAAAATGTATTGGCTGATTACATGTGTTTTAAATTGATTTACTATTATATATTCATTGAATCTTGAAACTTTTGGGGTGTTTATTTTACTTTTTTAGGTGAAAGATACTTTATAATTCATACAGAGTAACTGGCATTATTAAAAAAAAAACAGCTTAACCATGCACTTGAACATTTAACAGCTGATATAATTGAGTAAGCAATTCTTTTGCATGATGTGGAGAAAAAACGTTTATTCTGTAAGTGATTTGAATGGGGAAAAATTACGTCTTTTTTTAAAAAAAGATTTTATTTTATTTATTTGACAGAGAGGGAAAGAAAGAGGGAGAGCACAAGCAGGGGGGAGCAGCAGGCAGAGAGAGAGAGAAGCCAGCTCCCTGCTGAATAGGGATCCTGACTTGAGGTTCAATCCCAGGGAGGCAGATGCTTAACTGAGCCACCCACGCACCCCTACATCACATTAATTTAGAGATGATACATAGCTATATATGTATATTTTTGATTCACAGATAATTTACCTTTGCAAGATGACAGTGGTGACATTAGGTGATAAAAGTGAGTATGATAAAAGATATACTACAAATGACTCTTTTTTTTTTTAAAGATTTATATGAGAAAGAGAGAGAGAGCGCGAGCACGCGCGAGTGTGCACCTGCTTGTACACACAATGGGTAGGGGCAGAGTCCGCTAAGCAGACTGTGTTGAGTACAGAGTAGAACATGGGGCTGGATCCCACGATCCTATAACTCTGAGATCACAACCTGAGCTGAAACCAAGAGTCAGATGCCCAACCGACTGCGCCACCCAGGCGCCCCTATTTATTTATTTATTTTTTCCCTTTTTGGTGCTGACTAAACCTTGAGAAAGGACTGATTGCAGTGACTTATTAAAAACCATCTATCAACATTTCTACATTCTGCATTTTAAAGCACTCCAAAACCTGCCACCCTATTCTATATAAATTCCACTAGCCTCCTTCTGCTTATCTTACTCTGGTTCTAGTTCCTGGCCCATACTCATTTCTGCTTCTGAGCTGGCCCGAATTGTGTTGTGTTCTCCCCAAATTTATGAGGTACTAATTCGCAGTACCTCAGAATGTGATTGTATTTGGAGATAGGAGCTTTAAAAAAGGTAATTAATGTTACATGAAGTCAAATGGGTATACCCTAATCCAATATGACTGGTGTTCTTGTAAGGGGAAATTTGGAAACAAACTCACATGTGGGGAGAATACATGTAAACTTACAAACAGACTCATCTACAAGTCAAGGACAGAGGCCCTTGGGGAGAAACCAACTATGTCTCAGTCTTCTAGCTTCTGTAACAGTGAGGAAATGAATTTGTTTAAGTTACCCAGTCTGTGGTACTTTGTACAGCAGCCCTTGCAAATACAATCTGCCTTTGCTCATGTTAGTCCCCTCACTGAAAATGTCCCTTCCTTTCATCCACATCTAATCAGTCATTCAACATGGAATTTAAACAGCCACTTGGTGAAATTATCCCAGACACACCAATCTTCTTTTTTTTGTTTTTGTTTTTTCCTGCTCTAACAGAGAACTTAGTCTGTACTATAGATTTTAGCAGTTCCTAGCACATAGAGTAGTTGCAAGGATTTCAGGTGTTAATATAGGTAAAATGCTTACAACGGTGCCTGGCATGTAGTGAATCTTAAGTGTCTGCTACATCTGTTGCTGCTATTACTATGTCTTAATTAGAAGGTAAAACACACAAGAATTGGTAATTATTTGTGGGGCTTAGGGCAGAAGAAAGAATAAAAGATATTAGGCTTGGCAAATAAGTATGTGGTACTATTGCCCCAAATTATCCACTTATTTTTATAAAGAGAGAAGTAGCCTTTTAATTAGTATTATACACAATCTTTATTCAATGGAAATAGAAAAACCATTAAACAGAAATAATAAAATATAAATAGCTGTAAATAATACTTCTGCAAGGCTGAATTAACCCTTTGTCTATATCATGTTAGATCTTTAGGAGACTTAAAATTTTCACAAAACTGGAATTATAGTTGAAGAACAAAGGTTTGAACTACATGGGTCCACTTAAACACAAATTTTTTCAACAAATATAGTACAATATTTTGTACTTATTATTCCTTATGATTTTCTTAATATTTTTCCTCTAGCTTGCTTTGTTATTATGCAATATGTAAAGCATATAACATACAAAATATGTTAACTATATTTTCAATAAGGCTTCTGGTCAATAGTATGCTTTAGTTTTCTTCGACTACGCATGCAGGGGAGGGAAGTTAAGGCGCCTTGCATTATTCAAGGGTTAAGTCTACATTTTAAAATGTCTCTTCACACTTAATGTATCATGCCAATAAAATTTTCTCCACATCATTTTTTTGAAGTTTTATTTAAGTAATCTCTATATCCAATGCGGAATTTGAACTTACGACCCTGAGATCAAAAGTCATATGCTCTCTGGACTGAGCCAGCCAGTTACCCCTCCTCCACATCATTTTTAAAGGCTGAATACTGTTCTATTATATATATAGCTTAACCTACTTAACCAATATCCTCATAACCATGTAATAATGAATACTCTTATAATCAAATTGCTACATATAGTCTTATTTCCTTATGATACATTTCTAGAAGAGGAATTTCAGGGTCAAATGCACATGCTCCTGGCTTCTGATACATACTGTCGAATAGCACTCTGGAAGTGTGGGGATTTATATTCTCAGACATTTAAGAAGCCCTGTTTCTCTAAATCCTTGCTAGTATTATCAAGACATAAATCACCTATTAAAATAATACCTGAAGTCCAAATTAATGTATAACACGTCACTCATAAGTTGGACTATTAAAAAACCTTTTTATTACTCTGAAAGTGTAAGATTCTTACCTACATTTATTTTTATTTTTTTAAGATTCATTTATTTATTTTAGAGAGAGAGTGTGTGTGCAAGTGGGGAGAGGGGCAGAGGAAGAAAAATTCATTCTGACTCCTCCTCACTGAGCATGGATCTGGACACAGGGCTCGATCTCACAACCCTGAGATCATGACCTGAGCCTAAATCAAGAATTGGATGTCCAGGGGCGTTTGGGTGGCTCAGTGGGTTAAAGCCTCTGTCTTTGCCTCAGGTCATGATCCCAGGGTTCTGGGATGGAGCCCCACATCGGGCTCTCCGCTCGGTGGGGAGCCTGCTTCTTCCTCTTTCTGCCTGCTTGTGATATCTGCCTGTCAAATTAAAAAAAAAAAGAATTGGATGTCCAACCAAGCCACCCAGGCACTCCTCTTACTTACATTCTAGATGAAGACTCTGAGGTCCATTAAGTTACATAAATCAGACCACTACATAGTAGGAATTTCTGCCCCAGTTGTGATGCTGACTACTCTTCTGATTTGTCAGTATGCCTCCCCAATTAAGCTGTAAAGGTATACTCTTCATTATTCAGGGTTGGAAGCTAGCATATTCCATTAGGTTAGCACTACTTTTCCCAACTGCTTCATAGTTTGGATTTTACACATCATGTGAAGGAAGCCTTTTGAGATATTTAAAAAGAAAAAAAGATTACCTAATCGTAGATAAGAATCTACTTCGTTCATTCATTGATTTATTTATTCATTGTCTCACTCATTTAACATGACTTCCCTAATGTCTACTTCATGTGGAGAATGCAGTGAGCAAAACAAATGTAGTCCCTGCTCTCATGTAACTTAAATTTTTAGCAGGATGAAGGGAACCAGCTAATAAAGATAATGATAAATTACAAATGCTATTAAAGAAAACAGAATAAATGGTGAAAGGAGCTACTTTAAATACGGTGGCCAGGGAAGGCCTGTCAGAGATGATTTTGGAGTTAAGATCTGAAGGATCAGAATAAGTTAGCCATACAGACTTAGAGAAAGCACATCCCAGGCAGAAAAAACAAACAAACAAACAAAAAACAGCAAGTGCAGAGGTCCTGAGATGGAGTACCAGTTAAGATTAAATTCAACTGAGAACAAGAGACCCCAAATAGCGGCTTTAATAAGATAGAAGTTTACTTTCCCCTCACATCAAAATCTGCATGTAAAGAGTGTAGAGCTGGTATGGTGCTCCACAAGGGTCTCAAAGACTCAGGTTTCCACAGCTTAAGATTTTGCCTAGAGCCCAAACTGACTGAGTTCCAGGCCATCACATCCTTATTTCAGGGTGCAAGATATTAAGAGGAAAAGAAACAAAGGACTGAAGGTGCACACCATCTGTCTTCTAAGAATGGTACTAAAGGAGAGTCACATGATGTACCTGCTTATATACCACTGGCTAAAACTACCACATGGCTACCAATAGTCTTTATTCTGGACAGCCATGTGTCCATGTCTATTAGTATTTAAAAAAATGGAGAAATTTTAGGGACAACTAACAGTCTCTGCTGCAGACCGGAAAGAGCTCGGTGGTGCATGACAGAAATAGAAAGGAAGCAAGAAGGTGAGAACAGGATGAAGCTGGATTACATTTACGCAGAGATATATTCAGTCTTTTAACACACCATCTTACAGAGTAGAAGAGAATGTTTAAGAGGCAGGAAGGAACCGTTAGGGTCAGGGAAGGGAGCGACATAAGGAGGTGCTGCTCCTCTTTGAATTTTCCTGAAGTAAAAAAACAGCGAAGCAGAATGTTTAATGGACTGAATAACCAGGCAAAACATTTTCTACTGGCGACATCAGCACCATTAGCAGTTTAAATTCATTCACACAACATTTACTAATATGTAAAAATACCTTCCATTCTGTAAGCGTAACAAAGTCACCTTTCATTTATGGTATGCTTATTTTCCTTGCTATTTAAGGCTGACAGATGCCCTCTGCCCTTCAATCATAAATTTTAAATTGGATGACAGTGATTCTTTTAGGAAGGAAAAGGTGATTGTATAAAAGAAACCAACAAAGGAAGGAGAAATTTTATTTACTTCAAATGGTTTGTACTTTACATTAATACGTTCTATCATTCAAATAGAAAAAAAAATAACCATTCACTTTATGAAACTACACAAATCCAAACACACTTGCAGAGACTCTTCTTAAGTCTAAACATGTCGAATGGTAACAAAAAGGAAAGCGTTTAGCGATATACAAAGGAATAAAAAGAGATTGTTTCAAAGAACATAAATTTAATTTTGAGTGACAACTGTTTTTCTGAAAAATAGAGACTTCACTCTCGCAAAGTTTCCACCAAAGGCACCATAATTTCAAACGGTCTTGCTCACAGCCCAGCAAGTCACTCAAGCTGAGGTGGGGACTGAGGAGTAGAAGCGATGTAAAGTGCTATAAATCTAACTCGGTTAGCGCAAACTCAGGCAACCGTGCTTTAAAAACTGGCTCCCCTGTAAGTTCCCTCCCACCAAGTTTAGAAAAAAAAAAAAAAAAAAAAAAGGAAGGGTGGTGAGTAGAAAATACCAACGGTTTCAGCCGAGGGAAACTCACTTCTCAGGAGGTGATGGTGACATGCTGCCAGTCCCTGGAAGTGCGTGCACAAGCACCGGAGATCGCGGGGGCTGAGGGAAGAAAAGGGGACAGCGATCAGTTTTGCTTCAGGTGGTGGGAGTCGGGGGTGCGGTGGGTGTGGGGGCCCTTCCAGGAGGACGTGGGAGGGGCGTGGTGTCCGACACGAACACAAACACAAACACGTTCCGCGTCCCCAGAGAGGGCGGGCCGACGCCACCTCACCATTCCCCGCCCCTGGACCCCGCGGCCCGCCACGGACCGAGGGCCAGTGCTCAGTGCAGAGCAACCCGGCCCCAGGCGGACTGTAGCGGCCGTAGGGGCCCTGATCGTTACAACGGCTGCGAAGAGGCTGCGCGCCTCCCAGCGAATCGGTGGGAGACAGGCTGGAAGCCGCGGAGAAAAGGTGAGGGAGTGAAGTGCCTCTCCACACCCCTTGTTGAACGCGCGGGAAGCGATCTGCCCACCCCCAACCCTGTCCGGTAGGCAATCGCTGTTCCCACCTTCCGCCGCCGCCTTGAGTGAAGCCGGAACGACGGGGGTCACGGCGGGGGTCAGAGGGTAAAGGTCTTGCTCCCAGCAGCCTCCGCGGTGGATACGTCGCCATCTTGGATCCGCGGGACAAGAAAATTCATGCGGTGAGTTTTTGGCAAATTTTCGGAAGTCTGGCAGCGGGGCGCGCGGCGGGGGCGGCGGATTCGGGGCCCCCTCAAGGCTGGGGAATGCCTCGGGGCCGGCCCGGCCGCGCTCGGGGTCCGCGGGCAGCGTCCTGGCCCGCCGCTTCCCGTTGCTTTTGTCTCGGCTCCAATCGAGAGAGGGAGAGCGGAGCGGGCGGGGAGGGGGGGTGGCGGCGGTGGAGGAGGGAGGGGGTGTGTATGAGGAGGGTGGTGGACGGGACGTAAAGCGTCGCTGTACTTGGGTGGCTGCAGCGGCAGCCCTGGATCCTAGGCCTGGTCCCTTTCGCGGGAGCGGAGGCTTCTCCTAGACTCCGCTCCGCCCGGCTCCCGCCAGCGCGGAGGAGCCGCCACCGCCGCGCTGCTTCCTGGGGAAGAAGAGAAGGCGGCAGCAGCGGTGGCCGAGGAGCCCGGGTCCGCTTTAGACGGGCTGCCGCTTTCCCAGCAGCTGCCGCGGTCTCTGGCTGTTCACATTTTCTCAGTACACCCACATCACCTGCAACTTGTGCGTGTTTGTGTGTGTGTGTGTGTGTGTGTGTGTGTAATAGATGGGGTTGGGGGAGACGGACACGGGACTGGCTAACGGGCCTCAGGAGCCCCCAGGCCCTAGGATACCAAAGAGTATGGTTGGTAGAAAGAGGAGGAGTGCAACTGTATAATGCTTTCTCTGCCACCGCACCCGGAGGGTGAAGCTTGCGAGGAGAGATAGAGACTGAGACGGGATAGTCCTGGGGCGGCGGAGGAACCCGAGACGCTTCTGTTTGTGAAGTTGCTAGTCCTAGCTTTCTACTTCCGCCGGGGCCTCTCCACCTTGTGCTGTCTTGGGTCTAACTTAAAAGTTTCACGGAAGAAATGAGTGGGGTTGAAGGAGGCCTTCCTAGTTTTTAGTTGAGGCTGTAGTCCAGCTGGGAGAGAGAGCATCTGACTCTTGTTAACTGTTAGTCCTCGGCGAATGAGGATTCTAGGTTTCTTTTATAAAAGCTCTTCCAATGTTTTAGAATTTGCATTTATTCCTGGCCCTGTAGGTATGGTATTTCCACCACAAAAGTCTTACATACGGGTACCACCCTCTCGGAAGGAACCTAAACATCAACTTCCTTTGCATCCTAGGAGAGGCCTTCCTTCACTTTTAAACATCCAGAAGACCGAATGCAACACATTCTGTTTCATTTTCATAGAACTTTTGGTCAAAGAATCTTACTTCTTTCTTAATCTTCTGGACCTATTCTAACAATTAAGTACAATAATACCAATCTTTACGTTCTTGGAGAAATGGTGGAGAGTATGGAGTTAAAATCTGTTCACGAGGGAGGCTATACTTAATTCCGTTCAAAGTTAACACATTTCCTGTCATGCTTGATATTAGGAATTTCTAGACTTCAAGAATCGTTAAGTATAGCTTTTGATTCGCCTTTTGAAATAACATTAGTGGAAATAAAGTATTTATTGGATAGAAATTTCAAAGTATCTATTTACATAATGGGTTTAAGTTGAGTTGTTTGGGAATACTTAGTATATTTGACAGCAGTTATTTCTTAAATATCATTAAGCACATATCTTTTGCAATTTTGGAAGATAACTTTATCCCGGATTAAAAAGGGTTGATTGAGAATTGCACTGGACTGAAATGGTTAAAATGTCTACATTGAAATGGTTAGAGGTCTACATTCAGATATTTTCATTGAAATATTGCTTAGACCAGGATCTTCAGTAAGCTTTGTATGTTGAACTCCTCTTTAGTTTGTAGTTCTTTTCTGATAATAAATCTAAAGGAAAAGTAACTATAAAACAAAACTGTTCCACTTTCTTGACTTTGTCTCATTTACTTTTAAAAAGGTACTTTTCTCCTTTTCTAAAGACAGTGAATTGCAGTGACTTCTGTGCATACTTTGTAGACAGGAATTGAGAAACTTTCCCATTTTTTGCATCCTAATTAATGTGTCAGTAAAAATAGATTATCTTAAGCAGAACCCTTTTATTCCAAGTATACTGTATAGAGATATCTGTAACCTAATCTGATACTCTTGGGGAATGAGAATTGCCTGTATGCTTAACCAGGCAACAGATACAGCCTTTAAAATTTTTTCAGTTCCTGTAATACTTCGGTTTTAAAGTAAATTTATGTTGTGGAAAAATTGGGGCAAAATGTTAGAGTGTATTTATATCTCTTCGTTTGAGAGGTACTTGGTCTTGATGATAAAACACAAAATGATATTCCTCCTCAAGAGATCTAATTATCTGTATTGTTACTTAATGATTTTCAATGTTTAATTTACTTTTTGATTTTTCAGAGATACTTAGTTTTAACCTGATATCTCTTTTTGTTCATAAGAAAATAAGTACTTCAGATATATGAGTAGAAGTGCTTCTAACCTAGTTGTTTTGGTTCTTATCTCTGGTAGGTAATGGTATTGAAGGTACTTGTATCTTAAAAGACTCTTAGAGAATTTTTCACAACCCATGGGAAGTTATAATTTTGCCCTGTTCAGTGACAGATTTGCTTCATGAGATTTTCTGACACTATAGAAAAGTAGATCATGCTTCACTTTTATATTTATAAAATAACAAGTAGACATTAATAGACTAATAAAAATAAGGGGTTTTTTTTGCTCTTTTAAAAGCAGTGATAAATAGTATTTTTAAATTAGGCTGAAATTTTTAGCTGTACAAATTTTGTTCTATTATTATATCTTTATTTCCATGTGGTTACTTAATAGGCAGTGAGGACAGCTTATGCAAATAGTGATACAGTCTTAGGAAAAGATACTACTAAGTAAGATTTTGTTTGTTACCTAGTCCTCCAGTAGATTTTGTAATACAAAGAAGCAAAAGAAAACCAGGGTACCAGGTAGGGCAGTTTTACAGACAGTCAGTCTGAGTTGCACTGTAATTTTTGAATATAATTACATCCAGTGTATGTACATACACTATCAAGGGATCTAGCGCTGTGTTATAAGAGTCATTCTGATTGATGATATAGGTGATCATTCTGCTTTACTACGGATAATTTCTACCTGTGATACTTAACATTGTGACTTTCATTAGATATTTTCAAAGAGCTGTAAATTGATGTCTGTTACAGAAAGCCTGTCTTTGAAAAGAAATAGAATAGATATTAGTGTTTTTACGTTTTAAAATTAAAATCTTGATCCTGGTTTTGTTCATGGAGTCTTTTCATCTTCAGCTTAAATACTATGTATATATATTTCCTCTTGCTTTAGTTATTCTGTTTGGCGTCCTTTATTTTTAATTCTTAAAACTCCTCTCTATGACGGGCCATGCTGATATGGCTCGTTCATTTATTTATTTTGTCTATACTTTAGGGATGACCTGGAAAAAGAATTCCCTATTATGTTTTTCTAACAGCTTGTTCTCTGAGATGCAGATGCACATCTCTTGGCATATCATTTGGGGGTATGCTGCATTACGAAATAATAAAACGGTTTATAGTGTTTGTTTTTGGTAACATTTCATAGCTTATATAATATGGAAATATAAGTTATATAGGAGAAAAAAATTTCCCATTTCTGGATACTCTTAAATATTTTGTATAGGCTTACTTGGGGTCTAAGTCTAGTTATATTTAGCTAGATATTTTGGACATACTTGCCACCTTGAAATTTTTCCTTTTTTTTTTTTTTTTTTTTTCATGCATCTGTTTTTGTGTGGGTGGGTGGGAGTACTTTTACTGTCACTTCTTTGTTGTTTGACAAACTTCTTATTCTTCAGAACTTTACTCTGGTGTCACTTTTTAAAGATTTTATTTATTTATTTGACAAAGATCACAAGTAGGCAGAGAGGCAGGCAGAGAGAGAGGGAGAAGCAGGCTCCCTGCTGAGCAGAGAGCCCAATGCGGGGATGCGGGGCTCTGGGCTGGATCCCAGGACTCTGGGACCATGACCTGAGCCAAAGGCAGAGGCTTTAGCCCACTGAGCTACCCAGATGCCCCTCTGGTGTCACTTTTTAAGTGAAATCTTTCCTAAATCCCCAAATCCTTCTGTTGTACTGCTTTTAGTCTTCAAACCTCGATAATTAAACGTGTCTTGCTGTATTGTAATTTACTGTCCACTATATCTACCATAATAACATCCAGTGGACTGTAAGTACCTTCCTACCTAAAAGGTAGGACTTTGTTTTTTTATGTTTACATTTCTGTTATCTTCTGTAGTGCATAGGATTCAGTAGGTTATCAATAAATATGTGGTAAACTGAACTGTGCCATATCATCTTTTGATTCTATGCTTTCAGAGAGCTGAACAGACTGGAGAAGGGGATGGGAGGAAGGTCCACCTTGTATTCTTTTGCTTCCTTGAATTTTTTTTTTACAGATTTGTATCTAATTAACTACCTAGGGGAAACTAGATAACCATCTTCTTAGAGAATTGTATGTAGAGTAAGTGTAGGAAAGGGAAGGATATTAGTAATAAAGTGCCTCTGGCAGAGTGTTTAAGTCTGTATTGCAGTATTTTGTATGGCTAAGGTCACTGGTTGAAGGAGATATTTAGTACAGACAGTCCCAGACTTAGGATGGTTAACTTGATGATTTTTTTTTGACATTATGATGTTTCAGAATGGCTCAAAACTACTGAAGGAGTAGAAACTATACTTCAGATTTTGATTCCCACCCACCCCTGGGGCTAGCAGTGTGCTCTTCTGATACTGGACAGCATCTTCTGATTCTCTTCTGATACTGGACAGAGGCAGCCACTCAGAGCTCTCAGCCAGCCTGGCGCAAGGGTAAACAACCAGTACACCCATAATCATTCTGTTTTACACTTTCAGTGTAATATTCAATAAATTACATGAGATTTTCCGTACTTTATTATAAAAGATGCTTTGTGGCATTTTGTCCAGTTGCAGCATTTTGTCCAGTTGAGCACATTTAATGTAGGTATGCTAAGGAATGGTCTTCAGTAGGTTAGGAATATTAAATGCATTTTCAGTATAATGATAATTTCAATTTACAATGGGTTTATTACACAGTAACATATATTTGTCATTGCTTAACCATGAGCTCCTATTAGATTTCCGCTTTTGAAGTTAGATTGTTTCGTTTTCACATTTTTACTTCTAATGATTGAGTGCCTAGGAGTTCTCCAGTTCAAATACCATTATCCTTATGAAAACTAGGTAGGGATGACTTAATGTATCTTTATTGGTAGTTTAAAATCTAAAAAGCCCTGAAAGTGATGTTTTTTTTTTATTTGCAAGCATGGTGGCTAATTCCAACTGAAATTAGTAAACCTGACCATAGGCTTCATTGGTTTATCTAATTTTCCAGCTTTCTGCTGGAGAAGTATTAATGTATTTGATTATTGGTACTTTCGAGGCCACTCTGGAATTTATTAGGTTATAAATGATATATACACTATTTTGTCTTTTTAAAACCTGAAGAATTTCAATTCTGAGAACCATCTGGCCTTTAAAGGTTTGAATTAGAGATTGTGCACCAATTTTGAGTCCCATTTTTTGAGAGGTAGAAATTAAATAACACTCACTGAGTTGCATTTAGTGGAGAGGCTAATATTTCACTTAAGTTTTTAGAAATCTTTTAAACGCTTCATTTGCTTATATATTTGTCAGAGACTTTTTAATAATTGAAAAATAAAGATACAGAGAGGGTATTTTTTTTAAAAAGATAATTTGAGGGGCTCCTGGTTGGCTCAGTTGGTTAAGCGTCTGCCTTTGGCTCAGGTCATGATCTCAGGGTCCAGACAGAGATTGAGCCTCACGTTGGGCTCCCACTCAGCAGGGAGTCTGCTTCTCCCTCTCCCTTTGCCTCCTCCCCACCCCGCTTATGTATTCTCGTTCTGTTCTCTGAAATAAAGTCTTAAAAAAATAAAAATAAAAATGTAATTGGGGGAAAAAAAGGTAATTGGATCCAGTACTCAGGACACCAGTCCTTTCTCTGCTTTTACTGAGTTGAAATGTCTTTCCTTACATGAAAGTAGATGAGTGCCACACTTAGTAATTTTTTTACTCAGCCAAGGAATGATAAACAAGAGAAAATTATGTGTCCTGGCAATTTAGGTAACAATGGGTAGACTTGATTTTTTTTTTTTTTAAATATACCGATATGCCGTCTTACCATTTATACGTTTGGATATTGAAACAGAACTCCATTTTGTGTCAGCATCTTGACAAAATGTAATGATTGATTATGTAATACAGTGTGCTTGGGAGAAGAACATTTGGTTTTGTGTCATATTTGGCAGGAATGTGTTCTTGTGTTCCTTTTTATATTGTAAATTATGCTTATTCATATAATTTTTATATTTAATTTTCTGTTGTAAGAGTTTTTAGAGGGTGGTATCATAACAGTATTCAATAATTAATGTCATTCAAAAGACCTGATTTCCTTTTGGCTTAATTTTACTACTTAATATTTTAAAAAATAGTTTATAGGTTGCAAAGCACTTTCGTATGCATTATTTTCCATTTGAAGTTTGTTTGTTTATATATGTAAAATAATCTCTACACCCAAATGGGACTCGAACTCACAACCTAGAGATCAAGAGTTAGTTGCATGTTCTTTCAATTGAGCTAGCCAGGTGCCCCCAGTATCTCAACTATACATGGTTGTCATCTTGATGGTTACTTTTTAAATAAGTCTGTATGTTAACATTAACGTGGAGATAGAAAAAGCAAGCGGCTTTGACTTTTACTGAAATTAGGAATTGGTGGGATGCCTGGGTGGCTCATTTGGTTAAGTGTCTGCCATTACCTTAGGTCTTGATCCCTGGGTCATGGGATAGAGTCCTGAGTGAGTAGCCTGCTTCTCCTCCTGCCTGCTGCTCCTCTGCTTGCGCTCACCTGTGCTGGCATGTGGGCTCACGCTTGGGTGCACGCTCTCTCTGACAAATAAATACATAAATAAATCTTTAAAAAATACATAAATAACATTAGTAATTGGGAATTATAAAAACCATTTTATTCTTAGACTGGACTCAGCATCTAATATATTTCTCAGTTTAATGCTACACTAATACCACTCTATCCTGATTTATCAGATTAAATAGGTATAAGTGGAAGGTTTTTTTTTTTTTTTAAATTGGTCATCTTGCTGATTCAGGATAATTAATACAGACTTTTGAAAGAGAGGTGGGAGGAAATTTTTTGCTTCAAGCTTGACTTTGTTAAAATACAACAGTTCACATTTTAAAATATTGTAAACTGTCAAGAAATGTCAGAACTTTAAATAAATTATATTTTGTTATATAGGAATAGATAGTAATATTATATCACATCGATGCAACATTTTATAAACTTACTGCACAGTTATTTTGAAAGGACAATAATTGTGGAGCAGATATGCCTTGAGCTTTGCCTTGATTTACTAGTGTACAAAATAGTGCATTATTATCTGTTTTCCCTTGCCATAATGTGGGACGCTTTCTTTACATGATGAGGAATAATTAATGGATTTTTTTTTTAACTAAATGCTAGTTTTTATAATTTGAGTGAGCATGTTTGGCCTTAGATTAGAAAAAAAGTAAAGCTATAACCATTCTAATCTGTGCCCACTTATGAGAAATTGTGGATGAATTCATAGACCTGTCAAGCTAGACTTTGAGATGCATGGCAGAACTATTTAACCTGGCAGCAATGAGCAGCCTCCAAAGTGTTTAAATTTGATGTGAGATGTACTTCTGGATTCTGTGTGTGTGTATATCACACATCCTAAAATAGATGTGTATGTATTAAACAGTTGTAGTCTAGTGCTTCAGGGAATCTGACTCTGCCTTTTAGGTGTTCCGGAGCATAGTTTGAAAACCACTGGACTTGATCGCTAAGGTCATTTCCACCCTGAAATTCTGTGGTTTTAGAAAGTGAAGGCTGTTTCGTCTCTTTGTAGATAAAGAATTCATAGGATTTACTTGTTTTTGAGTAACATTTGGGTAGAAATTGTTTAAGTTTAAATTTCAGGCTCAAGTGATTCAATGTTAGCATTATAAGTATTTTCACATAAATTCTTTAATAATTTGAGTGTTTATGCTCTTCTAGACATTGCTGTAGTGCTGGGTGTATGTGATGGTGAACAAGACAAGTCTCTGCCTTCATGGAGCTTACATCTTAGGGAGACAAAATAAACAAGTAAATAATTTCAGATAGTAATTGTGATGAAGAGAATAAAGAGGGTTAAGGGTATAGCAGTTGATCACGGATAAAAGAAGGAAACCATTTTAAGTAGAGTGGTGAGGGAAAGCCTTTCTCTGGAGGTAGCATTTGGGCAGAAACTGAAAAAAAGAGAAAGCCATGCAAAAGTCTGGGGGAATGGTTTCCCAGACAGGAAGAACAGAGGGCCCTGAGAGGGGGTCAAGTTTTGCATATGGTAACAAGAAATTTCATCAGCAGTTACTTAGTGCTTTTGGCATAAATAGTGGTAAATTCTTTTTTTTTTTTTTTAATTTTTTTTTTAAAGATTATTTATTTATTTATTTGTCAGTGATGGAGAGAGAGCGAGCAAGCACAGGCAGACAGAGAGGCAGGCAGAGGCAGAGGGAGAAGCAGGCTCCCTGCCAAGCAAGGAGCCCGATGTGGGACTCGATCCCAGGACGCTGGGATCATGACCTGAGCCGAAGGCAGCTGCTTAACCAACTGAGCCACCCAGGCGTCCCATTATAGTGGTAAATTCTAAAGGAAAAAAGATAAGACAGTTTGTGTCTTTCAGCTGTTGAAAATACTGTGTTGGATCCAGTAATTTACAGTAACTTTTACAGACAGCTATAGGCAGCAGGGATTATTTTTTTACTAAGAGGCATGATGTTTGCTTTATCAGGTGGAATTGGGAATCTTCCTGCATTAGTGGAAAATTTTGAAAGAGTAGATTTTAAACTTTTTATATTGGCATAGAATTATGCTTCAAGAGTTTTGGGTTTTGCAAAGCTGTTCATAGTAGATTTTCCTTGGAAATTAATTAGTAATAATTTTCATGTTTAATTATATCTCTTTGTACAGTTCAGTACACTGCCATGCACTTTTAAAGGTGCGACTGAATAATTCTTGAGGTTCACTTTTTGTGGTGCATGCTGTGGATACATGTTAGAGTAGAGCAACCTTGTTTGAGGTAGTTAATGAGTTTTCAAGGAGGAGATAGTTGAATTGGGCTCTAAAGGGTGATTAGGAGTTCACTAGGTGGTGGAGGGCACATGATCAGCATTGTAGATAAACCGAGCCTGGGAGGAGAGTGTGTAGGATTTGGAGAATTGCAAAGTAATCTGCTATAGTTCTTAATGGAGTTCTGGGACGTTAATGAGAAGTTGTCTGAAGGAATGAACTTGCCATAATGTGGGACGCTTTCTTTACATGATGAGGAATAATTAATGGATTTTTTTTTTTTAACTAAATGCTAGTGATAATCAGATTTATGCTTGTGGGGGGGGGGATTTTTGGATTCCACAGTCACATTATAATTAAAATCATGAGCTTGATGGTGTGGAATTCTTGAAGGAATATATTTTCTTCGTTAGAAAAATTGAGTGTTTTTTATTCATACTGCAGAAGTTATTTATTAAGAACTGTATGACTGAAACTTTTAAGTTTCTATCTTCCAGAGAAATGTTTACGCCAATACTGGTAGTTAGAAGTTTTACATCAATGGATGAGATTTGTTACATACGTTTTAGGGCAGGCAAAATTTAAATGTTGTTATTTGACATTATTTGCAGGCATGAGATTTAACATTACTTAGATAAATGATAATAACCCCAGCAATATGAGTTAGTGATAGATTCTTCATAGAAAATGATGCCAACCTATACAGGTGTTCCCTCCTTTTCAAAAGTTCCCATTGTGCCACTTTGTTTTTATGAAATATTTACATTATTATCTGTTTTCCCTAACCAAAAGAAGAGAACTTTTGCTTTATGAGAAGAAGGAGAAATGAAAGTAGTGTTTAGTGTTTTATAGTGAGTCTCTTCAGTGCACATTTGGAGTGAACAAGAGGGGTGCTTCTCCGGGAACCAACTCAGCATCTGAGTATCAAGCTGCCATAGCTTTGAACTGTGTCTGGAGGCACCTGTGCTTTATCTTGATTTATTTTGTGCATTTGTTAGCAACAAGTGTCCTAAGATATCAGCAAAGCCAGAGAAAAGTTTTGGGGGACTTTGGGAATGCTCAAAAAATTTTCCATACAAATTAATGGTAATTGCTTCTCTTTAAGGTTTCATAGGAATGCTTTACTTTTAGATGGTGGAGAAACCTGTATTTATGTTACTACAGGTGCTTATTTTATAGTGTTTAGATATGTGCATCTGTGTATGTTATTCAGAATACTATATAACAGTTACACACTTATTTTAGGTTATCGGCATTATTTGTTAATTCCAAAATGAAAAAAAACCAACAAAACTGAAAACCTCAAATGTATGTTTTTAAACAGACTTGATTCCATAAGAATGCAGTTTGAGCAAACTAATACTTTGATAGTATGTATTATATGCCAGTTTTCATAGCAGAAGTTAATGAATTTACCGTTATGACTTGCAGCTGCCCAAGTTACCCAATTGTCTATTTAGTTTATTTTTGGCTGAATAAGATGGAACTGATTATGACTCCTGTTAAAGAGAGTTATTAAATTGTGCTGCGATTGTACATGATGTCATTAAATTCTCTGGTACTAGCTAGTCTGAATGGGAATAACCATTCTACCACTTTTAATTAACTCTCCGACTTATTCTCCCTAAACTTCAGTTTTCTCATTTGAAAAATGTGGATAAATAGATTTGATGTAAGGAATAAAGGCTCGAGTCGGGTTTTTGTTTTGTTTTTAGAGTGGGATTGCTACTTAAAGATGAGATTCTGAAGCAAAAGAGAATTAGCCACAGTTTTTCACAGTGCAATATGCTCTTTTTTGTGTCAGATTTATAAATGTAAACAAGGAGAATGCAGTTTTGCTCTTAAGAATCTACACATTTTGGGGGCCCTTGGGTGTCTCAGTGGGTTAAAGCCTCTGCCTTCGGCTCAGGTCATGATCTCAGGGTCCTGGGATCAAGCCCGAGTCGGGCTCTTTGCTCCCCGGAGAGCCTGCTTCCTTCTCTCTCTGCCAGTTTCTCTACCTACTTGTGATCTCTTCTGCCAAATAAATAAATCAGTCTTTTTTTTTTTTTTTAATAAATCAGTCTTTTAAAAAAAAGAATCTACACGTTTTTCCTACCAGAAATTTTCTTTAGATCACATTGTGTTAAGTACTTTGGTGGTTCTTTGAATAAATATGTTGCTCTCTCTGAAGCTCTTGGTAGGGTGTATGGTATAATAGGCATTTAGTAATTGCTTTGGTAAATGGGTAAACCTAATGGAGAGAACCTTAGTTAAGGTGTTTACCACTTAAAGCCTGAGTTATGTCGAGCTGTCTATAGCAAGTTTCTTTTCTTTGCCTCAGTTTCCAAATCCTTAAAATGAATAAAATATCTTCTTAGGAGCATGTAGACTATCTGACAATAGATTTGTAGCAGTGTGGGTTTATGTCACTTTTCCTTTTTTTAAAAAGATTTTATTTATTTATTTGACAGGGATCACAAGTAGTAGGCAGAGAGGCAGGCAGAGAGAGAGGAAGGAAAGCAGGCTCCCTGCTGAGCAGGGAGCCCAATGTGGGGCTCAACCCCAGTACCCTGGGATCCTGACCTGAGCCAAAGGCAGAGGCTTTAACCCACTGAGCCACCCAGGTGCCCCAGTGTCACTTTTCCTTTATGCAGAGTAAATATTCCAGAATATTGGAGGAAGTTCAGAGGGAAAAATTAGCATAGAATTATTATTTATTTTTTGAAAGTTGAGAAACTCAGGTTGTTTATTTACCTTTGAGTATATGCTTATCTTAAACAGAGAGATAATACATTGTTTTGGGAAGACTACCACACTTGGATTCAACAAATGGGTTCTAGTCTGGGTTCCAGGAATTTATCAGCTATGTGTTTGGGCAAATCAATTACTATTGCAGAGCGTTTTAGTCATTTATATCTTTTAATGTTCCTGATGAGAGTTGAGATAATGAAAGCAAGAGCATTTGCTTAATTGTAAGGCAGTGTGAAAGTGTTAATGGTAATGATTCCTGGTTATTAATGATTGTGATACAACTAGTAGTTTTAAGTTGTGTGTTCATTCTTTCATTTTATTTTACCTTGTGGTACTGCTGTGTCCACTGGGTTTTCCCTTTATTTTTGTGCAGTTAAGTAATTGGCTTATTGGACTTTTCGGAGGAGGGAGTGTGGGGAGTTCATCGTAGTAGGCTGGTTAATACTTGGATACTTTTGCATGCTGAAGTCCTGATTCTTTCCTTCTGTAAGTAAATATGGCAGGAAGTTTACCTCATCTTCATTTCCTCTTCATTAAGGTTGAAAGATGGTAAATGTTCTTTGGGTTATTCCCATTGTTTGTAACTGTATTGGTGTGCTTTCTCTTTATTATTGTTAGTCAGACTTTTTTTTTTTTTCTTAAGGATTTTATTTATTTATTTGACAGACAGAGATCACAAGTGATCACAAATAGGCAGAGAGAGAGGAAGAAGCAGGCTCCCTGCCCAGCAGAGAGCCCGAAGCAGGGCTTGATTCCAGGACCCTGGGATCATGACCTGAGCTGAAGGCAGAGGCTTTAGCCCACTGAGCCACCCAGGCACCCCTAGTCAGACATATTTTTGTGAACTTCATGCCTGTTTTCCCTACAAGTGAAATTCATTTATAATTTACAATTAGCACTTTGAGAGTATCAATGTAGTAGTTTGAAACTGTTGTATATTCTTTGTTTATGTAATATGTATGAATAACTTCTTAATTTTTTTTTTTTTCCTTCTTCCCTTAAATCTGTAAGCTCTCTTGGGTGCTGAGTCCTTTGAAGTATTGAATACCATATAAGGAAAGCAGTACTAAGTAGTTGCAGTAGCAGAGTAAAGAAAGTGAATCAGAGAGTAATGAAATTTGGAAACTGATTGTTCATTGAAGGGAAAGGCTTTGCTTTTACTGTCACCCTTGTAAAATTGGAATTGACTAGAGTAGCTAGAGAATTCATTTTTTTTCCCCAGAATAGTTTACAGTCTAAATTGTATGGTTAAAGAACTTTTATTTTAACTTTTTAAAAAATTTTAAAAAGATTTTTATTTATTTATTTGATAGAGATCACAGGTGGGCAGAGGGCAGTCAGAGAGAGAGGAAGGGAAGCTTAGCAGGGAGCCGGATGCGGGGCTTGATCCCAGGACTCTGGGATCATGATCTGAGCCGAAGGCAGAGGCTTTAACCCACTGAGCCACGCAGGCGCCCCAGAGGGCTTTTATTTTTAATTGTATATGCGAGCCTTGGGGCGGTAGTGTGCTGAAATTTTAAGACATGGCAAAGGTAATTTTTTTTTTTAAGATTTTACTTATTTGAGAGAGAGAGAGCGAGTGTGAGAGAGCGCGCACAAGCTGCAGGGAGAGGCAGAGGCAGAGGGAGAGGGAGAGACAGACTCCCTCTGAACAGGAGTCCTACATGGGGCTTGATCCTAGGACCCTGAGATCATGACTGAGCTGAAGGCAGCCATATAACCAAACTGAGCTACCCAGGTGCCCCAGGTTTTGATTTTACAAAATTAGATTCAGTTTTAACACTACTTCAAAAACCGTTTATCTTTATTTCTGACTTATTAATTGGCTCAGAAAAAGAACAGCTAAATTCTTTTGATTTCTAAAATTACTCACATTAATGTATTGAGAAGTTGAATTTTTTTAAAAGAGAAAACTTGTAATAGAAATGATTTCCTTGTAACTTACTATTTTACCACTTTGGATTCTTGAATATAGATACATGTTGTTATAGTATACTGAGGAAATTAAATACTAGTATTTTCTAGTTTTACATTTTTATATGACGCAAATAAAATGTGAGGTTATGCTAAAGGAGTCTGGTAAGAAGTAATAAAAGCAAATACTTATAGAAAAGTGGAAAATAAAGATGAGAAAAAGAAGAAAGTAAAAATTAGTTGGCAGTTTTGCATAGTAGAAAACTGTTAACCTGGGCAGACATTATTGTATTGTGTGTGTGTCTGTGTGTGTGTACAGCACTGTGGTCTCTTATATTTCTCCTTGATTACTAAAGTAACACAGGGTAATGTGGAATATCCAAAAACTGCTAGAAAGTTTAAAAAGAAAGGGAGAACATCCAGAAACAACCACTGTTCCCATTTTTGTAATAGAGAAATTGAGCTGTACTTAGTGATTTGCAACCTGTATCTTTTTTTTTTTTTAAAGATTTTATTTATTTATTCGACAGAGAGAAATCACAAGTAAGCAGAGAGGCAGTCAGAGAGAGGAGGAAGCAGGCTCCTTGCGGAGCAGAGAGCCTGATGCTGGGCTGAATCCCAGGACCCTGGGATCATGACCTTTAACCCACTGAGCCACCCAGGCGCCCCTGCAACCTGTATCTTTAAAAACAAACACCCTTAGATCATAAGCATTTTCCAGTGTCATTCAGTATTTATCCAAAACACGACTCCTAATGGGCAGAACATAACTGACTTAATTATTATTGAACATCTAATTTTATTTTGATGTTTCATTTTTATAAATGATATTGTGGTGAATATTTTTGTACCTGCATTCTTATTTGCGCATTTGAATATTTCTTTAGAAAGTGTTTCTAGAGACACTTGGGTGTCTCAGCTGGTTAGGCGTCTGACTCTTGATCTCAGCTCAGGTCTTGATCTCAGGGTCCTGAGTTCAGGCACCTTATTGGTCTCCACAAGGGATGCCAACTTAAAAAAAAAAAGCTTCTATAAGTGTAATTATTATTTTAAAATATTGGAGGTAACTCCAGTGCTTATTAAGTAATTGCTGAGTTTTTAGTCAAATAACTTTTCAAGCTTAATGTCTTCTATAAAAGAGGCTTAATATTGATACTTAACCTCCTAGGATTGTTAGCAGTGAGTGATAGTCTATGTAATAACAGCACAGCCTATAGCATTCCTCATCTGCCCTTTCATAAATAAGCTTTTCCTGTAACATTTATTGTATAGTCATTACTTTTAACAATTTTGTCTCTCATTCTGCCACTAGATCATGAGTAAGGATTGAGTCAGTTCTGTTCACTAATGTGTATTTGAAACCTTATGTAGGGCCTGACAAATAATTGTTGAATGTATGAAAGGTTATTTTCTAAAGCTTTTAGTGTTTACCTTTTTTCTTACAGCAAGGCTTTGCCAATTTACATTCTCACCAGCTATGTGTGAATGAATTGTCTTTTTCACTTTATTGTTAATGAGGCGGAGTACGGTTGTGTAAAAAAAAAAAGTCCTAAAATTTGAAGGTATAAACTTAGAATATTAAAAATTGGTAGGTTTTTTGTTTTGCTTTTCGAAGAGTGGATCTTTTTTATTGTACAATTTGTGTTTGACATGTTTTCTGTTCATATCTTTCATTCTCAATAATAATACTAAGAATAAAATAATAAAGTGTTATAATGCCAACTCTGGTCCTCTCCTAAGCATCATTTTATATATCCTGGGGGAAAAGCAAATCATATTCAATACCACACAGATCTGGAGTGAGGTTAACATATAGAGGTTCAATACCAAAATTCTGCACAAAAGTGGTTTACACTGAATAAACTAATGATGTGAAAGTTTAAGAGATTTTTCCCTAATTTAATTTGCTAATTAACAGTAAAAATGCAGCTGTTACATTAAATGCCAAAATAAGGTTGTATTTTTACTATTTTCTTAAGCTTACGTTGTCTGGAGGGCTTCAGTTTGATACCCAGATGTGAATTTGAAAAGAGCTAGTGGTTTGATAGTGGGCGTTAGACAAAGTAACACGTATTGTATTAGATATTTTCTGTATGTTGTTCATTTCTTTTATTTATTCATTTGGCAAATAGTTTATTTGACTCCTGTTGTGTGCCAGGCACTGTTCTGAGAGAATATAATAAAATGAACAAATAAAATAAGTAACATAAAAAATAACACATACTGTGTCAGAGGATGGTAGGGGTATGGAGAAAAAGAGACCAGGGGAGTATGAAATATGTATGGGATGCAGATTTAAATTGGTCTTGGAAGTCCTCTCCTTAGAAGGTGATTGAGTGAGCCTGTGGTGAAGGAACAGTCCTCTGCATATCCAGGAGAATGGTTCCAGGAAGGAACAAAACCCCAGAACAAATGCCCTGAGAAAGGATGTCTAATGATTTGATGACTTATGATTGAAAAATTGTGAGGAAGCCTATGTGACTGGAATGTGGTGGGAAGCGGGGAGGATGGCAGGTTGGTACAGAAAAGGTAGGAAGCCAGAGGCAAGTTAGGAAAGATTTTATAAGCCATTAAAAGAACTTTGGTTTTAACTCTGAGTAAAATAATCTTATATATACACTGCACAATTGTTACATAGTTGGTTGAATTATTCCCATTTTTTAGTTAATAAAGGTTCTGTAGGGTAGCTTGTAGTTAATTTTTTCAAAGTCTTAATAGCTAATGAATGGCAGAACCAAGATATGAACTTAGGTCTTTGACTTCAAAGTTTATGGCTGTTTTATTACACGGTCATTCTTGCCTCGCATACTTCTAGAGGCTTTCTACAATAACCCCTCCCCCCACACTGGCCAAAGCCAAACCAGGATTTATAGTGTGGATCCAGGGTGAGTGTCCCCATGCATGTGTGGGGACTAAAAGGCTCAGAAAACCGTTCTCTTAGTGCAAAATATATTCAGATACCTTCTATTACATTATAAAACGTGTTTTTAAACATGCTAGTTTTAATACACTGTATTGATTCCATGGCCCGGTGTTGGAGCCCATAGTTTGAAAATCACTACACTGTTTTCTTTATAATGCCAAAAGTTCCAAATTTATCTGTGGCTTTGAATTAATTGTAAGAGTGACTGCTTTGTTTACTTAAGAAAAATCCTTATATCTATAGAATTAGCTCTTCGGTTGGGAAGCAAGATGTTATGCAATCAGATTATAAAAATATATAACATTTGAAAGTTCATATATGATTTTAATTTTCCTTCCAGAAAAACAGCAACTTAGGAAGGAAACTTAGATGGCGGAATTAAGTCTTGTGGCAAGAGGATAGGACAATTAAGAACAACAAGTTAATGCTGCTATTACCACTACTACTGATTTCTGTCAAACATTTATTATACTGTTTTTTTTTTAAAGCAATTTAATATGTTTCTTAAATATTCTAAGAAGTTTTAAAAATACATATATCTCCTATTACAAATCTCTTAGGGCAGAACCTATGTTCAGTTTGATATCTATAGGAACGAGTACCATTTTTTAAAAGCACTTTATTACCATTCTTATTTTTAAGTCAACTACATACATATAATACAAGACGCCCGTTTAAGTGTCCCTTAGAATGAGTTTTGACATGTATATACCCGTAACCATCACCACAATCCAAATGAAAACATTCTCATCATATCCAAAGTTTACTGCCCAGGCAGTCCTTATTTGTGGTCATAGGCACCCACCAATCTGCTTTTTGTCTCTATAGATGGGAGTTTACTTTTTTAGAGGTTTGAACAAATGGAATTGTACAGTATGCTTTCTTTTGTGTCTGACATCTTTTGCTCAATGTGACATTTTTAATTCAGTGTTGTTTCATGTATCAATCGTTCATTTCTTTTGGTTAGTATTTTGTGGTATTCTAACAGGTGACTACAACTTTGTTGAATGAATGCATATTTAGCACAGTAATACCTCTCCCTCCACAATTTTGCTGCATTTCTTTTTCTATTATGAGGATGCTAAAATCTCTTCTAGATTGTGTATACATGTTGCTAGACTTAAGTTGTGTATACATTATGTAATGGAATGATTTAATAGTAAAAGATATTCAAGATTTAGGCTGAATGACCTTTGCATGAATCCTTTTTGTTTTGCCACCCTATACCTCATAAGGCAAGTTAATTAACTTTTTTTAAGCTTAGTTTCCTCTTTTCTAAGATGAAGGTAATAATAGTTGTTGATGTATTAAATTGTGTGTAAACATTCTATGTAAAACATGTATTAGGCCTTTTGTAAAAATAGTAATGTAATTTAGTGATGATTTTTGGACAGAGGTGTTTAGTGTCTGCTTTTTATCTACTAACAAAATTGTGTCTACCCATAGAGTTGCAGTTTTAGATTTTTAGTATTCATTAATGGTTTGAAGAAACACATGTTTATGCTTACTAGCAGTTTTATCTAGTGAAATCGATTACTTTTAGGTCTTGATTAGTTTACTTTTAGGTCACAAAATTGTAGGTTTTTGCTAATTAAAATGATAAAAGAGAATTCATAAACTTTTTTTTCACAGGTTGAAGGCTTAGTGAAATTAAAAAGATGGAAAAAATAGCGGTAATTCTAGCTCTTCATTATTGGCAGATAATTATTTCAAAGAGCAAAATACTAATGGGGAGAAAGGAACCAGGAAACTAACATATATTTGAGTCAGGCTTTTGTAGTAGTTTTTTACATACCATTTGTTCATTCAGCAAATTTTAATTTAATACCTACTAGGTATCTAGTACATGCCTCACTGTTGGTGGGCTTTTGAAATTAATGCGTTTTGCTTTTTAATCCCCCCACTTAATGCTATTGCTGGGTATTTAAGTATTATATAAATGTGTATTTGTTGAATGCACTAAACTTTTTATTTGGCTTTGGAGCAGAGGTGACTTAATGTGTTTTTTAGCATATTAAATCTTTTTGTGACCAGAAGATTGTTTCTAACTTACCTAAATAATTAAAAGGTTATTAAAGCTGTAAATGTTGATATGGTTTAAGTGACTTCTGATTATGCTTTTATCAAAAGATTTGACCTTTGGGAAGAAAAAATTAAAATGTTGGGGGTATAGTAGTGGGCTTTGTGATTGTGTTTGGTATATATAGCAAATTTAGAATAAGGACGGGTGCCTGACGAACTCAGTTGGAAAACATGTGACTTTGATCTTGGGGTTGTGAGTTCGAGTCCCAAGTTGGGTGTAGAGATTATGTAAATAAAAACTTAAAAAAAAATTTAGAACAGGGGTACTGAATTTTGAAGGGTATCTTTTGGTAGTTTTTTTTCACTACAGAATTTTACTGTTTGCCAGTATGTTACATTTTTTCTTAAATTTTATGGTTTAAGTTTAGTTGACTTTCTGTCTTATTGATAACTGGCTAAATCAAACATGCTTTTGTAAGCACACATTCATTAGGAAAAGCTATTAGATGAAACAGTTATTAGAGGAAGGGTAGCTCAGTCTGAAAATATATAATGTAGAGGATAAGATAGAATTTAGTTGGAAAAAATACAATAGGGATTAAATTGTAAGTGATAATGTGGGATAGATAATAAATTGTGCTTTTGAAGATATAAAAAAATGTTAAAATAAGAACCTTAAAAACTAGCATTCAGTTTTTAGGCATTAGGATAGACTGGAAACATTCTCATTTGGACTTGGAGTTTTTAATCCTGTGTGCCTTAGGATTCAAGGGGTCATTGAAAATTGGGATACGTTTGTTATTTCAGTATTTCAGAAATGCAAACCTAATGAAAAATTTTTATTTGCTTTGAGACTGAACAGGCTAATTAAAAGTACTGTTTTTGGCTTTTCATAAAAGACCTATCAATTTATGGTAACCACAACCATCTTCTGGAGATTAGAATCCCTTATTGGTAGTTACATGGGTTTAATAAAGATAGAAAACCCATTTTATCTAATAAAATCATAAATAGGAGAAGAATAGTTTTGAGTCCTTGTTGAACATGTGAGCCCTTTATATATATAAATATATAATGGAAATTATCATCTCATCCTTCCACTGACATAGCGGTTGTAATCTCAGAAAGGTCATGTCTGATTACTTTTATCTGGTACTATACCTTTGCTATTCTTCACTGTAGTAGCATATTACTCTCTGGCCTAGCATTTATCACTGTCACTATCAGAAATCATTGGTGTTTATTATTTGTTAGATGAAAATCCATGAGGGCAGGTACTCTGCCTGCCTTATTTTTTACTTAGTATCTTGCCTGTGTATCCACCTAGAATAATGTTACATTCCCACCTGCAAGGTATGAGGTACCTAGTTTTTCCACTTCTCTCCAACACTTGTTACTGTGTTTTTGTGAATATAGCTGTTATACTGAGTTTGGTCTTGTGGTTTTAATTTGGATTTCCCTAATGACTAGTGGAAATGTTTCTCACTATAAAAAAAATCTGATGGGGATTTTGATTGGCATTGTAATAATTGATCAATAAGTTTGGGAAAAGTTGACATTTTTAATTATATTGGGTTTTCCAAACCTTAGACCTGGTATATATATCTCCCCATTTATTTAGTTCTTTGATTTTACTTGTCAGTGAATTTGTTTTTAGTATACAGATCCTGAAAATATTTTGTTAGATTTACAACTATGTATCTTATTTATACTTAAATATCACATTTTGGAAAAATTATTTGGAGCTATACTAACTGTTACTAGATACGGAAATGGGATTTTTTTTTTTCTTCACATGGTGATCTTTTTTGTGACCTTGCAAAGCTCATATAGTAGGAACTTTTTTGGTAGATTTTTCTGTAATGTTACTCAGGCAATCCATATCATCTTCAAGTAGGGAAGATTTGTTTGTCTTTATAATCTATGCCTTTTGTTTCTCTTTTCTTGCATTACCACACTACCTAGGTCATCCTTCCCTAATTTGCAGTCTTAAAACATGAAAGAATTCAGTCTTTAACCGTTAAGTATAATGATAGATGCAAGTTCGTCAAATTAAGGAAATTCTATTTTATTCCTGGTTCACAGAAAGTTTTCGTGATGAATGAATGTTGAATTTTGCCAAATAATTTTTCTGTGTTAGTTAATACGGTAACTTGGTTTTTTTGCCTATTAATATGGTAGATTGTATTGATTGACACTCCTGATTAGAGCAGTTTTCTTATCATTCACATACCACGTATTAACTCACGCGTCTAAGATGTCAAATTCAGTGGTTCTTAGTTTATTCACAAAGTCTTACAACCATTACCACAGTTTATTTTAGAACATTTTTTTCACCCCAGAAAGAAATCTTATACACTTTAGCAGGCCCTCTCTATTTCCTTCCAACCCCCACCCTGACCCACCCTTAAGCAACCATAGATCTGCTTTCTGTCTCTATACATTTGCCTGTCCTGAACATTTTATGTAAATGGAATACTCATGACTGGCATCTTTCACTTGGCATAATGTTTTCAAAGATTGTACAAATGGAAGCATTTATCTGTATTTTATTCCTTTTATTGCTGAAGAATATTCCATTGTGTGGATATACCACATTTTACTTATGCATTTATCACTTGATGGACATTTGTTTTTTCTGTACACTTTGGTTATTTTGAATATGCTGCTGAGAACATTTCTGTATGAGTGTTCATTACATTTCCCTTGCTTATATACATAGTGGAATTGTTTGGTCATGTAGTAATATTATTAAACCTCTTGAATTGCCCACTGTTGTCCAGAGTAGCCCTACTGTTTTACATCTTGCAAGCAGAATATGAGAGTTTTAATTTCTCCAGATCCTGGCCAACTCTTTTTTTTTTTTTTTTTAAAGATTTTATTTATTTATTTGACAGAGATCACAAGTAGGCAGAGAGGCAGGCAGAGAGAGTGAGAGGGAAGCGGGCTCTCTGCATGTGGGGCTCGATCCCAGGACCCTGAGATCATGACCTGAGCCGAAGGCAGTGGCTTAACCCACTGAGCCACCCAGGTGCCTGATCCTGGCCAACTCTTGTTACTGTTTTATCTTTTTTATTATGTATTATTTTTATTATAGCCATGCTGCTGTGTATAATCTCTTTGTGGTTTTCATTTGTATTATCCTGATTAGTGACATTAATATTTTTTTTAAAGATTTATTTATTTATTTGATAGACAGAGGTCACAAGTAGGCAGAGAGGCAGGGAGAGAGAGAGGGGGAAGCAGGCTTCCCACTGAACAGAGAGCCTGATCCGGGTCTCAATCCTAGAACCCCCGAAATCATGACCTGTTTAATGACCATTCTTAATCCCCTTCACCTGTTTCACCCACTCCCCAACTGTTCCCCCAACTACTAAACAACACTTTTGTTTCCTATGAGTTGGTTTCTGGTTTATTTGGTTGGTTTTTTCTAGATTCTAGTGTAAGTGAAACCATAAGCTATTAGTCTTTGACTTATTTTACTTGGCATAATACCCTCTAGGTTCATCACTGTTGTCAAAAATGACAAGATTTCATTTTTTTAAAAAAATATCTGAGTAACATGCATTTGTATAACCTATACCACATCTTTCTCCATCTATTAATGGACACTTGGGCTGCTTCAATATTTTGGCTATTGTAAATAATGCTGCAATGAACATATGGGCTCATATCCTCTTCAAATTAATGGTTTTGTTTTCTTCTAATAAAATACCCAGAACTAGGGGGAAAAAAAAGGCAGAAGGCAGAGGCTTTAACCCACTGAGCCACCCACGTGCCCCGACATTAGTATTTTTGAGTGTACATATTTAGTCACTTGTATATCTTCTTTGGAGAACTATCTAGTCAGATCCAGATCCTGTATCTATTTTTAGTTTATCTTTTTATTAATGAGTTTTAAGAGTTCTTGTATATTCTACATACAGATTCCTAATTGGATATGCCTTTTTTTTCCCCTTTAATTTTGTTTGAGAGAGAGCAAGAGAGCATGAGCTGGGTGGGAAAGGGCAGTGAGAGAGGGAGAAGCAGACTTGCCACTGAACAGGGAGCCCAGTGTGGGGCTTGATAAGACTCTGGGAATCATGACCAGAGCTGAAGGTAGACGCTTAACTGACTTAGCCACCCAGCGGACCCTGGATATTTGATTTTTAAATTTTTATAGTTTTGATAACATTCAGCTTACTATTTTGTCTTTGCTGTTGTGTGGAAGAAGGCACTGCCTAACCTAAGGTTGTGAAGATACATTCCTTTGTTTTTGTTTTTGTTTTTCTCTTTTCCCCTTAGACCCTCGATTCTCTTTTGTTGATCTGTATGTTTATTGTTATGCCAGTATGTCTTGATTACAATGTGAAATTTTCAGACCAGTAAGTGTGACGACTCCAGCTTTGCTGTTCTTTATTAAGATAGTTATTAGTCTGAGTCCCTTCCATTTCATTGTGAATTTAAGGATTAATTTGTCCATTCAGAGAAGCCAGGTGGAACTTTGGTAGTGTTTGTGTTGAATCAGTACCTCAGTTTGGGGAGTACTGCCTGCCTTTAGATCTGTGAACAGAGTGTCTTCCCATTTAT
Organism: Mustela nigripes; assembly: GCF_022355385.1. NCBI lineage: Eukaryota > Metazoa > Chordata > Mammalia > Carnivora > Mustelidae > Mustela > Mustela nigripes. The sequence goes on along the minus strand of NC_081562.1, from coordinate 46,876,361 downwards.
ATAGTTCATCTTCTAATTTCTTTTAGTAGTGTTTTGTAGTTTTCAGAATATTAATTTTGTAGTTTTTTGGTTAAACTTGTAACTTAAGTATTCCTTTCTCTTTGATGCTTCAAAAATGGAATTCTTTTCACTCTCTCTCTCTTTTTTTTCTTATTTTAAAGTAAGCTCTAGGCCCAACATGGGTCTTGAATTAAGACCCCAAGATCAAGAGTAGTATGCTCCACTGAACTAGCCAGGTGCCCTGAGTTTTCTTAATTTCATTTTTTGGTTGCCTATTGTTAGTATATAGAAATGCAATTTTTTTTGCACATTTGTACCCTGCAACTTTGCTGAACTCTCTCTTTTTTTTTAAATCTTTTTTAAAGATTTTATTTACTTGACAGAGAGAGAGATCCCAAGTAGGCAGAGAGGCAGGCAGAGAGGAGGAAGCAAGCTCCCTGCTGAGCTGAGAGCTGGATGCAGGGTATCCCAGGATTACAACCCCTCTATCCCAGGATTACAACCCGAGCCAAAGGCAGAGGCTTCAACCCACTGAGCCACCCAGGCGCATCTTTGCTGAATTCTTATTAAACTATTATAAAATTGGTACTAGAATTTAAACTATTACTAAACTTGCATAAAATTTAAGGTTTTTAAGTAACTTTTTTAGTGTTTTTTTATATACAAGATCATACCATCTGGAAACAGTGATAGTTTTACTTCTTCCTTTCTGATCTGTGTGTTTTTTATTTCATTATCTTGCCCAGTTATTCCAGCTAGAACATTCAGTAAGTACAACGTTGAATAGAAGTAGCAAGAGTAGACAGACTTATTGTAGTTTTTTCCTAGATACCCTTAATCAGTTTGAGGAAGTTCCTTTCTATTTTTAGTTTGTTGATGTTACTATCATGAAAGACTGTTGGCTTTTTTCAAATAATTTTTCTGCACATGAAGATGATCATGTGATTTTTGTCTTCTAATAACTTAGTATATTTCATCATTTGATGCTTGGATGTTGATAAGTCTTGAATTCCTAGGATAAATCCTCCTTGGTGATGGTGTGTAATTCCTTTTATATATTGGCTGGGTTTGATTTTCTAGTATTCTGTTAGTGTGTTTTTTTGGTGTATCTTTTTCATAAGAGGTATTAATGTGTAGTTTTCATTTCTTGTGATGTTTTGGTGTTAGCAGGAGAAATAATATAGTCTGATAGGATGAATTGGGAAGTCTTCCAGGTGTTTTTATTTTATGTTTTGGAAGATTTTGTGAAACTTTGATAATTTTTCTTTGCATGTTTGGCATAGAATTTACCAATGAAGCTACCTGGGCCTGGGGATTTCTTTATGGGAAGGTTTATTTATTTTATTTTTATTACTTTTTTTCCTGTGGGAAGTTTTTAAGCTACTAATTCAGTCTCTTCACTTCTTGTAGGCTGATTCGGATTGTCTGTTTTTTGAGACAGTTTTGGTTGGTTGTGACTTTCTAGGAATATGTCCATTTCATTTAGTTATTTAATTTGTCAGCACACAGTTCATACTATTCCTTTACGATCCTTTATCTGTAAGGGTTCTATTACTGTGCCTTTCTTGTTCCTGATTTTGGTACTTTGAATTATTTTCTTGGTCGTTTTAGCTCCGAGTTTGTCAATTTTTTTTTAAATCTTTTTATCTTTTTAGAAAATCAACTTTGGTTCTTTCGATTTTTCTCTTTTGTCTTTCTTGTGTTTCACTTATTTCTCAACCCATCTGTATTATTTTCTTTCTTTTGTCTTAGTTTATTTTTTAAAAATTTGTTAAAGTTGGGGCGCCTGGGTGGCTCAGCCGGTTAAGCCTCTCCCTTCAGCTCAGGTCATGATCCTAGAGGCCCAGGACTGAGCCCAGAGTCAGGCTCCCTGCCCAGTGGGGAGGGGAGCCTGCTTGTCCTTCACCTTCCTGCTTATGCACTCTTTCTCTCATTCTCACTCTCATGTTTTAACTCTGTCTCTCTCAAATAAATAGAATCTTTTAAAAAAATTGTTACAGTAGGTTTAAGTTATTGATTTAACCTCTCTCTCTCTCTCTTTTTAAGATTTTATATATTTATTTGACTGACAGAGTTCACAAGTAGGCAACGAGGCAGGCAGAGAGAGAGAGAGAGAGAGGAGGAAACAGGCTCTCTGCTGAGTAGAGAGCCCGATGTGGGGCTCAATCCCAGAACTCTGGGATCATGACCTGAGACGAAGGCAGAGGCTTTAAGCCACGGAGCCACCCAGGTGTCCCTGATTTAATCTCTCTTTAAGTGTAGAGGTTTTATATTTCAACTATAAATTTCCCTTTATTGCTTTCACCACACTCCATACATTTTGGTATCTCTTTTGTTGTTTTTTTTTTTTCGTTCTTCTGAAAATATTTTCTAGTCCTTTTTGATTCTGTACCCATTGTTTATTTAGAAGTATTGTTTAATTTCCCCCATGTTTGTAAATTTCCCCAGTTTCCTTTTGTTGTTATTTCTTACATTGTTACATTTTGGTTAGAGAACCTTTTATATGCATAATTTCAGTCTTTTTGAATCTATTGAAGTTTGTCATATCTGGTTATCCTGGAGAATGTTCCATTAGTACTTGAGAAGAACAAATATTTTGCTGTTTTAAGGTGTTCTGGATATATTTGTTAGATCTAGTTTTTATATTAGTATTCAGGTCTCTTATTGGCTTGTTGATCTTGCTTCATCTATTATTGGAAATGGGGTATTAAAGTCTCCCACTGACTGTTGTTGAATTGACTACTTTTCTTTTGTTCTTTCAGTTTTTACTTCATTTATTTGGGGTTTCTGTTAGAATCTAATGTTTTAATTATATTTTCTTGATGATTGACCCATTTATGATAGGAAAGTATTTCTCTTTATCTCCAAAAATATTCTTAAGTCTATTTTATATATTAGTTGAGCTACTCCAGAATTCATGTGATTGCTGTTTCATAATAGATTTTTCTAAAAAAAAGTCTATTGAGTGACCCAGTATTAAAAGCTGGTATTTACTGAGCACATTTTACTGTGGGTAGCGCATTATGCTAAGCTTTATACGTGTTTTTTACTCTCCCCTTCTACAGATTTAGGAACTGGGACCTGAAAAAGATGAATAATCTCCCAGAATTTTCCCAGCTAGTCAGTGGAAAAGCCAACATTCAAATCCAGAAGGCTTATCAGATTCTGTAGGGTCTTCTAGGGTTCCTAAGAAGGTTACTGACTGCTGCTTTAGTTTCAAAAAGAAAAGAATAGGTTGATAGATCACATTATTTTTCCACTTGTCCTCCATTCCACACCTTTTGCCTTGTGATTGTGGTTCCTACCATGAGAGGTAGAATTTATTTTTTGGCTCCATTGATGTTTGGATATGTGATTTGCTTTGGCCAAAGGAATGTTAGTGGATTACAAGCTAGCATAGGCCTTATTTTATTTTTTCATTTAAAATAAGTTTCAGGGTACCTGGGTGGCTCACTTGGTTAAGCATCCAAATCTTGATTTTGGTTCTGGTCATGATCTCAGGGTTGTGAGATTGAGCCCTGTATCAGGCTCCATGCTCAACATGAGGTCTGCTTGAAATTCTTTCTTTCCCTCTCCCCCTTACCTGACCTGTGCGTGTGTGTGTGTGTGTGTGTGTGCTCTCCCTCTTTCTCCATCTTTCTCTTTTTCCCTATCTCTCCATCTCAAAAAAAAGTCTTTTATTTAAACTAAAAAAAAAAAAAAAACAGTTCACCCACAGACTGAGCTTTGACTTTCAATGCATTGGTGGAGGTGGGCTTTTTCTTTGTGCTCTTGCTTCTCCCACCAGAAGACCATCATGAAACCACTGATTTGAAAATGAGAAAAAATGGATTAGCCCTAGTTCAACCCAGCACCTTGATGCCAGCCTAACTGAGCTTAGTTTAATAACCCACAAATGTAAAAATAAGGAACTAATATTTCTGTTGTCTGTGAGTTTTGGGCAGTAGCTGATGAATACAGTTAAAGTAACTTTAGAGTTGTAAAATTTAATAATAGTAATATTTCTTTTCACTCAACACTAAGAAAGGGTTTCTGTCTTTGAGCTACATAAGAGTAAAAATTTGTTGATAGTAACTATGTTGTCCTAGATTGGTTAATTGGGGGAACTCTAGAACATATTTTTCATGATAGCTTAATGAAGAGTCATTTTTGTGGACTCATTTCTTGCAGATGTGTAAGAGATTGAGCTAGAAGTCTTTTTAAAATCCCTTAAAACTCTGCAGATTTTGTTGGCCTATAATGATAGAAAAGGAGTTTAAAAATTTTTGAAGACACAAATAAGTAACTTTTGTTTTTCTTATACATTATTCAGTGCTCATCAAGTTAAATGTACTCTTAATTCCCTTTATCTGTTTCATTCCTCTACCTCTACCGTATTTTTCCTCTACCGTATTTAAGAGTCTGGGGTTTTTTTGTTTCTTTTTTTTCTTTGTTCATTGGTTTTGTTTCTTGAATTCTACAAATGAAATCATACGGTATTTATCTTTCTGTGACTGACTTATTTCACTTAGCATTACACCCTCTAGATCCATCCATGTTGTTGCAAATGGCAAGATGTTCTTTTTTAAACTTTTATTTTTTTTATTTTTTTTTATTTGACAGACAGAGATCATAAGTAGGCAGAGAGGCAGGCAGAGAGAGAGGAGGAAGCAGGCTCCCCTCAGAGTAGAGAGCCCGATGCGGGGCTCGATCCCAGGACGCCGGGATCATGACCCGAGCCGAAGGCAGAGGCCTTAACCCACTGAGCCACCCAGGCGCCCCAAGATGTTCTTTTTTATAGCTGAGTAATATTCCATTGTCTATGTATTTTTGGAAAAAGTGATCATTCAGGTTCTCTGCCCATTTTTTAATCAGATTATTTGTGGGGTTTTTTGTATTATATAAGTTTCTTACATGTTTTAGATATTAACCCCCTTATCAGATATATTATTTGCAAATATCTTCTCCCATTTGGTGGGAGAAGATGTTTTATTGATGATTTCCTTTGCTCTGTGAAAGCTTTTTATTTTGGTATAGTCCCAGTAGTATAATTCTATTTTCACTTCACTTGCCTGAGGAGAATTATCTAGAAAAATGCTTTTAATCACAAGAAAAGAGAACAAAAGAAAGGAACAGAGAAGAGCTACAGAATAATTGTAAAACAGTAACAACATGGCAACAAGTAGTTATCTCTCAGTAATTACTTTAAATGTAAAAGGACTAAATGTTTCAATAAAAAACATTGGATGACTGAAAGGATAAAAAAGCTAGACCTGTCCATATACTGCCTATAGGATGCTCAGTTCAGACATAAAGGAACATGCAGATTGAAAGGAAAGGGATGGAAAATCATTTACTGTGCAAATGGAAGTGAAAGGAAAGCTGGGGTGACAATATTTGTATTAGACAAAATAGACTTTAAAGCAAAGGTGGTAACAAGCGACAGAAAAGGATACTACATAATGGTAAAAGGAACAGTCAAACAGGAGGATATACCAGTTGTAAAGAACTGTGTACCTAACATGGCAACACCTAAATACATAAAGCAAGTATTAAGAGACATAAAGGAAGACATTGATAGTAATACAATAATACTAGGGGACTTTAACACCCTAGTTACATCAGTGGATAGATATTCCAGAAAGTCAACAAAACAAACAATGGCTTTGAATGACACCTTAGACCAGATGGATCCAGCAGATATATTCAGTGCATTCCATCCAAAACAGTGGAATATACATTCTTTTCAAGTACACAGGGAACATTCTCCAGAAGAGATCATGTTAGGCCACAAAACACATCTCAGTGAGTTAAATAAGATTGAAATCATAACATGCATCCTTTCCAACCACGATAGTAGGAAACGAGAAATTAATCACACAGAAAGTCTGGAAAGAATGCAGATACATGGAGGCCAATTAGCATGTTACTGAAGAATGAATGGGTAGACCAAAAAAATCAAAAAGGAGATAAAAAAATAAATAGAGACAAATGAAAATAAAAACAAAATGGCCCAAAATCTTTGGGAGGCAGCAAAAGCTACTAAGCAAAGATTATAGTAATACAGGCCTACCTGAAGAAATAAGAAAAATCTCAAATAAACAACTTAATCTTACCCTTAAGGGTAAGCAGAAGAAAGGAAATTGTGAAGATTGGAGCAGAAATAAGTGAAATAGAGATGAGGATGTCCACTCTTACCACTTTTATTCAACATAGTACTGAAACTCCTAGCCATAGTAGTCAGACAAGGAAAAAGGATAAAAGGCATCTAAATTGGTAAGAAAGGTAAAACCTTAATCTGCAGATGACATGATGTTATAAGTGGAAAACCTTAAAAACTCCACCAGAAAACTGCTAGGACTGATACATGATTTCACTAAAGTTGCAGGACACAAAATTAATATACAGAAATCTGTTGAAATTCTCTATACTAATAATGTAGTATCAAAAAGAAATTTAAAATAATCTCATTTACAGTTGTACCAAAAATAATGAAGTATCTATGAATAAACTTAGCCAAAGATGTGAATGACTTGTGTTCTGAAAACTATAAAAACCATTGATGAAAGAAATTGAAGATGACACAAACAAATGGAAAGATATTTCATGCTCATGGATTGGATAAACTGATACTGTTAAAATGTCTGTACAACTCAAAGCAATGAATAGATTTAATGCAATCTCTAAAAGTGCTAACATTTTTCACAGAACTGGAACAAATAATTCTAAAATTTGTATGGAACCACAAAAGATCCACATAGCTAAAGCACTCTTGAGAAAGAAGAACAAAGCTGCAAGTATCATAATCCCAGATTTCAAGACATACTACAAATATGTAGTAATCAAAACAGGATGGTGTTGGCACAAAATAGACACCTAGATGAATGGAACAGAATAGAAAGCCCAGAAATAGACCCAGACTTAAGTGATCAATTGATGTACAACAAAAGAGGCAAGAATATGCAATGGGGAAAAGGCCGTTTCTTAGCAGATGTGTTAGGGAAACTGGACAGCTATGTGCAAAAGAAAGAAACTGGAACTTTCTTACACGATATACAAAAATAAACCCAATGTATTAAAGGTCTTAATATGAGACCTAAAATGACAAAAGTCCTGGAAGAACATATGCAGCCATTAATTTGGTATTGGCTGTAAAAATATTTCATGATATATTTTTCCCGCACTTTTACTTTCAGTTTATTTGCATTTTTAATTTTTAATTTAAGTTTTAAAAATTTATTTATTAGAGTGCACACACATGCAGGTGAGCAGGGGGAAGAGCAGAGGGGAAGAAAACTCCCCACTTACTAAGGAGTCTCGACATGGGGCTTAATCTCTCCATGGGGAGATCACTACTTGAGCCAAAACCAAGAGTCAGATACTTAAGTGAGTCACCCAGGTGAACCTGAGTGTAAAGTGTGTCTCCTGTAGACAACATGTAATTTATTGGTTCTGATTTGTTACAGTCTGACACTGCCTTTTGTTGGATTGTTTATTTAATATTGATGTAATACAACCTGTCTGCCATTTTGATTTGTTTTCTTGTTTAATTTTTCCTTTACTGTGTTCTTTTGCATCAAATGCCCCCCACCCCCCGCCATCGTAACCTTTTAATTCTTTTAGTGGTATTTTCACTATGTTCTTTTGTATATTTTTAGTTGTTGCATGAGCGCTTATCATATGCATCTTACTGTGTCAGAATCTGTTTCAGACTTAACACTAATGGCAGTGAAATGTAGAAATTTTATTTCTGTGTAGTTTTATTTTTCTCTTTTTTTGTGCTGTTGTTATACATATTACAGGCATTATTTTATAAACCCAACAGTATATTGTTATTATTCCTTCATATGATTTCGTGTTATTTAAAGAAACTGAGAGAAGAAAGGAGAGCAGATGTATTCCCAGAGTAAGCTTTATTTGTACGTTTTTATTAGTGTTTAGGTATTTTGTTGAATTTAATTTGCTAATGTTTTATTGGGAATTTTTGTACCTGTGTTCAGGAGGAATATTGGTTTTTTTTTTTTTTTTAAAGATTTTATTTATTTATTTGACAGAGAGAAATCACAAGTAGATGGAGAGGCAGGCAGAGAGAGAGAGAGGGAAGCAGGCTCTCTGCTGAGCAGAGAGCCCGATGCGGGACTCGATCCCAGGACTCTGAGATCATGACCTGAGCCGAAGGCAGCGGCTTAACCCACTGAGCCACCCAGGCGCCCCGGAATATTGGTTTTTAAGGTTTTTCTTTTCCTGAATTTTCTTTGGTTTTGGTATCATTATAATGTTAAGTCTCATAAAAATGTCTTTGGAAATAATCCATCATGTTCTCTCTTTTTGGAAAATGTCTTGAATTGTTATTCTTTAAATGTTGATAGAAGTCACTGGTGAAACTGTTTGGGCCTGGAGGATTTTAATTGTGAATTCACTTTTTTTTCAGTAGAAATAATTCATATTGTGTGTTGATTTTGGAGGTTAAAAGTTTGAAATGGAGGCCATGAGCAGGGTCATGTTCCTTTTGAAGGCTTTAGAGAAGAATCCTTTGTTGCCTCTTCTAGCTTCTGATGGTTGTCACTAGTTGTTGGTATTCTTTAGCTTATATAACTGTATCACTCCAATTTCTGCCTCATCTTCACTTAGGGTTTTTTTGTTCTGTGTATGTCTTTCTGTCTCCCTCTTTGTTGTAAAAATACCAGTCATCAGATTTGGGCCCATCCAAATCTAGTATCATCTCTTTTAAACTTGATTGCATCTACAAAGGCTTTATGTCAAATAAGGGTATATTCAGAGGTACCAGGCATTAGGTGTTGAATATATCTTAATCAGGTATACAGTTAACCTATTGCACATAAAATTTATGTTTTACTACTTGAATTAAAATGTGGAAATTTGTCACTCTGTAGTTTCCTTTCTTCACCCTCCTCTGTGTTGTAGTTGTTGCATTTCATCCACATGGTTTGAATATCTCTTTAGACAGTGATGTAAATTTTGTTTTCAATTATTTTGCATACTTTAAAGACTTTAAGAAGAAAAGCATAGTCTATCACAGGGATTGGCAAACTGTTACTGTAGGCCAAATCCAGCTTGCCACCTGCTTCTGTAAATTTTATTGGAATACAGCCAGACCTGTTAGTTTATGTATTGTCTATGGTTTTTATTGCTCTGCAATTTGGAATTGATTAGTTACAACAGAGACCATTTGGCCTGCAAAGCCTTAAATACGTACTCTCTGGCTGGCCCTTTACAGGAGAAATTTGCCAACTTCATCTATTATACATATCCACATATTTGCTATTTTTGTTGTTCATGAAATTCTGGCATTGTTTCTCTTTGTCCAAGTAAAATTTCTTTCTTCAGGCACATCTGTTTATGATTAATTATCTTAGTTTTCTTTCATCTGAAAATGTATTTATTTCCTTTTCATTTTTGAAGGCTACTTTTGTTCCATCTAGAATTCTGGGTTGACATTTCTTGTGGCATTTAACTAGAGGTGAGCAGTAGCAACTACCTTCTTTAGGTGGTCCAGAGTTCAGACTTATTTGCCACAGTTTCTGCTTTCTTTTCTCTGACACTGATTCCAACTGTTATTTGATATTTACTGTTGTGCTTATGCTGTTCTAATTCTTATAGGTTAGAAAGGAAGTAAAATTTTCATTCTATACATTTCTTTCTATAAAGTGGGAAAACAGATTGAGAAGTTCCTGTTTGAGGAAAGTGGGGGAGACTATATTATAGACAATTTAGAATATTCAGGTGTTCAGAACATTTCTTTGCATTTAGTATGCAAAAAGTATCTCACCTATTTGTTTTCTGTTTTTTTCCAGCATTTGTGTTGGCATGTGATATGGAATTTGTTTTTATTTTTATTTATTTAAGATTTTATTTTTACATAATCTCTACACTCAATACAGGGCTCCAATTTACAACCCTGAGATCAAGAGTCACATGCTTTTCTGACTGAGCTGTCCAGAAGCCCCTATAATATATTTTAAAACACTTTAACACCTCAACCAACCATTTTCTTTTTCAAAACTAGCTCTTCTTCCTGTATAATTTATTTCTTTCCTAATAACTTTTTGGCATGTATTTGCAGAGTTATCTTTGCCCTGTCTTGCTTTCTTATATCCCAGTCACATCAAAGTTCGTTTAGTTTGTGAGTCAGAAAACCTAGATTCTGTTTCTCTGGCCCTGTCACTAAATAGCTGGGTATGTGACCTTGAGGAAGGCACTTAAGTTCTACCAGGCCACAGTTTATCTTTGAATTTTAATTAAATATGCTCCTGAGGCTTTTTTCAGCCCTTAAGTTCTTTGGTGTTACCTCTGCAAACAATCTAATCCATGTTCTGATACTCTAATCTAGGCGTTCTTATTCCTTTTTGGGCTTGAACCTGTTTGGTCTGTGGTGATGCATGTGGATCCTTGTCTGAAGTAATATCTTAATCATGCAAAATTAAATGTATATGCATATGAGGCATCTAATTATGTATTAGAATGTTTTTAAAAATATTTTATTTATTTGACAGACAGAGATCACAAGTAGGCAGAGAGGCAGGCAGAGAGAGAGGAAGGTAAGCAGGCTCCCCGATGAGCAGAAAGCCCACTCGAGGATTGATCCCAGGACCCTGGGATCATGATCTGAGCCGAAGGCAGAGGCTTTAACCCACTGAACACCCAGGTGCCCCTAGAATGTATTTAGTAGCAAATAAATTCAGTAATGCACATCTCAAAGTCTAGTAGTGTACAGTTCTTAATCTAGTAATGCATAAATGGAAATTTGAGATTTGAAGCAACTAAAGTGATAAGAAAATATCTGTGGTTTCTAATGGTGTAACTAATACTGCTATAGTTTGTTGCTTATATTTGTAATTAAGGAAATACTAAATTCCAGTCAGAGGTTCATACAATAAAGATGTAATTTCTTACTCAAGTTCACGTACCTTCTGTATTTCATCAACAGACTGAGGATTTGTAGAACCCAGGCTAAGAACTTTCGGCACCAAGACATTTAAGCTATTGTTAATTATGTTAGGTAAACATCAAATTATGTTTAATACCATATTAATTACATTTCTTAGTGAAGGAATGTTATCATTAAGATGTGAATATTACTGCCATTTGTAACTTTGTGTTACTCACTGCATTATAACTTCATGGAGAATAATTTGAAAACATGGTTTCTGACCCCAGGATATTTACAAGTGGACTTCTTATTACAGAAATAAATTCTCTAGTTTTGTGTTTCTGATTTCTGTTTCTCATTGAGTTCTCTTTTTTACTATTACTATTTGTTTATTACCTACCATATGGTACAGCTCAGTAATTATTTTTGGAAGGAACTTAGAAGAGTATGATTATTAATTAGTATCAAGCATCTTTAACTGTTTTAATAGTGAATAATTGTTTCAAGTGATAAATTTCTATTTCTTAAGTGGGGATACAAATATTCCTTATAAATGGCAACTGCTATAGTTATCCTTAATATGACACATGATAAAATGAGCTTGGCTCTTAAGCAAATAAAGCTTAAGTCTTTATTGCCTGAAAGTTTTTGAATTCAGAATTTTGTCCGTATTCTTAATTCATTAGCAGTAAAACAATACATATTGGGGTGAAGGTTCTTTATAGATTCTATGTTCTTTTACTTCTGTGCTTCTTGGCTTGAGTTGAGACTAAATAGGCTCATATTCTTAACTTCTTTGACTCTAGATTTTTCTACTTTTAATTTCTCTCTTGGAAACATATGTCCTAAGTATTTATAGGTTTTTTTTTTTTTTTAGCTATTGTCCCCTCAGAGACCATATTTATTTGTTATATATCGAATCTGTGTTTGTGACCGATGTCCTTTAAAAACTTAACTGGCATGCTCTTTTCAACCATTGTTTCGAATTCCTTTGGTCCATGGTATTCTGAGCACTCAACAACTTGTGAACTACTCTAGCTTACTCTTGTATCTGTCTCTTGTGATCTTAGTTATATGCATTAGAATTAGTTTTTATGGCCATGTTAATGTAGTTTTTACTCCAAATATGACCTAAGCTACTGAAATAAAAGTGTAGAAAGAATTGAAAGAATTGTTTTTTCTTTAAAGATTTTTTTTTTTTTTTGAGAGAGAGAGAGCACGAGAGGAAAGAGGTCAGTGGGAGAAGCAGACTCCCTGCTGAGCAGGGAACCTGATGTAGGACTCTATCCCAGGATTCCAGGATCATGACCTGATCTGAAGGCAGTCGCTCAACCAACTGAGCCATACAGGTGCCCCAAAGAATTGTTTTAATAAAAAACAAGGTGGATGTTTTGGGAAGACTGAAAAAAGTGCTTTGAAAATTATTAATGGGTAATAGGTGTAGATAAGCCTAAAGGTTTAGAAAGCTTTTGGTTCAACTAACTAAACAGTAAAGGAAATTAATTTTTTCACATATTTGGAGGAATGTTAGTTTTTGTATTGCTGAATGCAGCAGCTGTGTGATCAACACCAGGGCCAATTTTCTTTCCATCTTTGTTTCCAGTTGTTAGAATGCCTCTTTCCCCTTGAGCTAGCTCTCATTATGGTTATAAGATGGCTTCAGTAAGTAGTTCTAGATGGGGTATTCTGATATGACAATACCCAGGGGAAAAAGAAAGACCTCCCCCGCCCCTTTCTTAATATTCTACCATTAGATTTCCCTGCATGTTGCAGTGGCCAGAATTGGTTCAAATACCTTTCCATAAATCATTTATTGAGAAATGGGTAGCATTGTCCTATTGACTTAGACTAAACAGTATATTCCCCTAACACATATGGAAATGGTTGAACACGTGAACAACCTTAGCATTCACAAGGGAGAAGGACCATTAATGAAGTGCTGTATCAGAGACAATTACTAAAAACACTAGAAAATATTTATAAGAATTCAGAAAGATTCTGTTACTTAAGTATCTCTAAGATCTTGTTCAGCTTTGAACTAGATTAAAACTGGAAATATTAAGACATGCATTATAGATGTGGTTTATACAGAAAGATCATGTGATAATCTACTTAATAATCCTAAACTTAAAGTGAAGGCCTAGTCCTGCATGAAAATATCAAGGGGAATAAATGTGCATTATATTTGCAATGTATTTAATTTTTTTGGGTGATATTTGTGGCAGCCAACTTTAAAATTAACCTGTGATTACTGATCTTGTTCTTATCAGACAAGATGCTTTTATTGCAGTTCTTTTAAGGAAAATGGTGTTTTCATATTAAACTTAGTAAGGGATTTAGCATATTTTTATGGCTCATTTATTCAATGAATTCAGTTTAAAAGCTTCTATTTTGTAACTATTTTAGGTATTTTAAATGGTAAGCAAAATAGGATTTCTCTGTTTAAGGAGCTTGCATTCTGAACTGTAGTAAACACATGAGAACAAAATTCAGATTGTGAATGTTCAGGGAAGGCCTCTCTGAAGAAAAATATAGTTAAGTAGAGATGTGAGTGTCAAGAAACTGGCATGTGAAAATTTGCAGGAAGATCACTGAAAAGGAGCAACTGAAGTAAAGGTTTTAAGATGAGAACTGACTGGTGTGTTTGAGAGTCACAAAGAAATCCAGTATGGCTATAATTTAAGCAAATGGTAAGATATACCCTCACTTTATTTCTTACCTATCATTGGGATTATCATTCTGTCTATACCCTTCGTCTCCTTTCCTTTCTCGTGCTTCATTGTACTCACTAGCTTTGGTTAATCAAACCTCTGCCAACCACTGCAGCTGCATATGGCTGGAGAAAAGTAGAACGATGAATACCAACTTAGAGTTGGCAGTTCTACATGGCAGAGGCATTTCCTCTGATCTCTTGTCTCTCCCACTTTCTTAGAACACTGTTTCACACCTTTTTCTCCCTCTTCAAATTTCTAATACTTCTTTTTATATCTTCACTCTGAGTTAATGACCTAATTTCTTATTTTATTAAGAAAATGGAAAACAGAAGCAGATGTGAAATCCCATACTTAGTGAAAGCTCTATCCACATGCCTGAATTGGTACCCATTTACTGTCCTCACTCCGATGATACTCATTTATGTTTTTGCCTATCTAAGGCCAATATCTCTTACATATTCCCTCCTTCATCTAGTAATACTACTCCCTCCATCTATGTCATCAGCTTTCCCCTTTATACCGTAATTTTTCCTAGCTTATAAAAGAATTCTCTTGCCTCGACATTTTCTTTCAGATATTTCCCATTTCCTCCTCACATTTATGGCAAAACTCCTTGAAAAGGATGTCAGTTTTTTCCTTCTATTCTTTTATGAATCTGATCCAGTCAGTGCTTTTATTTCCCATTCCACCAAAATTATTTTTGTCAGGATTATGCATTGACTTTCATGCTGTTAAATCCAAAGATTAATTTCCATCTTAATGTATTTTTTTTACTCAGTGGTGTTTGAAACAATTCATTATGCTTTTCCTTGAACCACTTTTCCAGGTAAATTTTGAACATACTTACATACCCTCCTTGGTTTTCATTTCCATCACTGATGCTCCTTCAGTTTTCTTTGCTTGTTTCATCTCATCTGACTCCTAGATATCAAAATGCACTGATACCTAGACCAGATTGGTTGGTGGATGGTTCTTAGAGGAAACAATAGAGGGAGATCAATTAGGTAAGAAATAATTGTGGCTTGAACCGTGCTGGTGGTGATAGAGATGTAGAAAGTGGATTTGTAAAGGAATTGAATTCTTTATGAAGAATTGTGTAAAGATAACATACACTGAATTTATTCATTTCTGTGGCTGGAGCAGACAGCAAGACCTTGGTTGGCCAGAATAATCTGCCAGCTTTAAAATTAAATAAAAACAGTTTAGCTGTTAGTGTCTATTTTTTTCTCTGCTTAGCTTCTGCTGTTTTGTCTGAAACAGTATTGTGGGTACTTCCTGATCACCTTCTTTGTGTACTGTGAGTACACAAAGTGAGTAACGTCCGTTACTTTTCTCCCCATTGCTGATTTCTTCATTGTAGCAGAAGAATGAGACTTTCGAGGAGAAGTATTATTTGATAGCTAGAAATTCTTGAAATGGTTTCATAACAAAAAATAACTTTTTCATGAAAAATATGTGGGAAGTAGTAAAGTGTAGTGGTTAAGACTTGGATACAAGTCAAGTAGGTATGAACTCAGATTCTGGTTTTGTTACTTCTAGTTAATGCACTACTAGTTCTTGATCTTAGTTTGTTTTCTCATCTGTACAAAGGGGATGGTAATGTTTACTGAATTATTCTGAGGATTGACTTTTCCCTCTCCTGCTTTTCCCTCTCCTGCTCCCTCTGCTTGTGTTCCTGTTCTCGCTGTCTCCCTCTCTCTCTCTCTGTCAAATAAATAAGATATTTAAAACAAACAAACAAAAACCAGAAAATCTCCGTAAGAACAGAGATATCTGGGTGGCTCAGTTGGGTAAGTATCTGACTTCAGTTCAGGTCATGATCTCAGGGTCTTGGGATGGAGCCCTGAGTCCAGCTCCCTGCTCAGCAATGGAGGGGTGGGGGTGGAGAGTAGCTTGTTCCTCTGCCCCTCCCCCCGGCTTGTGTGCTTTCTCTCAATAAATAAAATGATAAAAAATTAATAAAACCTCAGTAGAGGTTTCCCTGCTATCTGTAAGTAGAGCATTCATTCCTGTGAAACCTTAACCTAAGTGAAACAACGTAAAGCAAAGAAACAATTACCTTTTCCTAGAAATGAAAATCCTCTTTGGATTTCTTTCAGTTAACAAAAGCAGATACTAATATAGGTCTTTTATAAAAGTGAAGTAGCATATTGCAAACTTCCAGATAGTGAAGGAAACCCATACTATGTTAGAAATTTCTTCTAACAAAGAAGTTTTCTGTAATGTTTGCATTTCTTGTATTAGCCACTTCTGAACTTAATGAGTGTATTTCAACTGAAGAAATCTTTTTAAAACATTTTAAAAATTAATGTTTAAGGCTTAGTATTATTTCTCGGAGGTAGGAATAAGAGGCAGGGAAAGGGCACATTGGCATGCAAAGGAAATGAATAATGCTCTTAAACTACCTTTAATTTATAGTGTTTATTTTTGGTTAATACTTAATGCTGAGATGAAAACTTTCCTGTTCAATCTTAGCCCTGATAGCCTTAGCCTTGGATGTACATGAGAATCATCTGGAGTTCTTTAAAAAGCATCTTAATGACCAGGTTCCATTCTTGTCCAAGTAATGAAAGTAGGGGCAAGGGAGGAGACATCAGTTCGTTCTTTCTTTCTTTCTTTCTTTCTTTCTTTCTTTCTTTATTCATTTATTTATTTGACAGACGGGAATCACAAGTAGACAGAGAGGCAGGCAGAGAGACAGGGAAGCAGGCTCCCCGCTGAGCAGAGAGCCCTACGCGGGGCTCAATCCCAGGACCCTGGGACCATGACCCGAGTGGAAGGCAGAGGCCCAACCCACTATGCCACTCAGGCACCCCCATCAGTACTTTTTTTTAACTCCCTAGGTGATTTTATTTGCATCTGGTGATGAAAAAACAGTATAAATCCTTGAGCCTGTTTCTTTTTTTTTTTTTTTAAGATTTTATTTATTTATTTGACAGATAGAGATCACAAGTAGGCTGAGAGGCAGGCAGTGAGAGAGAGGAGGAAGCAGGCTCCCTGCTGAGCAGACAGCCTGATGTGGGGCTCGATCCCAGGACCTTAGGATCATGACCGGAGCTGAAGGCAGAGGCTTTAACCTACTGAGCCACCCCGGTGCCCCCTTGAGCCTGTTTCTGTCTTCTCTAAATATACCCATTTCTCTTCCTTTGTTAGTGCCCTAGACAGTCGTGTACCAGGCCTCTTCAGGATGCCTTTGGCCATTGCCTTGCCCATCACATAAAAAACTGTGTACAGTTTGCCTCTTCTGTATAAAGACTAAACTTTGAGGGGTTTAAGAAGTGTTCATATAGTTAGTGTTCACCAGTTATTAGGTTATCTTCTTTAATGGGCAGCTGTAATTATTTTCTGCTCTTCTACTTAAGCTTTATTTAATACTCTGTTAGGAAAACTGGAAAATAATTAGTTTTGAGAGTTAAAAATATATAATTAATTTGTTAGATTTATTTCAAGAACAGATTTTTAAAAAAAACATTTGAGGGGCACCTGGGTGGCTCAGTGGCTTAAAACCTCTGCCTTCGGCTCAGGTCATGATCCCAAGGTCCTGGGATCGAGTCCCACATCAGGCTCTCTGCTCAGCGGGGAGCCTGCTTCCTCCTTTCTCTCTGTCTACCTGTGATCTCTGTCAAGTAAATAAATAAAAATCTTTAAAAAAATTTTTTTTGAGAGAGAGACTGCACATGTGCATGCTGAGGGGTGGAGGGGCAGAGGGAGGGAGAATCTCAGGGAGACTCGTGCTGAAGCCCAGCATGGGGCTGTAACCCAGGACCTTGAGATCATAACCTGAGCTGAAATCAAGAGCTGGCTGCTCCCCCAACTGTGCCACCCAAGTGCTCCTCAAGAGCAACTTTTTAATTACTTTTTATAAGAAACCATTTAATTTCCCTTTGTCACTTACATTTTTTTTCAGAGATAATTTGGTAAGCCTAAGCAGTGGATATGAACTAGGCAGTTTTGATAATCACATTATCACTAGAATCAACAGCTTGTAAATTATGAAAAAAATATATATTACCTATAAAAAATTTTTAGTACAGTAGAATTGCAGTTTTCAGATTTCTCCTTCACACGTGGTATTTTTAATTGCTGATATGAAATAACTATACTTAATGACTTTACAGCCATTCTACAAGGCAGAGTAACAGGGGAGTTGTTATATATTTTAAGGAGTTGTAATTATAGATTATAACTTTAGCAGGTTCCCCTGTTGAATTAATAGAATTAGTCTGTCCATTCCACAGTAGATTGTGAAGCTAATATGACTTGGTCTTATTTTAGAGGGACTGCTTTGGCAATAGCTACTTCAATCCTTGGAAATCTTTGTGGATTTTTAGCCAATTGTAATGAAAGGTTCTAAAACATTCATTAATTTTAATACTTTCTTTAGCTCTAAGCTGGCAGGAAATTAGCTAAGTACTAATAATTTATACCATTTACACATTCGATTAGTGAATTAATTCAAACAACAGTTACTTAAGTGAAGTTTTATGTATCATATATCTGGTTTACAAATTTATTTGGTCATAGTCATGAGCTAGATTGCGTAGATCTTATCTTCCTGTGAAGAAATTGAATCACTCAGGTTAAACAACTTATGTAAACATATGTAAGTTTTCGGGTAGCAGGAAGATTAGAAGGCCCTTGGTTGTTTAAGTTTGGACTTTAATTTCATTTAAGCCTAAAATAAAGAAGGAGCTTTTGATTCCCAAGCTTGTGGTTCAAAAAATAGTTGAACTTTTGTCATTTAAATTCAGGGACTGTCTTTATTGTCTTTCATTTTATTTGGGACTTTTAAGACTTGGTAGTAGAAAATTTCTGTCTTGAGATGCTGGGTGTTTTTAGATGATTTACTGATTTTTCTACTCATACTAAATTCTGTGTATCTGGTGGCTAGAATCCTCCTTGGCATATATGTGAGAGACCTACATAGAAATTTAGTAGTGCCTCAGGGAGGCTACCACTACAAAAAATAGACGATGCACCAAATTGAATTACAAAATATGAAATTATGGCAACCAGAGGATAAATTGATTTCAAGAGAATACTGTCAATTTACTTTTATTTTTCTTTGTAAGTATAGACAACTTTTCATTTTACATGATAATCACAGACCCATGAAACCTGTATTATTAAAACATTCAGATAAACTATTTTTAGTTAATGTGGCAGTTTTCCCAGACTCAGTTTGGTATGAAACTGATATTCTTGAATTTTACTTATTTCTGTTTCATCTGCCCACGTTTCTTGTATGTACCATAAGTCATCAACTCAGAATATTAAAAACATTTATCCATGTGATTGAAGCAAAAATTAGTTCAGAAAATAAAGTCATAACATTTTATAACTACAGTCTTCCTTATATACAAGAAGTCTCTTGACATAGTTCTGGAATTGAGAAACCCTAATATTTTCAAGATAATGGCTGAGTGCGCTTCAGCTTTTATTGAACTCCAGTGAAATTGATCCCATCTGGTAGTCTATTTTAATTAATAGCCAACTTAGACTATAATGTCCCCTTAAAAAAAATAATAAAGCCTGTCCAACTGGTTTGACCATCTTAACCTGACCATATTCACACTGTAGTTTAAAAGTTGAGTTGGTAAAGACTGCCAGATTATAGATGTTGTAGAAACAATTCATGAATTCCTTAGGAAACTGTGGTCAGAGAGGAGAAATTGATTAAGCTAATCCTAGAATTCAGATTTTCTGGTTCTTGTGCCATTCAAGGTATACATTTTTATATGATAATGTCACATCTAAAATTTAATTTAACACAGGGAATAAAACTAATAACTATTTTCAGTCTCTATTCAAGTATATTCTAGGAATTTTACTCATGATCACTAATTTCTTATTCTGAGAAATTTTTTTCTGAAAGAAAAATTGGGGTTCAGTTATCATTTATACTAGATAATACGTGCTTTTTTTTTTTTTTTTTTTTTTTTGTTTTTTTTTAGGGAAACACCTAGAATGAATAGCCTACTTTTTTTTTCTCATTTTAAGATTTGGTTTATATTTCCCCCCTTAGTGGCTTCTTGTCAGATTTTAAGCTGATAACATGACTAAGTCTATTTTAAGGCTTTTCAGCACAGAAAAGGGAGGTGTAAAATGTTCAACCTTTTCCATTTATACTGATGTGCTCAATAATTTATTCTAAAAGTATCCTGAGTTTTGAGAGAAATTTTTGCACATGAGTAGACATTAGTGATAACATGTGTTAAACAGAGTACTGTGCATTCCTGACATTTAATTCTGCGACCATTTTCTTAAAAGGATTAGAGATAAAACTTACTTAACTTGGTTGCAAATACTCAATAAAATTTGGAGCCTTTTAAAAATAGGTTTGTTTACATTGTTAAAAAAATTTTAAAAACCCTTTTATCATACTTATTTTTTTTTTCAAGATTTTATTTATTTATTTGTCAGAGAGAGATCACAAGTAGATGGAGAGGCAGGCAGAGAGAGAGAGAGAAGCAGGCTCCCCGCCGAGCAGAGAACCCGATGCGGGACTCGATCCCAGGACCCTGAGATCATGACCCGAGCCGAAGGCAGCGGCCCAACCCACTGAGGCCACCCAGGCGCCCCCATACTTAAGTTTTAAAATATAGTTTTGACATACCTGTTAATCACCTAGCATTTTATCAACTTTTAATTACTTTTAAGTGACATATACTAGTGAAATGATCTATTCTGTAATGATCTGAAGTTACTTTATTTGAAGTGTTTTATAATTGAGAACAGAGTGATACCAATAGAGATGTTTCTGACTCTAACGCACTGCTAATAATTCTGATAGTGAGAACCTGGTTCCCACCAACCACTGTCTATTTTACTTCATATTTATCTCCAGTAGACATGCATAGCAGTTTCAGAGTTATTAACCCATAGCTCTGTGATGGATCACTTTACCAACTAGAATACACTATTTATGTAGAGTTTTCTTTTTCTCTCTTAACAGCGAGCAGTCAAAACATCATTCTCTAAAGTTACTTAGGTCACTGCATTTTGCATACTCATACATTTATGATACTGGTAGTCTTTTTTGAGGTCTACATTACTAACTCCTGGTTGACTTTTAAAATTTGCACACATTCAAGTTCATTCTTTATGTTGTGAAGTTCTATGGATTTAAACACATGCATAGCATTATCTATCTACCATTTCAGTGCTGTATGGAATAGTTCATTTCTTTAAAAGTTCCCCTGTGTGTCTTTGTAGTCAGTCACTTCTCCCACCCCTTTCCAGTCTGCTGCCAGCCGCTGATTTATTTTCTGTCCCTGTAGTTTTGCCTTTCCAAAATGTCATATGAATGGAAACAAGTAATATACAGCCTTTTTGGTTAACAAAATACATTGAAAATTTGTGTTGCATGAATTAATAGCTAATTTTTTTTATTGTTGAGTGGAATTTCATTGTATAGATACACCATTTTGTTCTTTCAGCTGTTGAAAGAACATCTTCATTGTTACAGACATTTGTGAACAGGTTTTCAAGTGAACAACTGTTTTTAGTTCACTCTGGTAAATACCCAAGGGCACAGTTGCTGGGTTGTGTGTGTGTGGTAAGTCTGTTTAACTTTATAAGAAATTGCCACGCTCTTCCAAAGTGGCTGTATTTGCCTTCATTTTTTGAAATGTATTTTAGCTGGATTTAGAATTTTTTTTCGAGTCTTTTAAAAAAATTATTATTTTTTTATTTTCAGCATAACAGTATTTATTATTTTTGCACCACACCCAGTGCTCCATGCAATCCGTGCCCTCTCTAATACCCACCACCTGGTTCCCCCAACCTCCCACCCCCCCCGCCACTTCAAACCCCTCAGATTGTTTTTCAGAGTCCATAGTCTCTCATGGTTCACCTCCCCTTCCAATTTCCCCCAACTCCCTTCTCCTCTCTAACTCCCCTTGTTCTCCATGCTATTTGTTATGCTCCACAAATAAGTGAAACCATATGATAATTGACTCTCTCTGCTTGACTTATTTCACTCAACATAATCTCTTCCAGTCCCGTCCATGTTGCTACAAAAGTTGGGTATTCATCCTTTCTGATGGAGGCATAATACTCCATAGTGTATATGGACCACATCTTCCTTATCCATTCGTCCATTGAAGGGCATCTTGGTTCTTTCCACAGTTTGGCGACCGTGGCCATTGCTGCTATAAACATTGGGGTACAGATGGCCTTTCTTTTCACTACATCTGTATCATTGGGGTAAATACCCAGTAGTGCAATGGCAGAGCCATAGGGAAGCTCTATTTTTAATTTCTTGAGGAATCTCCACACTGTTCTCCAAAGTGCCTGCACTAACTTGCATTCCCACCAACAGTGTAAGAGGGTTCCCCTTTCTCCACATCCCCTCCAACACGTTTCCTGTCTTGCTAATTTTGGCCATTCTAACTGATGTAAGGTGATATCTCAATGTAGTTTTAATTTGAATCTCCCTGATGGATAGTGATGATGAACATTTTTTCATGTGTCTGATCGCCATTTGTATGTCTTCATTGGAGAAGTCTCTGTTCATATCTTCTGCCCATTTTTTGATATGATTATCTGTTTTGTGCGTGTTGAGTTTGAGGAGTTCTTTATAGAGCCTGGATATCAACCTTTTGCCTGTACTGTCATTTGCAAATATCTTCTCCCATTCCGTGGGTTGCCTCTTTGTTTTTTTGACTGTTTCCTTTGCTGTGCAGAAGCTTTTGATTTTGATGAAGTCGCAAAAGTATATTTTCGCTTTTGTTTCCTTTGCCTTTGGAGACATATCTTGAAAGAAGTTGCTGTGGCTGATATCGAAGAAATTACTGCCTATGTTCTCACTCTAGGATTCTGAAGGATTCCTGTTTCACGTTGAGGTCTTTTATCCATTTTGAGTTTATCTTTGTGTGTGGTGTAAGAGAATGGTCAAGTTTCATTCTTCTACATATAGCTGTCCAGTTTTCCCAGCACCATTTATTGAAGAGACTGTCTTTTTTCCACTGTATATTTTTTCCTGTTTTGTCGAACATTATTTGCCCATAGAGTTGAGGGTCCATATCTGGGCTCTCTACTCTGTTCCACTGGTCTGTGTGTCTGTTTTTATGCCAGTACCATGCTGTCTTGGTGATCACAGCTTTGTAGTAAAGCTTGAAATCAGGTAACGTGATGCCCTCAGTTTTATTTTTGTTTTTTAACATTTCCTTAGCGATTCGGGGAATTTTTTTTTTTTTTTTAAGATTTTATTTCTTTATTTGATAGAGCACAAGCCAGGGGAAGAGGCAGAGGGAGGGCTGTGCACAGAGTTGTGCACGGAGCCTGACGCAATCCCAGGACTCTGGGATCATGACCTGAGCCAAAGGTAGACGTTTAGCTCACTGAGCCACCAAGGCACCCCTGAATTTAGAATTCTTAGTTGATATTTTTCTTTCTGTAGTTTAAAAATGTTGATCCACTCTCCCCTGCTTTGCATTGTTTTTAATGAGAAGTTTGCTGTCTTTCCTGAGTTATTTTTCTCTGTGTATGTAGTTTGTCTCTTGATGTCTGCTTTTTAAGATTTCTCCTTCACTGTTTTTCAGCAACTTGACTTTAAAATTATGAGGGTGGTATTGCTCTCATTCTCTTTAGAGGTTGTTGAAGTTCTTTATCTATGAATATAGTTTTCATCAGATTTAGGGAAAATGCCATTGTTTTCTTTGCTTCCCACTCTTTCACTCTTTCTGAGGCACTGGTTATGTTAATGTTAAGTTGCTTGATATTGCCCAGTAGTTCTCTTTTTCACTTGTTATTCTCTCACATTTCATTGTCCCACAGTTCCTTTTATTCTCACTGTCTTTAGTTTTGGATTTTTAAATTTGCTTTTTTAAAGATTTTATTTATTTATTTGATAGAGAGAGACAGTTAGAGAGGGAATACAAGCAGGGGGGTAGGAGAGGAAGAAGCAGGCTTCCCACTGAGCAGGGAGCCTGATGTGGGGCTTGACCCCAGAACCCTGGGATCACAATGCAAGACAAAGGCAGATGCTTATAGTGACTGAGCCACCAAGATACCCCAGATATATATATATATATAATATGTATTTTATATATATCTTTATATTTTATATATATATTTATATATGTTTTGATTGCTAGTTGTGTCTTCAGTTCATTAAACATTTCTTTAAAGTTTAGAAAAGACTGCTAATCTTACCCAATGCATGTTTAGTTATAGATACTGAATTTTTATTTCTAGAAGATCAGTTTGAGCCTTTTAAAAATCTTTTTAACTTTCAAATAATTATAAACTCATAAGAAGATGCAAACATAGCACAGAGAAGCCCCGTATGCCTGTCACCCATCTTCCTCCAGTGATGTCTTCCATAACTATAGTGCATTATTGAAATCAGAAATTGACACAGTATAGTTTTCACAAGATCCCTCTTTTTTTGTATGTCTTTATCATTCTGGTGGTATTTTATCAAACATGTAGAATCCTATTACAACCACCACCACAAGCATGATACAGAACTTTTCTGTCACCATAAATTCCTGTGTTGCTAACTTAGGTCTTTTCCATGACCTTGCATTTCTCTTACCATATTCATAGTTTTCTTTATCTTCTTGAATGCATGGAATATATTTATAGTATCTGTTTTA
Organism: Mustela nigripes; assembly: GCF_022355385.1. Lineage (NCBI taxonomy): Eukaryota > Metazoa > Chordata > Mammalia > Carnivora > Mustelidae > Mustela > Mustela nigripes. Next base: position 46,852,173 of record NC_081562.1, on the reverse strand, counting down.
ATCTGCTTGTCTACTAAGTCTATCACCTGTATCATTGCTGGTCTTTCTCCTTATTATAATTGACCTTGTTTGGGGTGAATTTCCTGTTTCTATACATGACTGGTAATTTCTTATTGGATGCCAGACATTTAATTTTATATTATTTAATTGTGGGAGTGTGTTGTATTGTTTTTAATATTGTTGGGTTTTGTTTTGGATTACAGTTATGGCACTTAGAAGTAGCTTCATCTGGGGCACCTGGGTGGCTCAGTCAGTTAAGCTTCTGCCTTCAGCTTAGGTCATGATCCCAGGGTGGTGGCATTGAGCTCCACATCAGGATCCTTGCTCAGCAGGAGTCTGCTTCTCCCTCTACGCCTACCCCCCAACCCCCACAACTTCTGCTCACTCACTCTTGCTTGCTCTCTGGCATGTGCACTCTCATTCTATCTCTAATAAATAAATAAATAAAATCTTTAAAAAAAAAAAAGTGAAGTAGCTTTATCCTTTTGAGGCTTGTTTTATCTTTGTTACTGCTGCTCCAGAATATCCTTAGTCTAAAGCTTACTCAGTTTCATTGTTCATGCATGTATTAGCTTCTGAACTCTATTCAGTATTTCATGTGTTAAAACTGCCCTACTCCAGATGATGGAAACTTGAGTTCTGAGGATTGGTCTGATTACTTTTCAGAGGCTTTTTCTCCAGATTCAATAGTTTTTTCACATGCGTACACAGATAAGTACTCATCTAAAACCTTGAGGGCAATCTGGTTGTCTTCAGATCTTTGAAACTCTTTCTCTGCAGCTTCCTTCTCATCATTTGCGCTGCAAATTCTAGCTGTCTTGGTGTCTCTCCTAGGTCTGGGTTCTTTTCCTTTAACTCACTGAAACCATTAGGCTTTGATTGGGTTCTGCCTTCCCCCTCCCTGTTTTAGCTGCATACTTCTACAAGCAGTAGAGCTTCATTAGTTTGGTTGTTCTTTTTTCTGTTCTGTCTCAGGACACATCCTGAGATGATGTCTGTTGTCTGAAAATCATTATTTTATATATTTTATTTAATCTTCTAGTTATTTAAGGCAGGAGGATAAATACAGTCTCTGTTTTTCCATCTTGGAAGGCCTCCTGCCTTATAGGAAATTTCACTGTAGTTTTATAAATACTTGTCTTTTCTTACTTTTGAGTATTCATGACTTTGTAGGAAAACCAGTTTATAAACTTCAGTGAATGTAGGCAGTTAGAGGGCATGTTTTCTCATACTTGCTCCTTTTCACATACTCTTAACATGTACAGTTACTTTCTTTTTAATATATTATGCATTCTTTCATTCCCAGTATCAATGCAATCTATTACTGAAGATTTTTATTTAATACAAGATAATGGTGACAAATGTTAGCTCTTTATGGTTACCTAAAAGAAAATAGAGTGCCTCCATTCCTTTTTCCCTTTATCAAAAGGAGATGAGTCTTAGTTATTGATCAGTATAGAATATTGATTCATATAGTCCTTAGAGCATTAAGTGGCTGTTGACTGAAACCCAAAGCCATGAAATACTTGAAGTTATCCCAAGAGGAAGAAACAAAAGAAATGAACAAAAACAAGTTTTTCCTTTGTACTAAAATTCATAGTGTTCCAAAATTAATACTTTTCTTTTAGCTGGTAAGTTTACAGATTAAATAATAACCTTTATTTTTAGTTAAAGTCTTATTTAGCATATAAAGTCCTAGTTGTCTTTTTATAACCTGTTTAGTTAGGTTATGCTAAAATACATTAAATTACATTCAAATTGTCTTGCCTGATACTAGATTTCTAACATCTTTTGATGAAATGCATAATGTGATGTTATGCATGTACTTTGATATAAACATAACTAATTTAACAAGGGAAACATATTTAGCCTGTGAGAAAAAACTGAAGCTTTATATTATTATCCATTGAATTCAGAGTTGCCATGATAAGATTAATAGTTAAGGCAAGTAGTGCTTTAAATTACTACTTTTATAAAGCACTAACATTAAAATGGGGTTAATGTTTTTTCATGGGATGCATAATAAAATAGTTTTGCTCTCATTTTGTAACAGTCATGAAAATTTAAGTTGGAGCTAAATGTGTGTCACTTAATTATTCTTGGACATCAATTCACTTGATAATTTTATTTTATGAATAACCTAATTCCTTGAGATGATAAAGTTTACATTTATGGCGGTAAATATACTTATGGTTTAAAAAGTCTTTCTCTGTTATTTTTGAGGAGACATACTTAATATCAGTAGTACATATACATTGGTAATGAGCAATTAGCATTTTTGGCCTTGAGCCAGGCATATTAAAGTATTTCAGCCAAGCATGCAATGTAAGATGGTTAAAATTAAGTAAAAATATAACACTCACTAACTTTGTGCTTGTGATCAAATATAAAACCAGAGATGGAATATCAGTTTTCAGTATAGGCTTTCATTATGTGGACTTTTTAAAAAACTTAAATGTAATCATACTAATTTTCAGTGATTTATTTTCCTTGGAAATGTTTTCTCTTATTAGATTACTTTTTAGAGGTAATCCGTGTGTGTGTGTGTGTGTGTGTGTGTGTGTGTGTGTTGGTTGGTTGGTTTTAATCCAGTTGATTCATACTTACTATGAATTTAAATTAGAGGTTTTTATTATCTTCTCCCAAAGTAAATTTCATATGTTGTTAAATAATTGCTCTAAATGTGAATATAATTTCTAGTGATTAGTGACTATTATTATATTATTTTAATAGGTATACTTACTACTTCCATAGGGTAAACATTTTACTAAAACTTAGATGAGGGACATTGGTCTTGATAAGATATATTTACAAATTCTTTGTAGATACCACTTTTGAATTTTTGATCTTTTGTTTTAAATCTGTATTTTTCAACTAGCATCTCTAGGGACTATCACCTCTACTTCAGTGGTTTGTTTATTTATTTTGGTAACTGAGGTGTACAGTGCTTCATCATTTTGGAATTATTTATCTGTCCAGGTTAAGAAATGAGCTCCATTATTTTTCTGCTTTAATGTGAAAAAATAAATTCTATTAGAGCATGTACAAAATTGGTGGATTGAAGGACAAAGGCATCCAGAAAGTTGACATGTGTTGCTCCTCTTCCTAGGAGTAAATTTTAATAGAAAATTGTATTTTTATAAAATACATTTATATATAACATAAAATAAAGTTCTATTATAATTCAGTTTAATAGAAAATTGAATTAAGTTCATATCTACTAATCATCCTGGGAATATATGATTTATTCTAGTCTTATGGCATAGGAATAAACCTCATAAACTGAAAGAATAACAGCTGTATTAAACAAGTACTTGGAGGAGAATGATTTGAAATTATATGACTGAATCTGAATTAATTGGTTATTTCTGAGACTAAGAGGAGAATATTTAAAAATATGTCAGCTGAGGGCTGATTTTTTTGTCTACTTTTTATGTGTCTTCCTTGTGTGTGAGGTCTGGTGGACAGTTTTAATGGGTGAGAGTAGAAGTGGGAGGGAAGAGTTCTTTATATTTAGTAAATTCTCAAAGTATCTGCCCACTCTAGCCCTCCCTAGGTGGTTAAGAGGAAGATGAGTTGTATTATTTTTAAAAAAGTAGTTTTTGTTTTCTGTGTATCATATTGGATATTTTTGCTACTGTTCATATATATATACATGTTAGTAATTTTGACGGCTTTTGGATAATTCCACTCTAGAGGGAGAACTGGTGGGCGGTCCTTCCTGTGACACGACCCTTGAGTGACAGTTCTGTTTGATTGCCTCCAGTACTGTGAGGAAAGGACACGACTCTATGGTGAGGACTGATGGACATACATTATCTGAGAAAAGAAACTACCAGGTAAGATCAGTTTTTTTTTTCCTTTTTTCTCTGTTGTTCATATAGGTGCATTGAACTGTTTAATGTATTATATTTAATTGACACCAGCAGATTAGATGCACTTCAGTTTGAAAAATTTGGTTTATAATTTAAAATACATGTGTTGGCTTTGGCAGTAGAAATAGGTGGGGACATTTTTCAAAATAAACAATGCTATGATAAATGTATATTCTTTTAATATCAAAACATTTTTCTGGTGCTTCATGTATATGTCAAAACTTAGATTATCTGATACACAATTTATGACTCCATGGCTGGGTTTCAAGGTAGTATTCTGTAAAATAAAGTGCTGATTACTTTCATATGTGTTATTCCTGGAAGACTAAACCTGAATTCTTAGGCTATATGCAGAGTAATAGAGCATCACAGAAATGTAGATAAAATTGGTTAGAGTATAAAAGAAATGCAAATCCCGGGGTGCTCAGAGACCCAAATTCTATTGAATTTCTCATTAGCTTGCTATCCTTACAATGCTGGATTCTTGTTTTGTCATTTATTAAGTTGGTTAATAATATCCATTCCCTATGTAGCATTTAAGGATGCTGAAAGGATGGTTGAAGTATAATACTCCCTTTTCTTTCTTAGATTTTAAAAGAAGGTGAAAGATAGTGGTATGAAGTAGTGATTTAAAAAACATTTTTTCAATTTAATATTTTCAAAGAAAATCTCCTTTTTAAAATTTGATAATAACTTATTACCAAATTATGCAGCAATTCACAATAGAGAATAGTTCACCACTCAAGTATGAATAAGCTTTAGGCTTTCTGCACTGATAACATACTCAAGTGTCCCTCAGACCCTTTAACCTACCACTTTCATTCCCTCTAGACTGTTGAAAGCAACTAGTGTGGTAACAGCTTTGATTCACTAACCATTTATCTGCTAATTATTTATTTAAGCCCAGTTAATCTTTTTTTCCCTCAGATAGGAAAGGTAGATAGTGGAAAAAGTTGTGAATGGGTCTTCATGGTGTTAATAGCAAAGAGTCTTTGAGCACTGTGCCTAATAAAAATAGTGTCAAATTATTCTTCCTTTCACTTAACTTCTTGTCTGAAGTTTCTTGCCAGAATGTTACGATTTTAATAAGCCATAGCTGTGGCAATGCAAAATCAGTTCCTCCCTGTAACCTTTCCTACTCAGAGTTCTCATAGACTTGACTAACACGGCCTTTGCTAATTTTCGTACTTGCTATAGCTCCTTCCTCACAACCACTTCCAACTACCTTGACTCATAAGGTTTTAATTGGTCATACTACTTGGGCTGTTGCATCTTTTGATAGGTTTTGCTAAATTATTTTAAGAATATTGTGATTCTAGGCTATGTAGCTTTTTGGTGCTCATAATCAAGTTTGTAAAGTGTAAGTATAGAACTTTTTGTATTGACTACACAATGTTGTTAATTTACTTCATAGAATCATTTTAATACAGAATTCAAAATTTACATTTAAGAAAGGAATAAAATGAAATTATGTTTTATACATGAGGAGATTTCCTAATTCCTGCTCATTCTACTCTAAAAATAATCTGTTGTTCAAGTTACATTATTTATAACTAATCCAGGTTCCTTAACTTACCTGAAAGAATTCTTGGTTAGTGTTTTTCTGGCTGAAAATATTTTCCCCTTTTTTCTTCTATTGTTACTTAGTGACACTTAATGCATGTTGAAATACCCTTGGAAACAATTATTTAAATTTATTCTGTAAAATTATTTTATTTTTGAAGCATCTCCTGCAAAGTACATTTATAGAAATATAATTTCCCATCTGATCATGATGCATATATTAAAAGCATATGGGAAATTCAAAGGAATATTAAATAGCTTGTATTTTTATAGGTAACACTGAAAGTTTGTATATGCTGAGATGGAAGGATTTGGATTTTTAAAAATTCCATTTTGAGGAATTTGTTGTTTTTCATGGGTAAAGTAGGATTTTTTCGTACTGATGTTTGCACTAAATTTATCCTTGAGGGCTTCTGTTTTTGAAGGATACTTGATGCCGTATAGTGATATTTAAGGAGCCTGATAATTATACGCTAATATTCCAGAAGTTAACAAGAAGAATAATATTTTTCTAATTCTCATTTCTTTATAGACCTGATTGAAGCCTTAGGAACTTAGTTTAAGAATATGCATTCCATCACGTTTGTGCTAAAACCTACGACTTTCACATGGGTGTTGGTTGAAGTATTGATTTTTATACTGGTAATTATTTTGTTGCATTTCTTTCTGTAATTTTAGGCCCAGTTAAGTTTTTGGAGTTCGTATAGAGTAGTTGAGTTTTATTTGAACTCAGAACAAGTATTTGTTTAGACTGCTGTATTAGGTCAGATGAGAATTTAATTATTTAAATGATTCATAGCTCATTCTTTTTTGGAAGGATTGTTAAGCTTTTTCCATTGAATGCTTTTTGCTAGTATTTTCTTATCTTCCTTTAATTTATACTAATTTACTTCAGCTATAAGTATGTACAAATCTAGCCATGTTAATTATGTTAATTACTAATCTTAACTCATCAATGGCTTTTCCTCTCTTATATAATAAAATCAAGCTCCTAAACATTATACAGTGTTTCTACATTTTGATCCCAACATGCTTTCACCATTCCAGTCTCTCTTCTTACTCCCTACTATGAATTTTTTTCAATTAGGAATATAAAGCTGATTTTAATCTACCTCCCATACACTTTTATAGCTTTAAGCCTTTATTCGTTTTAGTTCCTCTTCATGTAATGCTTCACCTTTGTTTACATGATTCAAGAATTAGGTGTTATTAATCCCAGAAACCCTTTTTTGACGAGCTCAGTGCTCCTTTTCCTTGCTCTCATAGCCTTTGTAATACTTCTAGTTTAGTGCTGACCGTAATAGATTGTAGTTCTGTTTATTTGTCCTTGTCTTCCTGTAGGCCTGTGCTGTCTAATACTATATGCACTAGCCATAGTGAATATTTAAATTTAAATTCATTTAAATTAAAATTTAAAAATTTAGTTTTTCAGTTGCATTAGCCACATTTCAGATGCTTAACAGCTGCCTGCTGATAATGGCTACCATGTCAGACAGTGCAGATGTAGAACTTTTCTGTCATTGCAGTGTTACTGTATGTTATAAGCTTCTTGAAAACTGGAGCCACTTTTTTTTTTTTTAATTTTGATACTGCCTATTAATACCTACCATGATTTTGGGTAAATAACAGGGGTTTAATGCACATTGTTTCAGTAAAATTAAAACAAGGAAATAAGTGAAAGAAAGAAAGTGTAGCATATGCTAGGTAACATATTACTAATATTACAAAAATTTTTAGATATTATTCCAAATGGAACTTTTTATAATATGAGGTCATTGATCATGTCATGTTGGTTAGTTCAGTGATATCTGTGTGGATCTAATGCATCCCAGTTGCTGATTTATAACTTTGTGGAATATAACATGTTACATGACTGTGACAGTGATTTGTATTGCCATTTCCTCCTACCTACCCCTGCAGTTAAATACTTTATTTCCTTTTTATTAATTTTGTTAATCACAGAAGTTATAGAGGTGCATTGCAAAAGCTTTGAAGAATAATGGAAATAGAATGTGAAAGTTTACATTAATTCTTTATTTGTGTATCTTTTCAGATCTTTTCTAGTGACTGTATAGGGGCAAATGTAATTTGTTGTCTTTGTTTTTAACAAATAGACATTTTTCTGCAGCTTGCATGTTGTACTTAATGGGGAAGTTTCTATGTGCCATCCTTCTTCCCCTGCCTCCATCCCAGAAGTAACCACTAGCTTGAATTTTGTGTTTCATTCTTTTTATTTTTATAATTTTATTATATGTGTGTGTTTCAGTATATACAGGTGTACCTTTTCTTTGTGTGTTGTGTGGTGATTTGGGGAAAAGTGGTACTATATATTTTGTTTTTTCATATAGGAAGAAAAATAATGAATTTCTAGCCCACCCAGAACAAATTCCCAGATATTGCCAAACAACTCAGTACCTGACTATTCACCCAAGTATTTTTGCATAATATAAAGCATTTAAAGAACAAGTTGCCTAGTTATTTTAACACATACAAATGCATCAGTAGGTGTGTTTCCATTTGGTTTTCAAGACAGTTACAGGACTATTTCTAACTTTTATATTTTGCACTGTAGTAAAAATGTAATGTAAATAAGGAATGAAATGCCCATTTCTTTTATTCTAAGTTACACTTCATTGAAAATTTATGTCTTTCTGCTGTCAGGATACATCTTACACTGTGGTATATTGGAGTCATAGTTGTAGCTTGTAACCATTATTGGATGATTACCGTCTAGTATGATTGAAAACAGCACCAACATCAAAGCATCTTAGAATCTGTAATAGGTTCAAGTATGTTAAAGATACATAAAATAAAAATACTTAATAAAATGAACAAGAAATTTTAGAAAATGGGTACTTAGTAATTTAAGATTTGTCAGAGTGGATCTGGTGCTCAGAGCAAAAAGATGGAGATTTTCATTATTGTTGCTGTTTGGTGTTGGGTTAAGGTGAAGAGTTAACTGAGGAAGGAATTAGTTCAAAAATATGGCTGAAACCAGTGAACTGGCTCACAGCTTACTCTTCTTTTCTCTTGCAACTCTTGCGAACAAATGGCTGTAACCTATTGTCTGTAGGTAGAGATGAAGCAAGGAAATAGAAAAAACTGAAAATGGATGACTGTTCACTTGCAGTTACACAATGGGGTTGCTCTTACAATTACACTTTTGAATGTGATGCTTCTGCTTATGTCACAATCACATTTTCAACAACATTTTGACTCCATGACCTAAATATTTTCTTAAAAATTGACATTTATTTGTTACTTTTGGCACCTTTTTTTTTTCTTCCTCTGGCCAACCAAGAACATAAAGTTCAATGAATTCCCAAGGTACTCTTCATTAGTTGGCTCATTATTACAGGACACCAACAGTGTTAGTCTTTCTTTGATTACATTATATTTTCTGATACTTATTTTCCTCATCTTCTGAAATCATCAAATGAGATAATTTTTTTCCAAAAAGCAAGTTTAACCAAGATACATGGTATATGATACCCTTAGTGTATTGGTAGCTTTTTCACAGTGCCCCTAGGCCACAAGAAGTAACTAACAGCTCTGTTCAGTAATTAGTTCTAAGTCATAGTGGTAGCTAGCATGGTAACCGACAGATCCTGCTGTGTTTCCGCAAGATTTAAAATCCCAGATATTTTAATACATTCCTGTATTCACTGTGGTATTATTCCTTTTGCCATAGGTTTTACACATGATATGCTGTTTTGTCTTTCAGAAGAATGTTTTCATTTAAGTAGTTTGCCTCAGTCATAAATATGGAATATGTTCATTGTTAAACAGAAAGTTAAAACATTAGTGCTGATATTTCTGTGAACCAGAAAAATATAGAAGTAAGCAAAATTATTTTTTAAAATGCACTCCTAGGCCTGGCTTAGATTCTGAGATGATTGCGTCAATGGTGGCAGCTTAGTTTTTTAGATCTTTCTGAATTTCCACATAAAAATAGAACAACTACATAGCAAAACCCAGACACATGAAAACATTTGTAATAAAACTTGTTCACGAGGTATCTCCATGAATCCCCAAATATAAACAGATGAAAACTAACCAGAAAAACTACATATATCACTTACAGTGTGTAAGAAAGTAGAAAGAAGCATTGGGAACACCTCATGTACTTCAAAGGTGGTGAACTACCAGTTTGAAAGTGATTAAGTGTAATTATCCAATTTGAAGCTGTGAGAAATTTTTCCCACTGCATTAGATCTTCATAGAGGACCTGTGGGCCAAAGGGACTTGAGCAGGATTGCTCTATGAATATGAACTCTCGAGACTGGCCTACTAGTGTTTTTTCCCAGGACCCTGCCGAGACGTTTCTGGGAATGGAATCACAGTTGAGCAGGATAGAGGCAACAGAGACAGGAAAGAGAACCTCCAAATAAAAAGGATAGAGGAGAACAGAGCCAGAAAGTCCTAGAAAACAAGTCACTGTGTTTTTAATGTTACATGAAAACAACAGAAGGAGGGAGCTTTATGAAGTTAGGAAAGTTTTTTTGAACCAAGTTATATTCTCAAAATTCAGGAAAATTAAATTCACAAAAGGTCTTTCAGGAATATTTTTACTAATTTTGAGTTCTCATTAGTGTTGATACTGATCTGACATTTGGTGCCAAAGTTTTAATTTTTTAAAGAATTTATGGAGGTTGTGTGAAACATTTCTGAGCTATTGATATCAAGTAAATGAAAATAGTCTATGTCTTTTGAAAGATTTATTTTATTTTTCTTATTTAAATTTATTTGAAATTGATACACAGTGTTAGGAGTCCAATTTCCATTCCTTGGCATATAGGTGATTATATTAGGATCATGTAGTGATTTTTTTCTTCCTTCCTCAACTAATTAATGGGACTACTGTATTATAAATCAAGTTACTTTATATTCATGGGTCTGTTTTTAAAATCTCTGTTCTTTTACTTTGATGTGTTTGCCTACACCTGCACCAGTACTGAATTTCAATTGCTATACTGTTGTGTTATAGTCTTTCTGAGTGTCTTAACTTTTTTGGCCTTTTGTTCAATGACAAATTTACAATATATATCAAAAGTATTGAGTTCATAAGGGGAATTTTATTGACTTCATTTTTATTTGGGAAAGAATTGTAACATGTTTATGATGGTCTTCCTCTCCTGAAGTCTTATATTCAGGTCTTCTGTATTTTCTCTCAGTAAAGTTTTGTTATATTTTTAATAAAAGACCCAGATATATGCATACAGTTTGGGGATTTTTTGGTAAATGGCATTTTAAAAATTACATTTTATAGGTGTTACTATTATATTGACATACAGTCAACATTTTAAACTGATGATTGTGTCAATATTGCTAAATTTTTTTAATCTTATAATTTATCTTTAGGTACTTTGGTGTTTTCATATGAATAAACATCTAGAAATTATAGTTTTGATACCTCTTTTATAATTTTTACAACTTGAATTTCTTTTCTGATCTCACTAATACTTCTCATACATTGTCAAATAGAAGTGTTAATAGTAGAAATCTTTCTCTTGTTACTTGTCCTAAAAGCTTTATGTTGTCATCAATAAATATGATACTTGATGCAGTATCTTTTTTATATATATGCTTTATCAGGATAAAGAATTTATTTTTCCTCTGTAGCACTTTTTTCATTTTTATGGTTGTTGTCTGTGTCCCTTTTCTCCTATTTGTCAGTCTTGCTGGAGATTTGTCAGTTTTACTAGAAATTTTTAGCTTTAGTTATTTTCTTTTAATTTTTGTTTCGTATTCATCATTTTATTTTTGTTCATCAGTCTTTAATTATTTTACTTAGGGTTTATTGTGATGTTCTTTAATCTTAAGTGTTTATAATCTTTTTTAAACCTAGCAGATTTTTCTAGTTGTCTTTCTGTTGCTGATTTCTCATGTAATTCCACTGTAGCTAGAGAATGTGATTAAGTATACCACTTCCTTGTTAAGAACTTGAACAAAATGCATATTGACCAATTAATTGGCAGGTATATTTGCTGTATTTCTCTTCGTTAGATCGTATTTGTTAATCTTGGAGTCTATCTTCTTTACCCACGTATTTACCCATTATTCACACATTATCATTTATTCCTTCCTTTAGATCTATATTCCATCATATGCTCTATTTCTTTAATTATTTTATACATTCTTATGTTTAATATGTGGTAAATCAAACAACTGGAAGTTGCTATAGATCATTCTAATGTCTTTTGTTTTTTCTGATCTTCCCTTATGGTATCTTGCTTCCTTGTGTGTGTGTTAAGTTACCATTTTATGTTTCTTAGAACTATTTGGGAATTTTTGAAGACTAGGTGGAAGGACATTTTTCCCAAGGGGTGTTGATTTGCATTTGCTTTTGCTGATGCCTAAGTAACTATCAGTCTAGGACCACTTAAAAATAAAATGTTAGCTTAAGTTGCAGTCCACAATAGGTATTATGAATTCAGACTGGTTTATGGCTATAGATTCCAAGAAGAGCTTTCCTGTAGCTCTTTCTGTGTAACATCAAAATCATGACATTCAAGAGCCTTTTTTACTAAGGGGTTGACAGTTATGATAGATGCTTTTAAAAGCTGTATGAGAGGGGTGCCTGTGTGGCTCAGTGGGTTAAAGCCTCTGCCTTCAGCTCAGGTCATGATCCTGGGGTCCTGGGATCAAGCCCCGCATTGGATTCTCTGCTCAGCGGGGAGCCTGCTTCCTCCTCTCTCTCTGCCTGCCTCTCTACCTGCTTGTGATCTCTGTCTGTCAAATAAATAAATAAAATCTTCAAAAAAAAAAAAAGGTTTATGAGATGGTCTTTTAACAGCTTTTCTACCTTGGACAAATTCTCCTTTGGGGATTTAAACTTGTGGCTTCTCTGTACTCCAGCTTTTGCTTTGTTTTGGGGTGTTGAATTTCCTTCTCTCCCTCCTTTCCAACCTCCCAGGGTCAACAATTCATTTAAAAATAAAAATGTAATCACTGAGTTAGTTTTCAGTGATATTTTGTTCATAGTGTATCTGCATTTAAGAATAATGCCTGGTATGCGCAGTAAGTGTTGATTGGCTGAATAAGGATTTCAGGGAGCATTTTTCAGTTGGTTTTGAGTGGAGCATTTTGTTTTTTGTTCATAGTATACCCTAGTACCAGAAACATATATCTTGATCATTTTGTAGGTCTCAGCTGAAATTTCACTTTTTAAGGAAGCATTTCCTGCTTCTCGTACATATTCTTATTGTTCATTGTAATTTGGAAGGGGAATCTAATGTTATTTCTGCTTTTTATCATCATCTATAACAGAAGAATTTAGATAGTTTTTTCTATCCCTTCTCTACCCTTCCTTTTCTTCTCTTATACCTCTGTTTTTTCTTCCCTCCTTTTCTCTCTGCCTCCTTCACTTTCCTTTTCTTTCCTTCCCTTTCTTCAGTGTCATTTTTTTCTACTTGCAGAGCTTTCTAAGTCTTTTCTTATGTGTAATCTAGGCAGAATTATTTAAAGTCATTAAATTTTTATTTAAGGAATTTCACATGTTGTGTTTCCTTCCACAGCACAGCCTGTCACCTTGTTTCCTCCAAAGTTTGAGTCATAATCTTCAATATAGCCCTTTCAAAAAGAACTTTTGCTTAACCCACAATTGTCATGCCCATTTGTCCACAGTTCTTTTAGTTGGGCTTCTTTGATTACTATTTGAATATGGACATATTGATGACATACTTCAGAAATTTCCAACCTGCAATCTTTGGGATCCAGTTTTATCAAGCAGTTTGTTTTAGGGCCACTTTTATGGCCCTAAATGGACAGAGTTCTGTCCATTTCAGACACCCTGAATATGTGTGTCTGGATGTTCAGATTGTATTCACTCTTAAACTATTTCACACCCTAGAATAGTACAGATCTTTGGGATAGACCAATTCCTAATATGAAAAAAAATGACTTTTTAGATATTGTATAGTATCTGTCAAGTAATTCTTTTCTATAGATCTAACAAATAGTTCTGTGCATAAAGCAAACCGCATATTTACTCTATGAAGCATTTTCAAGAATATGGCTCTACAGGATAAAGACTCATCAGCACACACTTCTAACTAAAAAACATTTTTGTATTGCATTTCTGATGGTTTTGAATTCTTTTATGTATGTCTGAAAAAGTTTATTTCATGTTCAGTTTTGAAAGTTTTTTTTTGGCCTGGTGTGGAATTCAAGATTGATAGGGTTTTTTGTTTTTAGTGTTTTAAAGGTTTTGCTTTATTATCTTCCAACTTAGATAATTTCTGACCTAAAATATGTCATTCTTATCTTTAATCCTCTTCACATAATGTAACTTTTTCTCTCTGGCTACTATTAAGATTTTCTTAACCGGTTTTACACACACTTTTTTTTTTTTTTTCTTTAAGATTTGTTTATTTGAGAGCAAGAGCAGGAATGGCAGGGAGGGGCAAAGGCAAGGCTCCCACTGCAGGGCTTGATACAGAGACCCTGACTCTTGACCTGAGCTGAAGGCAGATGCTTAACCTGCTAAGCCACCGAAGCGCCCTCTTGATAATGACGTATCTTGGTATAATTTTCTACATGACTCTTGTATTTGATTTAGTGAGCCCCTTGAGTTTGTGTTCAGAGTTTTTATCAAATTTGGGGATTTTTAAATTCATTATTTTTTGAAATATTCATTCTCTCCCTATTCTGCTTTGTGGATTCACTTGAAGTTGTCCCACAGCTTACTGGTGTTTTAAATTCTTTTCTGTCCTCTGTGTTTTATTTTGAATAGTTTTTATTGCTGTTTTCAAGTTTCCTAATTTTTTCTTTATCATGGCAGTTTTATTATAACTTACAAACAAAATATTGTTATAATAACTATTTTAGTGTTATTGCCTATCAGTTCTACCATCTGTGTCCTTTTGGGTTTATGTTGATTTTTAGGTTTTTTCCTTTGCCATTATATGTTTTATTTTACTGCATCTTTGTATGCTTAGTAACTTGTTTGGATGCCAGTCCTTGGAAATTTTATCTTTTCAGTGCTATGTATTTGTTTTTTGGTTGATATTCTTGAGCTTTCTTGGGAACAAAATTTAGTTATTTAGAAGCATTTGAGCCCTTTGAGCCTTCTTTTTTTCTTCTCAAGTTTCTTCTACAAAGAACCCCGGTAGCCTTTAATCTCAGGCTAATTTTTCCCAACTACTGAGACTGTACTCTTCTGAGTACTCTACACAGTGAATTACATTTTAATACTCTGACTTGTGGAAACAGCCCTGTGTGAATCCTGGAGATTATTTCCATTGTCTTTTTCTATCCTCTGGTAGTTTGCTTTGTTTTTTTGTTTTTGTTTTTATTTTTAAAGATTTTGTCAGAGGGAGAGAGAAGGAGAGAGAGCACAAGCAGGGGGAGCAGCAGGCAGAGGAAGAAGCAAGTTCCTTGCTGAGCAAGGAGCCCGATGTGGAACTCCATCCCAGAACCCTGGGATCATGACCTGAGTGGAAGGCAGATGATTAACTGACTGAGCCACCTAGGCATCCCTGGTGATTTGCTTTGTGCTTATGTGGATCAGTACTTAGCTGAAGACTCAAGAGGGACATTGTTCAGATCTCAGTATCTCTTTCTCTTTGCAGCGCTCTTCTGTCTGGTGTTCTAGACTTTTTACTCTTGCTGCCTTAGCCTACCTAGATCTGCGCTTCCTCAATTCGCAGAGATTTCTGGGTTCCACCAGGGCTTCCTCTCCCTGCAATGCAGCCCAGAAACTCCCCTAGTGTGTAAGCAAGGGCACTTGCAGGGCTTGCATCAATTCTCTCTCTCTTAAGGCTTACTGTCTTGAACTGCCTTATGTCCTATGTCTGAAAACTGTTGGTTCATGTATTGTGTCCTTTCTTATAGTTGTTTCAGGTGAGGCAGGAGGGAAAGTTGCTCCTACTACTCCATCTTCGTTGGAAGTACAAATCATAATTCATTTTTTAAAAAATTATATTTTAGTTGAGAAGATAGATGAGAAATCATTTCTGATAAAGAGAACAAGCTTTTGTGTCAATATTCAGTTAATGCTTGAATACTTACTGTTGCGTAAAATGCTGTGTGGTGTGTAATACACAGAAATATTATTAGACTTCTTAACACTTAGTCATTTGGAAAGACACATAAAAGAGTACAGGTCAGCGAATATATTACAATTCATATATGTAGTCTTCATAGCTGTGATTCTCTTTAACCTAAAGCAAACAATTACATGATTTCCCTTGAATTCCTTTCCCAAGGTTTTCTAGAATCTAATAGACCTGTAAATACAGTAGTCATTTATCTTCTTAGCTGAGGTAGTAATTTTACTAGTATTCCTGTAAAATATGTGTCCTGTAACATAAAATACTAGATCATCTCTTTTATGTTTAACCTGGCTCAGTAAATTAGACAGCATAGTACGTAATGCTAAAAAAAAGGGGGGGGGATATTTTTTCAAGAATAAAAAGAAAATGAAGATCTTTCTTATTTAGGGCCAGAAATGTCAAGAGAGATTGCTTGGGACATATGAATTTTTTTTTCTTAATTTTTATTTATTTATTTGACAGAGATCACAAGTAGGCAGAGAGGCAGGCAGGGAGAGGGAGAGAGAGAGGAGGAAGCAAGCCCCCTGCTTGAGCAGAGAGCCCTATACAGGGCTCGATCCAGGACCCTGAGATCATGACCTGAGCTGAAGGCAGAGGCTTTAACCCACTGAGCCACCCAGGCGCCCCGGGACATATGAAATTTTAAACCTCTTTTTCTCTAGTGGGATAAAGGCAATGTAATAAGCCTGAAAGAATGATTGTTAGAGTAACAATTTTGAGATACTATACTTCAGTTTCTACCTATATTACTTTGGAGTCTTTGTTAAAGTCTTTGGCACTCTTCATATTTAAAAGTGAGATCTTTATAAAATTCTTATAGAAGCATTTCAGTTAACAAATACAGTATAGAAGGATGAAAATAGCAAATCATCCTTAGAGCATCATAGTAATTGATGCTGCAAGCAGTATCCATGGATGACTACTGTAATAGTACGTAAAACTTTAAGGTCAAACAAATATTTGCATGCTCTCAAAGAACATATTTCAAAGCATTAATTGTTTTAATGGGAAAATTGGAGTTTATAGTGGAAAAAACTGGTGGATGTACCAGCTTAATGAAGATCAAGGTTAATATCACCTGTAATAAAACATACTATGATGATATGTACTCCTGGATATGTCCATCATACAGAATGCACTTGAGAAGGACATATTACCTCTGTAATGAAGTGGCTTTCAAAGTGCATAACCTCTCTCTAGTCATGAGAAAACACAAGACCCATTCACATGGCAGGACACTATGGTATATAGTTGCATCAGTATAACTAATGACATCATGTTGTCAAAGGCAAGGAAACACAGGTAAAGTCCCAGGTTGGAGAAGACCGAGGAAACATAAAACTAAAAGTAATGTGGATCCTGGAATAAAAAAAATAAAAAAGACATTTATGGAAAAACTGATGAAATCTGTATAAAGTTGTTTAGTTAACAACTAATTTCTTAGTTTTGGTACTTGTACTATGGTGATATAAGATGTTGCCACTAGGGGAAAGTGGAGCATATGGAAACTTGGTACTATTTCTCAAGTCTAAAATAATTTCTAAATAAAAAGTTTTTAAAACATGGTGACAATGTTTGGGGTCAGAGCTTATTACCATGTAATTAAATTAGTCTTTCTGTTGGCTAAGTACCTCCTTTTGATAGTGTGTGAAGTTCATTTCTCTTGAGCAATTTCAGTTTTTCACAGAAAATATATAGTTTCAAGGAGAGGACAGAGAGGTGGTTCTTAATATTTTTCAGTGGTAGCATTCTGTAAGCATGTTAAGGAAAGAAAGAGAAGGATTGAACTTACAGTTAAAACATGTTTTCATCCTTCAACTTTCAGGTCTGTGCCTCACCCTTTACCTGCGCTTTGGCTAAGTACCAAGATTTAGAGCCTATCCACTTGGGTTTTTTCTGGTATCTTACTGGAGGCACAAGGGCTGGGTATTCTCCATGATAACTGTGATAGGAAAACATCTTTGATCTATCTGGAACCTGTAGACTCTACTCTTCCATGCCTCAATTTGAGGTAGAAGTAATCATCTTACAGAGGTTTTGTTGTGATTAAGTGAAGTTTTATATATATGTGCATATGTATATATGTACCTGTGTAACATGTACACATGCATGTATACACATACATACACCTACACAGTGCTTTGAACAGTACTTACTCGTGCTTAGTTGTAGCAGGCTCACTGTATTAGACTATTCAGGCAGTGCACTGTTTGGCTAACTCCCAAGGAGTACGTATTCCCATGGACTACAGTGCAACCCAGTGGCTCTAAGTAGTATAATTCTGCTAGTGGGATTTTGTGATACAAAAGAGACATGTCTTGTCTCTTTGTATTAAACCATACCATGCTTTTTTAAAAAGGCAGTCTGACTTGAAAAAAAAATTAAGGAAATGGAAAAAACATTTTTTAATATCCCAGTTCTTATCTGCTACTTCTCATAGCATTCTAACCACTGAAGGTTTCTGACAGTCTTCTAGGTATTTTGGAGGTGGTTGTCTGTTGTCAGTGGTTGTCAGAAAAGGCATAAAACAATTTTATTCATATGTTTCAGAAATGTAAAGTTTAACATTAACTTTCAACATAATTCCATTAGTTTTAAAAATAACTGTTGTGTCATAAAATTTTTACCCTGTGCTGTAAGCAATTCATTGGTCAGTTTGTGTCAAGTAACACTCAAGTAATGGCAGTAAAATGAGTACACATTCATGTTATGGGCCTACTGTGTAAGGCAGCGAGTGTTCCAGGTCCTAAGGAGACAAAGAGACAAAATTTTCTGTTTTTATGGAGCTGATATGTTAGAGCATAGAAATAAATAAAATTAACTAAACAGAATAAATAAAATATACTATAAATTATATGTTGATAATATTGTGGAGAAACAATTGAAAAAGGAGATAGAAAGTGTCTAAGGAGTTGGGGAAAATGGTAGCATAATTTTCAATAGAAAAGAAAGGTAGTCCTCACTGAGATGACTGCGTAACAGAAGTTGGGTGGGATAAGAAGCCCAGATACATATCTAGGGGAATAGCATTCCTGGAGGAAAGAAGTGCAAAGGCCTGGAATAGAAGTGGGAAAGCAGTGTGGCAGGAAGACAGTAAGAGAAAGGGAAATGGTAGGAGATTTAAGATAAGGGTAAATGAATTAATGCTTTTGTGTTTTCACCTCTGTTCCCTTTGATCTGTAATGTTCTTTTATTTCTGAGCATCAAGTGGGTAAAGTATGTAAGAGTAGAAAAGTGATTATCTAACACATAGTAGATGCCTACTGAATGTTTATTGAATTAATTTATATGGCAAGATGTTTAGAAATATTTTAAAGGTCCTGTGTTCCCTTGCTAAAGGAATATTTTGCATTTTTAACTGCTTCATATAACATTTTTCTGATACTCCGCTATATTTAGTTTACAATTTCAGAGTATTTGCTACCTTTAATAATATTTGTTATTGAATAGACATTATCTTTAAATAACTTAAGCATCTATTTTATTAGCCCTAGTATTCATAATAGGATCTGGTTTTCTCTGAATCAGTAATTCACTTATATTATAGAACAAAGATTCACATTTTTATAAAAGTGAATAAATCACATTTAAGTCCTGGGTTTAGGTTGATTTCTTTAAAAGTCTTTACATTTTTCTCTTTATCATTTAGTTTGTTTCAAGTTATTTTAATTGAGGGGGTCCTTAATTTGTTTATATCAGAGTGGAACATGTTTAAGAAATTCTGTTTTTTTGAATTTGTTGAGACTTGTTTTGTGGCCTAATGTATGTAATCTATTCTGGAGAATGTTCCATGTGCTCTTGAAAAGAATGTGTACTCTGCTGTTTTAGGATGGAATGATCTCAGTCATTTCCTCCCAAGGAATATACTTACAGCAGAAGGTATCCCTGGTTTTCAAAAAGTTCACTGGTCCACTTTTAAGAATTTTAATACATCCATGTAGTTTAGCTGTCATTCTGCTGGCTGATGGTGTTAATATATATGAGAGTCTAAGATTTAATGTCAAGTGCTTAGGAGAACAAGAAAAAGTATACAAGGAGTGGATAGGCAAAGTATTTTAACATACTGTCTTAGATGGTTTCATGATCGCCAGGTAAGCCCTATCCTTTCATTTTCTGAAAAACTGTTCAAGTTTATAGAAAACTTTGCCCCCATCCTTTTTTTTTTGATTCATGCTTTCAATCAGTCTGAGAGATGATTCTGGGGTTGGGAATAATGAAGATGTGAACAGGGAGTCATAATGTTGAAACTGGATGTTCAGATCTTTATAGCATGATTTCCTTATTTTTCAAAGAGCAGAAGAATCCCATCGTTTATCATGTTCTGGTTGGACTCCTTTCTTATCGTTTGCTGGAGTTTGAACTTCAGAGCTATGGTGTCAACCCTGCTGTAGTATCTCAGGGGAGCTCCTAGTGTGGGGCTGGTGTCATGGCTCACCCTCCAACCTTTCCTTCTTCACTTCAGCCTCCAGCTCTGAGCTTTCCAATCCCCAGAGTAGCAAATGTTGAAAGAAGTTGCACAGGTAAGTATGTGGGTGGGGGGGAAATGGTACTGTCATCAGTATTTTGAGGGTGGATGTTGGGCCATTTACCAGTGAGTCATTTTGTTAGCTTAAAAATACAATGTCTTTGTCATATAACTATCATAAATTATTAAATAGAAGAGTCTAGTGTCCTAAGAAATAATTTTACTTTTTTATTAGATGTGAAACAGAAACCCTTAAACTGAATAAGCCATTAATATGATAATACAAAGGAAGGTTATTAAATTTTTTTTTTTTTAAACCAACTTCATATTTTTCCACAGTGTGTGGCAGGACCAGAAAATTTGTTTTCAGAAAAGAAGCTAAGAAAAAATGTTGGGGAAGGTGTAAATTCATGGACTTAAAATTTTGCTACATGTAGCTTGGTCTCAGAATGGGGCAAATTTTAGTTTCCTTCCACTAGCTTTAGACATGCTGTTCTTCTGTTTCTCAAGATTTTAGGCAAATGGCTGTATTTTTAAAATCTGCAGGAATAGAAACTTCAAATGTCTTTTTCTGTGAGGTCTAGACAGGAAGACTGGAACATTTCTACCATCTTGGGGTTTGAGATTAACAAAAATGAATGCAGGAGCAGTGAAGGCATTATGTCTGCTGCAGAAGTTCAGCAAAGATTTGTTGGATTAATAAGGTCACCAGAGTGTGTGTGTGTGTATGTGTGTGTGAAATTCTAACACTCCAGGCATTTTTCTCTTTGTCTGGTTTGTACTGGAAGTCATGATCTAACATTACAGATTTTTCCATCTTAATATATGGTTATTTGAAATAATTTTGTAGCAATGTAACCCTAGGTCTGTACTACTTTGCTTACTAATTAATACTGTTCTTTTAGGCTCTTGCTTCTCAGAAAGTCTTCAAAAATTGTTTCTTTCATTCTCCCAGACTGATCCTGTATAATTCTTATTCAAATGATTTCTACATTCTTTTGCACATAACAAGACATTCAAAATTATATTCGGGGAAAGGAGACTTAATACAGCCTATGGTTGCTAACATTTCTTCAGAGAAAGTGTGTCACACTCAAAGAGCTTGGAACACTGACTGTTTGGCACTTTAGGTAAAAATAGAGAATCCTCAGCAATTTACCCCCCTTGTTCTTCCCTTAAATTCTAGAATTGCTTTTGTTGTTTTTGTTTTAAATTTACTAAGAGCCTTGTAGAAATACATAGTCCCTTGACAAAGCAGACCCTACATCCAATTTCTTCTGGATTTCCCTTTCTCCCTTCCTCTTTATTAGACTGATCCTTTCTCTTAAGGTTTAAGATTAGTTTTAAGATACTATATTCCTTCTCATTTAAGAGTTTCCCTTATGCTTACAGGATTTGTTTTGTATCCTAAACATGCAGATCTTCTATTGTTGTATGTCCTTTTACTTGTACATGATAGATTTATATTCTAATATTTAAGGATGAAGTACTGTTTTTTAAATTTTTATGAACTATTATGTGATTTCTCAACACTAATAACTTAGTGCCCATAAGGCATACCAATTATAGTTGGTTCTTTAGTTGGTATATAATTGTGTATTTTCTTCTGTGGAGTAGCACATTTTGAGTTATTAGAGTTTTGTTTTAGGATATTGTATTTTTTAAAGCTTATATTTTGGTGGTTTAGTTTTGAATCTGTATAAGGCATATCGATACAGGTGATGTTAAGATTCTGGAAAATCACAAAATCTGTTTCTTCAAGTTGAGGCATACAGAACATATTCTCCCTAGATCAAAGTCAAACTGATGGGACATTTATAGACTCTTGGTAACACTTTTTAGAGAATTTGTTGATTTTGGGGTGCATTTTATTAAGAGATGGTGTGCATGGTTTGGGGGAATATCTGAGTTAAGCAGCTTCAGACAATAGATTTTAGTTCTAAAAAACCATTTTAGATGGTTTTTGAATTAAGAAGAGTGATGTGTTTTTTTTTTTTCTTTGCTTGCCCTCTCCATTTTTTTCTTGATTATGTGCTACCTTGGTCTTCTTGTTGAATGAGACCTCTTATAAAATATCTCTGTAATCCCTGGAAAGAACTCTGTGCCAGAATATTTACCTGGAAAAATAATGTTTATGGATATGTTCATATAAGCCCCTAGTTTTTTGCTGAATCCAGAGACATGTGTTCTCTGTGCTTCTACCTGTTCACTGCCTCTTCAGTATTCATTAATGCTTTCATTATTCGTTTATTGGGCATTCTGCGTTTGAAGTGAAGTGAATTGTTTTTATTTATTTATATGCTCTTGGTTCAAGTTGATGAATTTAGAAATTCTACCTCTAAAATTTATATAAACCTTCACTTTCTTAGATCCACCATAAGCAGATTCATAAACTTCATTATGTATTTGCCAGATTATAAATACAGTATTCTGGAACTGGTGGGACTTCATAAGAAATATGTTTCTTAGATGAGAAGAGAAAGATCATTTGTTGTTTTTCTAAAGATATTCAGATATGGAGTTCTTTGTTTTTTGAAAAGCTAGATTTTTTTTTCCAGTGTATGTATCCTTTCCTCCTTTACTTAAGCCCATTTCTTTTTTTTTTTTAATTGTTTTGTAGGAATGAAGTAAAATAAGGATTATTTATGGTAGTTGTGAAATGGGGTTGGTAGCTTAGAATCCCGTTAGCGAAAAATACTTCCAAAACAAAAATTCCTTGGGTTATAAATACTTCTAGGCTGTCATCTATATTTGATAAACGAATGTTCTGGTTTCACAAAGTTTGAGCAGTATCTCAGTGAGATTTGACCTGCCACTTTTCTCTGTAATGGGTGGTAATAAAAATACCAGATTATCTTCAGATATTATGGCTTTGCATGATTGGTTTCAATGTTGGTTGATTGTATCTTGATAAAGCTGGTAAATATTAATGGTAATTGTGATTTTTAATTAGTTTCTGATTACTTTGTAGACAGCAGAGAACTTGCGTGTATGTGAAGTGTTTGCTGATAGTGAATGTGGAATTGAGAGGGAAAGGCAAGGAAGAAGTCAAATTCTTTATTCAGCTATCAGAGTGAGTTAGTAAAAATCTCCATTAGGGAAACTGTAAGAAAGGACAGTCTGTTCACCTCCCCTCCAGGGCACCATATGACTTATATTTGGCACGTTTTATCCTTTATTATACAAGTTAGGAGCAAATTCTGTTGCTAGAAAAAGTCTTCATACTTTAAAGTTGTGAAATAGTTGATTTTATGGTGGGGCACATGTATCAGTGTGTTAACCGTAAAACCCCTGGCTGCATTAGAGAAGAGAATCCATAAGAAGTTGTTGCCATTAGGTATTTGTTCTTATTTGAACTCATTTAATAGATGTATTCTACACATTCAATGCTATAATGTCTATTTTAGTGGTTTATAAGGAAACTTAGAGATTTTATAATCCTCATTTCTTGAAAGATTAAATTTTGTTCACTGTATTTAGAAAGTACTTAAAAATATTAGTTGATTTGGAATATGGAAACTACTTTTTAATCGTTGTAATAGTATTCTTTTAAGCATAATTTTATCCTAAAATTAATGGAACTTTCTCTAAAATAGGTACAGTTTGGTAGTGAGTGGCTTTTGTTTCATGTACTTCTAGTCAGTTCATTTTCATTTTCCTGCTAAAGAGATTGTTTTGACTTGCACACATATTTTATTGTAACATTCTGTATATTTGTTGTTCACTGCAAAATAAGCACCCTTCCCTTTTTTACCCTTACTCCTTTTTTGCCTCGTGAAGCTTACAGTTTAGGGAGAACATACACATTAAACTATTAGTTGAATGTGTGAGAATATACTATAGTAGTTACAAAGGGGGAGCTGTAGCAGATTGCGTGGATTCATATCCCATCTCTGTCATTTATCAGATAATGGAACCTTGGGCACATCAGATATATGACCTTAGGCATGTTATCCAACTTCCCCATTTCTTATCTGAAAATGAGGAGTATACAAATAAATACTTGAGGATTATGTAAATCAATACATTTTTAAGAATTTAGGGTATATTGCCTGGCACATAGTAAGTGGTCAATGAAAGTTATTTTTTGTTACTGTATGATTGTAGTTTTGGTAAAGCATTTTCAGTGACTGTAAATCAGGAGCCCTAACTTAGTGTGAAAGTTTCAAGTGGGAGAAAGAACATTCTAAATAGAGGTAGCAGCATATACAAAAGCCCTGAGGTGGGAAAGATCTTGTGTTGGTGTGGTAGCAGTTTAGTGGTGACAGGGGACCTGTGGAGAGAGTTATGGTCAGATAATTTACATAGAACCTCATAAGCCTTAATATTATTTTAGGAAGGTGTTGAGGCATTTCAATCAGTAGCACTACAACAATTACATTTTTACTTTAAAAACTCACTTTGGTTAATGTGGTAGAGTCTATTTGAAGGGAATAAGAATTGGCTTAATAAATAAAGATCTGTTTGAAGGATATTGAAGATGCTAGTGCTAGGGAAAGATAGATAATGTCAATAAACATTTAAAGTCAGTCTAGTCAGCTTAAGGTTTAATTGTTGAAGATCATAGAAGGTACAGATGGCATTTTGCAGAGATTAACATGAATAGGAGTAACTCTGAATAACTCATATTAAGCTGAGGCATAAGTTTTGTTTGGTATTTTGAGATAATTACTGCCAAACAGTCACATTAAGGTCATGATCTCAGAAATCTTCATCTGTATCCTCTAGGTAGGAGAAATTAACAAGAGATGAGAGCAAGAGAGTGAGTCAGTGTAGTGGTTATTAACATGGCACCATAATAACTAGTTAGTCAAGGGAAGTCTGACTTAGTTCATCACCTAGATTTTTGTACCTGCTTTTCCTGCCTATACTGTTTCCCTCTTAATCTGGCATTGAAGTCTAGGCCTCCTTTTCCTTATCACCTATCACCATTCTTCTAGACTTCCTAGTCTTGTTACTTGGGCTTTTTCTCACTTCTCAGAACTTGTGCATGCTGTTACTTATTCCACAAGTTTGCTTCCATCTCCCACCCATGTACTTCAACTTTTAAATTTTTTAAATCTTTTTTAATCAAGTCTTTGTTCAGACATTAGTTTTTTTAAATACCATGTTATAGTCAGTTTTCCTCAGACACAGATATTCCCTTATTTGTGTTCTTAAAGTACCTGTGCAGATTTTCATATTGTAATTGTTTATTTGCAGATAGGTTTCTTAGCTAGACTGTGACATTGTTCAAGACTTGGAACTGTTACTTATTCAGCTTTTGTATTCACTACCATATTAAAAAAAAAAAAGATTTTATTTATTTGAGAAAGAGAAAGAGCATGTGGGGTGCAGGGGGAGAGGGAGAAGCGGGCTCCCCGCTGAGCAGGACCCCCCCCCCAACATGGGGCTCCATCCCAGGACCCTGGGACCACGACCTGAGGTGAAGGCAGATGCTTAACTGACTGAGCTGACGTACCCCACATTATCACAATTTTTGGCATAATTCATATAGTATTTTCTTAGTATGTTCATTGAAATGTGAAAGCAGACCAGTCAGGAGACTAAAACAAACTAGTTCAGAGCTTAAACTAAGATGATGGTAGGAAGAATGGCAAAAACAGATGTGAAAGCCATTTTGAAGAAAGGATAGAACTTGGATGTACAGAACAAAGCAAGAGAAAGTAACTTGGAAAATCAGTTTTAAATATTAACTGATTTAGTTTATTAATTATACTTCTCAGGTAGAAATGTTTAGAGGTACTTTAAAATTTGCTGCTAGAACCTTGAGTTACACCTGGAGATAGATTTTGAAACCAACCTACATTTGTTTGCTATCAGGAAAAGGACCACTCTGCCATGGATGTGTTTCTGTCCCTGGGAATAGGATTCCATGCCTGGGCCAGCATTTGCCAGCAGTATAGACAATAAATGATTTCAGAGTAAGTTCCTCTCCAGAGGCCTTGCTGAAGGAAATAATGTGTAAGATTAAATATCATCCTGCCTTGGATATGATATGAGTCTATTTTTTACCCTTTTATATGTGTTTTTTTCTGTATATGTATATACACATATATACACATATATTTTCAAGTTTTCATTTATAAAGTGTCCTACTTTTGTTTCTCTGACTTTCTATAAAGCTCCAGGCTTTGCTTTTCGTTCCTTGTTCTTTAATTGTCATCCGTTCCACCTGGAGCCTCTTTACTAATCTTTGAAGTTACTCGTTTAGATCATCGTAAGTTTGGGGTTTTGCACATTCTTTTTGGTGATTATTCTGATTTACTGCATTTGAGCTTGAAGTACTGGACCTTAGGAATTCATTGCTAGTCCAAATTAAATTATGAAGAAGTATACTGGAAAATCCAGCCAACTTGGTGCTTCCATTCTGCCTATCACTTTAATCCCCCTCTCTCTACTACTTCATTTTGAGACCAAGTCTTTTGCGGGGTTGAGGGGTGGCATTTGGGGGGTTTAGACTGATAGAAAGGATTAGTGTAAGCTAACCTATGTGTATGCTTTCTGATTAGAGTTTGTAGAATCAAAGGAAAGATAAAATGTCTTTATTAAATGTTTTAGATCTGTGTTCAAAAAAAGCTTAAGAAACTGCTTTTGGTGTATACATATGTCATATCATATTTTTTCTTGGTAAAATCTCACGTTTTACTCTTCCATTGTTATAACATCGGGTATAAAAGTCAAGAGAGGATGTGTCAGTTAACAAAATAGATGTAAGCCCTTGCTATGTTTGCTTGAAAAAAGCTGACAAATTACATATACCAAAGATACTATGGTATATATAATGTAAAATGTAGTATGATTTTATTTGAAATCTAAAAAAAATTTTCGTTTACCAAGTTGACCTCACTATATTTGGTATTACCAGTAATTTCAATATACTGTTGATATATCCTCTTAGAAATTGATAAAAATTGATTTCTAGATTCCTTTGATTCCTACTTATTCTCTTCTAGGAGATAATGTGAAGGCCTTACCCTTTGGTATCATCCATTCATCCATCCATTAGTGTGAGGTCTCTCTCAAAATAGATCCTTTTCTAACCATGTCTCACCGCGTCTTGTAGTCTAAGCTACTGTCCTTTCTCACTGCCTGCTTTTCCCTTACTCTTGCTTCCTCTTTTGTCCATTAGCTATAGAATAACTGCAATGGTTAAAAAATAAGATACCTGCCAAATTATGTTCCTGAAACTATCCCCAAGCCCTTTTGACTTCTAGCTCACATAGAATAAAATCCAAAAGTTCCCTAGGGCCTGCAAGGCACAACATGATTTGGGACCACCTTCAGTTTCTCCCATTCTCTCTTAAGTTCCTACTGCTTGAGTCACACCACTAAGGATCTTGATGTTGCCTGTCTGTTGAATGCTCTTCCCACAGGTCTTTGCCTAGTTGGTTCCCTTACTTCTCTGCCTGATTATTATCTTCATAGTTTCATCTTTCATGGCTAGTCTACAATGCTTTTCTTACCCCATTGCATCATTCTGTGTGGAATTAAAAATGGAATAAACTAGCTTTTGTAAGAAACTTACTATGTTGTTCTGTCCTTTCCTTTTTTCTTTCCTTCCTTTCCTTTTCTTTTTTCCTGTTTTCCTTTTTCTTCCTTTTTTGCCCTGGATCAGATAATTCTTTGTTTCGTCTTAGAACCCATTCCTGGACTTGTGTTGCATTTGGAGCATAGAATATGAACACTTTTTTTTTCCCGAAGTCACATAAGAATAATTAGTATTTTCACTGATATGTAATTTCTTTGTTGAAGCACACAAAACAAAAATGAAATTCTGCATATTTGTGTTTTCTCCTTCTCTCCCCTCCTCCCTCCTTTCCTCTCTCCGTCTCGTTCTCTCCCTCTCTCTCTCTCTCTCTCTCTCACTCTCTCACAGACATACACAGAGCAGTGAAAATCTCATGTAGGAAAATCTCGTATTCATGAACATTTCTGCCTTCCTTTGAGACATTACTTATGTTTAGTTTTACTTGCAAACAGTGAAGCCTCTTATACAATATTAGTACGAAATTTTCTATTCAATATACTTAATTGTAATTTTGGAATTCTGGGAGTCTATAATTGGTTTTGATGATAAATGTTATACCAGAATTGTCAAACGAGGAGTTTGCTTTATATGCATTGAGTTGATTTATGTGTGTATGATTTGATGAGAGGTAACCATGAATATTCTAGGTAACATGACATTTCCCCATGTTTATCCTTAGAATTCAGTAATAATGGTCCTTTAAAGAGAATTAAATGTATTCTTAACTTTTTCAAAATAAACTTTTAAAATCTCATCTGTGAAGAGTCTTAATTTGTAGACTAAAGTGCTTTTTTTCACTGTTAACTTTTCTGCAATAAAACTCCCTAAAAAAAAACACTTCTTTTTCCTGTTAAGGGATACTTATGGGTTTGGTGGATAGGCATATAGGATTCTACTCTCTGAAATTACATTCAGAATTACAGAAGAATTTTTATGGGATTTACCAGGGAGTCTACTACTAAAAAAGATTAAGTATATTCTAGCAAAATAATAAACACTTTAAAAATAACTTTCTGTATTTCAGACCTAAGGAGATTAATATCCCCAAAGCGTACAGCAAGTACGTACAGCAAGTCTAAGCTGTCATCAGACCATTGTTGATATTTAACTTAAAAATTTTCTCTCAGACCCTCAAAAGGATGAATAGTTAAATATTTGTTCTTAAGAACTTAACAGGGACCTTAAGATATAAAAGCAATTATTAAATAGCCTGATGCTTTCAACAAACTTGCATGTCAAATTTGGTCATTAAAGACTGTAGCTTATCAGTTCACCATGTCTACCGATAAACAGTAGTAACTAGACGGTCTTATTTTGAAATGAGAAATAAAAGTAATTGTTTGTTTCTTAGTGATAATTGAAGAAAATACCCTTTTTCACAATGAGTGTATAAGACAGATGTCAAATTTGATGTGAGTTTTTCCCCCAAATTTTTGTGAAAAGATGTAGTCACCATGTATTCAAGTCTTTATAGATGTCTTCCATCATGACATTTCACTTTACTTTGCACTACAAAGTGCCATTGTTGGGAGACACATTGACCATAAATAACATAGTCAGTTGATAGTTTTGGAAACTTTATTAAGAGGTCATCCTAAGGAAGAAAATTAGCATGGGCTGCCTCCCTGGCTGAATTAGTAGAACATGCATTTTTGATCACAGGGTCGTGAGTTTGAGCCTCACCTTGGGTGGAGAGATTGCCTAAATAAAAGAAGCGTTAAGACCATTTTCTAGTATTGCCTTAAAAAAAATTAGTATAGATTTAGTAATTATTTGCATTGGTGTGGGCTCAAAATTATTAGTGTCAGATGTGGGAAAGATTGAAAAGCAAAAGAGGAATAAGCAGGTTACATAATAGAAATCATAAATTTACACCAAGATGATAAACATCACTGTTATGAGTGGGTGCTTGTAGCTTGAGATAAAGTTTTTAGTCTGCCATTATATGTTGACTCAAAAAGTGCTGTATCTCAATAAACTTAAATTGTCAGTGAAGATGATACGCTCTGAAAAACAGATCATTTACAAAAGACATAGTGATATCAAAGATACATGTGAAGATTTTAAATAATTAAACCCAAAGTTAATTTTTAAAATTTTCTGTGGGAAAATTTTATTTGAGGTTGCAAATTCTCAAGAATAACTGGTATATATTTCTTTAAAGTAAGAGGAATTATTGCATATGATAGGCTTTATTAAGTTTCTTCTCTTGCTTTTAGAGCCTGGAAGCAAAAATTTAATGTTATATCCTTATAGTTAGTTAGATTTATGACTTTTTCACATGACCCATTATTAGCCCTTCCTTAGTTGATCTGTTTATCTTAGTATTGTTTTCCTTCATTTTCTGTTTTCCACATAGGAATTTCGTAAAGCTTGACATTTTCCAAAATATTACTCTTGATAAAAGCAATATTTTTGTTTAGGTGACAAACAGCATGTTTGGTGCTTCAAGAAAGAAGTTTGTAGAGGGGGTCGACAGTGACTACCATGACGAAAACATGTACTACAGCCAGTCTTCTATGTTTCCACATCGGTCAGAAAAAGATGTAAGTTAATCAGTTATATTGTGTTTATGCAGCAGTAAATGTTTCTTTGTGGTTCTGGAAAAGCAGTATATGAATTGCAGAATACCATGTTTGGTCGAGTGACTGTGTTATAGGCACAGTGCTAGGCCCTGGGGATACAAAAATGATGAGCTTACATTTTAATGGGAGATAAAATGTCCTGTGATTCTGAAGTTGGGATATGGCAAAACTGGAAGCCCTAAAAGACAAGAGGTAAACATGGTATTACATCTAGGTCATCAGTTGTTTTTCTTAACTTGCTATTTTTATATTAAGTAGGCACATAGAGTAGAAAGCAGATTTGCAAAATTTAAAGATATAATGGCAAAATTAAATGAAACTTTACAGTTGCTATGGAACCTTCAAGCTGTAAGCATAAACTTTAGTTAGTAAGAGCATCTCCTGTTCAGCTGTAGGAATGCTACTACAGAAACATTTTTGAAGAACTATATTCAGAACATTGAAGCTGTTATATTATAGAGGTGTGGATTAAATGCCTTGGAAGGCTGGTAGTTCTGTAATCCCATTTGGAATGAGGATTTAACACAGCCAAGTCATAATTAGCAAATTGATAAAATATTTTTAAATAAATTGTTATTTTCAAATTCTTGTAAGCCTTTTTAAATATACATATGTATACATATATACATAATATACTGTAGTAGTCAAACCAGTTACATTTTTGTACTTTGTATCCACACACCTTTTTTCTCCTTTGAACCCTTTTTAAAACTTGCTATTCCTAATTTCCCTACCTGTGTAACAATCTATTCTAGTTATTAGGCTATTGAGATTCTTACTTATGTTTAAAGCATTTATAAAATTCTAAAATATGTAACAAATGCTCTCATTTTTCATTAAAGTTGATCATTAGTAAATCACTTCCTCTGTTTTAGAATTCACAGATTGGCTTAATTTAGATTTAGGATTTTGGTGAATTTTTTTCTCCTGTTGTGCTATTGCTCCCCTTTATTTTTATTTGAAAATTATTTCATTTTGTCAATAATGTATCAGTTATGTTATTAGGGCTCTTTTCAAAATATGTGGTGACTTTATAATTAGTGTGCAGTTTAATAGCTCCTTGAATAATGTCATCTAATTAATTTTCTGTTGCTTTACTTACCATATAGCTCTTTGTTCTTGGATGTAAATTATAATTGAATTTGTTTTTACTGAAGTTTCTATGTTTATTTATTCCCATGTTGATATTCTAGTTAAAGAATGTCATGTTGCTTGTAAAAACTATAAAACTAATCCATGCGTGTATTACTGTGATTGTATAGTACACATAGTTAAGTATACA
Source organism: Mustela nigripes (assembly GCF_022355385.1). Taxonomy (NCBI): domain Eukaryota; kingdom Metazoa; phylum Chordata; class Mammalia; order Carnivora; family Mustelidae; genus Mustela; species Mustela nigripes. The sequence goes on along the minus strand of NC_081562.1, from coordinate 46,820,817 downwards.
CATAGTATAGTACACATATAGTTAAGTTTGATGGGAAAAATGGTAGCGTAATATTACTTATTGATGAAAAGTACTCATTCTGATTAGGAAGATACAAAGCTTTCAAACTGAAATCTGGAATAAAGTATGTACAGAGAATGACAGAGATGTCTGTCTTCTAGAGAGCAGAAATACTCTTTATCAGAGGTTTTTAGTCAGAATGATTAAATACACTTATATATGTTGGTTATCATTTCTGTTTAGTTGTCATGAAAATAACACAGGATGATTTTCTTTACTAAACTTTTTAAATTAAGAAGGTAGTAAGACATAGAGATTAAGAATTTAGGGTCTAAAGCCTTACCCTTATGTGTATGGACCTTCGCTGGGCCTGTTGGCAAGAACACCAAGCCTCAGCCTTTTCTTCTTTAAGCAGGGAATAATAATAAATAGCTACTTAAAAATTTCTGCTGCTGCTGATACCTTTTTTGTAACAAAATAGTATAGGAACAGTATTGCAAATTTTAGAAAACATGCATGAGAAGGGAGAAGAAAAATTACCCTTAATTTTGCTGATCAGAAATAGTTTACTACTAAAATTTTAACTTAATACTTTAAATATTTTTATTTTAAAAATGTTATGTAAATCTCTGGAACATGTCCGCATATTTTCCACAAAAAAGTTTATACCAGTTTCTACTTTCATCAGCTATTACCTTTAAGTCTTTGCAATATACAAAAAAAGGCTTATTGTTTTAAAATACGTTAAGATGGGTCCCTGGATAGTCAGTGGTTAAGCATCCACCCTTGATTTTGGCTCAGGTCATGATCTTGGGGTCATGAGTTGGAGCCCTGCATGGGGTTCCATGCTAGGCATGGAACCTGCTTAGAGAGTCTCTCTCTCCCTTTCCCTCTGCCCCTCCCCACCTTAAAAAGTATGTAAAGATGTTGTTAAATTTACGCACACTAAGTAATGTATCTTTTCCATGTAGTTACTGGCCAGTTGTATTTCTTCCTTTGTGGATTACCTATTTTTGTGCCATTTTGTTTTCTCTTGATAGGGTAAGTCTTGTTTATTTGTTAGTGTTTTCTATAAATTAATGGTCTCTTGTACTTTGTTACAAATATTTTCCCAGGTTTTTCTGCCTATAGTTTAGTGAGTGGTTCTTTAATATAAAAATATTTATCATTCTTACTAAATTTGACTCATCAGTCTTTTTATATTTGTGGTTTCTGTTTTTGAGATCATACTTAGACTTTTTCCATCTATTTTCTTCTAAGCGTTTTTGTGCCTCATTCTTCAGATATAACTTAGTAGTAAAATTTCTGCCTTAGAAATGTATTTTGGTTGGGGTGCCTGGGTGGCTCATTTGGTTGATTAAACATTTGACTCTTGATTTTGGCTTAGGTCATGATCTCAGGGTTGTGAAATTGAGCCCTGTGTGGGGCGATGTTTTGGGTGTGGAGCCTGCTTAAGATTCTCTCTCTCCCTCTGCCCCTCCCCCACCAACAATCTCTCTCTGTCTCTCTCTTCTCTCAAAAAAAAAAGGGGGGGGGTATTTTGGTTTAAGGTGTGAATATAGTGGTGCCCAGTTCTCTTCCCTGTATTCTTCCCCCACTTTCTCAGTGAGCATGTCCAATATCTAATTGTCCCAACATCAGTTACAATTTAGATCACAGGTTAGAAAACTTTTCCATAAGGGACCAGATAATAGTATATTATGTGGGTATTTATATAACCATTTAAAAAGTAACAAAAAGACCTACATGTACCTACAAATACAAGCAGTGTGCTAGGTTTGGCCTGTAGGAAGTAATTTGCTCACCCTTGAGTTAGAGCATTCATTTAAGGCTAATTGAAATCCTCCCTTAATATATTTTAATGTCATGTATTCTTGGGCCTGTTTCCCAACTCTTTTGTTCTGTTTCTCATACTGATTCTATGGCAGAACTACAACATAGTTGAATTGCTGTTGCTTTATAGACTGTTCACATCTTAGGTAAGGTCTTTCACGTCCTTTATAAACATTTATATTGCTGATTTCCTTTTTTCAGAAGTCTAGGTCTCCTATTTCTGTTCTTTATGCTTTTTTAATAAGTAGGATTTTATTTTTGTTACTTTTTTCTGATTTGTTTTTTATTGATATAGAGAATACCTTTTGTGTGTGTTTAGTTTATAACCAACTACCTAACAAAACTCTTAACTAGTTTTTGTTGAATGGGAACAGGAACATGGGCTCTGTAGGTCCTGCTGTTTGATTTTATATCTCATTCGCATGATGTACTAGCTAGCTGTCCTTGGGGAAGTTACTCAGTCTCTATGTTTCAGTTTTTTCATCTATAAAATAGGAATAATAGTATGTGACTCATGGCTGGTTATAACTGTATGCAAAACTTTTAGAAGACCAGATAGTAAATATTAAGTAAATTTTGCTACTAATATGTAGCAAATAATAGTAATAAATTTTGCTATTAATATGTAGAAAATAAGTAGTAATAATAATATTACTCCATTTGATTCTTTTGTGTTTTTTTAACATAGTTATATATATCATCTGCAGATAGCAATTATTTTATGATAAAAACAATTGAAGAGAAAGTTTTTAAACATAAATGACTGGGATAATTTTGTAATTTTTTTTTCTCTGGGAACAGTGAGAAAATAATTTCAAATTCTAATTTATGTTAAAGAAAAACTGGCCAGTGATTCGGTCTTTAAGCCACTTACAAACAAAATCCTGATTTACCTTATCCATAAAGTATAAAATATAATTCTATCATATGCATGGTTGTAAAAGTATTTGGGAAGCTGTTCTTTATGTGACTCTATTAATTAAATTATGAAATAGTTTTTCAGGACTACTTCCCTTTCCAAGGCCTTTTATATCAAGAGATACCTGTATATATTTGTATCTTTCTATAGAATGCTGAATTTACTATTTGAAATGTACAGTTAGTTTTATAAATACTACAAATATGTTATTTAAATGTTTTTCAAGATTAAATAAATCATAGGCAGATACAGACTTGATTTCCTTTTTATCATAATTACTTTCTTTTGGGGGACATTATAGAAAATTAAAAGCATTCATATAAGATGTTAATAGACAATTCTGGGGGGATTATATAATTTAAGCATCTTAAGAGTTATTTAAGTATATTTGTATTTTAATTGCTAACATTTTAAAGTCCTGTGAGTCTGTGCACTCACTTGATTCTTAGGCATAATCATTTTAAAGGCACAAACTTTTTCCTTGTTTTTATATATGCTGTAAAGGCATAAAATGTGACACCTTTTCCTTACATTCAAAAAAACTCATTAAACTGGTAAGAGTAGACCACTTCCTTCTTTTGACAAATAGCAACATTCTGAATGCATACCTAGCTTTTTTTTTTTTTTTTTTTTTTTTTTTTTTTTTTTTTTTTGGCAGAGAGGCAGGAAAGGGGGGAGGGAGCAGGCTCCCCACTGAGCAGAGAGCCCTATGCGGGGCTTGATCCCAGGACCCTGAGATCATGACCTATGCCTGAGGCAGAGGTTTAACCCGCTGAGCCACTGAGGCGCCCCACATACCTAGCTTTCGTACTTGTTAGCCTATAACAGTTATGGCTGCTAGGATTTCTTTCAGGACAATTAATAACCAATATTTTATAATGCGGATCTGTTATAAAATAAGGATACTTTTTTTCACCATTATTGTCCTTGGCGTGATTAGTATTTAACTGCATTTTGGGAGTCCAGGCTTGGCTGACGCTCCAGTTCATTGAATTCACATTCCTTTCTGCATGAAGACCTTGGCACAGTTTTCCTCTTTGTTTTTCAGATCTTCACATGGTTCTCTCTCATTATATCCATGTACCTGCTAAAATACCTTCTCTAAGAAACCTTCTTTCTTTTCCTAAGTAGCCTCATATATACTATGAATATTACGTCCACTGTATCCTTCTAAATTCTTTCTTGCATTTTTACAGTCATCACACCTCTTCACCTAAAAGTATGTGTTCATCAGTTGTTTATTATCCTCTCTACTCCACTAGGATTTAAGTTTAACAAGGGCAAGGTCTTTGCCTGTCTGGTTTACTGATATGTTCTTAGAACTTATATATAATAATGTGCAGGAAATAGGGAATCTGTTAAAGGGAGGGAAGGGAGTTGATATTGAAATATAACAGTTAAGATTATTTGTAGATGATATTATTTACGTAAAAAACTAAAAAATCACCTTTAAAATTAGAAAATATGGGGGCACTTGGGTGGCTCAGTTAAGCGTCTGCCTTTGGCTCAGGGTTCCCGCATTAGGCTCTCTGCTTAACAGGGATCCTGCTTCTTTCTTCTCCTCCCTCTCTGCCTGCCACTCTACCTGCTGTGCTCTCTCTGTGTCAGATAAATAAATCTTTAAAAAATGAATGTATATAAATGTGGAGATTTTTATGACCGTGATAACCTAATAGAGTTAAATGTAAGTAAATCAGACTATACTCTAAAGATACTGGAATTAAATGTCAAATCGTTTGAAGGGAATCTTCTAAAAACCTTTGAAATTCATTGACATTCACAAAATCTTCAAGCTCCGTATTTAAAGACAAAAGCCTTTTTATAAAAAACGATATACTTAAAAGATCTATCAGATTGTGATATATGTACAAAAAGAATCATAAAATGTTTCATCTCAATAATAACTAAAAATTCATAGTTAGAAAATGATACTTTCTGTTATACTAGAAAGGCGCCTTTTTTTCCTATTTTTTTTTAAGATTTTATTTATTTATTTGACGGACAGAGATCACAAGTAGGCAGAGAGGCAGGCAGAGAGAGAGGAAGGGAAGCAGGCTCTTCACTGAGCAGAGAGCCCAATTCGAGACTTGATCCCAGGATCCTGGGATCATGACCTGAGCCTAAGGCAGAGGCTTTAACACTCTGAGCCACCCAGGCGCCCCAGGAGGTGCTTTTTTCATGGAAGAATAGCCGCTCTCTGAGAGGTCATTGAAGCAATTGCTGGGGAACTATAATTAATGCAGACTTTCTAAAACAGTTTAGAAATGAGTACTGAAAACCTTTTAAAAATGTGAACATTTCTTCATTCATATGCCTTGCTATATATTGAGCTCTAACCTAAAACTTAGACAATATAATATAAAGATGTTCATGGTCATATTTTGAATTTGAATGTTAAATGCTCAATAGGAATTAATTACATTGACTATTTCAGCTTGTAGTACACTTTTTTAAAATGCTCTTTTTAAAACTTAATGTTTTAATCAGAATTATTTGAAATACTGAGTTAAACCCATAGTTTATTTTTATCTGATTCATAAGGTACAAGGTCCTATGACTTGCTGTTTATCTGACTGTTCCTGCCTTCTTTTCTCCTTTCTTTTGTTCTTTTTAATGTATTGTCTTCTTATAGTCTTTCTTTGTGTGTCGGTTAGATGTCATTGTGATGAGTGGTTTCATTTTTTAAACCATACTATTTTTAATTTTAAAATGTTCTTCAGATTCTGTCCTAGGTTTAGAACTTCTTTTCCTTTGTGGGTTTTTTTTTCCCCCCTCCCTGTTTGTATATATGTTATAGTCGAAGTTATACTTTGTTATTTTTGTTCTGGATTAACAACAGAATTTAGAATTATGTTATTACCACACCTTTAAGTAATATGATCAATGAATTGTTTAAAGGTTATTTAAAAACTTCATTTTTTAATTGCTTTTGTGGTCAGGGAACTTTTATTTAACCAAACTTTCTTGTATTTTGAAGTAATTTGTTATTGAGAAAATACTTTCTTGACTAGACTGATTTTAATGTTTCCAAAATCTGTTTTAGGATTGAAGGTACATTTATTGGAGGGAATGATTGAGAAATGGTCTCTATTAGAAAGCACAGAATAATTGATACCTTTGTGGTGTTAATGGTTTCAGGGCAGGACCCATATTTGCTTATTAAGTTTTCAAATATATATATATATATATACATTTTAAACTTTTTTTGGTCATGGATTTCAGAGTTGTATCTAGTAACAGTGGAAATAATTTTTTAAATAGTTTCTAACTTACTAACTTTTCTTAACATTCTATGTAGTAAACCAAGGGTAAGTGGGCTTTTTGTTGGGTCATCATGGAATCATCATGAATCATGAATCACATTACTGTTTCTTCTAGTTGCTTCTTGGTTTTTGTTGTTGTCTGACTACAGTTTATTTTATAGACTGCTTGAGAACTGAGGAAGAGTGTAATTGAAATGATGGGAACATAGTATCCTTGGTGGTTTCAGCGTTCTACTAATTATGTAACATTTAATTCTTTTCTGCCATTTCCCCCATCTACGATCACAAGCTCTGCTTATTTTACCTGAAATTTGTGATGATGAATTTCTTTCTTTAGTTTCTTAGACAAAAATTAGTATAAATGTAGGATACTATGCGGTAAATTCCCCAGAGGTTGAATGACCCTTTGACTGCTGTTAAAAGAAGTCCTCCTTTGGGAGGAAAATTAGGTTGTTAGTGAGGCTGCTACCATATAGTGAGCACATACTATGTGCTATAGCTTATTTCATTTAATCTTCACTTCAGCTCTATTTGGTAGGTAGTATTTTTTCCATCTTAACAGGAAAGAAACAGAGGCCTGGCTCTCCCATAGGTAAGTGTCAGAACCAGGATTCAGACCTAGATTTTTTTTTTTTTTAACTCCAAAACTGAGCTTATATTGCATTCCTACTGTAATGTGTCTCTTGATCTAAGACTTTGATATTTCTCTAAGAAATTAATCTTTATATTAACTTTTAGTATGTAAATATGTAAGTTTTCTGTTGTCTGTTCACTGTAGTTATTGCTGTGCCATGGTACATTTCTTGTGCATTTTCTTTGCCCTCTCAAATAGCATTTATATCCCATTCACATTCCTTCATTGTGCGTTAAATATATTTTTAGCACTGACATATTTCATGAAGCATGCTTTCAGTGTTTCAAAATTATATACCATTAGGAACTGGTTTAATAAGAAATTATATATTTTGCATTTTTTACATGTTTTGAGGCAGTCATTTTAACATCCGTTTGCAGAACTGATTAATGCTTATTTTACATGGATGCTTTGAAGGCTATAAACTCTGAAGTTTAACAAACTACTTTCATATTCCTTTAAAGTATTGTTCACTAACCTTCTCATGTACTCTCACACATAGAGAAAATGATAGTAGTTATTATGTCACACTGGTAAATGGGTCACTCTGCTGCTCTTGATCAGCAGTACTTGGCCCAGGGAGCCATGCCCTCCCTCTCTACCTTCGTGTTGTGCCCCCCTCTCTTAGCTTCCTAGCGCTGAGAGGGTTGTTATCTTGGCACACTCGTAACTCCTTGTAGATATATAACCTTTGAGAGAAAGTAGACTAAAATATCTGTTCTTTGGACTTACATATTCAGTAAACATAAATTTCTGAGAAAATTAAAATTTTAAGTGGTCCATTCTAAAATCTGCACATTGTGGATCATTCTAAAACATACAGTCATTTGCCAGTCTCTTTTAGAAACTGCTGTTTTACTTTCTTTGTAACTTAACAATAATAATAATATCATGATTTTAAGTGTTTTATATAAACCTTTTGCCTTCTGTCACTAACTAAAGCTTTACTGTATATTATACATTTTCTTTGATCTTGTTTTTGCAATGGAAATGAGTCTTAAGGTGCTTGAGATATTTCCAGTTATGTGGTTAACAGTAATGATGATTGTACCTAACAAAAGAACTTGATCAGGCATTAAATGTGTATTCTTTTAGTTTAATTGTTTAGATTGTGTACCCTCTGTATTTGAAAAGGAATATTTACAAGGTTTGATGCTTCTTTAGAAAGTTTGTTACTTTATTTAAATACTGCTAGTTTTAAAGTAGTGTTACTTGGCCCTACCTCAGAAGAGTGATTTCTATCATTTGTTAGAACCACTGTTTTTTAAAACAACAACTTAGAATTTTGACATGAAAACCTCTCATTTGAATATTTCTCCTTCTGTTTTTTCGATGGTCAATGTCAGCACAATTCTTCACTGGAAACCAAAGTGGCCCCTGAGAGTTCCCTGTCGGGTGATTCTTACCCTCCTCTTTTTCCCTATACGTCAGCCATTTCAGCAGGTCTTGAAATACTGTTGCTTCTACCCCCAGAAGGCCCCTCTTTTGTAGTTCCACCTCTGCTGTTCTGGTTTAGTATCTTCCTGTTTCCATCCAGTTTTGCTTTGGAATTAACTCTCTAAAGCACAGCCAGATCAGGTCACTTCTTTCCTTAATACTGCTTTTTTCTTTTTATTGCCATAGTTGGTAGTCATCTGCCCTTTACATCTGGCCCCAGCATACTCTTTTTTCTCTCTCATTCTTCTGTGTATGTCCACATGTGCATAGCGGTGTATGCCTCATCTCCTCTCACTAATTACCTGTTATGAAATCACTAATTTTTCTTATTTTGTTTGTATTCTAATCATGTCACTAACTTTTATCACACTACATTCACCGCATGTTCTCAGCCTGGAAGATTCCTTATCAGATGTTACTGCTCTGTAAAATATTTCAGTTACCTCACCCTTGTTTAGAATTATTTTGATACTTAGATTATTGTGATACTTCAGATGATTTACCTCATTGTGCCTTAGAGTATAATTAGGTACATAATTCATTCTTTTCATCTATAGGGTATGAAAATTTTGATGACATGGCCTAAGTCTTTAGTTAAATTGTCTTGGTGGTTACTTAATATAAGAGAGTACTTAAACATGTATTTGCATGTATGTGCTTTAGTTTAACTCAATTTAAGTATCTACTTTGTCTGTAGCACTGCACTTGCAGTGCCAGTGTCTTTGAGGAAATAAAAAATATAGGTAACGTGTTCCATGAATATAACATGTCATCAAAAAAAAAAATGTGTATTCTATTAGGAAAAAAGGTACTGATGCAATAAATTGAAAGGCACTGTTAAGAAGTCCATGAAAGGGCACTTGGGTGGCTCAGTTGGTTAAGCAACTGCCTTCGGTCATGATCTAGAGTCATGATCTAGAGGTCAGGATCTAGTCCCGCATCAGGCTCCCTGCTCGGCAGTGGGTCTGCTTCTCCCTCTGACCTCTTCCCTCTCGTGCTCTCTCCTTTCATTCTTTAAAAAAAAAAAAAAAAAAGTCCATGAAAGGGGCACCTTGGTGGCTCAGTGGGTTAAGCCCCTGCCCCTGCCTAAGATCAGGTCATGATCTTAGGGTCCTTGGGTCAAGCTCCGCATTGGGTGCTCTGCTTAGCAGGGAACCTGGCCGCTCCCTCCCACCCCCCGCCTGTCTCTCTGCCTCTCTGCCTACTTGGATCTCTGTCAAATAAATAAATAAAATATTTAAAAATAAAAAATAAAATAAAACATTTTTTTAAAAAGTCCATGAAAGTCACACTAACAGTATACATTATATACCAAGTCTGTATATTTTTGTAAGTAATTTTGACTTGTCCTTTGGTATTTTGTCATCTCTCCATTTATTATATGATTGTATGTTTTGTTAGATTTTTCTACCCATTTTATACATAAACTATTTGTATATATAAATGTTGGGTAATATTTTTATAAATCAAAACTCGTCTATTCAGGTAATTTTATTTTCAACTTTTTATAAACTGAATTTAGAATTTAGCTTAATATATCATCTAAAGATCAATAATTAGACTCATTTAAATTTATAGAGGCTAACTTTCTGAGATACTGTCTTCATGTTTTTGTTAGCCTATTTTTTTTGTATTGTTTTTTAAGTGAAGTAATGATGCTGCTATAGTTTTCTTTAGAGTAACTTGAAAGAAGAAACCTTGTAATCAGAAATTAGTTTTGTTTGTACATTTTTATTTTATCCAATTGTAATATTTTCTTAAGAAACACAGAATTTATTATGTAATGTTTATCTTTTTTGAAGAATAGGAAATGTGGTTTGGCTCTCACATACTATGTGTTGTACAGATTCATAACATGTAAACGCATTGCTTTGTGTACTTTCTTTATGCTCTAATATAATTAATTTGTTTCTAGATGCTGGCATCACCATCTACATCAGGTCAGCTGTCTCAGTTTGGGGCAAGTTTATACGGGCAACAAAGTAAGAATTTTGTATTTATTCTGGGATGCTTTATTTAAGGAAAAAAATAGCTACAAAATAAAGAACAACCAGTGCTGCCCTTCTGGGTCAGTTCTAAGATTTAAAAGGAAAGATTTTTAATTTTCAGTTTTTCTTATTTCACTTAACATAGGAAAACCTCATTATTTCAGATATTTTCTAATTCAAAATTTGTTATTATTTGGGTATAGGAAAGACTGGAAGTTACTTTTACATCGTTTGTTTCTGTATGTTCTTTTGCAGTACAATGTTTTTGAAGAATTTGCTAAACAAATAAAAAAATAGACCTCCTCTATGTTTTCAGTTAGAGGAACTTAAACTTTTTTGTTTGGTCAGTTAAATGGGTGGTTTTATTTGTGGGTTTTGGCCTTTTTATTAATGAAGGACCATTACTTAACAGTCTGCAAAATGCTCTTTGTTTAGCAAATATTTCTTCTTTTAGTTTTGCTCATCTGGATATAGAATATTTGTTTTTGACTCACAGTTCAATGCTTTTTCTACATTTAAGATTTTATTTCTTTTTAAGTACTGTAATGCTTTTATAGCGCTTAGCACAGTGCCTGGCGCATAGTAAGCGCTCAATAAATGTTTGCTATTATTATCACATAAAATTTTTATAAAACTAAGTTATAAAATCTTCCTGTTTTTTCCATTAATTTTCCAAACTGTTAAATATTAATAAGATTTTATTATCTCTGTTAATGTCAGAGACTGCTGATCTCTCATCTGTTAACAGAAGTGGAGTATTAAAAGGGATATAAATTCCCATCCAAGATTATAGGACATAGAGTAACTGGAAAAAACAATCTGATGACTGAGTATCTTAACCAGCTTCAAATAAAAATCAGTTATTTGATTTGGAACCCTTTTCTAGTATAATAAAATAAAGTTTTGATAGGTATCAGAATAGTTTGTCAGACCACTTCATTCTTTAGATTTATTTTGAAGTTTAATAGGGGGAAGAAACTTACTTTGTTAGACAAATATAGATTTCATCTACTTTTTTCTTCCTCCTCCTTTTGCTGTGGTGTGCAATTTTGTTAACATAGAATTAGTAAATAAAATTCATTAATTGGTTACAAATATTAGCAGTTTTCCTCTAATTAAGTGGAAAACATTTTTTAAAAGCTTTATATTGTGTTAAAGAGGTGTTGCTTCATTTATTCACAAACGTTTATCCTAATTGTTGAGGGGATATTATTAGCTAGTTATTTGCTTCATTTAGCCTGTGTTTTAGTATGAAACCTACTACTTTCACCTTCCTGGCAACCCTTATTATGAAAATACCTAGTTATTTTAAAGCTACCCTTTATTTCTATAGAGTAACTGCAAAGAACCTCCGTTGTTTTCTTTTTAAAGCCCACAATTTATCGCAACCAAAAATAGATATGGAATGGAGAAAAATTATATTTGAGAAGCTAAGGTTATTTTGTGAAGGAGGATGGCAATTATTTTACAATATAATCAGCTGTATAGACTTCTAGAATCTGATGTCATTTTTTAACCTGCAAATGTGAAATTGTAATTGGGCTAAGATACAGAATGGGTTAAGTTTGAAATATAGTTATTTTATTGGCATTAGATATTAGCTTCTTAATTTGTGTAAAATGATTGTGCTGGTTATTAGGGATATCAAAGCTTAGTAAATGAACAAAGTTATTTTCATCAGAAAAAGTATTTTAAGGTATTCAGTTTAAAAAGAAATCACATATGACAGATATTTCCTTTTGGAATTTAGTATATTAAATGACTGTATTCCTGCAGCAGTTGTAATCAGCATTTTCAATGTGCAGTTTAGTCTTTTAACTGACAGTGAAGGTATTAGTCTACAGAAAAATTGAACCTTAGGTCAGTTGGAACTGAAATGTGTCAAGTCAGGGTACAGTTACTCCTTTCCAGGGTACAGATGTAGAAAACTGCAACTAATGAAAAAGACAGAGGCTGGATTCCCAGTCTCTCCTATCTGTTAGGATACACCCTAGGGCCAAATAGCTCAGTTAGCTGATGAGTACTCTGAACATACACCTTGTCAGAGAGAACACCAGCTACCCTGTGGGACTTGAGGGTCCGGGTTTCAGTAGTATAAATTAGTCAGAATGATAAATCTTGAGGAGCTAACTGTCATAAAGGATGGAGAGGTTGAAGGAATAGCAGGTGGGAGAGGTTAGTGATACTATTCTTATGGCAACAAATTGTAATTGTACATTAGGTTTGATACAACTGAATGTTCTTTTGCTTCACGAGTGTATTGAATACTACCATTAACTCTGTATTCAGATTGGCAAAGTTCAGTAGAAATTTTTACCATTAAAATAGGGGTCTACTATCTGTTTTGTGTTCCTGATAATTACAGAGTTTAGAGGTGGAAGGAAAAGTATCCTCCAGAACAGTCTCACTGAGATTAAACAAGGGAGGACATTCCTCTTGGAATGGATACAGAGCTGCTGAAACCTACATTTTGCCAGATTTGGGTGGAAGTAATTGTGTGATATATAAGGGTGCCTAGAAAGTGCTGCACTAGGGGCTTGTATGATTACAGATCCCCTTATAGTCTGATTGTATCCTAGTATGTAACTGATTTTTCATCTAGACATTCATGTGAATACAGTGCACCAAATGATAGCTATAGAAGCCATTGAACAAAAACTTATATTCAAGTTACATGATGTTTTCTACTTGTTTTCTTTGCAAGTGTGCATAAAATTTTAGATGTACCTTATAAGTTTAAAGACCCCCTTGGCTCCCCAAAGCTTGTACTAGATTGGAATTAATTAGGAACCAGGAATTTAATCTCTCCTTGATATTCAGTGCATTAAAATTAAGTGGTAATAAAGTTGGGGTCACTTTTACTTTCTTACCAACAGGATTTAGAGCGTTAGAGTTTTGGAGAAAAGGGCAACTACTATTTACTGAGTGCTTCCTCTGTGCCTACTGTCTTATAGGCACATAGGTTAACTAGCTGTCAACGATGAGTCCATGATAACGCACTTGTACCTGAATTCTCAGAGGACCAAGTCATCTAGCTGGGGAAAGAAAGAAACTTGTCTTTCTGGGATCTGGACTCCCAGCTTGAGAGCAGTGGCATATTCTCATGCTTAGCAACATTTATTTGGCCTCCTGTTTTAACAACACTGAAATGAGTTTTGTGGAGAACCAGAGCACAGGTGGGGTGATTCAGAAGTGATGCTACTGATAGTGTGGTTAGTCCATTGACAGATTTTAGTAGCTTCAAGAAATTATAGGAACATTTAACAGATACTTGAATTAATATTCTGGGAGTTCTTGCTCTCAAGAAGCACATGGTATTAGTTTGGGAGGTGAAGACATTTATATATAAAATGTTAAATAACAGTCTACAGTGTTGATACATAGGTTGAAAGGTATCATACTGAATTGGTTGGACAGACTTAGGGTTTAGAGAGAAGAGCACAGTGAGCTAAGTGGTAAGGAAAAGCTTCAAAAAGGAGTTTAATAGATACTTACTGAATGCCTGCCGTATAATGGCATTATGCTGCATAGTGGTAGAGGCTCTTTTCTGCCATCCCTGTACAGAATACATACTGCTATTACGTTGCCGCATTTGTTTATTGCATGTCTTCCTTTGCTTTTGTATCCTTAGTATTCTGTACATGACAGGCACTCAGAAATGTTTTTTGAATGCATGATGAGCAAGATATGGTTCCTACATGTAATGTAGATAAGTACACAAGTTATTTTCCTACAGAGCAAAGGAAGTAGTAGAGTTTTCTAGACATTTCAGAGGTGGGAGTAATCACGTATCTTGGAGAATAATCAGGAAAGGATTTACAGATGAAGTCATGTTTGTCATTGGCCTTGAAGAGACTGGATAAGGTTGTTCTAGTAGTGGGAACAACACCCACAGAATGGGGTAGATTTGGGAGTGGTCTGGTTTATCAAGGCAAGGGAAACTTACTAGGCTGTTGATTGATTTCATTCAAGAAGTACAGTCTTTACAATACTGTGGGACATTTCTCAAGATCTTTACCACTTTCCAAGGTCAAGAACAGAGCTATAGCATACAGTTTTCCATCAGAAAACAGTGATTTTCTGGTGAAAACCATTAGTTCATTAGACTGTAATCTTCACCTTCACCTTTAGGACCACCTGTTGACTCACTCACTCTTTTTTTTTTTTTTTTGCATAGGCATGTTTCACGTTCCACCCCAACCACTTCCCCAAAACTAATAATTATTATGTATTTACTGCGTGTCAGGTGCTAATTTAAATATTTTATGTGAATCAGTTCATTTAATCTTCACATCTATCCCGAAAGAGGTTAAGGAATTTGCACAAGGTTTTACAGGCAATAAGTAGTAGAGCCAGGATTACATTACCTAGTAAGTGTAACTATGTTAACATGAGAACATAAGTTTCTTGAAACCTGGATCCTACATACTGCTTACTGAATCATGACCCTAGAGGGCCATTAGCACATAGTAGAAACAGCAAATGTTTAAATCCACAGATTTCAAGGGTCTACTGACCAGAGCATTGGGGTAGTATTTAGTTAGCTATCTCTACCATGAGTGAAATACTATTCCAAGAGCTAAGAGAATGGCAAATATCAAAGATCTTGTTTTCGTGGAGCTTACATTTTAATGAAGAAAGAATAATCATGCAGACAACTAAGTAAATAAGATGATTCTAGTAAATACTATAAAAATCAAGTCAGATTAAGGGATTGAGCAAAGAAGCTATCTTATGAGGAGGTGGTATTTGAATGAAAACTTCAGTGTCGAGAAAGGGAAATCTTTGGAAAGATCTGATAGAGAGGTTTTTAGGTACAGACAACAGCAAATGGGAAAGTGCTTACTCATGAGAAAGCAAGAAAGAACTGAATGTATTATAGGAAGAGCGAAAGGGCTAGTGTAGTGAACAAAGAAAGCACAAGGTTAATGGAGTACCAGGTGTCAGATCATGGAGTCTTGTAATGATTTGGTAAATAATTTAGGTTTACTCTAAGTTTAACGGGAAGGATTTTAAGATACAATTTCATTTTATTTATTTATTTATTATTTTTTAAGATTTTATTTATTAATTTGACAGAGAGAAATCACAAGTAGATGGAGAGGCAGCCAGAGAGAGAGAGATAAGGAAGCAGGCTCCCTGCTGAGCAGAGAGCCTGATGTGGGACTCGATCCCAGGACTCTGAGATCATGACCTGAGCCGAAGGCAGCGGCTTAACCCACTGAGCCACCCAGGTGCCCCTACAGTTTCATTTTTAAAAGACCACTTTGCTCTGTAGCAAATGGACTAGGACAAATAATAAGAGAGAGCAAGACTAGGCTAATGCTTCAGTAGTCCAGGCAAGAAAATAGGATGATGTGGGCTGCACGTAGAGGTGTTAAGAAGTGGTCAGATTTGGGATATTTCAGAGATAGAGCTAAAACTATATGGTGATAGAGGATGTGAAAGAGAGAGACTCAGGATTTCTTAGGTTTGAGATCTGCATTACTTGATGAATGGGTTACATGAATCTGTAATGGCAACTTAGGTTGAGGAGTACAAACTATACTTAGGAGCTTCACATGGATGTTCCATAGGTAGAGTGCCAGTTTCTGTAAAGATCTAGCCAAACATTTGCAGGTACCCTCTGCCAGTTCTAACATAACATCAGCTTTTCCTAGTTGAAGATGTTGAAGCTGGTTAACTTCATCCATGTATCTTTCTTGTCACGTACATCCCTTAGTACTCAAAAGCAAACCCACTCCTCCTCCAGGCATATCACTTGTCCTTCTCTTCTTTTATCTTGCCATTTTAAGGCTCAGCTGTTTCAACATTTTGAGTTTCCTGATCCCTCCTCATCACCACCACCAAGTACCTGACTAGGTCTCTTTCATTATTTAATTCATATACTGTGTCCTCCAGGAAACAATTTTCTGATTCTGAATCCATTTTACTTTCACATCTGACTTAGTGGTCTCTCCCATATTCATCAGAGCACACTAAACATGTGCTGTGTGTAAACTGCATCATGATTTTTTTTTTTTTTTTTTTTTAAGATACTCTTCTGTATTTCTATAGGGTGAGAGAAGGGGATGTATTCCAGGTGAGGAGACAGGTATGAATAAAAGTTCAGGGACAAATTTGGAGAGAGGACCAGAGAAAAGAGGAAGAGTGTAAGTAAAATATGTGGTATATAAAAAGAGCTTATATTGGAGTGAATAAAATATTAATTAGGAATAGATGTCAGTTCTATCTCAGTAAAGCTGGGAGACAAACAAACAAAAACCCCAGAGATTAAAAGAATCTTTTTAGTCCTGACAGAGAAGTTTAAAAGACTAAACTGTGATTGAATATAATATTAATAGGCAGTGGTTCGCAACTCTGGCTATATACCTAAAAACACCTGGAGAGTTTTTTTTAAATCTCTCTAAGTCATGAATTGCCAGCATTCAGACTGAGTGACAATTTCTAGGCGTGGGACCCAGACATTAGTGTTCTGCAGGTGATGTAAAAGTTAGCAACTACTATAAGAAGTAGAAAGTAAGTTGGTCAGAAAAAGGATGAAAATAAGAGTTAAGAAATTGGATTGTTATTTTTATTCTTCATTGTGATTTTTGGCAAGTAACTTAATTCTTGATGTTCTTTATCTGTAACTTAGTTGGATGATCTCTGGAGACTTTTCTATCTCCAAAATCCTTTGATTTTAATGAAGGAAAATACTTAAAATAATGTTACAGAGAAGATTACACAGCTGAGTACGGGGCAGATTGGAGTAAGATGTGAGGACAGGTTAGAGGTTAGAAGGTTTAGTTGTTCATCAGTGTGGAGAGGACAGTGGGTTCCTAGGATAAACTAGTTGCTTTGGAAATAAATAGAAGGGGGAGTGTGTGCTTTAAGCCCTTTGGCAGCAGTTAGGATTTTGTATCCTTCTCCTTCAGGAGACTTGATTTAAGTATCAGTATCCAAGGATTTGGTTGCTGTGATTGGATTTTTTCTTATAACTTTTATATTATTAATATTCTTTGTTTTTAGCAAAAGATTGAATAAAGGAGGCATAAGATATTTAAGGGATTGCTGTTAATCAGTTTGTACAGTGGAAATAATGGAAGCATTTCTTAGATCATATTCCTTTGGATTTCTGAAAAATGGTCAATTAATTCAGTTCATTCTCTGTTTAGCACCCTGCCAAATTAGAGGTAGAAATATACTTTGAGTATGTTCATATATTTCTCCTAATACTGTATTATTCTTCATTAGCAATTTGTCAGGTTGAAGGAAAAATTTCAGAACTATAACCTTTTTAGCTACTTTTTAGCTCTTTTTGTTCAATTATTCCTCGTTTATATTTTTTACCTATTGTATTTTATGCCAGATTTTTTTATGAGTCTTTTTCCCCTGGTATTCTCTATTGGCTTGCATATCTTCTTGGTAAAATATTTTGGAGATGATTTCTGTGATTGTTTCTAAATATATTACTAAAAGAGTAAAGTTCTGTCTTTGACCTTACCCAGTTATAAGTGTTAGACTCAAGTAACTCAAATTTAAAGATTTAGTGTATTTTGTTTCCTAAAAATAAATCTTTGTATGTTCCTATCAGTGATACTCTTCATGCTTTAAAAGAATTCGGTTTTTTAATTGAATTTGAACTAGCTTATTAAGGTATTTAAAGCTTGATGATCCCATTTGAAATTGATGTACTCCTTTTTTTCATACCTCCCTAGTTCAACAAAATGCAGTTCGGATTTTTTGAATTTATTATTAGCTGTTTCATGAAATCGAGTGTTGAAGGAAAAATAAAAGTAGACACTAATCTTTGAGTTTATTTCATATTGTCTTCCTCCATTCTCAGCACTATAAATTAGCTCATGTGTCAGTCCCTAATTGATTAAATAAATAATCATACATTCTTGTTTCGATCTCCAAAAGTTTTCTGCTACAGATAATCTCTAGTTACTCTGAAGTTCTAGATTTTCATAATACAACATAGAATAATTTGTATATGAAGGATTAAAGTAAACAAATCTCAGTTTTGTAAGGCATTGATTACTAGAAAACAGCCAGAGGGTACTAGATTTTTGGGAAGTGTATGTTTATTTAAAATGATAAAGTTATGAGAGTGAAAAGGAAAGGGAAAGTAAAATTAGGAGAAAGAAAACTTGAACAGGTATAAACAAGAGAGGGAGAAAGAAAATGGAGGGAAGAGACCAGGAAATGGAGGTTTAGAAAAAATTTGAAGTAAATATTTTAAAAAAGAAAAAGAAAGCAAGAAAAAACATAAAATAGGCAAGAGGTGTTACAAATTGGTAGACACAAAGGGTGATCACTTCGAGTTCTGTGAGCCTCCCATAAGGCTGCTGTGAAGAACACTAGGAGTTAAGAGATCTAAATTCTAGTCTTGGTTCTTTGTGTCACCTTGGAGAAAGCAGTTAACTCATCTGAGGCTCAGATTCCTCATCTGTAAAATGCGAACATTGGACTAGGTGATCTTTAAGGTCCCTTCTGGCTCTAAAATTGTGTATTTCTTGGTGTGGTCAGTAATTGTGTGAAACACATTCCTGTGGTTAATTTGCAGCTGTTGCTGACTTTAGGACAGCAGTATTTGGGGAGAAGGATGTAAACTCCCCAAGGGTAGGAGCTTTTCTGTCTTGTTCACTGCTGTATCCCCAGCAGCTAGCACAGTGCTTGGCACATAGTAGGCACTCAATAAATGTTTATTGAATGCATATGAAAAGTATCACTTTGGTGGTTCACTGTGGGAGCTCCTAGAGGGCAATCAGGAAAACTAGAGTGGCTTAAGAGAAGGAAAAGACTGATTTCTTCTGAAGAATCTTATATGGCTAATTTTTCATCTCATTTTTCCTTATTATGTCCCAAATTCAGAGAACACATTTGCACCTAGTGGTACATTCACGGTCACGACATTACATACGATGAACTAAACCAGCATATAATCTAGGCCAGTTCATTCTCTTCCTGTCATTGAAAGAAAGGTAGAACTAACCTCTTGTCCTAATGGAACCTGACTGAAAGGAGTACACCTAGTACAAAGAACATAGTAGCTACATTGAGTTGGATTTATTGGGTTCATTCAGTTGAGAAGCAAAGTTAGGCTATAAGTTGAGTACCGTGGCTGGCAGATTCCAGTGGAATTTTTGTGGCCCACTGCTCTCCTTAGGTTAGGTATGACATTGTTATGCCAAAGGTAAATGTTACAAAAGTACTTGAAGTAAACCATTCAGAACATATATATACACACCAGTTTTTGGAGGTCACAGTTTCAAAATATTCAGGTCCTTGAAATTCTTGCTTTTGTAATTAGATCAGTCACTTTAAATCCCTAGCACTAAAGTAACTATGTATTTATTTGCTTTTCATCTTATCACTTTATTTAACTTCCCATTCAGAGTTAAGTTTTGTCGACTGATAGGCTGTTTCACAACTGACTAGAAACAGAAATCACTGAAAAGGGTGGGTCAGGAAGTGGAGGCATCCATAGGCAGATATGATAGCTGGTGACAGCTGGACATCCTTACTCTGAGGGATGAAAGGGGTAGGAAGGATATCTAAAGATCTAGAATATTAGATATCCATGGCATTTATGAATCATTAAGAAATCAGTAATTTATATTTCATATTAATAAAAGGAAATATGTCATACATTTTTGAAATATTTATCCCAATTTTTTTTTTATGTTTTGTATCTGAATGGTGAAACTTAAGTAGTCTGTAAAATATACCTGTTGGAACACATCCATTCTTTTGGATCTCTCCCCAGGAGTACTAGATAAATGGAAGGTTGCTATACTTTGAAAACTTAAATGTTTTAAATTCCTGTCTCTCATAGTATCAGCTTGAGATTTTTAGCAGTTGCTGACATTTTATGTTGGGTTTGTAAAAAATTATAATGTTGAGAAATATATATGTGTAAATAGTAGAGATTTCTTAAATGCATTTTAAAAGGATCATATAAAAATTAAAGCTACTTTAGCAAAGTGGGGTTAAATGTCTGTGTACCTCAGTTATGATTTTAAAACATAAAAACACAAGATTGCAAATTTCTTAAAGCCATATTTGTACAAAATGTTTTCATTTAAACAAGTCATCTAATTTGTTAAAACCATGGGCAGACATAGTTTATTGTAAAATAGAAATATGAACAGAAGATAGAAATATGAAGGCAGTATCCATTCATAATATTAAATTTCAGATTAGAACATTTTTGTTAAAATCAGAGTCCATTTGGAGTGAATTGAATATATCCATTAAAAATCTGCATACTATATTACATGTTAGGTCATTTAAAAATGTTTTAAATTGCCAACTCCAGAAGATGGATAACAATTTCATTCCTGATGGCAATGAATTTCCTTCTTCTGAATTTTTTTAATAGGTGCACTAGGCCTTCCAATGAGGGGGATGAGCAACAATACCCCTCAGTTAAATCGCAGCTTATCACAAGGCACTCAGTTACCGAGCCACGTCACGCCAACAACAGGGGTACCAACAATGTCACTTCACACGCCTCCATCTCCAAGCAGGTATTTATTGATGGACCAGAATATTTCTCAAAATGTATCTTTGTAGAGTAAGCAAGCATTTTAGTTTTTTAATAAGATAACTATTATTTCATTTTTCTGGTTCAGTGCCTTTCACTGAGGAAAAGAAAGTTAATACCCTATGCTCATTTTATTTCGCTGCAAATTGATAAGGATAGTGTAAGATGTTTTTATCATGCTTCTAGCATACTGGTTGTCAGTGGGGTGGGTATCAAGGGTTAATCACCACCTGGGGAGCTTTTTCAGAAGTCAGCTTTTCCTCAAAAGAGGATGGGCAATTTAAAATCATTCCTCAGATAATTATGATTATTGCTCCCTCAACACACATACATTGCTCTAGTGAGTAAAATAAAACGAGATTGGTTACAGAGATGAATGCATATTAGTTTGAAGAAGATAGAATGACATACATTTGGAATGAACTTATTTTAAATAAATGCATGAAATACATTTGTATTATTTTATGTCTTAGTCAAACCAATAGTTTTCTCATCTTAAATATCACCATATACTAGTTCTGCTAAAATTTACCCGATTTCTTGTTGGTTTGTGTGACTTTTCAAAGAGCTAGAATGACCAGACAAAAGAATTAAATTAATGAAAATTAGTGGTGTAATTTGAAAGTATATTTGAGGTTCTAGGGTTAGGCCAATTGATTATTTACAGAGAATTTTAATGAGTGATTATAGAGAGCTTATTTAGTATAATGGACTTCTTTTTCAGGGGTATTTTGCCTATGAATCCTAGGAATATGATGAACCACTCCCAGGTTGGTCAGGGCATTGGAATTCCTAGCAGGACAAATAGCATGAGCAGTTCAGGGTTAGGTAGCCCCAACAGAAGCTCGCCAAGCATAATATGTATGCCAAAGCAGCAGCCTTCTCGACAGCCTTTTACTGTGAACAGGTAAGATGTTTATTGATACTGTGTATCATTGTTTTTCTGGATATTTTCAAATTTGCCTTCTCATATTCAACATTCTGTTCTTGAGTCTTGGCTTCTGTCTCATAAGTTTGTTTCATCATATTTTTATGACCAAAGATTCTCTTTCTGTTACATGTTACAACTTCAGTCTCCCCAAACTTAAAGACACTTCTTTGAGAGTTAGTTTGATTTTGGAAAGCACATTAGAGGTTTTTGTTATTGTTAGAAAAGAATTTTGTTCTTTAGTTGTCACTAGGCAAATTTTTGTGCTTATGTCCTTTGTCAGTTAAAAGGCTGGCCACTTACGTGTAAGAGTTCCAGACTTACAAACAGTAGTGGGGATATGTTTGACTATTACTGCCTTGCTTTACTTGTGCTTTGGTTTAGTACTCTTTGAATTGAAATTCAGTTTTGTGCTTTGGAGACTTAATGACCAAAGACGTTTTAAGACTACATTTACAGTATTCGAAAATAGTGTCATGTTCTGGGATTTAAAATAAGAAGATAAGCTGTTGTGTTTTTTCACTCCTTTTTGCACTTCTATTTGCATATATTTACTGTGCAAGTGATAATGACAATACGAAGACCAATTGTCCATTTTATTAGGATTTTTAAGCTGTTCGGGTAATTTATATGAGAGTAATGACTACAGTATAAGGCTTTGTATCTTGAAAAAATTGTATTTAATTTTGCCAATTTTTTTCATCTCTTTTTTTAAATGGGGAACTGTATGAAGAAAAAGGATCTTGATCTGTTTGCTATCATCTTACCCATTTAATTCACTTTCTTTCATCTACTGCTTGCAAAATGTGGATTAAAAATAGGTTATTAGCACATTTCCTGTTTGATCTTTATCCCATGAGCTCTAGTTCTTTTATTTAGATTTATGAGTATTTCTCTTAATAATTTACTACTCTTAATTTAAAAAATAACTATTTGTAAAGGGTCATCAAAATTCTTATCTACTTGATAGCTTCCTAATCATATACTTCTTGGACTTGATCACATCTTTTCTTGTAGTATTGTTCATTGAATGTGTATTTAAATTTTTGCCTTACCATATTTTTTTTACATTTTGTTTCTAAAAAACACATTATTTATAAATTATCAATGAAACATGGGTCTCTATAACCCTGCTTATTACTGTTGATAAGTTGTATTTGTTATAGAATGTTTTCATCCCTTCAGTGTTTGAAGGTACCTATATCAACAATTCTAACATGCTATTAACTAAACAGGTGTTTCTAATGGCTTTCCTACTCTTCTCCAGAGTATTATTTCACCAGCTTCATGTTTTTGAAAATATTGTTTGGCCATAGTTAGTTTTACAAAGTTACACACAAACACACACACAAAAACCAAAAAACCCCATCATCTCCACAAACAGTTTAACCCTACTCATAACACTGATAACACTGTCTTTTATCAGATTATTTAATGTTAAAGTTGCATACTTTCATTGTAGAATTTGCATTAATAGCTGGTTTTGACATTCTTAATTACTTCTGGCCTTGCTTTAAGTTCAGACTTGTTTCTGTTCTCTCATGTTTAGCCTTGTGCAGAAAAAGGAGGCATTTGTAACTTACCAAGTACCAGTTGTGCATTAATTTAGAATGGAGGGTTTTATGGAGAGATTTGCTTTTTCTTTTAGGTAGCTGAAAGATAAACTATATTTAGATTAGAATGACTTTTTTTTTTAGAACACTAAGCTTAGTTAAAGAAAAGCACCATTTAATTCAGGTAAATGAAACATTTATTGAGTGCCTGTTTTATCCTCCTGAACAGTGAAGGCAGAGGATGCAGAGATGACCATGACATAGATCCTGTCCATGAGGCGTTTAGATTCTAGATGGGGAAAACTCTGTATGAAAGATGATCTTTTATGGAAAGTGATAATGGTAAATGGTATACTTACCAGTAGTGGAAGGAAAATAAGTATTCAGGAACAATAGTTATGCTCTAACTGCATGTTTTTAAGGTTAGTTACATCTGCCAGTGTATCCAGTAAGTTGGCTCTCCAAGTACTAAAATAGTACTATTAATCTCTGTTTTCCTCAAGGCTTATATGCAAATTCCTTGTTTATTTGTTTTTAAAATCATCTGTTTAAGACATTTTGGTTCTCAGTTATTCATGGAAGGACTTCAGGAGGGTTTTTTAAATAAAGGTTAAACTCAGAAAAATAAAATTAGTATTTGTTTTTAAGCATACTGTTGTTTTATATGAGGAGATCAAAAGTATACACTTTTGTTTTTCTTCATCTAAAAGTTAGTGTTCTTACTGTATATCTAAAATTATTTTCTATGTACCCAGTATGTCTGGATTTGGAATGAACAGGAATCAGGCATTTGGAATGAATAACTCCTTATCAAGTAACATTTTTAATGGAACAGGTAAGCTTATTCTGGAGGTAGTAACCTATAAAAAATATGGTAGATCTTTGAAATATAAAGCAATTGAACATACTGGTCTTAAAATATTATAGGATTTTTGTGTTAAACCGGTAGAATTTAATTTAGTGAGGATTTGACAGGAATAGGATTTAATTCAGTGAATAGTTGAGAGATATTTAAATATATTTTTTCATTTGATATGGTAATAGCATAATGTTATAACTTTAGAACTATTTCCTTAACACCTAGAGAAAGCCTAAACATTAATTTAGTCTATATGCCTCAGAATATCTTTTGCTTCGAGCATTTTCTAGCTTCATTCCTGTCACTGCAGTCTAAATTAGATTGAGTGGTATGGTATTCTGGCTATAGAGACCTAGACCAAAGAAACCTCTAAAATTATACTGGAGCACTTAACAGTTCTTAATTTCTTAATAATTTTAATAATTGGCATTTAACCCTTGGGGTTTTTTTTTTAATCCAGTTTTATGTGTAAATTTTAATTACATAGAATTCTGATTTTGAATTCCTGTGGTCTGTTGGTTTATTTGTTTTATCAGCTGCTTCAGAGAAAGAGAACAAGAGGCTTTATTTCTATTCTGCTTCAGTTTTCACCCTCTTCCACCCTTGCCTCCAGACCGTTTCCTGAGAAAAGATATAAAGGATGTAGTATGGCCATAGGAGCAAAAATAATGAGTGTAATCATTCAGAGAGATCTATACATAAAGGAAATAGAAGGGAAAGACTGATCAGTGGAATGTAGCATATGTGGAAGCAGGAGACAGGATTTAGTAATGAAATGTCATTTGTGACTATGAGCTTTTAATTTTTAAGTGTTATTACATGTTTAGCAGCATAGATTGATCAAATGAGACTTTAAAATTCCAAATTTTAGCACTTAAAAATTATAGTTATGTGTTCAAGATGTTAAAATGCTATTAAGTACCATATTCCCGTTGTTTCTGAAATGCACACTTTTTTCATATCATCTCTGAAATCAGGCTATGTATCATAGTTTAATTGACAAGTTATCCTTTTTTTCCTGAATGGATCATAAAGTAACAATGTGTCTGACAATGCCATCTTATATTCTGAATTATGGTTTCATATACTTCCATAAATTTTTAAATCATTTCTAAAATTCAGTTTTAAGTAAATTTTAACTATTTTTAGGGAAATTGTTTCCAGGTCTTTACCTAAAAATATAACTTGGGGGTTTACTAACTAATTTTTCGGTTAAAGTTATTCTCCAATACTATGACCATTTTAAATTCCATCTTACAGGACCTGAAGATGTGTGTTAAAAGTTAATATATATTCAGTGTTTCTAGTTAATTTATAACTGTGTAACTATAATAATTCAAGTAAGATTACTTTTATAACTTGAAACACTGTATAAATTTATTGTCTTTTCATTTAGTAGTATCTTTTTAAAAGTTACAAACTACAATTGGTTTAGAAATAGTGGGCATGATTTTATCTTTTACTTTTCATATTTTTAAATTGTAACCTGACTTGAAATGTTAATAGAGTGTTTTGTTTTTCTATCAACAAAGTAATCGTGAATAATTA
The DNA here is from genome assembly GCF_022355385.1 of Mustela nigripes. Classification (NCBI taxonomy): domain Eukaryota; kingdom Metazoa; phylum Chordata; class Mammalia; order Carnivora; family Mustelidae; genus Mustela; species Mustela nigripes. Next base: position 46,795,321 of record NC_081562.1, on the reverse strand, counting down.
GTTTCTGAGATTCTTCTAATTATGGAACTTGGAGAAAAGTTAAAAATTAACTGAAAGGCCAAATTAATTGAAAATGCTATAAAACATTAAAACGTTAGACAAAACAAAGATTAAAGAAAAGCTATAATACAGGCTAGAACTAAGGTAGGAAATTAAATTCTTCAAAAATTAAGAATGTAAGATTGTAAGAATAATAGAATAATAAAAGTTGAGAAGAAATCAAGGAGATAATTAAAATAGGCAAAATAGAGGGGCCGCCTGGCTGGCTCAGGTGGTAGAGCATATGACTCAACCTTGGGGTTGTGAGTTTAAGCCCCACATTGGGTGTAGAGATTACTAAAAAATAAAATCTTTAAAAAATAAAACAGGCAAAGTAGAAATGTTGGGTTAAATTTTAATTTTTAAATGGAAGTGAACCAATTCTTTTTCAATTAAAATGAACGATTAATTTTATTCATTTAATATATATTTATTGAGCGCCTACTATGTAATAAGTAATATAAACTTCTGGACTTTGTATCGTATTCCCATGCTTTCCACACACCTCCCATACATGGGAACCCTGCTTATAACCCTGTCCATACAACCTTACTTATATTTCCCAACTGTAAAACACACACATACATGCACACACACATTTGTGTATGGGACAGGTAGGTCACAGGACAGAAATCCTTAGAGTTTCTGCTTCCACTGCCTGTGTTTCAGATAATATTCGGTCATTTGCAAGAGGCACTGTCATTATCATACCTGTGTATGACTAAAGCTTCAAGCATCCAGATACTACCTCTACCTCTGGATATAATGAAAAGAGCGATTACATCACAACAGTCTTTTTTTTTTTTGTTAGCTGACAAGCTATAACTTTAGAGTGCCACCCTTGGGGAAATAGTGTCCCACCTTACTAGGATTTGAGACTTTTATTATGCTAGCTACATACTACTTTACTGAATTATTCATGAAATTCTTTTGTGTGAGATCAGTTCATGTGTTTATTGTACACATATCTAGTACAGTGCTGAGTATTATTTAGGAAGAAGATACTGTCATTTCAAGTTACATTATGGTTGGTCTTCAATAATCTCTTTAAAATGTTTGTAGAATCTGGGTGCCAGGCTGACTTAGTAGAGCATATGATGCTTGATCTCTGGGTCGTGAGTTCAAGCCCCATATTGGGCATAAAGCTTACTTAAAATAAAATGCTTGTAGAATCAGTAACTAATGTTCTTTCTCATTATTTAGATGGAAGTGAAAATGTGACAGGATTGGACCTTTCAGATTTTCCAGCTTTAGCAGACCGAAACAGAAGGGAAGGAAGTGGTAACCCAACTCCATTAATAAACCCCTTGGCTGGAAGAGCTCCTTATGGTAATTAAACTTTTTAATGATGGCTGATGGAAACTTTCCATTGCGCGCACACACATGCATTTACACATTTATATGCATGTGCATGTGTGTACACACACACATATGTTTTCTAATCAGGGTAGTATAGTTTTGTCAGAGTTGATACATGCACAGTGCATTTTCCTCCCAGAATGCCATGATAGAAAAGTTAAATGAGCAAACAGTTTGTACAGAAACCCCAAAAGGAAATCCTAATTGGTACTCAGCGGTAATTTTCTTGTGACATTTCTGTCTTACTACACCTTAGTGATTATTTGTGTTCTGCCTTTTCTTAATTCATCACACGTTTTATAAGTCACTCATTTAAATCCTGCATTCTTATTGATTAATAATGACCAACCACACATGGAAGATTTTTTCTAAGCCAGTTTCTTAACCTCCACACTACTCACATTTGGGTCAGATAAGTCCTTATAAATAGGGGGCTATTGTGTGAGATGTAGAATGTTTAGCAATTTCCCTGGCCTTTGCCTACTTGTTGCCAGTAGTAACCCCCTCCCCATCATTGTGATAATCGTAGGTGTCTCCAGACAGTGACAAATGTCCCGTGGGAGAAAATATTGTCTTCTGTTGAAAACCACTGACTCCTGGGTCATGGATCGTTTATGTAGACTCTTGGTCACAATTAAAACCCTTTCTACTGTCTCTAATAAATAAGAGATTTGGCTAAATGGAAAGAGGGGGGCGTGAAATGTGTGCAGTAACAATTTGGACATGAAAATTACATATAACTGCAGTGCAGCCATATTCTTACTATGCATTGCACATAGTTGTTTCCTTTTGGGAGAATTTGGTAGATAGCAACAGTACTAGCAACAATGAACTTAGAGGGGTCAGTTCATAACTTTTCTAAGATAACTGTTTTTCCTATTTTCATCCAAGAAGGATTTCTTTGCCTTTCAGAATATGAATACAAATAACAATATGTGAAGAAGGGAAAAATATATTGTTAATATTCTAAAGTTTCCAAATTAGTCTTCCAAAAATAACCAAAAAATGATCTGCCCTGGAAGTTGAGTACCTAGCTACTTGATTCTCAGTTCAGACTCTAATGTTTTTAACCTTTCCTCATAGGTCCATTTTTTCATCCCTTTAATCATTCCCGTTGCTCTCCTTGGACCAACTCTAGTTTCTCCATATCGTTCTTGAATTGTGGAGCCCCAAACTGGATATTGTTCTCCAATAAGGGCCTGACTAATGCCAAGTATAGTGGGAGGATTACTTCCCAGTTCTTGCATGTTTTACATCTATTACATGGAGTCCAAGAAAATCTGAAATAATATGGAGTTGTTTTATAATTGATTGCAATTTGCTCACTCTGTAAGTCACTTTCAAGTAGAATACTGACATGTTCTTTTAAAATTTATTTTGTTCATTTGTATTTGACAGTTAACTGGTGTTTATAATAGCTAGTCAAATATTTAAATCAAGCTTTAAACCAAAAATTTTGATAACTATTACCAATATCAAATTATGTTTTTAAGCATCTATATATGACCTTAGATTTAGAATTACAGGATTACCACTTAACTTCCCTTGTACTGTTTTGTATATTGAGTTATTAATCAGTATATAAAAGTTTAGTTCTTCATTGTTATCCTGAATGCTAATTTTTTGAAGTGTGTTTTCATAGTGTAATTTTAAAAAATCATTTTGGTACAGTATCATGAGGAAAGTTAATTTTTTATAATTTGTAGAAAAATACCATAAATATGAATTGCAATTCTCTGGATTATTTTCATTACATAGTTGGAATGGTAACAAAACCAGCAAATGAGCAATCCCAGGACTTCTCAATACACAACGAAGATTTTCCAGCATTACCTGGTTCCAGCTATAAAGATCCAACATCAAGTAATGATGACAGTAAATCTGTAAGTAACTGAGAATTACATATGTGAGTGATGTAGTTTTTTCCCTTCAGATTTCTCTTGTATTAACAGTTTTGTAGACTATATTAAGGACTTACTAAATACTATTACAAAATTGTTTATCTTGAATATCTGTAATAATCTAACTTCTGAAGACTGTGGAAAACCTTTATAACTTAGAAGATAGCCTATTTTTTTCCTATTTCATATAGGTTTGCAAATTTCTGTTGAACTTCTCAGAGTTAATTTAGACTTTTATTGTAGTCCCTGTCAGCTGGATCCCATGAAGTTTGATATTATAGCCTTCTAAGGAGCTGTGTTTTTCTTGAGTAAGTTTTCTCCTTGAAGAATCTTTATACACATTTTTATTCCTGTGTTGATTCAGCCAACTCAGCTTCCTCTTTCTGACTTAACGAATGTGTTTATTTCTTCCACATTTCACTGAAAATAGCTTTTTTGTGTGTGATGGGAGTTTGTATGTATTGTTAAAATAATTGATAAAGAAGATTATTGGGTAAGAATTAAATATGAATTTTTAAAGTTTATATATTCTAACTTCTCCTGGAGGTTTTTATGCTGATTTTATAGGCAACATACTGTAGTATTCTCTTCTAAATTAAAGTACTGAAGAGGGAAACTTGAAGCAAAGTTCTGAGATTTTTTTTTTCTGTGACCGAAGATCTGAGATTAAATAAGAATATTTTCCATATATTTCTTGTCCTTTTAATACTGAAATGTGTAAAATACAGGATTTATTCATAAACCATGGGACGGTTGTGGAAACAAAAAATTTCATGTAGAACTTGAAAAACAGGTAATAATTTACTACCAATTTAAATATAATAAAGAATGAATAGAAAGATAACTAATATGTGAACTTGAAATTTTTACACTTAACAAATTTTAATGTCACATTTAATTTTTTTCATGTTAGAATTTGAATACATCTGGCAAGACAACTTCAAGTACAGATGGACCCAAATTCCCTGGAGATAAAAGTTCAACAACACAAAATAATAACCAGCAGAAAAAAGGGATCCAGGTGTTACCTGATGGTGGGACTCTATAAAATACCTCAGAAATATTATAGAATTCATTTCTCTGCTTTTTCCTTAAAGATAAAATTACTGTGTTCTTCTTGTCCAGGTCGGGTTACTAACATTCCTCAAGGGATGGTGACGGACCAATTTGGAATGATTGGCCTGTTAACATTTATCAGGGCAGCAGAGACGGACCCCGGAATGGTACATCTTGCATTAGGAAGTGACTTAACAACATTAGGCCTCAATCTGAACTCTCCTGAGTAAGTTTTCCATTTTCTTTTCTTCTACATTTGTATGTAATACCTATTTGCAGATTTCTAGGTTTTAATTTCATGTGATCAGATTGTATCTCTTGTAGCCACTCGTTGCTGTTATGTCTTGACTGTTTGGGTCATTCCCTCTCATGTTAGCTTCTGGATTACTGTCACTTGATAATATCATTCCTCTTTGGCAGTTTCAGAATACACATATGTGATCATTCCAAAATCCTGAAATCTTGGCTCATTGAGTTTCTCACCTTCAAAAATCTTACTCTCTGCCGTATCTCAGCTACTTACATATTTAGTCATCCCTTTGACTTTGCCATTATCAGTAACTTCAGTTTCTTTATAATTTTTATCTGTGCTCCCATACCACTCCCTGTTTTCCATCTTTCTCCCTCTAGTTCTGGCTCCTATAATCATTTGACTCCTTGGGATCTTCAGTCCATTGATTACTCTATATTTTCACTGTTCCACAACACACTTTTCTTCCCCTGAGAAGGACTCACTTCCTTCTTATCCAGTTAAATTCTGTGGTCACTCATAATTGTTTATATATACTCTTGGCTACTTTGCCCCTTTCTTGCTTTTTGTCAAGATTGTGTGGCAGAAACTACAACCCTGGTTATACTCTGACTTCCATTCTTGATCTCTGCTACTGAGCCTGGCTAAAGAAAACCACACAGCTTCATTACCTGGTCTGATTTCTCATTCATGGCCAGGAACTTAAAAAGTAGGCGCTTAATTCTGCCATTCATACCTGGCATGCCAGGTCCATTCATTCTTTTGTTCTCCTATGCAGCTGTTTCACATTTGTCTCTTTAGACATCTGATTATCTTTTTCCTTGTCCTTACTCTCAGATTCTAAGACCTTGCTTCCCCCACCCGCCCCAAGTTTTTATTTGAATTCCAGTTAGTTAACAAACAGCATAATACTAGTTTCAGATGTAGAATTAAGACCTTGTTTTTTATTTCTACTTATACTAAGAAAGATGGAAACAATCAGAAGAAAATGTCAGCATAGTTCTACCACCAAATCTGTTTACTGTCTGTTTTACTGTCTGTATCCCAAGACCTTATTCTTATTTTCCACCCTGTTGATATAGTTGATCCATGCTTTCTACTTAAAATGTCTCTTGAAAACTCAAAGACGTGGCTCTAACAAGTTTTTGTGCTTTTGTTGGGTCATTTTAATCAGCATACAAATATTCTGTTACTTTATGTTAGTTAAATGCCTTCTTTTTATCTAACTTCTATGAGTTAACTGCCCTTATTTCTTGGAGAGCAAAACTCTTCAAAAAGCCATCTTTGCATCTCCCATTTGTGTTTTCCCATTCTCAGTTAAACCCATTTCATTTAGAATTTTCCCTCACCACTTCACTAAAACTACTCTCATGGAGGTCATCAAATGGATGTGTATGTTATTAAATTCAGTGGTTGCTTGTAAGGAATTTATCCTCCTTGACCTGTCAGTTTGGCATAGTAGATTCACTGCTGTATGTTTCTCAGAGCTTTTAACAGCTGCCACCCTGGTTTGAATCTCCCTCCTCTCTTGCCTGGATTACTCCATTAGCCATTCATCAGGTATCCCTGATTCTCTCTGTGTCCCTCACAGTCTCTTCTTTATTGAGGAGCCAGGACCATCCTTTTTGAATAGGTCAATCTTCTGTGCACTGCTCAGTGAGGGTTTATGGTTTCATTATGAATAAAAACTTAAAATCTTGGGATGCCTGGGTGGCTCAGTCTCTTAAGCTTCTGTCTTCGGCTCAGGTTATGATTCCTGGGATTGAGTCCCTCATTGGGCTTCCTGCTCAGTGGGGAGCCTGCTTTTCCCTCTCCCTGCTGCTCCCCTTGTTCATGCTTATGCTCTCTCTCTGACAAATAAATAAATAAATCTTAAAAACCAAAAAAACCCAAAATCTTTATAGGGCTATTTATCTTTATAGGCATCTTCTCCTTCCTCCACCTTAATAGCTTGTCCCTTTGTTCACTCTGTTCCCAGCTTTCGTGGCCTTCTTGCTGTACCTCAGACATGTCAGTCATATCCCCACCTTAGTTACTCTAGCAGTTCCCTCTGACTAGAGTAGTCTTCTGCCAGATAATTAATAGGGCTAACTCCCTCATGTCTTTCAAGTCTTGTTCAAATCTGATCTTCTGAATGAGACCTAACCTCACTGCTTTATTTAATGCAACTAATCTCCCATCCCCACCTCTCCACAAACATGGAATATTACTTATTATGCAAATTATTTTTGTCTGTCTCCCTCTCATCTATCCTCCTCAATCAGAAAGTAAGTTTCATATTGTCAGTTTCCTTTCTTTTGTTCACTAATGTATCCAGAACACCTAGAACAGTGCCAGGCATACAGCAGACACTCAGTAAATATTCGGTGAATTTGAACTTTAGCTTTTAATAATTACTGTTTTTTTTCTGGGAAAGTAGTTTTACTTGGGGGCATGCTGTTTATCAGTTTAAAGCATTCTGAGTTGAAGTTACATGTAAATGTGAATGAATGAATATATATATACACACATATACATAACTTTATACACTTTGCGTATATATATGTATACACACACACACACCCCTGGTTAACTTGTTTCATTTTTCTGTATAAGTCATAGTAAACACATGAAAAGAAATTAAAAGTAAAGATGCTTGTTTCACTTTTGAAGTCACTGTTTTTCTGAAATAAAATCTGAAATCTTTTTCTGCTTTGGACTTCAGAGTGTTTGTTTTTTTTCCCCTCTTATTCAGAAATCTCTACCCCAAATTTGCATCACCCTGGGCATCTTCACCTTGTCGACCTCAAGACATAGGTAGGAGAATCAATTTGTGTTCAGACCTTTTAAAAATATTTTTTTAACTGAGAATCAGTTAATAAGGCTTTTTTCATTTTATTATCCAGACTTCCATGTTCCATCTGAGTACTTAACGAACATTCACATTAGGGATAAGGTGAGTGTAGTTTATTATTCTCCTCAGTCAGCATGAATGTATCTATTTGTCAGGTACTGTTATTCAGTTCAGATGGCATAAAATTTTTTGAAACAATTAGCAGTGGTTTCAGGGGTATGCTTTCATATGTGTCCATTCAATTATGTAAAACAATTTTATTTCTATTTTTGTTTATCTTATTGTTTTGATGAGATCCTGGGTTACATTTAAAGAGTATGTTTTAAAAACAGTGGTAGGACTGGTAAAGTATTTCTTGGAGTTACTATTAATAATGGTATAACCATGGTTGATGAGAATAAACTGTCTTAGAAAATTTGATAAATTTCCTTCTGATATTCTCATTTTATGCTCTTATCAATAAAATATGCTTTTTACAAATGTTATATAGTGTTTTCAGTGGAACAGCATATAAATATATACTTTAAAAACTTTGACATTTGACTTTTTAAAATGTCTTAATTACCCAAAATGCTAGTTCTAAAGTAACTATTAACAGATTACAGTTTTAATCTTTTTCTTATTCTTAAAGAAGAAAATGGTAAATATTTTGTTTAGGGGAAAGAACTAAGTGTTCATTTCTGTTAGAAATTGTGTCCCTAGATTTTGGCCTTGAGGAAGGACATAATTTAGTAAAAATTACATGTTATACATATGTGTCTAATGTATTATATATTTAAGTATAAGTCTAAAATATTTCATAAATATATAAAATACATACCAAAATGACAGTGTCCTTTGTCTGTGCCTTCAAGTTGCATGGTCAAATGGATGTTGATTTTTTGGACAGGCAAGTTAAAGAGATACTTCTCAATATGTCTTTTGATACTTGAGTAAATGGAAGACAAGAAGTGTGATATAGAACTAATTTTTTCTGTTTGTGGACTTTGTGATTTTTCTGCCACCTCCACCATAGATAGGGCTTTTTTGCTCCAAACACCTAGGGGTTCCAGAACCTTTTCTTAGGGCAATTTAAGAAATACTGATTTAGGAGAATTTATCACCTTCAGAAGTGCTACTTGAATGGGGATGATATAAATGGAGGCAAAAATTATATTCCACAATTGTGTAACAGTTAAATAAACATTTAGATACAGAAATAGGGGAAGAGATTAAAGTGCTCATTTTGGTTAGCTTTTTTTTTTTAAAGATTCTATCCATTCACCTGACAGAGATCACAAGTAGATAGAGAGGCAGGCCAGAGACAGAGGAGGAAACAGGCTCCCCACTGAGTGAGAGCCTGATGCTTGGCTCGATCCCAGGAGCCTGGGACCATGACCTGAGCTGAAGTCAGAGGCTTTACCCCGCTGAGCCACCCAGGCGTCCCTTGCTTAGCTTTTAAATAAAGGTTTTTCCTAATACAAGATTTCGATAATGTTCAACTTGATGTTTTCTATTTTGATTGGCGGTTAATGTTTCTGCTTTGTGGAAGGATGTAAGGCAGTCATCTTTTAATCATCCATTTAAACAAAATAAAGAGAATCCCTTTATGATTTTTGTGTTTACCATCTGTGATTTGGTAAAATGCATAACCTACTGATTTGTGAGTTGCTGTCCAGTGTAGATTCAGCTAACATTTCATACAAGTTTTCTATGTGATCAGACATTCTTTAAGGTACATTCATATATAGACACTTTATCCATTTCATTTACATTCTTAATAATGTAATAGGTCTCATTTCTGCATTTTGTATGGAAGTTCATAGCATTAAATAACTTAGATATGATTATATTTGTAAATAATGGAACTGGATCTTGAATAGAAGTCCTACATCTCTGAGCATTGTTTCCACTATTATTACCATGTTGGGTATTAATAAGCCCTCTAGTAAAACAGCATTTGGTCTTGGTTAGAAGTTTTTATATAGCCTTTTATCCTATTAGTACATAAAGTAGAGGTACCAGAAATAATTGTTAAATTACTTCAGTTAAATGGTAAAACTCTCCCTTAAAATTGTAACTACCTGCAAAATCACGTAATAATGGTGATCTGCTATAAAGAAAAGAGTTTCTGTTTATCTTTTTATTTTTACTTAAGTGGTAGCAATATGTTAGGATTTTCAAACTTATTTTACACTTCAGAATAATTGATTTCTCTTTTCCAGCTGGCTGCAATAAAACTTGGCCGATACGGAGAAGACCTGCTCTTCTATCTCTATTACATGAATGGAGGAGACGTATTACAACTTTTAGCTGCAGTAGAGCTGTATGTTCAAAGTATTTTTAAACACTTTTGTATTATAGTGGATCTTGTTTATTCTGAAAGCTTTTCTTTTAAATGATAGTTATGGTTTCTGTCTTTTGTTTTTAAAGTGAAAATATTTCCATCAAGAAAAAAATCTGTTTTTACATTTAATAAAATTAATTTAGATTGAAAATTTGTTATCATGGTTAATGGTCACTGTATAAAAAGAGTTATTTCAGATTTAAATCCTAAATTTGTAAGAAGACAGAATTGATTCATGAATTTGGTGAATCTAATTTTTATGAATATTTTTTATAAATATGTGAAGTATAAGATATGGTTCATAACTGGCTCATCTTTTTGTGGAAACACATATATTAATGATAGTGAATTTCATCATTAATGAACATCTGTTGAGTATTATATGGGCAAAGCACTGCATACATCTTGTGTGTTTTGAAGTATTGATGAAGTCCACATTCATTATCAGAAGCCTGTTGGCCAACTTAAATAAATTAGTGTTAAGAAGTTGGTCCATGGAATGTTTTTTCTTGAGCATTTCTGTTTTTACCTGATGCTCTAAGAATAAAAATTTTTGTGTCCTTTCTCATATATAATTGGTAGTATATTTTGTTACCAATAGATTATTCTATTAATCATGTTTACTAGAATAAATTGTTATTAAAATTTTATAATATTGTGGGACTCCCATCTGGCTCAGTTGGTAGAGCATGTGACTCTTGATCTTGGGGTTGTGAGGTTAAGCCCTATGTTGGGCCTAGAGCTTACAAAAAGAAAATTATGATATAGAGACCTAATTTTTACAGATTTTAAGTATTTTATAATATTCCTAATATTTCTATAAATGACCTTGGATCAGATACTTAAAAATATAAAATTCACTATATTGATAATAAATTCTTTTTTTATTTCTCTATTGAGAATTTGTTTTCTCCCATGTTTTCCCCTCATTTTTTGTAACATAGCAACTGTTACCTGTTCTTTTTAATTTATTCATAAGTAAATAAATTCATTTAGTCATTCACCTATCCATTACTGGCAGTTCTGTCTCATATCTTATGTCTAAAAACGATCTCACTTATTAGTAGGAAAGAATTTGTTTACATGGAGGTTTATTCTACCAGAGATGTTTTTTCTGGTACTTCTACCTCCTTTGGATGTTACTTCCCCAGTTTACAAGTGATATTAAATCCTTATTGATTCTTGCATGAATTCTAATGGATATCATTTTGGCTTTTGAAAAATTAAGATCAGTGAGATTTGAATAAAAAAAGTAATACATTCATTAAGAATTTTTTAAGTGGATATTCTATTTTCAGCATAGTTTAAAAATTATGTGAATTTAAGTAGATAAAAATACTGTATTTTGTTCCTTAGAAAATAATACAAATAGCTGGGGGTTTTGTTTGTTTTAATAGATAATCTCAATTTCTATTGAATGTTAAGAAGAACGAAAAAGGAGTGAAGTTTCTGGAACACAGTGTATCTTTATTTGGTCTGCCTAAGTTTTTCACACACTGCTCATAGAGCTTTTAAGATCTCATTAATGTTTGCATAAAAAAGTCTCTTCAGTTAAATAAAGATGTGTATATTAATTAATGAGTGTGGTTTTTGGAAAATTAAGGAATTCTTTTCCTCTATTTCACTAAGGTTATATTTAATAACAAAGGGTAAAGAATCATCCATATTTATGTATTTTCTGTATAATTATTTTCTGAGAAAAATTTTTACAAAATGTAGGAAATGTTGGATGTGAGCCACAGGAAAAAATTAATTGTCTTTTTCTCTTAAAAATTGAAGTTTTAACCGTGATTGGAGATACCACAAAGAAGAACGAGTATGGATTACCAGGGCACCAGGCATGGAGCCAACAATGAAAACCAATACATATGAGAGGGGAACATATTACTTCTTTGACTGTCTTAACTGGAGGAAAGTAGCTAAGGTATATTTTTTTCCATGTGCAAATGTGTAAATGTATAAATCTAGATTTTAAAAAGAAGTATCCTCTTTTATCTGTTTATATGTACCAATACATCAATTCCAATAATGTGCCAGGTACTTGCTAAATAAGTTTTTTTGTCTTCACCTCCTTGGCTTGATTTAAATTCTAGGAGAGTATCCGGAAACATCTCATTTCACCCATAGTTAGGAAAATGATTGAACTTGGTAAGAAATTTTGTAATTTTTCACAAGCCTTGGTAACAATTGAAATATTTTTGTGTCTACTCAGTTGTAAAATAAAGATCACCCTCTTGCAATCCCAGTCATGTATTCTTACTACTTTAAGCAAGTAGAAGATTTTCCTAAAACTGGTATATAAACAGATAATAGGCTTTTAAAAACACTTGCACTCATTGCAGGAAAGATGCTTGAGTTTTTGTTTGCGAATGAAAAGAAAAGAAAGAAAATTGTAAGCATTAACCATGATTGTTCCTATGACTAGTATGCTGAGTATTGGAGGGAAGAGGGCTGTGGGAAAAGTTGGTTGTTACGTTTTGTTTTGCAACTTTTCCTCACAAAACCACCTATTTAACTGTCCCATGTGCAAAATTTTCATTAGTGTCATAGCGTATTTCACGTTTGTATGTAGTTCTTATGTATAAATTTAGTCTACCTAGTAGTAGAGAGTATTAACCAACATCTGATTTCATAACTCCCCAAATTTCTTGTTTCCCTTGAGGATTCTTAGGTTTAAAAACTGAAGTGTTCTCAAAAAATTTAAACAGAAGAAAAACATTTCTTGACAGTCCATTGGATAATTCTTTAGTTGTTGGTTTGGGCTTTTTTATCTTTTGAATCAACTTTACCAAATTAATAAGAAGGTACAACATTTTAACGAGATAACGTAAAATGCTTACCAGATCTTTATCACAAAAATGTTTTACATCACAAGAAAATTTAATACAAACCTTAAAGAAGAAAATAGGAAAAGTTGTGCCCAAGTAAAAAACCACCAGACAAGACACATACAAGAGGTTAAATCTTTTTTTTTTTTTATTTTTACTTTTGGGTGTTTGTCAGTGGTAAATGTCATTACTTCTCAGACCAAGTTTATAGACCACCATACTGTATTTGAGCTACTTTATAACATTTATAATTAATATGCATATCTTAATTTCAGAAGGCAGATCCATGATCTGACCTTTTAAGTAGAAATAATCACATTCATTTCAAATAGTACAAGAGGCATTGTATATGTTACCTGTTAAGAAGTATAGTGTGGTAGAAAGTGATAGCCCTTTACATCATAGATTTGAATTTAACTGCTGTTTCAGCTATTTACGCTTTGCCCTTGTGCAGGTTTCTTTTCCATGCCTGCTTCCTTATCTTTTAAATCAAAATCATATTTGCTTCTAGATTGTCGTGAGGATTAAATGAGATTTTACACACACACACACACACACACACACACACATATACACACACACACTGAGTACAATGTTTCTCATATATTGGGTATTTGATACATGGGAGTAGTTGTAGTTTGTTGCTGTTTCCGCATTCTTACAGCTTACTACTACTCTTCTTCAAAGATGGAAAAACTATAACTGTTGTTAGGTCAGGTCAGTGGTTCTCAAACTTAACTTGCACCAGAATTACCTGGCAGCCTTATTAAAAACATAAGTTGCTGAGCCATACCTCCATTGTTTCTGATTTAAGAAGTCTATGCATGGGGCCTGAAGGTTTGCATTTCTGACAATTTCCTAAGTGATGCCAATGATTTTTCTGGTCTTTGAGCCATACTTCAAGAACAGTTGATTGTACCGGAGAGAAAAATGATCTTTGGAGGGGGAAAAGAGTCTTTTAGTAAATAAATGAAGTTTTCTTTATTCTATTGGAAGCTTTTTTTGCTCAATATCATTGTGTTATTCCAAACTTCTATATGCAAAAAGGATGGATGTTTGTAGTAGATTGATGTATTGTTTTAGTTAAATTATAGTTCAGTATAAATGACAGATTTTCTTATGTGAAAAGGTCCGTTTCTAGTACTACTTTCTTCCCACAAAGTTAAATATTCAGAAGCAACTTAAACATTAGTAGGCCCCTTTACTTTCCCATCAAAAGCAATTCCCCACTCACACACATGTCATTTTAAAGAAAAGTGTGTGTGTGTGTATAAATATGTAGTGTGCATATATAAAGTAATTTTACCCAAATTTATCTGATCTCCTGTACAGTTGAGCTTTGTCTTAACCTTTACCTTTATAATTTTTAGCTCTGAAGTTGGAAAGTAAAATTTGAGAAATATCATTAAACTGTTTCTTTAAGAAATCTCTTTTGAGGTAATTGCTTGCCACTGGCACTGACACTTTTCATCAAAATTATTTTCACAATGATGAAAGCAAGCAGAATTACTGGTTTCTACTAAGTATTACACATAGTTCACTTTTGTTATATTAAAATAGATTCATGAACTTAAAACTTTTAAGTTGTATCCTCAGAATAAACTTTTCACAATGGCTTCTGGTTTTTGTTTGTTTTAAAGATGTTCTCAGTGTTTTCTTAAATTGTTTAGGAATTAAGACCTTTAGTTCCATTTAAAATGTATTAACAGTTTATCAAACTACAGAAAAGCCCTTAAAATGCCATGTCCCAAGTTAACCTCAATGTCCCCACCCTATAAAGTGGGTGTGGTTTCTTACTCACAGGTAAATAGCTTCAGCTCATTGTAAGAAGCCTGCAGTCTGAATTAGTATTACAAGTAATAGCTTGATAATATCATGTTGTCTTTGGAAAGTATTGACCTGATCTAGACTTTTGTCAGACCTCCATCTCACAATGTCTTATATGAAGTTCTTTCTTTTTTGCAGATTACTTAATATTTTCAGAGATTTGAAAAATCGTTATTATGAAATTTGATGATTTAAATCATAAGTATTTTTTAGCCCTGAAAATTCTGTAACTGAGTTCTAGGATCCAGCCCATTAAAGTATTTATTGTATGTCAGTAATGTATACGTAAGAATTTTGAACTGTATCTTTTTTTCCCCTTTTAAATAATCTGGACTTGTCAGCAGGCTATGTGGTCTAGCCTTTGTAATTTAACTAGAATTACTCACTATCTCACTAATTTAAAAATAGTGATCATTCAGATTATATATATATATATTTTTTTTTTAACTTTTTAAAAGATTTTATTTACTTATTTGACAGAGCGAGTGTGTGAGAGAGGGAACACAACAAGCAGAAGGGAGTGGGAGAGGGAGAAGCAGGCCTCCTGCTGAGTGGAGAGCCTGATGTGGGGCTCAGTCCCAGGACCCCAGAATCATGACCCAAGCTGAAAGCAGACAAACACCCAATGTCTGAGCCACCCAGGCACCCCCAGATTGTGTATATTCTTAATGAGTAGAATTTTAAAAATAATTTTGTCCACAGAATTTTCAGGTGATGGAGGCTTGCCATACGATCAGTAGCTTTCTCAGACTAAAGACCTAAAAATTGAATTACTTTAGCCTGACTTCACCTTGTAGATCCAACACTGACTAGGGATTTCTAATGCTTAAAATTTTTTATAATAACAGAGCCTGATATAAATGTGATTTTTTTTTTCATTAATTTCACTGGTACACATTACTATTAGTATACCTATACTTTAATCAGTAATACGTACTTTTCATCAAAGTAGCAAAAAATTATGTCTAATAAGTATACGTAAGATAGTTTAAAACTTCCTAAAATTGAAGGATTTATCTTAGGTAAGAGAAAGCTGACGTTTTTGAGAATTAGAGAAAATATTCCTGCAGTATATGTTTCTCGGTGTCATTTGATCAGTGATTACATTAATGCTTTTGTAGTAATTTCATTTGATTATCTGAATCCAGTACATGTACAGTACAGTTCTGCTTACAGTGAACTTTTGAGAATATGTAGCCTAGTTTGATTAACAGAAAAATAACTTTAAAAGTTGTCTATAAAAAGTGTCTAAAATACTTTATAACCTTTTAAATCATTAAATTTTAATGTTTTGTTCTTAAATGAAAGAAACTGGTGTTTATTAATTCATCAGCCATTAATTACAAACCTGCTAGGGGCATGGCACTGTATTATAGGCAGTATGTAGTGGTATACAAAAACAGGCCCATTTTTGTACCTACTGGTTATATAAAGAGGTGTGCATGTGTGTTGTGTGTACAGAAAACAGATGTGTAAAAGAGATGTTACCAACAGTCAAAGGGTACAAAGAGATACCAGTATATACTGTAAATTTATGTATTTTAAGAAAAATAAAAATAAACAGAAGACTAAAACAAAGATGTAAGAAGAAGGAAGACAAAATTTTGACTTACTTAATTTCTGAATCTCTGATATATGAGTTTTTAAATTACATTAAAAAATGTATTATGTTCCCTAGGTTTAAAACTGATCTTTTTCTTTTAATATGTAGGGAGAAAAATATGTGCACTGATGAAGTTACTCTAGTTTAATTTCTAATAATACTGTGTAGTTCACCTCTGTACAATGACAAGGACAGGATAACTGAACAAAATTTACGTAATTTATTGGGGCCTGTGATTTGTTATAGTTACAGATTTTTTACCCTGCAGCTACACATCTTTTGGAACTAACTTGCCAGTTTTAATTCGTAAAGAGTGATATAAGAAGAAGATTCTTTCTTTACTCATATTGATATTCTTCTTTAGCCAGGCAATAAATTGCTTTTAAAACTTAGGGGTAGGGAGAAAGAGAGTGGTGTCTACACGGTGCATTGGGGGGGTGGGAGGGAACGATGGTGATTCTGGAGTTTGCTAGTTTTAATGATAAGCAAATAACCTATGTGCCCTTTGTAGATTAAAGACATTACACTGTCCCTTCTTTAAGAACATTTGTCAGTGAACTGAATTTTTTCAACATTTCTGCGTAAGGGTTGTAATGAAGTGAATTTATTTAGATCTTGTGCTAACACTATTAAAAATAATTTGTTAACTCTAGGTGGTCATGGGCTTTGGTGCTACATAGGTCTGAATCCTAATCCTAGATCTGCCACTTATATGATTTGGGCAGGTTACTTGGGAACCTCATTTCTTCAGGTGCACAATGAAGATAATGATATTTACAGAAATATACAGTCAGAAAGATTAAAATTAGCTGTTTCTCTAGTTTGGGCACATACTAGATTTTCAGTTGTTAATGTAATATTCTTAAATTTAAATACTTGGTTTTATATCTCAGAGTTCAATCATTACAACATAGGTTTTCATTTTAATTTAATAATGGGAATGTATGGTAAGATATGTTAACCCATAGTGTTAACTACTTGTTGGCTTTCTTTAATACATAGTATAAATAAAGGTTCATAATGTCTTAAATGGAATTGATTTAGTTTGTGCTGTTACTGAATTCATATTATAGAATTAGTGATTTTAGAACCTTTTGCATTTTGGATTTGCAAAGGTACTTTTTTTGTGTTTTTTTTTAATATACAAAATTTTCTTCTCTGTCTTGATCATAGGAAGTATAAAGAAATTACTTCATTCTCAAACTTTAAAACTCTCATGAAGTTCATGTATTTTGAAAGTTCAATTAAAATGAGCTAAGTAGTTTGTGTTAAGATGTGCATACAACAAAACCACTATTTAGTTTTGAGTGGCATTTACATCTTTTCAGTGTTTGGGTTTGAAGTGGGAAGTCGAGAGAGAAGTGAATTGTAAGGTTAGGATAACTTTATGTGTTTGCTTTTTTTAAAAAGTAGGTGTAATAATCACAAGTTGGAAAAAAAAATTTTTTTTTTTTTGAGAAAAAAGTAAAAATTTTTTTTTTTAGAAAAAAGTAAAAAAATTTTTTTTTTTACATCATTGAAGGTTGCCTTTATTTTAAATATCCTGCAATGTTCCGTGCTTTTTACTGATGGTACAGTAATTGCTGCTCAGACTTCTACTTTTGAGCAAAAAAATGCATGATTTCAGTGGTTATAAAATAAATGTTCATGAGTAGTCTCTGACTTCTACACAGAAAGTCACTTAGCAGAAACTGCACTTAGCAGAAACGGCAGCACATTACTTTTCTTCAAGCTGTATTTTAGAGGGGTAAAAAAGAGTTGGTACATCTGTGTCTGTTCATTCTCATACATGTAGGTATTTTGTTTACCTAGTAAAATATATTTTGACAAAAATCTGAGATCTGAGGGAATGGAAATCATCTAAATTCTTAAATTTGGTTTTATAGGAGTTTCATCTGGAATATGACAAATTAGAAGAACGGCCTCACCTGCCATCCACCTTCAACTACAACCCTGCTCAGCAAGCCTTCTAAAAAAAGACTTCCCTTTTCTTGGGGTATGGCTGTCTCAGCACAATACTCAACATAACTGCAGAACTGATGTGGCTCAGGCACCCTGGTTTTAATTCCTTGAGGATCTGGCAATTGGCTTATGCAAAGGGTCACCATTTGAGGTCCTGCCTTACTAATTATGTGCTGCCCAACAACTAAATTTGTAATTTGTTTTTCTCTAGTTTGAGCAGGGTCTGAATTTTTTTTTTTTTCATTTATTTTCTTTTTTTGCCAGCAGACAGACTTGAGTCTGTAAAGACAAGCAAGTACACACTGACAGAAGTTTACCATTTAGTTTCTAAAATGTAAAAAAAGAAAACCCACAAAAGACTCAACAAAATTAGACCACAAAATTTGCATTGTTCATTGTAGCACTATTGGTAATAAAATAACAAATGTTTGTGCATTTTTTATGTGAAGATCCTTCTCGTATTTCATTTGGAAAGATGAGCAAGGTCTGCTTCCTTCATTTTACTTCCCCTTCTGTTTTTGAAAGGCAGTTTCGCCAAGCTTAACGCAAGAATATCTGACTGTTTAGAAGAAAGATATTGCCACAATCTCTGGATGGTTTCCAGGGTTGTGTTATTACTGAGCTTCATCTTTCCAGAATGAGCAAAACACTGTCCAGTCTTTGTTACGATTTTGTAATAAATGTGTACATTTTTTTTAAATTTTTGGACATCACATGAATAAAGGTATGTATGTACGAATGTGTATATATTATATATATGACATCTATTTTGGAAAATGTTTGCCCTGCTGTACCTCATTTTTAGGAGGTGTGCATGGATGCAATATATGAAAATGGGACATTCTGGAACTGCTGGTCAGGGGACTTTGTCGCCCTGTGCACTAAAGGGCCAGATTTTCAGCAGCCAAGGACATCCATACCCAAGTGAATGTGATGGGACTTAAAGAAGTGAACTGAGACAATTCACTCTGGCTGTTTGAACAGCAGCGTTTCATAGGAAGAGAAAAAAAGATCAATCTTGTATTTTCTGACCACATAAAGGCTTCTTCTCTTTGTAATAAAGTAGAAAAGCTCTCCTCACTGCAGTGTTGACTTTGATTTGAAATTGTGAAATTATTTCTTCAACATGAAAAATAGACCCAAACCCTCAAGTTTTACAAATATCCAACTGAATGGTGTGACTAAACAATTTAAAATGTAGTCTTTTTTTCAGCTTTTGACAAGTAATTTGATGGAGCCATACATTACATTATTTTACTTGTAGGTTAAAAATGCAGATGCATTTTTCTTTATTAACTAAGTCAAAAACTTTTTTTTTTTTTAATAATTATGGCTGCATTAGAAATAAAACTTTCTGAACACTTACGGGACCCAGTCAAAATACTTTAGTGAGAAATCTGTGAGACATTTCAGACCTTTGAGATTTAGCTTTAAGAATTAATACACAAATTAAGGTAAGCCAAAAGCAGGGATAAGAGACTTTACCTTCAGCATGCTGGCCTGGATATTTCACATTTACAAGTTGATGGATTCGTTTCCATCTAAAGGAAAATACTGTATTTAAAAATGTCTGAAGACTGAAGCTACAAACACTAGAGATAGAGAGTAAAAAAGGCAGTGAGTTTTGATTTTCTAAATTTTCATTTTTAACCTATTTTTCTATGAAGAGTGAAAGTTTGTTGACATTTACCAAATCATGTTTGAAAATGAAACATTTATGACATTGCTGTGTTTGTGTATCAGGAATATGAAATGAATTAAGATTTACCTTTTTCTATGTATTTTGAGATATGGAGAAACTGACATAAAAATATCAGGATTTTTTAACCTTTCAGATTTAAACCAAAGCATCTCTTCTGTAGGAAAGATGGCACTTATATAATTATAGTTTTAATTGTTGTGCACAAACCCCTCTCACATATTTGACATAAACCAGAATCAAATTCTAGAAACTGTTTTCTTTAAAAAAAAACATTACATTTTTTCACAATAATTGACTTTGTAAAGCGTAACTTTTCCAACATAATCATGAGAAACACTTAAAAGAGAAAAGGGAAGGGATCTTTATTTTTATGAGTATAAACCTAACAGTATAAAGTGTCACCCTGATCATGACTGGTACTTTTGTGAATGACTAAGAAAAGCAAGATAGCTCATATCAAAGTCTTTTGTTGTTTGACTCTAATTGTTTGTTTTAACGGCCATTAGAAAGTTTTAAGTGCACACTTTTCCAGTTTCTAAGTTCTTTTTACCCTGAATCATCAAAATGAGAAAACTCTTGCATGTAAACCAATTTTTTATAACTTGTTAATATCCGAAATTACCATGCTCTTGACTTCAAATCCAAGTTTAAAAAGTCTATTTGAAATCTTCAAAGTACTATATTAAACTCTTTAATATAACACACTGTTATATTCTTTGGTTTTATAACTTGTGGTTATACATGTACAGAAGTTGACCTGAACTAATATTTCACATTTTCTTTCTTAGCTTTAATTCTGTTAAATTTTCCCTATATAACTAGTGACATAGATGTGTACGTTGTTAACTTTGTGATTATATTATAATTGGCTCTAGGGGTAAAAAGCTATTCAGTTGCAAAAGAAAGTCCTTTCACCTATTCAGTTTCAAATATATATTCTATGCTTCTTGTGGTGATACTATAATTTATATGATAAAACTCCATTTTCAGGGATTTTTTTCACTGCACAAAGTTTTCCTTAGATATAAAAAATTTTTAAGAACTGAAAAGTTTATTTGAATTCTTACAGTATAATATAAAGCCAACCACTTAACTGGTCTTTTCCTTTTTGCCACTGAACTTGGTACACCGTAGGTGCTTGATAAATACATGTTGATTGAATGGTATAAATTGATATTTCAATTTGAAAATAAAATGTACAAATTAAAGCATTGGGCTTTGAAATAATTTACAATTTTTTGCTGTAATTTCATTTTCAAAATCCTTTTTTAAGGCATTTTAAATTAACTTTTGAAACTTTCAAATTTTTCCAACTTTACCCTTTCTAGTTGATTCTTCCTCTGAATTCTTCTTCAAAAACAGATCTCCCATTCTGTTAACACCCAGTGCTTATAAAATATGGGGAATCTGAGCATCCCTGCAAAGAAGGGCATTTATATAACTTAGATTTGCTTAGTAGCATCAGTTTTGCAGAAGGTTACTAAAAATCTAAATGTGCACGTGCATAAGAGAGATGTTCATATTTAATGTTCTCTTAATCATAGCTTGTGTAGTTAAAGGAGACCTAGGAATACCTATTAATTGGTTCCATTAAGACAGTCTGTGGATAACAAGCCAGACTTATCTCAATGCCTTTTTTTTTTTTTTAAGATTTATTTATTTATTTGACAGAGAGAGATCACAAGTAGACAGAGGCAGGCAGAGAGAGAGAGAAGCAGGCTCCCTGCTGAGCAGAGAGCCCAATGCAGGACTCGATCCCAGGACCCTGAGATCATGACCTGAGCCGAAGGCAGCGGCTTAACCCATTGAGCTACCCCTCAATGCCTTTTTAAAAACTAGGTCCTAACAGCATGCCAGAAAGCTCTTTCCTTGCCACTAGCATTGCCAGTGAAGTAGATCATATCATAAATACTTGATAGATCTAGGAGAGGAGGCAAATAAACGCAGTGCACGTCAAAATCAGGATCTAAATCTAACCCAGTAGTTTGTATGTTGAGTTGCATCATATAGGATATGCTGAGTCAAGAGGATTACTTTCCCACTTCAGTTGCTAAAAGAATAAAGAATAGTGGAATGTGACCTGTCTGAAGAGTGGTTCATATGTAGATCAATGTAAACTGTAACTATTTCCAAAAATACTGACAGCGATTTTTTAGCTACATTAAAAGTATAGTGCTCAGAACAAGGTAAGAAGTCTGCTGTGTTTTAAGAGCTGCTAGGACTGGGGAAGGCAGGAGAAAAGGATGTGGCATGCCTTCTAGCCGCCAAGCAATGTACTAAGTGTTTCACATGCATTATTTTATCCTGTCTTTAGCATAGCATCATTAAGGTAGGTTTTTAATATCCCTGTTTTACGTTACATTTTAAATATACCAAAAACAAAAACCCAACAGGTAGTAGCAAAGTTTAGCGTTAGAGAATAAACTCTAGAAACATGGTATCTTTCTTCAGGTATCAAATTCAAGAGTTGTCATTCATTTGCGGGTCTGAAGAACAGAACTGGGACCAAACAGAGAAAAAGATTTCAGTGCACTATTAAAACGGAGATAGTTAAGATTTTGAAATGACTTGTTTTGTAAGGCATTCTGTTCAACCTCAGAACATAACTAAGGAGAGACCGACTGGGCAGTGTTTTGTGCATAAGGTAAGGAGTTGAACTGGATGACCTGAATGTTTCTGTTCATTGGAAAAGTGTTAAAATAGGGTAGTTACTGTATTTTAGCAAACCTAGTTGCGAACTATTAGGTACGACTTCACTGTACCGCTAAGGAAGAAAAGAGCTCGACTGAACTGTGACAAACTATGAATTACAGAAATGCATACCAATTTCCAGGATGTCCTGCATGGAAAGAATGTGCATATTAGAGTTGATGAGATGTATGTAGACCTTGGAGAAGAGAAAATGGGACTACTAAAGGGAGACATGACAGCTGTCTTCAAATAATAGGAAGGACTTAAATGAAGAGGGCAAGTCTCAAACCAACAGGTGGAAGTTGGATGAGACACATTTTGGTTCTTTTTATCAAGGTGCAGTCTCACAGTACTGTTTCATAAGGAAGGATTCCATCAACAAACATGTTCAAGCAGAAACTGAATGATTATCAATTGCTATTGAGAGGACTGCCTTTTTGAGTAAAGAGTTGGATTTGCTAACTCTTGGGCCTCTTTTCAGGTCTGAGATGTTGATACTGGTTTTTTTTTTGGTCTGAAGTTGAGGAATATGATGTCCTCAGGGCTGAAAGTTAAATGCTCAGTACTTAAATACTTATAAAGCATTGACCCTTCTAAAATGTGCTCTTCTTGAGTCATGGGTGTGTTTACTGCCACATCTTTGGAGAGATTCAAATAATCAAAAAAAGTTACAAAAGGCAACTTTATTCAACCTTTGTTGTTGTTACTTTAGGAGTAAGAATATGAAAGTGTAGTAAAGTACAACAAATAGTCGTGTGTATATTCATCAGATTTATGTGTTCTAGTGGTACATTAAAAGGAGGGAAGAGACTTTTTGGAAGTTTCAAGGTCAATGTTTAACCTGAAATTACGCATTGCCTTAGTGTTTAGTCTCCTGTTTTCTGCTGCAGTAGTGATCACATTTCCTAGATTAAGCAGTAATCTGATTTCTTATGTAAAAAGAAAACTGATCTTTAAATTTAATGTATAAAAAATCTCAGTTTGGGTTGAGATAGCTGCGGGAGCTCAAAGAGTCAAAGTTAACCCTCCAGTTAGGTAATTCTCAAACTTAATGTGCGTAAGAATCACCTGAGGAGCATGTTAAAAGTTCCTGTTTAAAGCCTCATATTTAGATATTCTGACTCAAATGTCTAGGGAGAGGGTAGGAATACAGTACTCTAGTAAATGCAGGTCATTTATGAAGTTAGTTAACTGCAGTTTACACTTAAACTATACCTTCTGTGCAAGTACTAACTAGAATGAAATCTTAAAGTTTGGGTGAAATCCAACTAAGTTAATAGCTGGAATAATGCATTCCTATTTTTTGCGGCATTCATTTGCTTTTTCCTGTATCATCCAATGTTCTAGTGCAGAAACCACATTATTACAGTAGTACTTATTAGAGCAGAATCCAAGGAAGGCTAAATCCATTCCTCATTATAAAAAAGCAAGGATTCTTTTTTTTTTTTTTTTTTTTTTTTTTTTAAATCTTTGCTATTTCCTGGGACATTTTGCCAGACCTTAAGTTCTGCTTCAGTTTGTGTGCATGAGAACTGTTAAGGGCAGTTATATGCATTATCATTCTGTGTCCATCAACTGAAAGTTATATAAATCCTGTTGTATAAATACTATGACCTGACAAAAATTTAATTATCTATTTCTTTATTTAAGAATTCAGTATTCAGTTTAAAAAGCTAATTATTTCCAGATGTTTGCCATACAGGTTTTCCTCAGTCACTTAAATGACTTCTTGAAAATGCCATAAAATTCACAATAAGTTGTCTTTGTTGTAATAATATCCTTTCTCTGTTGAAAACACAAATTGCAAGTCTCATAGCTTGTGCTCACCAACTGACACATGCCAAAATAGTTTAGCTTAATTAGACTACTTTTTTATTTTTATTTTTTTGATAAAATTATTTATTTGACAAAGATCACAGGAAGGCAGAGAGGCAGGCAGAGGGAGAAGGGGAAGCAGGCTCCCTGCTGAGTAGAGAGCCTGATGCTGCTTGATCCCAGGACCCAGAGACCCGTGACCTGAGCTGAAGGCAGAGGCTTAACCCACAGAGCCACCCAGGCACCCCTAGACTACTTTTTTAAATAAAACATTTTGTTTTTAAGTAATCTTTATGCTCAATGTAGGGCTTGAACTCATGATCCCAAGATCAGGAATCACATGCTATATGGACTGAGCCAGCCAGGCATCCCTAAGACTACTTCCATGTAGCAAAATGTAGTTTTTCATGAAAAACCATGTAGTATTTCATTCATCGTAATTTATCTTTATTATCACTTCAAAGGCCTGATAGGCCTCTACCTAAAAATATGTTTTGACGTTTTGTTAGGGAAGGTGAAATAGAACTAGCCCTATTTATGCCAAAAGAGGTAGTTCCTTCAAGCAATAGTAGAGAATACCAGGTATAGAAAACAGAATTTTTCACTCTAGTTTGCATAAGCATATCCTGCTGAAAAGTAATATTCTAGGAATTTGCATTTGTAATATTTGACTACATAATTTTTATTTTATTTTTTTAAAGGTTTTATTTATTTGACAGAGAGAGAGTGATCACAAGTAGGCAGAGAGGCAGGCAGAGAGGGGGGGGGAAGCAGGCTCCTTGCTTAGCTGAGATCCTGATGTAGGGCTCGATCCCAGGACCCTGAGATCATGACCTGAGCTGAAGGCAGAGGCTTAACCCACTGAGCCACCCAGGTGCCCCAGCTACATAATTTTTAAGACTGAAGAAGTGATGTTTTTCTTCCAAGCCATCAATTCTCTGGTATGTACTGAAAGTAATTTTAGTTATAATACATGTTCCTTCAAACGTTTTGGAAGAAATGTACAAATTTCAAGGGTGGTATGTCAACAAATGGTTGATTCTGCTTCTTAGGATTAGTCCTATTGATACTCTTTTATAATGAAAAAAATATTTTAAGGAGGAAATACTGATTATCCTTCAAAAATATGCAGCTCAATGAGAAGAAATTACATGTGGGAATGCCATAAATAGTTTCATCTTTTATATAAAAATAAAGATTTGGGGCAGCCAGAATGTTTGGAAGCTACCTTTAAATCTGTTACATACTGAACATTTATTTTAAGATGCAGTTTTAATTATCATATGTAGCAGTTGCATGAAAACTGGGCTGTCTTTTTTAAAGATGTTATTTTTAAGTAATCTCTACACCAATGTGGGGATCAAATACAACCCCAAGATCAAGAGTTACATGCTCTACTGACTCGGCCAGCCAGGTACCCCAAAACTGGGCTGTCTTAAAAAAAAAAATGTGAGCTGTTAACTATTTTCCTTTGAAAGAGTCAGACAAGTTTGATCTTTTATTTTGAATGTTTTAAGTAATTTATTCAAATGGTTAATATCCTTCAAATATAAAACAAGTTGAATGAAAACATACCTGTTTTTAAAGTGCAAGTCCTGGGGCACCTGGGTGGCTCAGTGGGTTAAGCCTCTGCCTTCAGCATAGGTCATGGTCTCAGGATCCTGGGATCGAGACCCGTTGAGCCCCGAGATGGGTTCTCTGCTCAGCAGGGAGCCTGCTTCCCACTGCCCACCCCCGCCTTTCTGCCTACTTATGATCTGTCAAATAAATAAATAAAATCTTTAAATGCAAGTCCTATGTTACTACTCTGCCTAATAAGTTATTTCCAGATTTCCTTTTTTAAATCTAAACTTACATATATATTTTTTCATTTCACTCTAAATGATTTAATATTTGAATATTAAATTAGTTAACTTGCACATCACTATTTGGAATCCAAATTCTGCCTACCTGAGTCAAAATTATTTCCCCAGGTTCTTTCTGCATTGGCAATGACACTCTTAATTAATGAACAACAAAATCCATCATCCTAGACGTGTTTGTAGGTTGGATAGCATGGAAAAGAAAGGTGTAGAATCTTGTTTCAGAGAATATTAAAACTGGGTATCCTTTCCAACTTTGAATTACCTTTTTTTCCTTCTTTTTTTTTTTAAGCATTTTGGGGTAAGAATAGTTTCTAAACAATTAAAAAGGAATATTAAGGGTGCCTGGGTGGCTCAGTGGGTTAAAGCCTCTGCCTTCAGCTCAGGTCATGATCTCAGGGTCCTGGGATCGAGCCCCGTCAAGCCCGGCCACGGGTTCTCTGCTCAGCAGGGAGCCTGCTTCCCTTCCTTTCTCTCTGCCTGTCTCTGCCTACTTGTGATCTCTGTCTGTCAAATAAATAAATAAAATCTTTAAAAAAAAAATATTGAGGAAACTGAAGAAATTCTAGAAGGAACAAGATAGTAGTGCCACATCTGAAGTGGGGGGGGGGGGGGGCGTTTGTTTTTGTTTTGTTTGTTTAAGCAAGCTCTGCATCGAACGTGGGGCCTGAAATCAGGACCCTGAGATCAGGAGTCATATACTCTGTCAACTGAGACAACCAGGTGCCCCTGAAGTGGAATTTTTTGTAAAGCAGATTAACCTACATAAACACCAGAGTGCATATTAAAAACCCTTACATGGACATTATCGCAATGATATGGTTAATGATTTCAATTTAAAAGAAAGTACTACTTCATAAATTTTTTTAAAAAAAATCCAAAGATCAAATGGCCAGTCTTAGAGTCAATGGATTTTTCATCACTGGAAATGTCCAAGCAAAGGCAAGAAAACTATTAGAAATATTATGGAACGTCCTGCATTAAGAGGAGGATAGGCTCTTCTACCTTAGAGCTATTGTTTCAACACCCAGTTGTTCCTACGGTTACTTTTACCTTGAATCTAGCTTGAATTTCTAACAAGCTTATCTGAAACCTAAATATTAAACTTAATCTTTCTCTTCCACATAAAACCATACTACTTACATTTGCTATGCATCTAAAAAAGAGCTATTTTTTAACACAAGTGATTCAGAGTAAAATTAAACTGGAGGAACTGGTTAAATCACTAGATCCTCATCCTCTATCCACATCCCCCTTCATAGGTTTAACAGCAGGGATTTTGATCAAGCCTAACTCTACCTGAATTTTAGTATGCACATTTTAAATCCATTTGTATTACCTATACTTTTTTTTTTTTTTTTTTTTTTTTTTTTTTACTAACTACAGAAATTTCTTAGAGATGGTACAATATAGCGGAAAATGGCCCTTGAAATTTGGCATTGTCAACATGTATGTAACTAATCTCTTCTTCCCTCTTCATCTCATGAGAAGATGAAATTAGGGCATTTGTTTATATTATATTAGGTGCTCAACAGATGTAAGCCCATTTTTCTAAAGACATATACTGTCTCACCCACTGGGCCAGAAGGTACTCTCCATATTTTGGAATCATTAAAAGATCTTTTGACTTGACTATGTGCTAGTCGATAGTAGTAGCTAAATTTCTGAAGAACAGAGCAAGAACAAAGTCAACTTGGAATAAAAATCATAGAATCAGGAATCTTCTAGTTTAAGGGCGCCTGGGTGGTTAAGTGTCCAGCTCTTGGTTTGGGCTCAAGTCATGATCTCAGGGTCATTAGATCAAGCCCTGCCTCAGGTCAACTCTCCTTTGCCCCTCCATGCTCTGGGCTCCCTAAAATAAATAAACCTTAAAAAAAAAAAAAAATCTAGTCCAACTCTTTCATATGAGGAGGAGGAAACAATGTAAGAACACCAATTATTTATGTCAAATTATTAGTATGAAATGTTGGGACTAAAACCTTTTAGCTTCTTGCTTTCTAATTCCAAAGCTGATTTCCCTTTTACTACATATGTGTATATATTACCTCCCACAGAAGATCACTTCCATTAACATGAGAGAGAACAGGTGGTAAGAATTTAAGAACTCTAGCTATACTTCCACTACCATATTATGAATTTACTTATAATGAAGTGATTATGCCTTGTGCTTCCCTTTCTCAACTGCAAACACAGAGGCTATATGCCAACAAATCTGAACTTGAAAAAATATTTTTAATAATCATTCTTTACTATTTCAAACAAAGTGCAGTCTTTGAGAGCTTCCTTTCCTGCTTAATGTTAAATTAGGTGATACTTAAGAGCCCTTACTGTTTTAATATAATTATAGAAAGTAAAATAGTGTTCTCAGTAATAATTATATGCTCACTATAATAGGTAAAGATTATGCAGGGGAAAAAATAGAAAAATAGTGGCTACACAGGAAATTTCTTTTGAATTTAAAATTCTGAAACTACTATGTAACATTCATCCTGAAGCATGGCAAGAAAATTGGTTTTTTGATATCCTCAAGCTGGAAATGATTTAGTTCAATTGTAAACATTTTTAAGTCAAGACTAAAGTAGAAAGTTTTCTATGACAACAAAATTGTCAATTGCCTAAGCTGAATGAAAAGATAAAATTTTCTATGTAGTTTTCTTTGTTGGATCACTCATGTTTTCATTCATGTTTATCTAATTATTCTGGTTACAAATGTTTAAAACCTATCCAGAAGGTGGATTTTAATGAGAAAAGGTGATGATAAAATATTAATTTTTCTCTCTTATGTATTTTATTTGAATGTATAGTGGTTGAGAAACCACAATGCACTAATTTTTAAAACAGTGTATAAACATTTTCCCAACATGCTCTAAATTCCTCTCTACTCCTAGGATACCAAAGCTCTCCTTATGATAATTCTTTTTGGAATCTTTTTTTTTCTTTTTTTTTTTTTAAAGATTTTATTTGACATGGATCACAAGTAGGCAGAGAGGCAGGCAAAGGGGATGGGGGAAAGCAGGCTCTCCGCCAAGCAGAGAGCCCAATGCGGGGCTCGATCCCAGGACCCTGGGACCATGGCCCGAGCTGAAGGCAGAGGCTTTAACCCACTGAGCCACCCAGGCGCCCCTGGAATCTTTTAATAGAAGTATATATACATATGAAATTGTATATTGCAACTTTAGCATTAGTCACAAGGCTTCTTGAAGAATACTGATCATGAAAACAAATTATAAATAACAATGATTTTAATGTACTTGCTTAGTTGGGTTTTAGTCTTCTCTTAAAAAGAACATCAAGGCTTGGCTATGATTGTCCTGAAAACACTGCTGCAGATAATGATGTACACCAAATAAGTTGATCTGGTTCTGTGTATCACATTCTTAATCTTAATTCTGATTGGTGCAAACATGCAAAGAAGGAACTAGCTTTTATTTCTATACTGCCTCTGCCCTCCACAGGAAACGAGATGCTAAGTGACTTCAGAGCCTCGCATCTCTGAGATTTCCAAGGGTTCCTATCACTATCCTAACTTAGAAAGTCCATGGTGACTGGTTTTCAGAAACTGAGGGGCTTATTAAATGTTAGAAATGGGATATGGCAGCTCCACCTCAAGTAAATGAAACTAATAACAAACACAGTGTTCCAATAAGGATAAAATAGAAATTTATTTAATGTGGGAAGTCTTTTGATAGGTTTGACTTTCAATAAAAAAGACATGAAGATAATGAAAAAGTGCAGAAGAGTAGCAAAGCTAATTTAAAAACAAGAAGGGAGAAAAGTAGATGTTTAAAGAACAGAAGGCTAGATGGCAACAGTTTCTTCAAATACTTTAATTATAACGAGGGAGTGAGTAAATGCAGAACTCCAGGGAAAATGGATTTAAAAGCCCTCAAGAATTTTCGTTAAATTAAAGCAGAATTTTCTGGTACTTGAAGACCATCTTGCTTCAGTTTGGAGGCAGAGGGTTCATTCACAGAACTCCTGAAGCTCTGGTATCATTGAAAATGTATCATACTTATTAAATTATCTTTAGGCACCTCATCCCTGTGTTTTTTGAGCACTAACAGGAGTTAGTTCTGCCTCAAGATTAAGTTGCTCAGCACACCAAGGAGGAATAATTGGATCTTGTTATCTGCTCACTGCTGCCTCAGATCTTAGACTGGCTTGAGCCTTCGTGAAAAGGAAGATGATTATAACCTGCAGTAGGAAAAAGATTCAGGCTGAAGATCTGTGATCTCAGGTTAAGCTGTCTCAACTACTTGAAATCATTTCCCTTTCGGGTAATGTAATCACTAACAATTGTCTAAGTGTCTAACACTAACAACCACTAACAAATGCCAACAGAAAGGGGAAAAAAATAATGTAATTCTCAAGTCAAGAAAGAAGGAAATCTATTCTGTCAAAGCTTGAAAAGTATGTAAGTACAAAAGTCCCCTCCTGATCTGGAAGGGGACTTAAAAAATCTTAAATTTTTTTCAGAAAAACACCTAGGGTCATCCTAT
The DNA here is from genome assembly GCF_022355385.1 of Mustela nigripes. Classification (NCBI taxonomy): domain Eukaryota; kingdom Metazoa; phylum Chordata; class Mammalia; order Carnivora; family Mustelidae; genus Mustela; species Mustela nigripes. The sequence continues at coordinate 46,764,768 of NC_081562.1, read as the reverse complement.
GATTAAACTTGCTTTGCCCCTTTCTTAGAAATACTGTCACCTTCCACATAAAGGAATGGAGTACTTCAAAGTAAAATATCAGAACTGCAGTTGAAAGATACTCAGTGCCAGTTAAGTAACATTTGAAATCCAAGAAAGAAGTCAAGAATTCCATGACACGGTGTTTCCACATTCATAAATACTCTTAAATTTATATATCTATTTGGGGCTTGCAAGCCAAGAAAAAAGGTATGTTCACATATTTCGCAAAGAAGTGGATATTCTGATTCTTCATAATGTAGGTCGAGATAGTTCTCAACTTTGATATTATGATAGAAGTGTGGCTTCCGAAAAAGATAATCTTAAAAAAAAAATCATGAAAAGGATAGGGGCTGAAGGTATGCACAGAGGAGGTGGGGGTGGAGGGAGAAACTGGAAGAATTAAGAGAGCAGGACGCAGCTCTAGAAACGATACCTGTCCCAAAGTGGGTCTGCACGCCGCTGTCGCCTTGCACAGCGCTCCTGGAAAGCTCATCTACAAATTCCGTGGTGGGCCAAGGGTGGCAGGGCTCCTAAGGAAGGAAAGAGAACAGAAATGATTCTGTTCTCGGGAGTCCAGGGAGCCAGGGGGGACCATCCTGATGGGGAAAGTGGTGTCTCTTTCCAGGGCTGCAAACCTCTCCGCCTGCTTCCTTCGGTCCCTATTCAGTCCGTCCCAGCTTTGGGGCAAATAGAGTTGCGGTCCACCCGGCTGCGGGAGACCTAAGTTTCCGATAGGTCCAGCGAGCACCCAGGCAGCGGGTTTCCTTGGTCTTGCCAGTCGCAGGCTCCTGCCCCACGCGCGATGTTCCCACAGCAAACTCCGCCTGAATCACCCTGTTTCATTCCTATGCGGGCGCCCTGGGGGCGGGCTGGGGGTCGGGGAGCGCGGCCCGCGTCAAGGCGGTTGGGCGGGCTTAGGACCCCGCAGCCAGACGGTTACTTCGCTCGCTGGGCTGGGAAGGGCGGCGCGCGGCGGGTCACGCCTCCCGCCCCGCCGCGGGCAGGTCCGCGCGCCCGCCCAGGCCGGAGAACGTGTGGCGGGCTCTCCCCGGGGCGCGCCGAGCGCCCGCCGCTCGCCCCGGGAACTCCCTCCCCACCCGCCCGGCCCGGCCCGGCCCGGCCCGGCAGCCCGTCTCCCCCGCGCGCCCGCTGCCTGGCGGCCGGCTCGCTGTCGCGGCTGGCTGACCAATCCCGGTTTGGAGTTCAAGATTCCCGCCGCTCCACTGGCACTACGCCCTCTGCCTGTTTTCTGTTTTTGTTTTAACTTTCACTCGGGTTCGGCTCTACCGATCCTAAGCTTTCATCTCAGACGCTTCTCCAAGGGAGATTTAAGGAGGATCTCAAGCGCCAGCCGCCGCTCCCCCCGGTGCTCGCCCGCCCCTCGCCCACGGGAGACGTCCCCGGGGCGGGCGGGGCGGAAAGGCCCCGGGCGGCGGCGGGTGGGGCCGGGCGGAGCCGCCTCCCGCACGGGGGAGCCCCGGGGCTCGGCCCAGCTCAGCCGCGCCTGCCCTCGGGGCAGCTGCCCGAAGAGCCGGAGAAGCTGCCGGCGGGCGATGGAGACGGGGAGACACCGGGCGAGAGGAGGCGGGGTGGGGGAGGCGGGGAGAGCGCGGGGGCGGAGGCTGGCAGGGGGCGCTGGAGGCAGGAGCCGCCCGTGCGCTCCTCGCGCCCGAGGGTGCAGGAGGCTCTGAAGCAGCGGTCGCACCGCGAGCCTCCGGGGCCCGGCTGGCGGCGGGACTGGGGGCGGCGGGGGGGGGGGCGCTGCCGCCGCCGGGGGCGTCGCCGGCCTCGGCCCCTTTGTTCTCGCGCGCTCCCCCTCGCCGCCCACTCCCCTGCTGTCGCGCGGCGGCGGCGGCGGCTCCTCCCGCCCGAGGCAGTCGGGCTCGGCGCCGGGGGCGGGAGGGGGCGGGGGGAGCGCGCCAGCCGCCCGGAGTGGGGGGCGATGGCGAAGCTCCGGGTGGCTTACGAGTACACGGAAGCCGAGGACAAGAGCATCCGGCTCGGCTTGTTTCTCATCATCTCCGGCGTCGTGTCGCTCTTTATCTTCGGCTTCTGCTGGCTCAGTCCCGCGCTGCAGGATCTGCAAGCCACGGCGGCCAACTGCACGGTGCTGTCGGTGCAGCAGATCGGCGAGGTCTTCGAGTGCACCTTCACCTGTGGCGCCGACTGCAGGGGCACCTCGCAGTACCCCTGCGTCCAGGTCTACGTGAACAACTCGGAGTCCAACTCCAGAGCGCTGCTGCACAACGACGAGCACCAACTCCTGACCAACCCCAAGGTAAGGACGCCCCGCGAGGGACGCCGGGCTGCGGCCGAGGTCTCCAGGTTTGGGGGAGCCTCGGCGTCGGACGTCGCGCGGGGCGGGCTCGCGGTAGGCTCTCGTTCCTAGGGGGAGACGGGGGCGTTGGAGGCTGAGCTCAGACCCGCAGCGGTCGCGGCCCGGAGTCCCCGGGCCCAGTCCTTCGGGTGGGTTTGCATGCGGCTGCCGGTGGTGCCCTGAAGCTTTGTCCACACGTCTCTCTTGCCTGGTCTCATATTTCGAGACCTTGGCCCAGCTCCGTCCGGCGCGTGCAAGACGGACTTTGGAGACCTGCAAGGAGCCGAAAGTTAACTTTTCCTCTGGTTAATGCCAGTGGATAGCAGGGATCCACCTCCTCGGGCGCGCGGTCAAGGTCGGAGCTCCCACTGGCCGCGTCAGGCACTCACTTTGGGAGGTCGAGGGGGTCTTTTAGGCCCCTGGGAAGACGTTAGAGGGTCCTTTGCCTTTTAACTCGAAACAGACATTTATAACTTGGGATGCAAAGATGAGGGTCGACAAACGACGTGGAAATCACATGCGAAATTCTGGGTAGGTCTGTTTTGGGGGGTACAGAGAGCTCCTGGTTTTCATGAAATAGATTCTCAAAAGGGTCGCGAGGAAGCCTAGTGACTCTGTGTGTCTAGGGACTATCGGGAGCCATCTGGAGAACAGTAAAACTTACTGAAAATAGAAAACCCTTCGCGAGATGAACCGGATATTCCTTCCCTGTCAACTTTTTTTCGTTCTCTCAAGCAAAAAAGAAAAAACCTGGTTAGGACTCGAGGGATGGAAAGTCGAGAGAGGGAGACTCAGAAAACTGTTCCCAGTGCGGGGTAGGGGGGAGGGACTTAGGAAAAGCAGTGTCCTCAGTCTGTGAACTAATTGAGCTTTGTAGTGCACCTGCTTCTGCAAGAAGGCTTTCTCTTTTTTTCTTCTTCTTTTTTTAAAATCTCCTCTTGGTCTGTTTTTACTATTCTCGTTTAACTATTGAGTAAAGGTGTGTTTCTTCTTTAAAGTTACTGTCATTTTCCCTCTTTTTGAGGACTCTGCTCGGAGATAAGCAGAAAAAACAATCCAAAAGGGAATGAATCTTGAGTACACTGGAGAACTTTCTGTTAAATGTGACAAGATGTATTAATACAAAAGTAAACATTTCTATATTAGCATTTTAAGATAACTTAAAACAATATTTCTCTGCAGTAGAACTCTAGGTCTTGTTTCCTAAGCAAACAGTAAATTCTTGAATTTGGAAAACTTTTAAAAAAGAATTCCTTTTTAAAAATATGACTCCTCTTAAAAAAAAAAAAAAGATGTGTTCCTGCTGGCAAATAATTTTCCTTTACCTTAAAAATGATAATAATATATAAGAAGTAAATATAAAATTACGTATTTAGATATGGTATAATGTTCAATGTCTTGAAGAAGCCATGTCTCAAAAACAAATATTGTGAGTTAATCTGTTAAAACTCAGAAATTGTAAAAGAAACCTTAGGTTTTAGAAATATCACATTTTTTTCAGGATTAAGCCAGTAATATCAAAGAAGGTGCTAAGCAGTAGTAATGATTTAGAAATTATATGGTAGCTCATTATTTAAGAGGCATTGTTTTAATTGGTGAAACACTGCTAATTAGTTTAAGATAGTTCAGACATTACATACACACATACCAGTAAATGGCTAATATCCAATTAAGATATTGAGGAGTTAGAATTTACTGCAAAAAGCCTGCTTTGTAATTTCCAGGCAATTTTGAAGGATCTGGCAGAAAAAGTAAATTGAGATCATTAGGACATAGATTTTTAAATCACTTGGAAGCAGTCATAATGCTTTATGTAATACTACAATTTTATCTCTTTTTGTTACAAATAACCTGTTTTCTTCCAGTTCCAGTTCAGATCCTGGCAACAATTGTTTTGAAGAAGTATCTGAACAAAATGACATTTTACAAAGTAAAGTAGTCAAGAAATGACAGAGCTAGAGAAAGATACTTATGCTACCAAAAAGTGATGAACAACGTCCCAGTCAATTTAGTCAATGTTTCCCGAGCCAAACCAGTCAGTAAAAATCTCTTTATCCAAATTATGATTACAGTATAGCATTTATAGAGCATAAGTCTCTTCTTTCACAGTCACCTTTCCACTTTGGACAATTAAATGCTCAATTTGGAAATTCTAAGCAATTAGTGATGGGAAAATTCAATATAACCAAAATATTGTGCCAGAGTCTGGTACAGAAGCAGAATGTGTCCACAGTGCTCTTGTAATTAGGCAATACCCATTGCCCTCTTCTATTGCCTCTTGGGTGCCAGCATCTTTTCTTTGCCTTATGTTGCCTATTTATTGAAGGCTCTTTATAGAATGTCTGGGTTACCTTTAGTCCACCAATCCTAATCACCTTCAGCCTTGTCTTTTTCTTGACCCACTACAGGAGAAACCATTTAGGAAATCACTTCTTAGGGTAAAAGAAAGAAAGAAAGAAAAGAGAACAAGGACTTTCCTCCACCCCTCCCTTGAGCTTGCTGCATTAATTATAGTCAAAGGCAGGGAAAGGGAAAGACTATCACAAGTGTATAATTCTTTTTTTTAAAAATATTTTATTTATTTATTTGACAGACAGAGATCACAAGTAGGCAGAGAGACAGGCAGAGAGAAAGGAAGGGAAGCAGGCTCCCTGCTGAGCAGAGAGCCCAATGTGGGGCTCTGTCCCAGGACCCTGGGATCCCAGACCTGAGCTGGAGGCAGAGGCTTTAACCCACTGAGCCACCCAGGCACCCTGCAAATGTATAATTCTTAAGCCACAGACTACTAAGGAAGATAGTGTGAATTAATGTGACATTTGACTATACTCTTTTTAAATATCTTTAAGTACTATTCAGCTTATTTAGGTTTTGAATCATATCCATATTGTCAAGGGTAATCACTATATCCATCCAGTCATGTAATATAGTATACAAATTAACTAGTTATACATGGGACAATGGCCTGCTCTGGGATTTAGCCATAGGGAAATCTAAATGTGGGATCAACTTCCTCTTGCTACTATTCTCATTACTGCATTATTTCTGAGTGGCTTACAGTCGTGTGGGCTAAGAGCTTTGGTTCTTAACCATTGCTGCATATTAGACTCGCTGGGTATCTTTAAAAAGAGATTCTGATGCTTGGGTCCCCCACTCAGGTCTAGGGAGAGTCCTGAGCCTTGGTGTTTTGTTTTTCCTTTTTCTTTTTTCTTTTTTTTTTTTTTTAAGTTTTGCAGGTGATTCTAATCTGTACACAGAGTCAAAAACCATTGGCTTAGAAAACATACTCTTCAATTGTGCAAGAAAAGTAAAATAAGAACCAAAAGTATTCATTGTGATTAAAACTTGTGTTTTTTGGTTAAAAGACATTGACTGATGCTACTGAGTTTTGGGAGTTGGTATAAAAAGAAGGACTCAAGGAAATTCTGAAGGAAAGGAAGAGAAGCATTTAACAGTAGTGTGGAAATGATCATTTAAAATTGGTTTAGTGTAGGGGCGCCTGGGTAGCTCAGTCAGTTAAGCGCCTGCCTTCAGTTCAGGTCATGATCTCAGGGTCCTAGGATCGAGCCCCATAGCGGGCTCTCTGCTTAGCAGGGAACCTGTTTCTCCCTCTCCATCTGTGCTCTCCTGCTTTCTCTCTCTTACATAAATAAATAACATATTTTAAAATAAAATAGGTAAAGTATAAATGGAATGAACTTACACAGTTCCAGACATTTGATTTTGCATCAATACAGACAGTGGGTGACAAAGAAAAGATGAATTTTTAAAACTACTTCTTATATGTGCAACAAGGGAGTGGGTGATTAGAAGCTATGTGTTTTATTTTTGCTCTGAGGTTTTTTTGTTTTTTTTTTAATTGCTTTCTCTGGTCTGAAAAACCCAGACACAGAGGGAAAAAAGTCTGTTTCTAAGAAACCCGTGTTGTGAAAGAGAAATTCACGGAAGAAGAAACACTTTAAGCTTTGAGTGTATCCCCCCAGACTGGATGTTCCTAACTGCGCCTTTGCAGCTTACAGTCATCTTCTAGGTGTCCTTCACATCCATACTAGCGTGTCCCAAAGCCCCATCCCCTGCCCCAGCCACACATCCTGTGTAGGAAAGGTGGTCTGCTGGGATTAATTTCTGAACTCCATCCTTGAAATAAATACTCAGTGCGATACACTTTGTGACCAAGGGAGGTCCAGCATATGAAAATGAAATAATAAAAGACTAAGCTGAATTGTGACAATTTCTCTAGTGTCTTTATTTCTCTATGATAAAAGTGGCTTGCTATGGTTTTTCCTCTGGTGAGTCTATTAAATAACTTTTGGCAAATGGGTAAAATTCACTTCTGCAATACTTGCTTAGCATTTGTGATCAAAGAATGGAGCAGGAAATAGGAGGACATACAAAATTAAGTTTATTCATTTAACTTTGTTAAATGCCTACTCTGTGCTATGCACGCTTGCAGATTCTGAGCCTAGAGGAGAGATCAACTTTATGCCATCATCAAGTTTATGTTTTTGTGGACGGTGACAGACAAGAAGTAGGTTTATTATGTCATGTCATGTAATGATAGGTGTAAGAAAATGCAGGCAGCATAAGGATACAGACAGTGGTGGAAGAGACGAAGGCCTACATTTTGCATGAGATGGCCGATTAAGTGACGTTTGTACAGAGACCCAAAGAACATGAGGGCCTGAGGAGAGGCATAAAGGACATAAAAGAGTCAATCATGTGGCTACCTGGAAAAATAGGCTGGAGACACAGCAAGTGCACAGGCTTTGGGGCAAGTGGTTGCCAGGCTCCCTGAGGAACAGGGAGGTTGACAGTGAGGCAGGACTCTAGCAAGCAAGATGGAAGACAGCAGGAGGTGAGGTTACGCCTTGTAGATCATGGTATGGACTTTGGATTCTATTTTATGTGTGTTGGGAAGCTGTCTGACATTAAGCAGGACTGAGTTATACTCAGACTTGACTTCAACACAATGTAAATAATCCCTTTGGATGCTGAGTTGAGAATAGAATTTGTGTGTGTGTGTGTGTGTGTGCGCGCGTGCGCGCACCTATGCATATGCACAGGCTCACATGTGCAAGGTGAGAGATACAGGAGCAAGATTGAAAACAAGGAGTCCAGTAGAGAAGGCAAGAGATGAAGGTAACTTCGATCAGGAGGGAGCACTGGTGAAGTTCACTGATGGCCTGGTCAGAGATGACTCCCCAGTTTGCGAAGCACGACTGGGTGAAGGGGGGTGATTTTACTAGATGGTAATGTAGAAAAGAGACACAAAAGTGGGGATGAATCTATGCGATTCTGCCTTCAATGAGAGCATTCTCCAGCAAAGAACAGGAATAACTATCGAAGGAAATGTATTGTTAAGTTCTGTAGGGAAGTACAAACACCATGATACCTCTACAGAGGAAAGATTAGGAGAAAAGCTTCATGGCGAATGAAACATTTGCTATGAAATTTTGAGAAAGGGATTTTCATCTGGGAAGGAAACGTAGGGAAGAATGAAGAGAACATCAATGAAGAGAAAATGCCAAGAGCAAAGCTGTAGAGCTGTGTGAGTACAGGCTGTTTGGGAGGGAACATCAGATAGACCGTGTGGTTGGAACAGCAGGTTCAAAGAATGGAGTCTTATGGCCAAGGCAGGAGAGTAAATTGGGATCAATAATGTCAAAATCTTTGAGAGCCAGCATAGTTTTGGTGACACTGGGAAATCCTGATAGGAAAAATAATGCTCCTCCCTACTAAGAGGTGTACATCCTAATCCCCAGAACCTATGACTATCTTACATTCCATGGTAATGGGGAATTAAAGTGACAGACGAAGTTAAGGTGGCTAATCAGTTGACCTTAAAATAGGGAGATTATCCTAGAAGATGTCAGGTAGTCACAAGGGTCCTTTAATGTGGAAAGAGGAGGTCAGAGTGATATAATCAGAGAAAGACTCAACCAGCCACGCTAGCTTTGAATACAGAAGGGGACCAGGAGCCAAGGAATGCGGGTCACCTCCCTTTCCAAGGAAGCAGGAAAAGGCAAGAAAATAGATTCTCCCTTAAAGAATCCAGGAAAGGGCGCCTGGGTAGCTCAGTGGGTTAAGCCGCTGCCTTCCGCTCAGGTCATGATCTCAGGGTCCTGGGATCGAGTCCCGCATCGGGCTCTCTGCTCGGCAGGGGCCTGCTTCCTTCCCTTCCCCTCTCTCTGCCTGCCTCTCTGCCTACTGTGATCTCTCTCTGTCAAATAAATTAATAAAATCTTTAAAAAAAAAAAAAAAGAATCCAGGAAAGAATACAGCCCTGCTGGCGTCTTGATATTAATTCAGGGAAACCCATTTGAGAACTCTGACCACTACAATTTTAAGATAAATTTATTTGTGTCGTTTAAGCCACTAAGTTTGTGTTACAGCAACAATATGAGTCTTAATACAGAAGCCAAGGAAGGCTTTTAAGTAATGAGTAATAATGACTTGATACTTAAAGCTATGGTCAGAACACTAAAAACCCCCCTGTATTACAGCTCTTTAGAAACTATCTCATCTACAGACTACTAGGATCTTCCTGTCTTAAGATTACTTATCATGATCCACCTCTGAAATCCCATTTGCTGTTTATGAAGATTTCAATTATTTCTAGGATCCTCTAAAATTATGTATCTAAAACACTAATCAGAAACTTCTATACTTTTACAAAAGAGATTTGTTATGTTACAATACATTTTGGTTACATTTTGGGAAACATGCCTTTATTTTATCACAAACTTACCTCAGTTATAAAGCTTTCTACAGGTTGTTGACACATTTTGTTTATGTAAATCATTTTTGGGCACTCATCTATGAATGAAGATGTCACGTTTTATTTACTGTGGGTTCAATTTTTTTTTTCAGTCTCTAGCAGAGTTTCATATTCAGTTGGGTTCCTAGATAAATAGTATATACATTTATATTAAAATTACAATAATTACTGGGGCATCTGGGTGGCTCAGGGTCTGCCTTCAGCTCAGGTTGTGATCCCAGGGTCCTGGGATCGAGCCCCACTTCGGGCTCCCTGCTCAGTGGAGAGCCTGCTTCTCCCTCTGCCTGCTGCTCTGCCTACTTGTACTTCTCTCTATCTCTCTGTCAAATAAATAAATAAAATCTAAAAAAGTAAACAAACCATAATTACTCAAGCAAAATACTGAACAGAATGGTTTTTAATATTACATATGTTTCTCAGTGTCCCTCATGCTGTGACTTAGATACTCTCTAGGATGTATACATGTAAAAATAAAGGGAAAATGTATGTTTTTGAGTTGTAGTCATATCCTCTCCTTTTATTTAAAAATAATCAGTGTTATAAATTGAAATTCATGTGTCAGATAAATTATTTAATTGGTGACTTTTTTGGTAAATTAACTCATTTAGTTAATTTATTTCATGCATTTGCTTTGTTTTGTAGCAGAATCCAGCTGATTGGGTCACTAGAAGGTCTGTCTGTATACTGAAGCACGTGTGAAGGAATATCCGTTGATCTAACTCTTCTGTGTCCCTCATCTGGTTGATACAACAGACTAAATGCACTTTCAAACCTTACCCAGTGTCCAGTTCACTAGTTGTAATCTAACTAGATGGCAGCAGCACGTATTGATGATGCATCTCATTAGAGAAAACTAAGTTTTAGAAACTTAAAAATCTTAAATGTTATAAACTTAACCCAGTTTTTCCTTTGTGATAAATATATTTACATAATTATTTTTATCAGGACAACTTTATTTTAAAATAGTTCTAAAGAACAGAAAATAATATTAGCTTGTGAAATCCTCAATTCTGATGATTATAATTGCTTTCTGTTTTCTATACTTCAAAGGTAAAAATGTCAGCAAAATTCATCTTTATCACTCTAAAACCTGGTTCTATTCTGGAACCCTTTATTTCTTTCAGTGTTATTAATACTTGTAAAATACTTGTAAAAATTTTTACTGCCAGTGTCCTAGTCAAGACCATGATCATTTGCTTTGATTATTTCAGTATCTGCTGATCTCTGTATATCTGGTCCATTTAATCCTGCAAACCAAAGGTTCTCCGAGTGTGGTCAGTAGACCAGTAGCATCAGTATCGTCTGTGAATTTGCTGGAAATTCACATTCTCAAGTCTCATCATAGGTCCAATGAATCAGGAACTCTATACCAGTTTCTAACTTAGTAGTTTTATATTGAAATTCAAGAATTTATGCAGTGAAAAAGTATATAGTTGGGAGAAATGCTATAAGGCAAACAGTCCAAAAGAAGGCAAGAAAGAGAGAAAGGAATGTGAACAAAAGATAAGATAGTACCTTTAAACCCCAATTTATAAGTAATTATATTAAATATAAGTGACTGACTTCCATTTAAAACACAGAGGCTGTAGACTGGAAAAAAGAAAAGCAAACGCAAATATATGCTGTATTTATTTATTTATCTATCTATCTATTTATTTATTTATTTTGAAGATTTTATTGTCCATTTGAGAGAGAGAGAGAGAGCATGAGAAGGGAAAGGTCAGAGGTAGAAGCAGACTCGCTGGGGAGGTGGGAGCCCCATGCGGGGCTTGATCCTGGGACTCCAGGATCATGACCTGAGCCAAAGGCAGTCACTTAACCAACTGAGCCACCCAGGTGCCCCATGTGCTGTTTTTAAGAATCACACATAAAGTATAAGGACACAGAACAGTTGAAAATTAAAAGATGGGGAAATATGCATATAAACATGAATCAGAAACAAAGAAGGAAGGAAGGAAACAAAGAAAAGCTGGAGTATCTGCATTATATACAGTAGACTTTGAGGCAAAACTTTGTTGCTAGGTAAAAAGGGACGTTTTGTAAATTATAAAAAATTTTAATTCAACATAATAGAATAATTAAATGCTGGGATATACCTAAAATATAGCCTCAAAATACTTTAAAAAAATAAAACAACTCAAAGGAGAAATACATGATTCTGTCATGATAGAGATTTTAACACACCTCTGTTTGTGACTAATAAACAGTCAGGCAAAAGTAATATCAATACATATATAATAGATTTAAATAACGTTTAACAACAGACTTGGCTAACATACAGAGTAGTGTATCCAGTTGTAGCAAGGTGCAAATTATTTTTTTTTAAGATTTTATTAATTTATTTGACAGAGATCACAAGTAGTCAGAGAGATGGCAAAGAGGAGGAAGCAGGCTCCCTCTTCGAGCAGAGAGCCTGACATGGGGCTTGATTCCAGGACCCCGGGATCATGACCCCAGCCGAAGGCAGGCTTTAACCCACTGAGCCACCCATGTGCCCCAAGGTGCACATTATTTTAAGGGCTCCTGTAAACTTTATCAAAACTGATCATACCCTGGGTCATAAAGTAAGCCTCAACAAGAGTGAGATAATAAAGATTATATCCTCAGTGAAATTAAACTAGCAATTGTTAAGTTTTACTGAAAGACAGAAAATCTAGGAAGTTCACCAGGGAAAGAATGAAATTATGAATAAATAATGCTTGAACAATTAGCTCTACATAAAAAGGAAAATGTGACACATACTTCACACTCATAAAAACCAGTTCCAAGTGGAAGAAAAACTAAATATGAAGAAGAAAATTAAAATTGTCAGGAGGTGCATGAGAAAATATCTTTGACATACATTTGAGAAATATTTTCTGAAATGAGACTAAAACAAATTATAAGAGGAAAAGATTGATACATTTGAACACGTTAAAGTAACAATTTCTATATGACTAAAATTATTATAAACAGAAGTGTAAATAAAAGCCAAACTCTAGTAGAAAATAATGGCAAAACAAATAAACAATAAACAAAAATGAAAATTTCTACAAATCATTAAGACAACACATATATATATGTATATATATATTTATATATGGACTTGTGTTGTCTTAATGATAAATATATATGTATATATATATATATTTATATATACATAAGGAACTTCATTGCAAAATTATGTGTAGTAGTGAAAAGTAGAAACAACCTAATTGAATTCATTAAGATATTGGTTGGAATGCTTTAACAGGAACCTAATCGCAATGATCTAAACAAAGCAGGGACTAGTTTTTTGGTTTTTGCTTTTTGTTTTTTTGCTTTTGTGAATATCTGAGCTTGTAGGTAATTTATGGGGCTGTGCCAGTTTGATGTGGAAGGTTATCCAAAGACCCAGGTTCTTACCATCTTGTTGCTCTACCATCCCTTAACATGTTTTTTGCTAATATGATCATATCTGCCTTTCAGGCAGTAGGACAGGGGAAAAGAGAAAATAGAGGGCAGGCAGTTTAAAAAAAAAAAAAAAAGAATAGCATATAATTCACATAAAATGGTATTTGCCCTTTTACTAGGTACAATTTTTAGTATAGTCCCCAAATCATGCAATCATTGTCACTGTCTAATTTCAGAATATTGTCATCACTCCCCCAAAGGAATCCCATACACATTAGTAACTCATTCCCCATTCTCCTAACTTGGTCATGATATGTAAACCTTTTTCTGTGTTCCTAGATTTGGTTTGCTGGTATTTTATTGAGGATTTTTGCATATGTAGTTATCAGGTATATTGGTCTGTAGTTTTCTTGTGATGTCTTTGTCTGATTTTGGTGTGGTAATAGAAATAGTTGGGAAGTGTTCCCTCTTCTATTGTTTGAAAGAGTTTGTGATTATAGGACATGATCAAGCAGGATTTATTCCAGGAATGCAATGTTTGTTCAATGGACTAAAATCAATCAATGTAATATACCATATTAATAAAACAAAGAACAAAAATCTGATTATATAAGTATATGCAGAAAAAACATTTCACAAAATCCTCTTATGATTAAAAAATATCAATAAAACTAGGAATAACAGAGAACTTCCTCAACCTGATAAAGAGCAACTACAAATAGCTTATAAACTTAATGGTGAAAGACTGAAATCTTTCCCCTTAAGATCAGAAATAAGACAAGGATGTTTACTCTTGCCACTCCTGTTTGATGTTGGAGCTTCTACCCAGGACAGTTAAGCCAGAAATTAAAAGATAGCCAGATTGGAAAGGAAGAAATAAACTACCTCTATTTACAAATCACTTGATCTTGCATAAAGAAACTCCTAAAGAATCTACCAAAAACAAAAACCTATCTGTTAGATATAATAAATTCAGTAAGACTACAGAACATAAGGTCAAGGTACAAAAAACAATTGTATTTTTATATACTAACAATGAACAATTAAAAAATGAAATAAACATTCTATACTATTATCAAAATAGTAAAATACTTAGGAATGTACTTCACAAAAGAGTATTTTTAACCAAAGAGTGAAAGATTTGTGCCCTGAAAGCTACAAAATACTATCAAGAGAAATTAAAGAAGACCTAAATAAATGAAAATGTATCCTTCGTGGGTTGGAAAACTTAATATTGTAAAGATGGCACACTTCCCAAATTGGTCTGCAGATCCATTAATATCCCTATTAGTTGGGTTTTTGTTTGCGGAAATTGACAAACCAATCCTAAAATTCATATGGAGATTTAAGGGACTCAGGATAGCCAAAATGATCTTGAAAAAAGAGAACAATGATGGAAATGTTACACTTTATAATTTTAAAACTTACTGGAAAACTACAATAATCAAGATTATGTGGTATCTCTGAAACAGAATTGAGAGTCCAGAGTAAATGAGCACATTTATGGGTAATTGATTTTTGGCAGTTCTGTTGAAAGCATTCAAAAGGGAAAGAACTGTCTTTCAACCAATAGTGCTGGAACAACTGTATGCATACAGAAGAATGACATTGGACTCCTACCTCACACCATATACAAAAATTAAGTTAAAATGGATTATAGACCCAAATGTAACAGCTTAAACTATAAACGGAAGTGTAAATCTTTATGACTTTGGATTAGGCAGTTTCTTAAATATGGCATGAAAAGCACAAGCAACCAAAGGAAAAATTGATGATTGGACTAAAATACAATTAAAAACTTGTGTTTCAGAAGATATGATCAAAAAAGTGAAAAGACAGCCACAGAATGAGGGAAAACATTTGCAAATCATATATCTGATAAAGATTAAATATCCAGAATAAAGAACTTTTACAACTCAGCAATTAAAAAGGTGGATAAACCAACTGAAAGATAGGCAAAAGATATGAATAGATATTTTTCCAAAGAAGGTAAACAAATAGCCAATCAGCACATAAAAACATGTTCAGATGTGTACAGGGTGTCTTCTTGGGGTGATGAAAAACTTCTAAAACTTGTGGCGGTGATTGCATACTTCTGTGAATCTACTAAAAACCATTAAATTGTACATTCTATTTTTTTACATTTTTTAATTGTAAAATTCAAATTTTTGAAGGTTTTATTTATTTGAGAGAGAGAAAGTGAGCAAGAGAGAGAGAAAGAGAGCATGAGGAAGAAGCAGACTCCCTGCTGAGTGGAAAGCCCAGAACGGGGCTCAATCCCAGGATACTGTGACTATGACTTGAACTGAAGGCAGTTCAAGTCACCCAGGTGCCCCTGAACTGAGCCACCCAGGTGCCCCTGAATTGTACATTTTAAATGGATGAATGAAATGGTGTGTGAATTATATTACAGTAAAGCTGTTATCAGAAAAAAACGCTAAAAGGAGATTTGCTTTGCAAATTTTGACATTTCAAGTCATTCATAAAGACGGCTCTTACTCAGTAAATGATGTTAAAACTTCCCTATTATTTGGAAAAATATATATTTTAAAATATTAATTTTCCAAATAAAATTTATTTGGAAAATACTCAGAAATTATTTGAAAAAAGGTGTGATAAAAATAAGATACAAATTTAATTAAAATAAAACTATAATTTTGATGGAATAAAAATTTTGATGTATAAAAATAAACTGGGAAAGTAATAGATAAAATATAGGTAAATATTTACATAATTTTTAGGGGTATGCAAGCCTTTCTAAACATGACACCAAAGGCACAAATCGTAAAGGAATGCACTGATTTGTTTAATGACCATAAGAAAGGCTTATATATGTTTAAAAAATTAAAATTTAAAGAAAGATGACAAACTTGGGAGAGTATTTGTGCTGTGGTAGAGAAATGATTCAAAACCCAACATAGGAAGAGCTCTTAGCCATAAATGGCCATCTCTTCAGTAGCACACTAGGCTTGGTGATTAATTCTGTGTGCCAGCTTGACTGGGTTGAGAACTAATAAAATATGATTTCTAGGTGCATCTGTGAGTGTGTTTCTGGAAGAGGTTAGCATTTGAATCAGTAGTCTCAGTAAGGAAGAACCATCCTCACCCATTCTAGTGGACATGATTCAAATTGTTGAGGGATTAAATAGAACAAAAAGGCAGAGAAAGGGCAAACTTGCCCTCTGCTGAGCTGGAACACAATATTGGTGTCCCTCTGACTGGGGGCCTTTACGCTTGAACTGAATTATACCACCCGCTTTTCTGGGTCTCCATCTTGTGAGCAGCAAATTGTAGGATATCCCTTATTGTGTGAGCCAATTCATCTTAGTCAATCTCTTATATGTCTACATGTATACCGTTGGTTCTATTTTTCTGCGGAACCCCGACTGATACACAGGGTCAGAACGTAAACAGTTTGGTGAAGAATTACAACTAAGCGGACACATGGAAAATGTGTATAATCTCACTAATATTCAAACAAACTCCAATTGTAAATGTTTCCAGGTCAATTCTATGAAAATAGATAACTTTAATTCTATTTTATTTTTTAAATTATTTTTATTTTATTTAAATTCAATTAATTAACATATCGTGGATTAGTTTCAGAGGTAGAGTTCAGTGATTTCATCAGTTGTATATAATGCCCAGTGCTCACTATATGACATGACCAGCTTAATGCCCATCACCCAGTAACCCCATCCCCCACCTCCTCCCCTTGATTCCTATTTTAAAGTGTGCCAGAGCACATGAGAAACAAGGAAAACTTCTGAATTTTTTTTTTTTAATAATTTTAGGAATGCGTTGAAACAAACACCTGTGATAGAACACATGTTCAGATGAAAATTATGGGACAACTTTACTTAATATTTACACAAAATCCTGTGAGATAACAATGGTAATCATAATGATGGAAGCACCAGAGGTTTAAATTTTTATTTTTACTTATTTATATTTTCTAAAATATTTTTTTGAACAGTGTCACATACCTTATTTTGTAAGTCTTAAGACAGCACAAAAGTGATGAGGTCTTGTTTCTGTGGTTATAGATAATGGTTCTGTCATTGATGTGGGTCTAATTGCATAGATTTTCACAGATTGAGTTGATACAAATTACATATGTCTATATCCCAAACATACCACAAATTAAGTCAAAAGAAACAAAAGAATGGAAATTGGTGATATGTCATAAAGATTAACTTTTTTGCTATGTAAAGACTCTTAAACATCAGCAAGAAAATGACCATAATGGGAAGAGTTTGTGGATAGTCAGTTTGCAGGAAAGAAATACAAATAGTTTTTCAAATATATAAAAAAAAATTACCTCTATTTTAAAATGCGAATTAGGGGCACTTGGGTGGTTAAGCATCTACCTTTGGCTCAGTCATGATCCCAGGGTCCTTGGCTGGAGCCTGGAGTTGGGCTTTCTGCTAGTGGGGAGTCTGCTTTTCCCCCTTCCTCAGCCCCTCTGACTCCCTAATTCTCTCTCTCCCGCACCCACACTCTCTCAAATAAAAATCTTTAAAAAATGCAAATTAAAACAAGAAGTCCCATATTTCACCTACCAGAAAGTTTAATTATACCATATTACTTTTTATTTTTTTTAAGGATATGAGGATAGGCACTCTTGTAAACTTCTAGCAGAAGTGCAGTTGATACAGTCTCTTTGGGACACAGTAGTCATAAATTTTGAATGTATACATATTTTTATTTTTCCTGTTCTCACATATGTACATGCAGTTGCTTGTAAAAGGAATTTTGTTGCTCCTTTGGAACTTCAAAAGACTGGAAACACCTTTAATGTTTTCTAGTAGAGGACAACTTAATAATTCTTGCATATCCATATAGTAGCATTGAAAAAAGGAT
Organism: Mustela nigripes; assembly: GCF_022355385.1. Classification (NCBI taxonomy): domain Eukaryota; kingdom Metazoa; phylum Chordata; class Mammalia; order Carnivora; family Mustelidae; genus Mustela; species Mustela nigripes. Next base: position 46,747,420 of record NC_081562.1, on the reverse strand, counting down.
GAGCTAGATCTTTCTATGCAGATATGAGAGTACCAAGGTATATTGTTAAATGAAAGAGAAAGAGAAGAGTGTACTCACATTCATGTTAAAATCAAATGTAGAAAACACCTGGAAGAATGTATAACTGTTAAGCATGTTTGCCTGGGGGTTTTACCCTGTGTATCTATTATGCTTTATGTTAGCAATTAGTTTAAAATATTTTATTTATTAGAGAGTGACAGAGAGAGAGCATGCACAAACAAAGGGGAAAGACCATGGGGAGGGAGAAGCAGATTCCCTGCTGAGCAGGGAAGGGGGTGGGGGTTGGTGCAGCTCAATCCCAGGACCCTGAGATCATGACCTGAGCTGAAGGCAGAAGCTTAACTGACTGAGCCACCCAGGCGTTCCTACTTTATTTTTTAATCAAAGTAGTAGTATGACCTTGGAAGTTACTTAACCTCTCTGCCTCAGTTTTTTTTATCTGTAAAACGAAATGTAATAGTATCTATCTCATTGGGTTATCAGGATTAAATGAGTAATATGTGTGAAACACCTTGAATAATGGTCTCACACATAGTAAACAATATTTTATTGTCAGTGTAAATGTTTTTAGTTTATTTTTCTCTAATATTTATCTCTGTGTTTCCAACTAGTAGGCTCTCTGATGTGTATATTCAAGATACCATTGACCACACATAATGGAATATGAGGATTTAGCTTTCTTACACCATCCCATTCCACCTCATTTTTCTGTCCTTCATCCTTTAAATATGGTTCTGTCATAATTTTTGGCTAAACTAGTATTGAGCATTAACTTATTTTAACTATGTAATTTATTGTTCATTTCTATAAATGTTTATTTTCCTTGAGCTGATAGTCATCCCCTTTTCATATATTCTTACTTTCCTATGCACCTTTCTCTTCCTTTTCCAAAATTTTCCCACAGAGTCATAAAACTACTTTGTACACTATTTTTCATATGACTATTCATAACAGGTAACCATTTTGCTCCACTTTTTTCTCTTTAAAGAAATCTCCTGGGATGCCCTTTCTAGATTCCTTCAGCCCACTACTGCCCTGAATTGAACTGGTTACACTTTAGGCCTGCTGTGTCTTCCCCATGTTGAGTGCTGTGTTCCCTTGACCCAGTGCCTTCCTATTTCTTGGTTTATACCTTTGTTTCAGTGGAGTACATCCTCAAGTAGCTTCCTGAGAAAGGATGCATGGGAAATACAGCTTTTAGATTTTATGTTTTGACCAGAGTTCCGTTTCTGAGAATTTAACCTGGTCTCATCCCTTTAATCAAAACACAATTTTATTAGGCAGCATCTATAACTTAGTGTATCTCTGTACCTTCAACATCTTTCCTTATGAGAGAAACAAACAATCGGAAGTTCTGCTCAAAGTGAGGCTCACTGAGCTCAGATTTTTTCCACCCATCCAAACTGGTCAAGAACCCACTAGCACACCTCAGGGCACTCCTGGGGGCATGTATAGCCCAGTATTAGAAAAACCGACCTAGATTAACAACCGTTTATGCGGACAGGTTGGGAAAGGCGGTAGTATAAAAAGAGAAGGTACACTGGGAGTGTGAACCATTTGCTTGTGACACTTACTTCCCAGCATGACCTGCTTCAGTCCTGTAAATGGCACCCTTCTGTTTCAGTGGGTCAAAAAGCCCAGAGTACAACAGTGGCATGGAAACTTGATGTTCCATACTTATACAACCTGACCCTCCTGGCACTCAGGACCAAATCCATGGTTTCTTAGAAAGAAAATATTTGCCAAAGAAAGCATGGGTTTGCTGTATGTTACTAGGGCTCTCAGTGGGCTCCATGTACCCCCCAGTCTGGCACAGACCTCATATTATGGTTGGAGGCACTGGGCCAAAGAGGTGAATTGAAAGGGCTGGAGCCTGGAGCAGCTGGAGCAGGTTCTCTTGCTCTGGCTGCCACGGAAAGCAGTGGTTCACTCAATAAAGGCTCGAAGTAGCAATCTCAAAAGTGGGTCTATGATTCTGCCAAAATATAAGGAAGTCCAAGCATTGTGACTCTTTCTAATTATGAAGGAGTGAAAGATGCAGAAACTCGTCTTTCACTTTGGAAGGGGTATTTAGAAATTCCCTAGACCACTAGACTTCCAGAAGCATCACTGAGGTGACAACCCCCATTCCCCCAAATTTCCCACTCACTGGCACAGAATCTAGGGCACTTTGTACTCCCTGCTTCCAGATGCAGTAATCAGCATGATAGCATCAATGTACACTGTAATGTTCTGTGGGATAGAGGGGGTCTATGTCCCCTTGGAGTAGAGCATAACAGCCAGAGAGAGTTGAGGTAGTGCTGAGTGAGACAGTCCTGAATAAGACTGGAGAGTCTGCACCCTCTCGGCCAGGTAAAAACAGCCTCTGATACACTTTTTCCACAAAGATGGAGAGAAAAACATTTACTAGATCAATCGCCATGGAATAGTTTCCAGAGGTAAGTGTCTTTGCTACAATAAATAGAAGATCTGAAATGGCCACCATGGTTTCATCTAACGATACAGCCATTCTCCAAGATGTGTCAGCCCTCTTCAGGAGCTGACTAGGCAAGTTAACTAGGGACATGATAGGAATCCCGCTCCTATCATCTCTGTGACTTCCTAGGGTGGCAGTACTGGTCTGTTGGTTTACTATTTGGGGAACGAGCAGGTAGTGTCAGACTCATCCACCAAAAAAGCTTCTGTCTGTGAGTAAGGGGGTCAAGGGAGGTACTGAGGACTGTTGTTAAGTACCATGTGTTGCATCTATACCTTCGGGATCTATAGGAACAACCACATGGAATCTCTGGGCCTATCATAATGCCAGCTTGGGCCAAAGCTCCATTTTACTCCTGATGCTATGAGCCCCCGTTGTGAGCACACCTCTGGCCCTCAGGGTTAAAGGTTAGCACAGAGCCAGCGTCCAGTAATACTCTAAATGTCTGCCCTTTCTAGACAAGCCAAAAACCAGACTGTTAACTATAGAGGACAAAAAATGGTTGCCAGAGGAGAGATGAGTCTGGGGTGAATAAAATAGGTGAAGGAAATTAAGAGGACAAGTAATGTACAGAATTGTTGCATCACTGTATTGTACACCTGAAACTCCTCTAACATTGTATGTTAACTATATGGAGTTAAAATTTTAAAAGGTGAAATAAATGTCTGCCCTTTCACCCCTACCCAGCTGCTCTGGTAAATGTATGCATGTTCTCTGGGGAAAGGTTAGAAGATTTTGAGTAGGTGCTACTTCAGGCACTACCAAGGGGTCTGTCCCCAAGGATGACCAGCCTCCTCTTTGTTCAAGGAGCTTTTGGCCTGGGGACTGGATGAGGAGCCCTCTCTTATGTCACAGTGTCTCATTGGACTACATTTCATCAGACCTCAGGTTTTTTCAGGTATGTAGTTCAAGGAGAACCTTAAAAGGTGTTCATCGTTTTAGTCCCAGGTGCCCTATGATCTGTTAGCCACTGCCAAGTACCCCTGTGGATTAAATTATTTTTATTATGCTCACAAATTCTGTGGGCCAGAAATTCAGACAGGGCACAAAGGGGACAGCTTATCTCTGCTCCACAGTGTCTGGTCCCCGGGCTGAGGCTGGAATCATTTGAAGGCTCACTTATTTACCAATTGATGCTGGCTTTTGGCTGGGGGTCTGGGATTCTCTCCACATGGGCCATTCTGTGTGATTGCTTTGCATGGGGCAGTTTTGGCTTCCTCATGGAATAGTGTTCAGATTCCAGGGGCGGGCACTCCCAAGAGACAGTTGCAGGCAGAAGCTATGTCGCCTTTTCTGATTTAGCTGTGGAAGTCGCACAGATCACAGGCTCATCCGTGTTCTAGGGAAGGAAAGATAAAGCTGCACCCCGAATAGAAGAGTGTCAATGTCACACCGTAAAAGCCTGTGAAATGGGATAAATATTTGTGCAGCCATCGTTGGAAAACACATCCTGCCATGAGTAGGAAACATCACGTTTTTATCACCATCATCTCTCAGTCCTGGTCCTCGGGGACTTAGCATGGATAGAGGGCTTGTTGGTCTCCATGCAGAAGTGATGGCTGTAATATTTCATTAAATATACATACACACATTGAAATTTGTGCGCAGTATACAATGCAGTATGCAAATAATGCCATCAATGAGGCATTATCTGAATGCGTGCATGAACACTTACGAAACTTTTATTTCAGTGTTCTATATGGTTGTGAGGATTGGTCCACCCCTCAAAGATTTTGAATTAGGATCACATACCATGGAACCAATTTTTACATGTACTATCATTCTTGTTATAAATAATAACTATTGAGCTTTTTCCAGGTTACACTTCTTGTTTTGGTTTAACTTTTTCTGTTTAGATTCGCTCTCTGTTTTTTAGTAAAGACACTGTATTTTTATTTTCTAATGCTAATGCTGAATGAACTATTTTCTCTTGAAAGTGGAATGTCAGTTGAAACTTTTCTCAGTTTTAATAGAATCAACCTGAACAGTCTGCTCGAATCCAGAAGTTAAATGAATATTACTAAGTTACAGAAAGCAGATAGCATCAATGCATGACAATAAATTCTAACTAAAAGAGCATTGGTGGGTGGGTGGAAATACTATGCAGGAGGTAGTGAGCAGTTTTTCATTGAAGCATTTAAGGAGAGAGGAACAATTCTTCGGTGAGTAGTAGTTCAGATAATTGGGCATTTTTCAACACCATCCCCCATGCCCTTTATCCTCCAAGCACATTAGATGACTCAGTCTTTCTGGAACATTTATACAGACAAAGTCATTGCACATTCCATTTCTTCTTTTTGGAATGTCACCTTCTCAAGACATTCTCTGAGAAGCAAACTCCTGGTCAAACTTAAAGACACAAATCAAAAATCATTTCTTCTGGGAAGCTTCCCTCATACCCCCAAAGCCCCAAATCTTCACTTCCCCTTCTGTAATCACAAAGCACTTTGTGAATAAGCTACTACTACTACATTACATGCTTCTGGGAAGGGAGGGGAGAGACAAGAAAAGGGTGAGTAATATCTAATCTTTGTACTCTGTCCAGTACTCCGCAATCAAGAATGGCTTGTTGCATAAATTATCAGTTCTAAAAAGTTGTTATTCCAAGGGAAAGGAAAGCTGTTAAAAATACAGATTCCTCATCTTACAGAATCAGACCCTCAGGAGGGTAGATCTTTTTGATGAACGACCCAAGTGGTCCATGGGACAGACTTTGACGAACACTGTTCTAAGGTGGGCACCACACTGGACCTGCCCAGCCGATTCTGTCCGAAGAGCTTGTTTTAGCTTCTCCTGTTCTTAGCTAGCCTTGCTTTTTATATTTTCTAAGCCATTTGTTTGACCTTCAAGTTCTTTCACAAGATTATTTTCATTTAGCTTTCAGATATAGATACACATTCTGGAGCCCCGCCCTACAATTAATTTTTTTTTAGATGACATATAATTTCATATGTGTTTGTTAAATTAACTTACATTCATAAGGTTCATGTGTGTTCACAAGTAATGAAGTTGAGGCCTATGAAACAATATGGAGTTTATTAATGGTTCAGTTAGTTTTTATTCCGTAGTGTTTTCCTAATTATGTGTTTATATTGTCAAAAATGTCATTAAAGTTACTAATCATAGCTGACATAGATATCTTACAGATATTACAGAAAATGGGGATTGTAGTATAAAGTACAATTAGACCTATGTTGTGATAGATAATGTTTTCTTTAGTTATTTTTGGGTTTTAAAAAAATTTTTAAGTAATCTCTCCACCCAATGTGGGGCTCAAACTTACCATCCCAAGATCAAGAGTCGCATGCTCTACTGACTGAGCCAGCCAGGCACACCAAGAATTCATTTTCTAACCAAGTTTATTTTGGAAATTATTTAATCAGCTAAACCCATTCTAGTGTTAAGTCTTTCAATACTATCCTCCCTAACCAAATAAAGTCAATAAAGAAACTGGAGAAAAAAAGCAGTTTCTCCATTTCTGTTTCTTAGATAATGCCTAACATAGAACTTGCTCCCCAGTGTTTAAATGGACCACGTGTTTTGTGCAATTGTTTTTTAAATGACTCAGTAAAGGAAGAAAGTGATTTCTGCCTACTCTGCCCACATGATTGAAATGCAATCCTCAAGACACAAAAGAACACACTCAAGAGGGTACTATTAAAATATAAATCCATTGTGATAGGCTGAAAAGAATGGTATTATAAATCCTGATAATTCCTAAAATAAGATAATGGAAAAATAAGTCATAACAAGTACATAATCAAATATTCCACATCAAACGATGATTGCATCTTCCCTTAGAAACTCACAGAAGTCTTAGCCCACTCTATTCTTCCAACTTGGTTCGTGAATTCAAAAATCAAAAATATTTTTTCTACCAGAAAAGCAAATATTTTTATCACATTCCTCTTGTTCTCTTGACTTTTTAAAGAAAATGATTTCATGCAAGTTTAGGCAGCAAGTGACACAGACAATAGCGAAGGTTATTTGGGTGATAATGATATTAAAAATTGGGAAATGCTGCCTTTGTAAGTGAAAAACAAAAAAGGTCAGAATCTTATGAAGAAGTTTCTCCAAGGGAACACTCATTGTCCTCTGTGACCGAAGACATTGTGTCTATAAATTCACCTAAGTGAAATTACATCGATGGCACCAAACACCAAGCCTGGAGCCAAACTGAGACAAGAGGGAACAAATGAAGACTCACAAGGCATTTCTCTGAGGAAACAAAGCATTGCCACAGAATACCTCAGCACATCCGTCTGGGAGGGCTGCACCAACTCCATTCCCAAAGAATCATTACTCTGGTTCTCTAAGCGAGGGATGCAGAAATCAGGGCATCTCCCTGACTCCCAAAGCAGGCAGCTTCAAAGAGAGACAACTGGGAAGCCCTAAGGTTAGAGACTTGGGGGCCGTGTGGGGCAGTGGTTAAGAAGACCCTGCTGTCTGAATCCCAACTTTTCCATTTGCCATTGTAACGGAGGGAAAGTTTTCTTAAACCTCTGCCCCTCGATTTCCTCATCTGTAAAACATAGGTGATGATACCATTTGCTGATTGGGATTAAATGAGATTTGGATTCATGAGATGCTTCACATATAATCAGTAAATGTTAGCCACGATGACAATAAGGGATGCTGTTGATACGGTGTATAGTATCGTTTGTGCCCCTCCCCCAAAGGTGAGAGAGTTATGGTAGAGCTATGCTATGCTAGAGCCTGGAAAGCCATCAGGTTTGAACAGCTGAGAGAGGAAAGGAGTCTCTGACTGAATTTCTGAAACATTTCTTTTTCCTAGAACACTACTTTGAATTGGTATTTATTACTTATTTTAAAATTCTTAACAATCTACACTGCTTTGCCGAGCTGAGAAGGAATCTTGGGAGAAAGCTAAGTTAGCCTCCACAGAAATTTTAAAGACAAACTAATCGGAGAATCAAGATACAAGAAAATGAACAACATTGATTTCTAAGAACATAAGGTTTAGCCTTTAAACAATTTTCCTTCTAAGGTGATGTGAGCTTTAAAAGTTACTAGAGGATCATAAGCTCATCATTTAATCTATAATACTCTTGGAAAGAACGCAGTCCATGAAAAAAAACAGTTGAATTTTGGATCACAGGCAATTTTTTGTAATGTAAAGACTTTGCTTCTAAAAACCCATCCACACTACCTCATGGTATCCTAAAGGCGAGGAATGTTTGTTTTTTGCCCACATGAAACCACAACGTACATAATATAGACTCTACTCACTCAGTGAAGATTTTCGTCTGACCTTTCCAGAAACACGTGGACGTGACTCTCCTGGTCAAATCATAGAGCTGTCATTTGGTGGAGATACTTCTTTTAAACCTATTCCCTGGGTTTAAACCCATTTTTTTAAATTAAATTTATTTATTTTCAGCATAACAGTATTCATTATTTTTTCACCATACCCAGTGCTCCATGCAATCTGTGCTCTCTATAATACCCACCATCTGGTACCCCAACCTCCCACCCCCCCGCCACTTCAAACCCCTCAGATTGTTTTTCAGAGTCCATAGTCTCTCATGATTCACCTCCCCTTCCAATTTCCCCCAACTCCCTTCTCCTCTCTAACTCCCCATGTCCTCCATGCTATTTGTTATGCTCCACAAATAAGTGAAACCATATGATAATTGACTCTCTCTGCTTGATTTATTTCACTCAGCATAATCTCTTCCAGTCCCGTCCATGTTGCTACAAAAGTTGGGTATTCATCCTTTCTGATGGAGGCATAACACTCCATAGTGTATATGGACCTCATCTTCCTTATCCATTCGTCCATTGAAGGGCATTTTGGTCCTTTCCGTAGTTTGGCGACCGTGGCCATTGCTGCTATAAACATTGGGTTACAGATGGCCCTTCTTTTCACTACATCTGTATCTTTGGGGTAAATACCCAGGAGTGCAATTGCAGGGTCATAGGGAAGTTCTATTTTTAATTTCTTGAGGAATCTCCACACTGTTCTCCAAAGAGGCTGCACCAACCTGCATTCCCACCAACAGTGTAAGAGGGTTCCCCTTTCTCCACATCCCCTCCAACACATGTTGTTTCCTGTCTTGTTAATTTTGGTCATTCTAACTGGTGTAAGGTGATATCTCAATGTGGTTTTAATTTGAATCTCCCTGAGGGCTAGTGATGATGAACATTTTTTCATGTGTCTAATCGCCATTTGTATGTCTTCATTGGAGAAGTCTCTGTTCATATCTTCTGCCCATTTTTTATATGATTGCCTGTTTTATGTGTGTTAAGTTTGAGGAGTTCATTATAGATCCTGGATATCAACCTTTTGTCTGTACTGTCATTTGCAAATATCTTCTCCCATTCCATGGGTTGCCTCTTTGTTTTTTTTGACTATTTCCTTTGCTGTGGAGAAGCTTCTGATTTTGATGAAGTCCCAAAAGTTTATTTTCGCTTTTGTTTCCTTTGCCTTTGGAGACATATCTTGAAAGAAGTTTCTGTGACTGATATCGAAGAGATTACTGCCTATGTTCTCCTCTAGGATTCTGTCTCATGTTGAGGTCTTTTATCCATTTTGAGTTTATCTCTGTGTATGGTGTAAGAGAATGGTTGAGTTTCATTCTTCTACATATAGCTGTCCAGTTTTCCCAGCACCATTTATTGAAGAGACTGTCTTTTTTCCACTGTATATTTTTTCCTGTTTTGTCAAAGATTAATTGACCATAGAGTTGAGGGTCCATATCTGGGCTCTCTACTCTGTTCCACTGGTCTATGTGTCTGTTTTTATGCCAGTACCATGCTGTCTTGGTGACAGCTTTGTAATAAAGCTTGAAATCAGGTAATGTGATGCCCCCAGTTTTATTTTTGTTTTTCAACATTTCCTTAGCGATTCGGGGTCTCTTCTAAACCCATTTTTATTTAGAAAAACTAAATAGCAAAGAATTCAAACTGAGCTAACTTCAAAATTTAAAAATCTGCCTTACTTCCGTTTGATTGTCAGTTGTTATTCCCTTAAATGTTCAGTGTACCTCTCGTGTCAGGTATAGTCGTTGCAAAAAAAAAAAAAAAGGCTCTGATGGACTTTTAAGATTTCACACATCCTTTGAAGAACACAATCAGGGGGTACCTACTCTCACTTTATAAACTAATTGACCATGATGCTGGAGGAAGAATGTTTTAATAGAAGGAAAGGAACTGTCCAGCACATTATAGCACACAAACAAGGAAAAAAAAAAATCAGAGGCCCCTTATGAACACTAAGCTAATGCCAAGTATAGGTCTCTAAGAAAGGGCCTACCGCAGTTGTCCTTTTTGGGGGCTAGAACAGTGGCTCTGTCAGGCTGCCCAACATCTTCCCCAGTGGGCAGGATCTTTTCTGGGAAAAATATTGCAACAGTGTTTGTAGTCCTGCCTTCTGCTGGGTCCTTTCTTGGAGTACCTCCAAGAAGAGAATCAAAGAAATATAGAACTAGAATTTATTTTGGAGAGTTTACAGATCAGAAGAAATGAAATCCAGAAAAAGGAAGTAATTTACTCAAGTCCAAACACCCAACAAATAGTAGGACAGGAGCTGGATCTAAGAGCCTCTATTGCTTCTAAACCCCACTGCTGCTTTGGAAGATCTCAGAATTCAGAATTTCACAGAAAAGTTTAGCTTTATATATGTTATAGTGTTATTAACAGAACATTAACTAGATACGCAGAGGGCAAATAGGCAGTGAGCCAGTCATGGAACTAAGATTTGCGTAAGGTGTTGTAAATTTGTTACATATAATAGAAAACAACCTAATTGACTAAAAGTTAAAATATTTTTGTGTTAAGAGGAATGTTTAACTGCTGTGAAAATAGCTTCATCATGTTGAATTTAAAATTGTATGTAAGTGTGATATTATTAATTCTACCGACATTTTTGAAATTTCACTATTACCAGGCATAGTCCTAAGTGTGAAGATGCATTGGGGAAAAAAGAAAGAAAAGAAAAGAGGAAAGAGCCTTGTTCCAACTTGCCGATGAATTGAGGAGGCTGATGTCAAACAGACTAACCAGTGTGATAGTGGGAAGTGGGATTACAGCTGTGCCTGCATGGGGTGTGATGCCTATGGCGGGACAACGGAAGGGGGGCTTAACTGTGGAGAAGGAAAGAGAAGGTTTCCCCAAACAGATGCACCAGAGCTGCATCTGGAAAGAAGGTAACTACAAGAAAATGCATTGAAAGAAGAGAGAGAAGGGGTGCCTGGGTGGCTCAGTGGGTTAAGCCTCTGCCTTCGGTTCTCATCATGATCTCAGGGTCCTGGGATCGAGCCCTGCATTGGGTTCTCTGCTCAGCAGGGAGCCTGCTTCCCCCTCCCCTTCTGCCTGCCTCTCTGCCTACTTGTGAGCTCTCTCTCTCTCTGTGTCAAATAAATAAAATCTTAAAAAAAAAAATTAAGAAAGAAGAGAGATAAGCATGAACCAGCCAGTAGTTGTGATGGCATGTGGCAGATCTTCTTCTTTTTGAAGATTTTATTTGTTTGTTTATCAGAGAGACAGCACAGCAGGGGGAGTGGCAGGCAGAGGGAGAGATGCAAGTCTCCATCTCAGGACCCAGGGTCAGGACCTGAGCCAAAGTCAGATGCTTAACTGACTGTGCCACCCAGGTGTCCTGGGACTATGTACTTCTAAATGGCGAAGTCCCAGGCGGGGGAGGGCAGATGCTGAAGAGGACTGTACATCATACTAAAAAGTCAGTGTTTTACCAGAAAATAATAGGAAGGTGTTGACAAGTTATATATTCTAAAATAATGCAAATCAAATTATACTATGAAGGGGCACCTGGTCATCTCAGTTGGTCCCAGGGTCCTGGGATGGAATCCTGCCTCAGGCTCCCTGCTGAGGCTCCCTTCTTTTCCCTCTCCCTCCCACTCCCCCTGCTTGTGCTCTCTCTCTCTCTCTCTCTGTCAAATAAACAAATAAAATCTTTTTTAAAAAACTATACTATGAAGTGAAAGTTCTTTTTATTTTTTTCCCTACTCCTTAACATCGGAAACTTTCCTAGAACATCTGGGAGTCGAATGGGATAAAATCACCAGCATCTAGTTGGAGAGTTGACAGAAACCTCAGTTTCCTCATCTGTAAATTGGAGATCATTTTAAGGTTGTTGTAAGAAGCACACAGGTAAAGCCCATTAAGCGTTTATTGCAGTGTCGGGCATATTGTAAACATTCAATAAGGGTAAATTGGCACCATCTTTATTGTGATCATTATTGTAAAAACTGAATCAGAGGGGCCCCTGGCTGGCTCGGTTGATGGAGCATCTGCCTCTTGATCTCAGGTCATGAGTGTGAGCCCCACATTGGGTGAGGAGATTACTTTAAAAAAAAAAAAAAAGAAATCTAAAAAAAAAAAAAAACAAAAAAACCTGAATCGGAGAAATTGGATTAGAATGTTAAGGGTTAAATTTAACATCTAGAGCTGAGAACAATTTCCCAAATATCCTAATTCGGTATTGCTTACAGTCATTGGACCCCTTCAGAGAGAACTACTTTGCTAGAGGCAGAGCCAGGAAAAGGCATCAGTTAGCAAAATGCATCGATTATGTACTTCTGAGGAAATTTTCTGCTGATTTTATTGTTCAAGAGAATGTAAGAAAAGGAAACTTGAGTTTCAGCAGTTGCAAGCAGTATCTGAGGAGAGTTGTGTGCTTGATTTGGTAGTTAGAGTTGGAAGAGGAAAATATCAAGGTCCATAGTTAGCAAATGCAGATAAAACCCAACTTTTTTTCTCTTCCTTCCTTCCTTCCTTCCTCTCTCTTTCTTCCCTCCCTACTTTCCTTCCTTCCTTCCCTCTATTGATTCACAGGCCCACAATAAAGAGCGTATATCATGCTTTTAATTTGCCATTAGATTGTAACTGTTTATAATCTATCCTCCTATTGTCATGACTAAAGATTATGTTTTGCAACATTTAATTGGAATATTTTCTATAATTGCTCCAAATTGGAAATTTGAAATATAGTTCCATAATTTCAGTTTGGCTCTATTAAAGATTAGGTGGGTCAGAATTACATTTATTATATGCATCATATCATCTCCCTATAAAAAAAGGACCATATTTCAATATTCTGTAAAATAATAGGTTTATTTTCTGTGTTCTGTTTTGCTAGTGCTCCTATATTCCTCCCTGTAAGAGAGAAAATCAGAAGAACTTGGAAAGCGTCATGAATTGGCAACAGTACTGGAAAGATGAGATTGGTTCCCAGCCATTTACTTGCTATTTTAATCAATTTCAAAGGTAAGCCAGTATTTGCTTATGCATATTAAAGTTGCTTGTAGCCTTTGTGGTTAATTACAAAATAAATCATAGATTGTGCTCACTTGACAAAATATCTGACATGGGGGTAGACTCAACTTTTTCTTTCCATGGAGTTAGGGAAGCCATTTTACAGGCTGGGAGGCAGGTGAAGAATATGGGGGATAAAAAGAGAACCTCTATCATGGTGCTACCCTCTGGAGAGATTAAGAAAGTGCTTTCAGAGGGGAACATCAGATACAAGTAGCACTTGCTTCCTGAGAATTACAGATTGGATACACATAAACGGAACAACGTGTTGATTTGTGAGCATTTGGGACTGCATGGAATCTTACCTTTCCTTTTCCTTTCTATTCCGATGAAGTATCAAGAAAATGAGTTCACAGCGTTAAAACTTAACTTGATTTAGAGAAAGCTCCAGTTAGGCCCTATAACCACGGCTCATTGGACTAGAACACTGCAGTACCCATCCAGGTTCCTCATACTAATTTCTTCATTAAGCAGTTATTGAGTATTCACAACTCTTTGCCGTACTCTCTGCTTAGATGTTCCAGTTCCATTAAACCTTCTTTTCCTCCCCTGCCCCCTCTTAGTGAAGCACACTACCATCCCCTCGTTTACCTAGTCCAGAGAACCGTAATTACTAGTTCACGTTTCTCCTTTACACACTGCAACTTGTATTTGCCATCATGCTGATTTCACACTGATTTTACCTCCATGATGACTCTTCTCTGCCTTCCCCCTACCCCTGTCTTAAGTCACATCCACGTGATTTCTCGACTCTGACCACAAGTGTTCCACACAAGTCCTTCTACCTCCAACCTGCCCCCAGGCCAAGTCCATGGTTGACGCTGCCACCAAGTCGATCTTCCTAAAATATGAATTTAATCAGGTGACTCCTCACAGTTTTCAGAGTAGAGTCCGCACATCTTGGCATGGCCTAACCATTAGGTGCCTCTTGCTGCATAACAAACCACCCCAAATCGAGTGGCTTACTACAACAGTGATTCATTATTTCTTATAATTCTGTGGGCTGGCTTGGAGATTTATGTGCAGTCAGAGTATGGTGGGATTAGCTGTGTGGGCCAGGATGGCCTCTCCTGCTCAGCACTTGGTACTGGTCTGGCCAAAGGGCCTCAGTTCTTTTCCACTAGCCTCTCATCCTTCATTAGGCTAGATCGCCTTCTTTACAATATGGTAGCTGCAGGACAGCATTTCACGTGAGCCAGGCCTTGGTTCTGGAATTTACATAAAATCACTTTAGGTACATTCTCCTGGTCAAAGCAAGTCACGAAGCCAGCCAGATTCATGGGGTGTGAAAACCAATTCTGCTTCTTAAGAGAAGAAGTGGCAAAGGTCTTGTGGCCATATTTAACCTGCCACAGCATACAAGGCTCCTTGGGTTCTCAACCCCCAACTCCCATTTTTCCAGCCTCAGCTTTATGCCCATACTCTTTGCAGTAGCCACTCTGAACTATGTGCGGTTCTATAATATCTTATGTGTTTGTATCCATGCTTCTTCATTTGCTTCTCCTGCTTCTTGACTGCCTTGATGAAGACTCTTCATAGACATCCCCTTTGCTGGGCTGTTTTGCTGCTTTTCTTGATCTTCAAGTTTGGTTTAGTTGTATATTATTTAGGATGCCATCTGTTGCATGTAAACGAAAAACTGACTCAAAGTATCATGAGGAATTAGGACATTTATTATTCCATACATTAAGAAATGCACAGGTAGACCAACATTAGGGTTGTTTGATGCAGTAGCCTAACAGTGTCATCAAGAAGCCAGGCCCTTTCTGGATCTCAGTTCTGCCTCAGATCTACTCATGGTTACCATAGAGTTGCTGTGGCTCCAGAAGTCAGAGCCAGGCATTGCAGTGTCCAAATGCAAAAAGAAAACTATCTCTCAGGGAGCCCTGGTGGCTCAGTTGATTAAACGTCAGCTTCCCATAACTGACCTCCCCTTAGGTATTGTTTAGAATGAGTTCCTTTGCCTACACCTAAACCAGTCACAAAAAGAATAATCAGAATATACCACTGAGTTGGGGATAGGGCAGTATCTCCTAAGTTGGGTGGAGAAAGGGTGCACACTTGAGTAGAAAGAAAGGAAGAAGAAAGGGGTTTAGATGTTACAGAATAGTCAAAAGTTCCAGCTATAAGATGTGTCTTCCATGTTCTGTTTATACAGCTGTATCCCAGAGGTCTGCAACTCTCACTTCACAGGACTATGTCAGAGGAGCTTTAAAAAAAAAAAAAATGCACCACAGACTAATTAAATTAGAATGTCTGGTAATTCAACCAAATTTTTAAAAGTTGGTTTTGGGGATTCTAATACACCACCAGAGTGAGAACCACAGCTTTATCCTTCCATTTATCACTCTCTACCAGAATAATTTCTGTACCCATCTTCTTCATGAGACTGTATAGGGGTTGCTGGTATGGGACCTATCTTCTTTGGCTCTATATTCCTGGGACTTAGCACAATGCCTGTTTCTTAGTCAATAAAAGTTTGGTGAATGAATGAATAAATGAAAGCAATGTGCCAGATTAATAAGGAAGGTTCTTTGCTTCCAATGGATTAGAACTTTTTAGGAGGAACAGGTGCTTACGCAAAAAGAAGTATGACTTCATCAGCTAGAAATGAAAGGAGGGAAGACATTGAAGTCGGATGGCTGCAATAAAGAAACAAAGGCTTAACATGTTAGATACATCAGGTTATATAATGAGGAGTGGTGAATTTGTAAGGTCTTGGAAGGGGAGAAAGGGATAATCAAAATGGACAATTGGGAAGTCATTGGTTTTGGCAATCAGAGGCGTGTTAGTGGTCTTTGTGGAAATGGTGTAGGTGCCATCTTAGAGCAGTGGGGTTAGAAATCATTGTATATTAGCTCGAGGGGAGGGTGTGAAGGCACTAGTAAGTGCAGACTACCCTTTCAGGAAGTTTGCCATATCAGGAAAAAGAGTTTGGGAAGGAAGTAATTCAAGGGAAGCAGGAATGAGTTTAGAGAAATGAGCCCACTACAGACTAAAACTGCTGAGGAAGAGAGAAACTCTTGTTGAACACAGACAGTAAATGAGGCAGAGTGGAACGAACACCCCCTGAAGAAAATGAGCCCGGATGAAATCAAAAGCAGCCGTGGTCCTTGTTCTGTGAAGTGGGAGCCAAGTAACGGTGAATAGGCACCAGTCAGGTGATTCTGAAGCCACTACTCGAATGAATCAAGCAATCCTTTACGCTTCCTGCCGTGGACTAGGAGCCAGACCAGCTGGTGGTCCTCTTAACCAACTTCCCCTCACTCCCTGCTCAGGCATCTCTGAAGGCTGCCTCCCCCAAACACACACATGCCTCCTGTGGGAATGAATTATTCTGAATACCTGCAAGTCCCCGACAAGAAGGACTATTCCTGCAGAGTGGCGACAACTCTCTGAAAGACCTAGCCCTGCGCTCCATGCTCCTTCGGTTCACTTGAGCGACAAGAAGGATCAGCCCTTCGTCCCGCCTTCGGAATGATACCTGTTCCCTACCGTCATCTGCCTGTCCCACTCCCAAACTGTTGCGGGGTGTAGGTAGAAGTGGGGGCAGTCTGTCACCACCCAGAAGCACTCAAGACATGATTTTAAACGACTCGGGGAAATCAGAAGTTTGGAGCCTGGCTCTTGTACCACGACATATGCAAGAGGAAACGAGCACTGGTTGGAGGTGTGAAAATGGCAGCTCCCTGGTGCCGTCTACTCTCAGTACACTTTTTACTACTGCTAAACATGCAATAAAAATAGGCTTACTGTAGAGACGCCCAGATGCTCTCGGTAAGATGAACTTTATATTTAAAGTAACCTTTAGATTTCACTCTACTGCAGGGAACTGGGGAGAAGAGTTACCAAGAAGTTTCCATTTTCAAGAAAAGAATGTTATAGGATTTTAAAGATCTAAGGCAGAGATTATTGGAATCTCAGCTTTCACAATTTAAGTCTTTCTCAAAGAGAGCTATACTGAGGAGTAGAATCCACAGCGGCCAGAGGAGCCACCACCAGCCATGCCCACCACCGGCCATAGGAGGCCAAGCCCCAGCGCTCACCCCTCTTCCCACCCGCAGGCAGGGAGGAAGCCATGCTTGGTGGCTGACACTGGCTGCTTCCATTCGTGATCTTCCCCATAATCTTTCAGCTCTTTGCTTCCCTCAGGAGTGTTGGGGCTCACAATCTCCTCCAATGTGTGGATTTCCTTCTTACACTTTTTTTTTTTTTCTCTATAGGTCACATCTACCCTGCTCATACCATTTTGTTTTCTCTTAGCCTTTCCTTGGCTTATCCTTTCTCTGTGAAACGCACCTCACGCCCTCTTATTGAGTATGCTTTGAAATCCTTATTCGATTGACTGAAAATTTCTTTGCAGTCCCAGGCTTGTCATATAATTCTCCCACTTCATCTTTGCCTGACTGGCTTTGCCTTGAAGAGAGCATGTCCTTGGAAAATGGTTACTCATTCCTCAATCCCCTCCGGGTCAAAGGGCTGGAAGGAATAATGGGTCATTTTTCGGAATTGTTCTTTTATGGAAAGCACAATGGATTTTTGTTTGTTTGTTTGTTTGTTTGTTTTTCTCCCATGCTGGTCTATTTTTTACTATTTTGTCCTAAGTGGATAGTAGGTCACAGAGTGCACATAGTAGGCGCACGCGCGCACACGCACACACACACACACATACATCCAACCAACAAGTCCAGCCGTGCCACCTTCAAAGTCTTGAATTCATTCCCTTGGTCCGGGCCTTCATCTAAATTATTGCCGTAATCTTCAACGAGTCCTTCAACCTCGGCCTTTTGTCCTCTCCTGCACTACACAAAGTTTCGTTTCACTTTGTTTAAACCTCTATTTCGTCTTGTTACAATCCTCCATTAAATTTTTCTGCGTTCTTGTTGTCCAAAGGACAAAGCCCACGCCTTTCAGTTCCAGCTCCAACCTTGGCCGTTAAATATGTGCCAGTCATGGGGCAACAAAAACAGAGCCACAGAGGGGAGGAGAAGCCAGCCACACTGCGTGCCTTCATGGAGTGTAGAGGCCGTGACCACATCATCAGACAGATAATTACAAAGTAGGGTAAATGCTGTGAAGGAAGAATGGGGGTGCAGCTATGAGATACTGTCACAAGGGGGGAAGTTTCAAAGGCCTGTGTGAGTAAATCCTGACTGGGTGCAGACCAGAGGGTGTCCAAGAGTTAGATAGGGAAAAGTGAGAGGAACAATATTTCAGAAGGAGACATCACCGTGGGTAAATGTTCTGAGGGAAGAGAGAGGTTGGTGAGTTTTAGGACCCAAAAGGGCATCATGGCAGGGAGGCTCTGAGTGAGGGGGTGGGTAGTGAGTGTTGACCCTGGAGAGAGAGTTAGACAGGGTATGTGTAGGTTTCTCTTAAATGTATCCAGCAGCCAGTGGTGGGTTTTGTAGGGGAGTGGTGACATGATCTGAGTTAAAGGTTTTCACTTGCGTTGAGCTGTTCCAGTCACCTCAGAGTCCTCTTTGTGTCCCTTGCACGTTGATGCCTATGCCCTAGTCCCTTTCCTCTTCCCTCACCTGGGGACGCCCTCACCTTTTTCCACCTCTAGGAATTAGCAGAGCACATGGTTATAGGAGGAGCCCTGGAACTAGTCACTTTCAGTGTGTGTGATCTTGGCTGTGTTCCTTTAACCTAACTGTGTCTCGGTTTCTTTTGTAGAGGGGGAAATAATAAGGTTACTGCAAGGTTATCAAGAAGATGCCATGGGCCTAACCCAGAGTATTTCCTATAAAAGTGTTTGCTTCATTATTTTTTTTAAAAGATTTTATTTATTTATTTATTTATTTGCCAGGGAGAGAGAGCACAAGCAGGCAGAATAGCAGGCAGAGGGAGAGAGAGAAGCAGGCTTCCCACTGAGCAAGGAGCCTGACGTGAGATTCAATCCCAGGACCCTGGGATCATGACCCGAGCCAAAGGCAGCGGCTTAACCAACTGAGCCACCCAGGCGCCCCTGCTTCATTATTTTTACTGCTATCAATAAGGTTTTCCTCAAATGTCACTGTGTAACCTTCTCTTACCTTTTCGGGTGTAATTAATTACTCCCCCCTCTGTGCTTCCATGCTGCTATGGTTGCTTTTGTTAACCGATCATAGTTGACTACGTACCCTTCCCCCTTTATACATTATTAACTCCATATGGGCAGCAATGAAGTAGCTAGCATTAGGCACCTGGCATTTACATTTCTCCTCTACCGGTTATTAACTCTGTGACCTTGGGTAGATTGTGCAACTTTCTGATCTTAGTTTCCTCATCTATGAAGTGAGGATAACATTGTCCATCCTAAGGGTTTGGTTTTATTTTATTTTGTTTTTGGTAGGGATCATAGCAGCCCAACAGCGAGTACTTAATAAATGTATGTGTTTCTCTTCCCTTGCCTTGCCAATTCCTAGGGTAGAAACAACCATTCAGGGAGCAGCCTGGTTACTCACTGACAAGGCTGAATGAGGTGTCGAATGAATAAGCAATAAGGGTTTTATAAATGAGCAAAACGAAACAGAACACAAGCACAAAATAAGTAAAAAGAAGAGATTCCATTGTAAAAAAAAAAAAAAAGGAGGACTATCTTGTACTTGTGATACTGCACAGATATATCTTGAGTTTTAAGTTCATTCAAGGTATGTTTGTCCAGGGATGCCTGGGTGGCTCGGTGGGTTAAGTTTCTGCCTTCGGCTCAGGGTCCTGGGATCAAGCCCCGCATTGGGCTCTCTGCTCAGCAGGGAGCCTGCTTCCCCCTCTATCTCTGCCTGCTGTTCTGCTACTTGTGATCTCTCTTTCTCTGCTAAATAAATAAATAAAATCTTAAAAAAAAAAAAAAGTATGTTTGTCCAATAGTATATCTTTTTAAATTTAATTTACCCTTAGCATTTTAGAGAAAGATGAACATTAGGGCCTGACCTGAAATTACGGTAGAGTGCTCTTTAGAACACAGCTTGAAAGCTATTAAAATACAATATTAAAAGCAACCAATTAGAAGACTGCTCACCCACTTGGGCTTAGTTTTCTTATTTTAAAGTTTGATGGACTGATAGATTAAAGATCTCTAAGATTCCCTTAAGCTCTTGAATTCTATGGTTTTGTGCTTCTCGGATTCTGAAGGCTTGTACACACAATCGCAACAGCTTAAGATGCCAGATAAAAGCTGAATGGTGAAAGAGAAAGAAAATTAGCAAAGCACTAAGTGGTTAATAGTCTGGAGCCGTTTAATGGGGGGAGCAGACAGTCTTCCTAGCTCAAGAGTAATTGAGTTTCATGATGATGACACTGAGTCATCCAAAAAAGGTTAAATTTGGTTCAATGTGCTCTCCTTAAAAGGTAAGGGAATGTGTAAGGCATTTTTGGAAAGATTTTAATGGATAATATTTTAGTATTTATGTTAGTTTTTATTCAGCTGGGAAGGTTAAACTTCAGTTGTTTGGAAAATTCATTTATTGAATATTTACTTTCTCTTCTAGAAGTGAACTGTTATTTTAGGGGCTGCAAAGGTCTTCCCAGTACAAAATTGTTCATCACTCTTCTCTCATGGTTTTATCCTTTTCTTTGTCCTTGATTTCATTCATAACCTCACCATCATTTCAGTTACTCACTTTCGTTTATTCCACAGGCCTTTCTTAATCACCTGCTATGTACGAGGCAGCAGATACAAAGATAATAAGATAATAAGACTTCGTCTCTATGTTCAAGGAACTCTTTGGCTAGTGTGAAAGACATTGATGTAAATAAATAATTGGAGGGGCGCCTGGGTGGCTCAGTGGGTTAAGCCTCTGCCTTCAGCTCAGGTCATGATCTCAGGGTCCTGGGATCAAGCCCCGCATCGGGCTCTCTGCTCAGTGGGGAGCCTGCTTCCTCCTCTCTCTCTCTACCTGCCTCTCTATCTATTTGTGATCTCTCTCTATATATCAAATAAATAAAATCTTAAAAATAAATAAATAATTTGGAACGCGGTATAGTAAGTTCTATAATGAGAATGATATAAATATAGAATGTAGGTATAGGTATAGATATAGCTACATAGGGAAAGTTTGGGTTGAGTTTTAGAGTGACTAGGACTTCTCCAGACAAATGAAGGCTAGGGAAAGGCATTTCAGGGGAAATGATAGAATGTTAGAATGTTAGCAGACACTATGGTCTGTAGTGTCATGGGTGACTGGAAGAAATGTAAGGAACTTCATATACTTGGAAAGTGCATTTAGGAGAAAAGCATAGATGAACCTGAAGAGGTTGAATCAGATAATACTACTGTGCTCTTATGCCGTGCTAAGTGTTCTAGACTTTATGTGTGGCGGAGGAGTGACAGTCATGTTCATGTTTTAGAAATACCAGTCTGGTGGCTGTGTGGGGGATAGCCTTTTGCAGCAGCCTCCCCAAGGGCTGAGAAGAGCTTGGGCCAAGGCAGAATTAGTGGAGGAAGGAAGGGAGGGAATGGACATGAGACTTCCCAGGAAGTGGAATCCACCCACTTAGAGATTCATGTGATGCATGATGGGGCAGGTTAAGAAGAGGACGGAATTGGATGATTCTAGCTTTCTGTCCTGGATGAGTGTATTGGATGCAACATCTGCCTGGGGGTTCTGGGAAAGCTTCTGCTTTCCTGCTCTAAGTACCACTGCTTCCTGTTTTCACCCCCTTGTTCTGGCAGAAAAGTGGAGAGAGGTGGCTTGAGGCCAGGAGTCCAGAAACCACTGGGCAGCCTTGAGATGGCATGCATGAGGAAGGACATCCATACATTGAAAAGAGTAGAGCGAAAAAAAAGAGCTAACCTCCCAGCACCATCATTGAGCGACTCCCCTCCCCTGGCCTCCCGACTTCCAGGTTTCTCGTTATGTGAAACAAAGACCACTTACATGCTCATATACATACCTCTGTGTACATTTATAACCCATATGGTGAAGAACAGTTGGTCAATTGTAGATGAGTTTCACAATGTCTTTGCATTTGTTTTTGTCTTATGAAACCCTAAAACCAGATTTCTTTTAAAATATTTATATGGTGAATTTAATTGTTTCATTGGCTTCTAAGTTTTGCTTTGGTTTTTTTAATAGGATAAATTACTAAAGAAAAAGCTTCATCTTTGCAGGCAAACCTCTTGGGATATAGATGGGGAAAAAAATGTATATATAAAGATAGAAGCTGATATTTTGAACAAATTCCACAGGGAAATTTTATTGAGTTTTGAATGAATTACTAAATACTAGACTTGATCTGTGTAAAAATGCAAGTTTTAATAGAGCTTTTTACTTTTGGTTTCTATTGACTCTGAAAAAAATATTTCTTATAATGTGTCATTAAAGAAGAGACTGGTTCTGTAGTAAAATTTTAAAAGAACATATTGGCTTTCTCTTTAGGCATCAAATACAGTGATAAATCTTGAGCCCTAAAGAATAAAACAGTGAATCTGGAATCTTACCCAAGTTGAATCTTTTCCATATACATTTGTGTCTGGTTACATATTAAGGGAGATTACATCAGAACTGAAAGCTTTCTCTAGTCTCAAAATTTGTACTTAAAAAAAAGAAAGAAAGAAAGTGGTGACTGCCGTGGCTTCTCCAAGTAGGCCACGGACTATGCGTGGAGCTCACTGCACTGTTTTTTCAAAGTCTGACATCCAAACGGTGGTATGTTGCTTTTGATACAAACCTGAGGGCTTGTTTTCTGATGGTGATTTAAAGTGTTTTTACACTTGCAGATTAATCTAATAGCTTTGATCATGTGGCAATAAAGCTAAGAATTGGGCGTTATTAAATCGCTTTTCATTTAAGATGGTGGATGCAGCTTTGTGATACAAAGCTCTGGGGGAATTTGGAAGGAAAACTGCAAAAACCAGAGGACAAGTAGGTCACAGCAGCATCGTCAGAGGGCGGAATGCAGGGCAGGGCTGTGCCTCAGGAGACTTCTGTTCTAACCATAGCTCTCTTCACTACTGGGTGTGTGACCTTGGGCTGCTTACTGGGGAGCTCGTGCCTCAGTTTCGTCTCAGATAAGAGAGGGCCAGATCCAGTCTCTAGCACAAGGAGAGGGTATCCGTTCACTCCAACCCAAAGCCAGTCCCATTTTTTGGGAAAGTATTTTCCATTCTCTATTTGAACAGCTCTGGTGACCATGGACACATCACCCCTCCCTGAGGAAGCCCATTAATATTTCCAAACATTTTTAGTTGTTAGCAACTCATCTGGGAAGTATCTAGCCTAGGCCCCTCCGTAGCTACAGAAGGTAGATCAGAGGTCGGCAGGGACCGGGGGAGGAGGGCTGTTGAAGCTCCTTCAGGGCTGTTGAAGAGGTTTTGGAAGATACTGATACTGGTGAGGGTTACACAACACCATGAATGTAATTGATGCTACTAAGTTGTGTACTTAAAATGACCACTTTTGTATTATACACATTTTACCACATCAAAGGCATTTCATCTTGGTTAACGCTGTGGCTTCAGGGGGAAGGTCAAGCATCTGGAGTTTTACAGCAGAGGAAATGCTCTTTCAGGTCACATGGCCATAGAAGAGCCGGCTAAGGATCCAAACCTGAGACCTTGACCCTCACACCATAGGTGTCCTAGGGTCCACACTGCCATCACTGTTGTCAATGTTGGTAATGCTCTTCTCACTATGCTGGGAGCTGGCCTCTATAGGGGAGGGCAGAACGTTCTTGCCACTGTGGTTCAGTCTAGAGACTAAAACTCATTTAATGGGGCCTGACGTAGCACTGCTTGTCTGGGCAGCCACAGCACACTGTTGACTCCTACAGAGCTTGTTATTAATCAAACTGCGTCCTCCCACATCTGCTTTACACGTGCTGCTCTTACAACAGCCCCCCTCCTCACCTAAACCCGTGAGGATGGTATTTGGGATTTAAGTGCAAGAATTTAAAATGTATCCCTGTTTAAATAGGCATTGTTTTTTCTGATTCTTTCATCCTCTTATGATTATTTTGAATCTTGATTCTGGCACACATCATATTTGTTATTTCTTTCATCATAAAATGTTAATCTAATTGTAAACCTTTTTTTTTTTTTTAGATTTATGTATTTATTTATTTGACAGAGAGAGAACACGTGCACAAGCAGGGGGAGAGGCACAGGGAGAGGGAGGAGCAGACTCCCCACTGAGCAAGGAGCCCAATGTGGGGCTTGATCCCAAGACCCTGGAATCATGACCTGAGCCAAAGGCAGATGCGTAACCAACTGAGCCACCCAAGTGCCCCCTAATTGTAAATCAAAATGACTTCAATTCCCTGGTTTAAGTTATCGATAAAAACGCTGGAAAGGACTGGGTCGCAGACACCTGACTGGTTAGCTGGTGGTCTTCCCCTGGCCTTGCCCAGGAATGAAGAGCTCCTTCATATAGTGTTTATTCTGTTCCAGAAACTATTTAAGTGCTCTATACGTTGAATATCATTGACTCTGTGGAACATCCCTATGAGGTGATATTGTCACAATCATCACTTCATACATAAGAGAATGAAGTACAGAGAAGGTAAACAGCTTGTCTGAGTCACACAGCCGCCAAGTGGCAGAAGCAAGATTCAAACCCATAGGCTCTCTGCTTCCAGAGTCCATGTTCTGAAACTCTGCTGTCCTGCCACTGGTATGGGCCAGGATTCCAGCCCGTACTGGGGTAGGATAACATAAGGGATTCAGTGAAATCTGGTCAACAAGATTGCTGCCATAACATTCTTTAAATGTACCACTGGTGGCAAAATAATATGAAATGCCAGACCGAAGGACCTGTGTTTTGTGTGTGCTCAGTCTTCTCTCAGGAAACTTAGGTTCTGAACTCCTGTTCTTTCATTTCTGCTCCAAAGATACCTCTTTTTACTTCCCCAGGCACACTTCAGTCCTCCTCTTTTCTTACCTCTGCATTTTGTACAAATGTTCATTGCATTTGGAACTGTATTTCAACAACAAACAAACCAGAAACATTTACAGAGCGCCTAGCAGGCACAGAGGGCATTGCGCCGGGTAATGGGAACACAGACATGGGCAGTTAGGGCTCCCGCCTTCTGCACCCCGCCTCACTGATGGGGGGGAGCCACCACCTGAGGCCAGCCCTGGGAACTGCCCCATTGTAGGTGTTGTGCCAGTGCTGTGCAATGGCTAGTTGGAAGAGAATCAAGTACCAAGAAAGTCTTTTAAGATGCTCAGGTGTGCATCCACCCACCGTTTTTGTGCTTGAGACTAAGAGGGGACTAATTTTGACATCATGTCTGCTTACTTAGCCACACTGTAGGGTCCCCAGCCCTTATCTGGGTGTTTTGGTCAGCTTAGGCTAAATTGTGCTGTGCTAGCAACTTGAAAATCTGTGTAGTTCATAACAATGAGAATTTATTTCCTGTTTACCGTACCTGTCTTGGGTTATAAACAACTTTGCTCCATATGTTATCACTTCTGGACCCCGGCTGAAGACATCAGCCCCCATCTGGGACATGAATACCAAGTGCCCCCTAATTGTGTGTCTCATTGCAGAAGAAAAGGAAACAGATTTCCCTGGGGATACCCATGCCTATAATTTTTGGTGATTTTCAAACTCTTGTTTAGTCCCAACAATCTGATGGCAGCCACTTACATGTGTTTTCTTGAGTTTTGAATATCACATGTTACCAGGGTAAATTCAAGTTACTGACATATCCGAGAGAAACTTTAAAATTGATTGATAGGACCTTTTTAATTAGTCACACTTATAAAAATTTTGTTGTAAGTCATCACTTTGTTATGTGTATTTCTCTCTACAACTTCTGTTTTTCAAATAGCAATTTATCAGGAAAATAGCTTTACCATTAATTTAACTAATTTTACTGTGTAGAAGTATTTCCGTGTGTGTTCAGGGCACTTTTCCAAGAGAAATAATTGCTTAACAGATTATAGCAAAAATGAATATGAAGCTATTATTCATGTACTCTTTACTATATATTTTAGCGGTTAGGATAAAGGCTTCATTGCCTTTTTGATAGAAATGCTAATCTATTTCTATCTTCCTACATGTAGCAGCAAAGTATATCTACTCTGCTAATTACCTAATTAAAAAACCCCAACAATTTGGTGCAAAATACATGTTAGTATAATGAGTTCTTAACAGTTGGGAAGCTTCTAGAATGACAATATTGTACTAGGAGGTAACTCCATTTCCTTTGAACTTTTATAATAATAAAGAAGATATGCATTTCACTGAGGGTACATTTTTTTCCCTTCAGAGCTGTTGGAGCCAGGCTGTTGGGAGAGGTATATAAAAGAAAATCAATTGTTCTGACTGGCGAATTTTTCTTTATTGAGGATCTAATTACAGGGAATTGGAATTCTCTGAATCGGATGTTAATGATTCCTAGGAGTAAGTTTGAGGACTGGGATACAGAATCTCCTTCAGAGGTTTGGGGAAAATAGAATGTCTCTTCATCCACTTGGGCTCTTTGGTATTGGCTCCACTCGGTGCTGGCCACCTTGCTAGTGTGATGGGTCTGGGACAGCGCTGTGGGGGAGAGTGGAGTAAGAGACGTCTTCTTGAGCAGGAGGAGGAAAGCATCTAAGTGGGGGTGGGGCCAGTGAGTTGAAGGAGCAAGAACCACCAGTGACTGTAGTTATGAGCACGGGGGTGGGTTGGATGTGCTAGAGATGGATTTTTAAATAAATAGAAAGAAAAGAAATTCTGTAATGACAAAAGAATAGTAACCATGATCAATTCCTCTTAGAATTTTCTGAAAATAGTTGGCACAGCCTGTAAAAGTACAGGCAGATACACATGACTATTTATGCAGATCCATCTATGGTATTTAGGATTGCAAGCCAATCCAAGCGGGCCTTTGAGAGAATTCCCATGAAGTCTGAGATCTTGCTTCTTCCAGCTCCTTCGCCCCTCCAATTTGCTGAACTGAAACTCTGTGGCACTGGATTTTCATTCCCTTCTTATTACACTTAACATTTACTGTGCTCTCACTTTGAGCTTAGCACAGCATCATGCTCTTCTAGGTGTGAGAACCATTGGAAAAAATCCAGGCTTTGTGGATTGGGCAGAGCCACTGAGACCACCAAGCCTTGTCAGGGCATTTGCATTTGAGTCATGGGTGGGTAAATGAGCCCTGATTGCTCTGGCCCTACAGATATTCTACTAGTTAAGGAGCCCCCGCCATCTTGATTTTATGTCAAAAACCATGGGGAAAATGTTCCTCAACCTCCTTTTAAATGCCACATTTCAATGCACACGATGTTCAGATGGTAAGAAGACACGTTGACATTTGGGGGGATTCCTTACCCGCCTTATTTCCTTGAGAACCAAACTCTGAAGTTCTTGCCAACCTTACAAACACCCAATGGAATCCCTGCTTGTGTGTGTATTTTGGGTGCATCAGTATGTTTGTCATTTCTCCCTGGAAACGGTTTCTCACACCCACGTTGCAAGTGTGTGATCTGTGATTATATCCTCTGCTAGTTTTCAGTGTCCTCTGTGCATGGAGCAAGGGCTGAGAACACGACTTAGCTTAGGGAAATGATAAAAAACATGATTGTTAAAGTTCTCTTCCAGAAGTCTTTTCTATGTGTGGTGCCAATGCTGAGTGCAACCCATGACTTCCTTTTTTCGAAACGCTGGAGTTGGTTTGAACACTAGGCTCTCCAGTTCATGGTTTTAGATGGACGTACAACACTGGCTCAACTTTTTAAGCCCTTGGATATCACCTTATTTCATTTCAAAGGGGAGCCTCTACCTCGTTTTTGAGGATTTTGAGAAAAAAGCACATAATCACCTTGTTCACGGACTGTCCCTTCGGTGTGTGCAGCCTTTTCTATAACAAGAGTTTCTCTTCTTTGGTATTGGCTTCCAAAGTGAATGAGAGGGTCTCTTGTTTTGTTTTGACCAGTGAGGGGAATGGTGGGATGTCCTGGTTTAATTAGTGCTATTTGTTCTAGGTTCTTCCAGCTCTGGTTTGTTTAGGAAGTCCTTTCTGTATCATATTCTCAAACACGCTGGCTTACTATGCGCATCATTGATAATTGAGAATGAGTTTCTCTGAATAAGGAATTGACAAACAGAAGGGTATTTTGAGCATTAACATCCTAAATCAACATTTCCATTTTCTGAGCATGTTTCTCCAGGAATAGTTATTGTTGAAATGGAAAATGGACTCTGAAAGATTTCCTTTGGGAAACACAATGGCCTACCCTTAAACTTCCCCACTTCTTGCTAAAATCTGATTTAATTAATACATTATTGATCTTCAAATATGAGAAAAATAATTGTATGGAGCAGGATGAGGTCTTTTCTTTTTTTTTAAGATTTATTTATTTATTTATTTATTTGTCAAAGAGAGAGAGCAAGCAAGAGAGCGAGCACAAGCAGGCAGAGTGGCAGGCAGAGGCAGAGAGAGAAGCAGGCTCCCTGCCGAGCAAGGAGCCTGATATGGGACTCCATCCCAGGACCCTGGGGTCATGACCTGAGCCAAAGGCAGCAGAAATTGCAAAACTGTTTTTATAAAATAGAAGTATAGGGATCAGAAATCAATGGTATTAAAATGACATGAAGAGCCTGGGTGCCTCAGTGGGTTAAAGCCTCTGCCTTTGGCTCAGGTCATGGTCTCGGGGTTCTGGGATTGGGTCCCGCATTGGGCTGTCTGCTCTGCAGGGAGCCTGCTTCCCCCCCTCTCTCTCTGCCTGCCTCTCTGCCTACTTGTGATCTCTATTTGTCAAATAAAGAAATAAAATCTTTAAAAAAATAAAATGACATGAAGTTCTGATCAAACTGTATACTTACTACCTCTCTTTCCACATGTGAAAATTCTACCTCAGTTTTTAAGTTCAGAATTTAAAAAAAGAACTGAAGGATAGCTAATGGAGATAAAGTTAAAAAGGTCAAACTTACGATGTAGCCTAGGTCTGTTTAATTCTCTTAAAATGGAGAATTACTAGTGACATATTGTTTCCTGAAAGATCTGAGTAAAGAAGAATCAAGAATCTTTGGACACTGGCTAAGGAATAAGATTGAAAAGGAAATAGCAAAGATGTACTACTAAGACAGCAAGGAAATCTGATAGAAAATGAGGTGTTCTGGGACGCCTGGGTGGCTCAGTTGGTTAAGCAGCTGCCTTCGGCTCAGGTCATGATCCCAGCGTCCTGGGATCGAGTCCCACATCGGGCTCCTTGCTCGGCAGGGAGCCTGCTTCTCCCTCTGCCTCTGTCTGCCATTCTGTCTGCCTGTGCTCTCTCTCTCTCCCTCTCTCTCTCTGACAAGTAAATAAAAATCTTTAAAAAAAAAAAAAAGAAAATGAGGTGTTCTATTGGGGAGGGTATGTGCTATGGTGAGTGCTGTGAAGTGTGTAAACCT
The DNA here is from genome assembly GCF_022355385.1 of Mustela nigripes. Classification (NCBI taxonomy): domain Eukaryota; kingdom Metazoa; phylum Chordata; class Mammalia; order Carnivora; family Mustelidae; genus Mustela; species Mustela nigripes. The sequence continues at coordinate 46,718,314 of NC_081562.1, read as the reverse complement.
GGTGATTCACAGACTTTTACCCCTGGGGCTAATAATACATTATATATTTATAAAAAATTTAAAAATTATTAAAAAAAAAGAAAGAAAGAAAGATAATGAGGTGTCCTTACAGAGAATTTCAGTGAAGAAGGTCCTTCAATGATATGGTTAGGAGCAGCAGGTGGCGAGGGAAACAATGGAGCTCTAAGGAGGCAAAGGTGCAATGGAAGGAAAATGGTGTGGATGAAGAAAAGAGAAGTGTTGTTAACATCTTTGGGCAGGTGTGGTTTTTTTTTTTTCTTAGAGCTTTTTTTTTTATAACTGTATTTTTTTTTTTAAGATTTTATTTATTTGACAGACAGAGATCACAAGTAGACAGAGAGAGGGGTGGGGAAGCAGGCTCCCTGCTGAGCAGAGAGCCCAATGCAGGGCTCCATCCCAGGACCCTGAGATCATGACCTGAGCTGGAGGCAGAGGCTTTAACCCATGGAGCCACCTAGGTGCCCCATGGGCAGGTGTGTTTTGTATGTAAATACCTTTGTCGTAATAAAAGGGCAAATCTTGAGAAAACAATGAAAAAGTAATTTTTTTTTTTAGCATTTATTTTTATTTTTAATTGAAGTGTAGTTGGCATATAAGATTATGTTAGTTTCAGGTGTCCAACATAGTGATTCCACAATTCTTAACAATATGAGATGCTCAGCACAGTAAGTACAGTTACCATTTGTGGCCATGCAAAGCTATTACAATAGTATCGACTATATTTCTAATGCTGTGCTTGTGACTTATTTATTTTATAACTGCAAGTTTGTACCTTTTAGTATTTCTTATAACTCAGTTTGGGATACTAGACAGGAGATTCATCATCTAATGTTTTGTTTTGGATGCTTCTGTTGATGCTCTATTTTCAATGAGTAATTAGGGCAAGTGGTAGAAAGCTTGTGTTAGTAAAGAACTGTTTATAACATGGGATAGCAGTTTATGGTAGTGTGGTTGTCTAAATACTAGTTCCCAAAGATATCGAAATCTTAATCCCCCTCGATTTGTGTCACTTTACCTTGTTACCTTACATTACCATATATGGTAAAAGGGACTTTGCAGATGGGATTAAATAAAGGATCTTGATATGGAAATTTACACTCTAAATTCAATCACAGGGTCTTTATAAGAGGGAGGTAAGGGCTCACAGGAGTAGTAGTAGATTTGGCTCTGGAAGCTAGAGGTTGGAGTGATGCCAAATAGCGTCATGAACCAACAAATGTAGGAAACTTCTGGAAGCTGGAAAAGGCAAGGAAACAAACAGGTTCTCCCCTAGAGCATCCAGAAGGAATAGCCCTGCCAACACCTTAATTTTAGCCCAGTGAATCAGATATCAGACTTCTGACCTCCAGCACTGTAAGAGAAAAAATTTGCATTGATTTAAGCTACTAAATTTGTTACAGCAGCAGTGAAAACATACAAGTAGTAATTTAGAGATAGGTCCAAGTGTAACTGACTTTTACAATGAATGACTGTGAGCTTTCCTTCAACTCTAAGCTTTGAAAATGCCACAAATTTTCCAAAATTCTGGTTCTGTCTTGTTATGTTCTGTAGGTTGACAATTTCATTTTAGTTTCCAACGTTAGGAAACTTGGATATGGACTTGATTTGAGGTGGTAATGAAAAACTCAGTTCAGTCTCCTGTTGTGCATTTTTACCCCTCATATAGAACACTTCCACTTCTGGCACTTCTCATCCCTGAAGGTGTGGGGTTCTTCCGCCCTACACCAGGCGGTTCTCCACAATACCAGCCTGGTGTCCTACAAGGTAATTCAATTCTGACACCATCCACTGGTACATAGTCCCAGATCCCACAGGTTAAGGATTCAGTCTCACAAAACTGTCCCCCACTTCAGATGCCAGTTGCAAGTAGTAGGTCCCCAGGTTACCCATGGTTTTTGTCTGACATGGCTACCAGTTAGAACTTCCCATGACTTTCTCCTCACGTTCGATTAATTTTCTAGAAGGGCTCACAGAACTCAGGAAGCACACACGTTTATTGGTTTATCAAAAGATTGATAAAGGATACACATAAATAGCCAGATAAAGAGATAGGAAGGGTCTTGACCCAGGAGCTTCTGTCCTTGGGGAGTTGGTGTGTGTCACCCACCTGGTGGTGTGTGTGTTCCCCACACCAGCTCACTGAACCCTGTACTATTGGGATCTTTACAGAGGCTTTCTCACATAAATGTGCTTAATTATTAACTCCATCTCCAGCCCCTCTTTAGAGAAGTGGGATGTGGAGAGAGGGTGGTGGGGCTGAAAGTTTGAAGCTTCAAATCATGGCTTGATCTTTCTGGTGACCATCCCCTATCCAGGAGCCCTCCAGGTGCCTTCCTAGAGTTCCTTCATTAGAACAGAAGATGCTCTTAGTGCTCTCATCACTAAGAATTTTCAAGGGCTGGGACGCCTGGGTGGCTCAGTTGGTTGAGCAGCTGCCTTCGGCTCAGGTCATGATCCCAGGGTCCTGGGATCGAGTACCACATCGGGATCCTTGCTTGGCAGGGAGACTGCTTCTCCCTCTGCCTCTGCCTGCCTCTCTGTCCGCCTGTGCTCACTCGCTCTCTCTCCCTCTGTCTCTGACAAATAAATAAATAAAATCTTTAAAAAGAAAAAAAAGAAAGAAAAAAAAAAAAAAAGAATTTTCAAGGGCTTTAGGAGTCTTGTGTCAGGAGCCAGGGCCAGAGACCAATTATAGACGTGTCTTTTCTCATAGAGGCTATCTTTGTTGTGAATGGTTTTATAGAAAAATGCTTTCCACATTAATACCCTCATCTGATCTTTCTAATAAGGGTTTTATTAACCATTTTACAAATGAGGAAGCTGAGCCTTGGTCAGATAAGTCAATGGCCCAAAGTCAGTGGAGAGTCAGAACTCCCTCTGCCTGTCTTATGAAAATCTAAAGCCAGTGTTCTCTCTGGGGACCCATACCTCCCTGTTGGACTTGTGAGTCTCTATCTGGGGACCTCATTGTATTGAGAAAGCAGTGATGATGTGATGAAAATTTCATAGAACTATATTCTTTCCTGAGAAAAGGAAAGGTGGAACATATTTACTTATTAATTTTTAGAGAGAGAGAGCACACAGGAATGAGTGGGGGGAGGGGCAGGAGAAGAGGCAGAGAGAGAATCTCAAGCAGACTCCCCACTGAGCACAGAGCCCAACCTGGGGCTCCATCTCAGTTATGAGCCCACAATTTGTAATGATAATCGTTATTACCACCCCTTACTGGATTATTAAATACTTGCTACGAAGCAGGCATCTGCCTAAGCCCTCCGCATACTTTCTCTCATTGACTCCTCTGGACCACCCTGTAAGGTAGAAGTTATTAGCGCCACTTCACAGTTGAAAAAATTAAGACATGGGATTAAGTATTTCTCTTTTTCTTTTTGGTTGAAGTATTTTTCCTAAAATCATGCAGTTAGCAAGTTGTAAATCCCATATTTAAACCCAGGTTTGTCTAACTCAAGTTCATGTTCTGAAACCCTGCCCTACACTTGCAAGGCTACTCAGGACTTACCATCGTGGGTGGGAGACTTCCTATTTATAATTAATTCAACCCTTTATTGCTCCAAAATAACACACCTGCCAGTTTGCTGTGTATTCTGCCAAAGCTAAATGCACATTTTTCTCTCTAGAAACTGCAGGTCTGAGGCTTGATTTAATTCCCATTGAGAAGAATAGGCAAGCTTGAGGAACAACTCAAACAATTAAATATTACAACTCTAAGTTCACCTAACTGGAGAAAAGAGTTCAGAAAATGTAAGGGTATTAATAACCTTTATAGATCTAGGAGAAGCCTTTCATCCATAGATAGGAACCATCTGTGGAGCAAAGCTATGATGTTGACATAATACTTTGCAGGCTTTTAGAAGCCCTTATCACAATATCATTGCTGAAATCGAGTGGGCAAAAATGGGCTCATGATAGAACTAATCATCACAAAGAATACTGCAAAGGATCTCTATGTTCTGGTCTCTGTATTCTCATTGTAATTTATAGCATAACTTGATACAGCTTTCTGATTAGCTGTCCATGAGTCTTCCTGTGGTCATATAAGAAGACAAACATATTTTTTTCTCTTGCCAAGTTTTTAAAATTGCTTCTGACACAACTAAACACATTGGCTAATTACTCTCAATAAGGATAGCTTTGTGCCAAAACCAAAAATTCAGTGTTTCTATCAGTCAATCTTTAGTGTCTTTTGGTAGGAAAAAAAAAAAAAGAAACTTTTGAAGTCCTTTAAAAATCATCAGTCAGTGGATGGAGTCATAATTCAGTCCCTTTCCAGAAAGCCCACAGAGTCTTGCTGAAAATTAAAATATTTAGTGATAGCCACATCAAGGTTTTTCTAGTTCAGAAGTCAGTGTCAGCAATTCCTGCCTGAAAACTTTCTATGCCATCGTTCCTCTTATGTGTGGTGTTTCAATTAAATATCTGTTGAGATACATTTGAGACTTCAGAGAAAAACCTTCAAAGGCTGTCTGAAACCTAGCTCCAAGGAGACATAATTATCTGGGAATGAGTGCATGTCAGGTTTTTGGTTTTCACATAAAATACCATTTTGTCACTTCCGTGTCAGGAATCTAATCTGACAATAGACTCCCCTTTCAACCAGTAAGGTAGAATGCTTGTCAGTGATTTCCCTTGAACAATCGGCTCTTCAGTTCTGTCAAAAACCAAGCTGAGGGGCGCCTGGGTGGCTCAGTGGGTTAAACCGCTGCCTTCGGCTCAGGTCATGATCTCAGGGTCCTGGGATCGAGTCCCGCATCGGGCTCTCTGCTCAGCAGGGAGCCTGCTTCCCTCTCTCTCTCTCTCTCTCTCTCTCTCTCTCTGCCTGCCTCTCCATCTACTTGTGGTTTCTCTCTGTCAAATAAATAAATAAAATTAAAAAAAAAAAAAAACCAAGCTGATACATTTGATATTCAAGAAGCATTAAGGTTGGGGCGCCTGGGTGGCTCAGTGGGTTGAGCCTCTGCCTTCAGCTCAGGTCATGATCTCGGGGTCCTGGGATCAAGCCCCACATCGGGCCCTCTGCTTGGTGGGGAGCTCTGCTTCCTCCTCTCTCTCTCTCTCTCTGCGTGCCTCTCTGCCTACTTCGATCTCTCTGTCAACTAAATAAATAAATAAAATCTTAAAAAAAAAAAAAAAGAAGCATTAATATCAGTGATTCCCAGATGTGAGTAATTATTAGCATCACCTGGAAAACTGTTTAAAACCTCAGTGTGGGGGCACAGACTGACTCGATTTACACTCAGGTCGTGATCTCAGGGTCTTAGGATCAAGCCTCAGGTTAGGCTCCATGCTCAGTGTGCAGTCTGCTTGTCCCTTTCCCTCTGCTCCACTCCCCCCCCCCCAACTTGTTTTCTCCCACTCAAATAAATAAATAAAATCTTAAAAGCAAAAAAACCCTACCTCAGTCTGATTCAGTAGACCTGAGACTTTGGAATTAGTATTATAAAAACTCCTCACGTGATTTCATTAGCCAGCTTCATAAAGCTGCTCTTAGACTTTCAGATGTGTTACACAAATTACACAAATTACAAATTACTTCATGTAAAAATGCACACCGTCTCATTAGGAAGGGAGCCCTAGTAAAAAGTTTGTTCTGATGAATTGGCATGCTTCCCTTTTTTTATATAATGGCAGCCGTGTAAGACATCGCTGTCCTTTTCCCCTTGGGGACAGGGATGCTCAGAGGTGAGTTCTACTTACACATGAGGTAGGAGCTCTTCTTAGCCTTGGACTTCTGTTTTGTTTTGTTTTCTCATCCTGATTACACTGTATTAGGTCTTTACTGTTGGTTGAAGAGTTTTATTTTACTTAAGCCTTTTGTTTTTATTATCTATTTAAGATTCTTTTTAAAAGTAGGTCGTGTTATAAATAATAGACGACATTTAGAGCAGGAGTAGAGAGGACCTATTCAAAAGGTTTGGAGATGAAATCATGACATTTTTATGTCATCTGACTATGCTGCTCTACCAGAGGCCTGGCATGTTGGACTGACATTATGCCTGCAGAATTGTATTATGATTGGATATGATGAAGCCTTTGTAGGCTTTAAAATTTCTACAAAATACACAAGCACAAAGTCCTGTAATGATGTACTATATTCTTTCCCATAGAAATATGGATGAAGCTGACCACTAAAAAACTTTCCAAAGTTTATTGAATACATGATATGTAAATGTAGGTAATTGTTACTACTCTAAGAAGGTCTTAAGGAGTGCTCTAAAGATTGATAGAATTTAGCAAGATAAAATAAATTAGAAATGTGAAAAAATAAGGGGTCTGGCTAGCCAAAAAAGTTATATAAACTTGCTGAGGCACGCCAAAATTTGAACTTTCTAGCAGCCTATATAAAAAGGAAAATTCTCTGCTCAGATAAGCAAAAAGTTGTTGTGATAATAAATCTAAAAAGATTTCTATTTTTGGGACACACTGGTGGCTTAGTTGGTTAAGTGGCTGACTCCTAGTTTTGGCTCAGATCATAGTCTTAGGGTTATGAGATCCAGCACATGTGTGCACTCTCTCTCTCTCTAAAATAAATAAATCTTAAAAAAAAAAAAAAGATTTCTACTTTCTATAGGATCTTATTGAGAAAATACTTGGAAGTAGATCATCTTTTCTCTTCACTGGTACAGTTATCATTATGGGATACTAGTAACTTATTATGTAGTTCAGATTTTAACATGAACTTTGAGATACATTTAAGAAACTTTCCATCCCATTAAAAAAAGGGGTCACCTTTTTCTCTCCCTGTCAGCCAATGGAACAGGTATTGAGAGTTGGAGGAAATCTTATTTGATGAGACAAAGTCAAAGGGAATGTGTTTTTTATATTTAGGATGATATACACCTAATCTTTGTCTTTTTTATCTGGTACATTGCTGTTAATCTGTGGGGTGCCTTCTAGTTTCTACCCTACCCTACTTACTCCCCACCCCTTCTCTCCTCCTGTCTTAACCCAGGACAACTTTATGATGGCATCTTCTTCCCTAAAGTATGTGGAGGCCAAGAAAATAACCTGGACACAAGACTTAATCAGACAGTTTCAGAAATAGCCAGCTAAGTAGCTTTTTATGTTTCACACCAGTTTTGTTTTGTTTTGTTTTTTGACTATTCAAGCTTTACACAGTACCTCCTAAACCTGATTATATATTGGAATTCCCCAGGAGTTTCTCAAAAATGCAGCTGTCTGGATCCCACAAACTCATTTTCTGATGCAGTCAACCAGGACTTGAAATTCAGGAAGTTGCATTTCAGAAAACACCAGAAGTGGTTCAGAGTTGAGAAAAGCTGGCCAAGGGGCAAATAGTACAGGTTTAAAAAGTCACACAGATAGGATATCAAAACACTGTGTTATTATTTTATGCGGTAATCTTGAGTAAACTCTATCTTTCTTTGCCTCAGTTTCTTTGATTGTAACATGACAATTAAAAAATTTTCCATTATTGGGTTATTTTAAGGACCAAGTGAGATTAAATGTCCTACCAGAGCACCTGGAGGATAGTCCTTAACTTCTCAAAAGTATGTGGAGGCCAAGAAAATAACCTGGACATAAGACTTACTAAATTAAGTTAAGGACTTAATAAATGCTAACTATTTAATTATATACCTACAACATACTTTCAAACCTCGACTCAGGGTAGGGCCAGCCCTTAGGAAAGTATTTCTAAGGGTACTTACAACACTTTCTCTGCCCCATTGACTATACTTGTACCCCCCCCCACCCCGGCCGATTTAAAAGTGCTTTCCATTAGCGTTTCTACATACCCCAAAATAAATCCCATGTTTACTTTTTTGAAGTCCGCAAATGCAGAGTGATCACACTCTTTTTTTGTATAGTGCGTACCTCCTCATCACCATCCTGATTAGACTCCATATGATATGCAGATCTCATCCGGCCATTTATCCAGTTTGCCAAATATTGCAAAAGTAATTTTTTTAGAGACTGGAGGAGGGGTAAAAGGGGAGGGAGAGAGAATCTTAAGCAGGCTCCATGCTGAGCATGGAGCCCAGCACAGGGCTCAATCTCAAGACCCTGAAATCAGGAGTCAGATGCTTAACCAACTGAGCCATTCAAACACCCTGAAAATAGTAAATTTTTTTTTTAAGTTCCCCTTTAGTCCTACCATTATAGAATTATGGAAAACTGAATTCTAAAAGCAGAGTTGCCTGATCAAATTGGAGGAAACTTAGGTAGGGGAGTGCTTTAAATTAAGACACTGAAGTCCTAGTTTGAATGAACCAGACTTTAATTGTGTCACAAGGATCACTTTAGAGATAATATCGGTAAATCCTATTAACTGAATAATGAAGTGAAGCATTCCTGTGCAGAGAAATCCATTTTTCCTGACAGGGAGGAAAAACTATTCCCTCCACCCTTCTCAGATTCATAGTCTGGGCTCTTTAAATTAGACAGATAAAAGACAGGCTAACAAGAGAAGAACAGACATTTATTAACAAGTGCATTTTGGGTCCACGTGGAAGTTCTCAGTGATGTAAAACTCAGAGAGGTCATTAGAACTTGGGTGATGGGCATTAAGAAGGTCACATGTGGTTATGAGCCCTGGGTGTTATATGCAACTAATGAATTGTTGAACACTACATCAAAAACTAATGATGTACTCTTGTCGGTTAACATAATAATAAAAAATTAATTAAAAAAAGGAACTGGGCTTATGTAACATCTTTAAGGAAAAGATGTACATTTCTAGAGAAATGACAAGATAGAGGAAAAGGACTTTTGAGTTTCTAGGGCAGCAAATCGTAGGAAGGTAAACATATGGTGGGAACTAATGGAAGGTAAGAGCTAGTTAGAAAAGTTTGTTAGATAGTTCATCTGATGCTGTTCCTGGACTGATTAAGGTCTAGAATTGTCTCCGATGATTAACTTTTGTCCTTCCTGGAAGAGAGAGGAAGAGGGACACCTTTAAAAATTTCTGTCCCGCTTTTAGGCAAATAGGAGAGCTTTTCCTTTCCTTTCCTTTCCTTTTTCGTTTCTTTTCCTCTTCTTTTTTCTTTTCTTTCTTTTTTCTTTTTTCTCTTCCTCTCTTTCTTTCTTTTTAGATTTATTTTAGAGAGAGAGTGAAAGTCGGGGTAGGCGCAGAGAGAGGGAAATAAGCAGACTCCTGGCTGAGCACGGAGCCCAGTGCAGGGCTCCATTTGAGGACCGTGAGATCATGACATGAGCCAAAAGCAAGAGTTAGCCACTTAACTGAGTGAGCCGTCCGGTCGCCCTAAAAGCTGTTCTTGTATCTTCTCGGTTGCCGTCAGCTCAAAATATTCCTATGGCAAAGGGCCACATTCTGCCACCCTTCCTTCCTATTGAAGGATAAAATGGGGAAATCTTAGAACTGTATGAACTGGAAAGAGACATTAATTATTTTGAAAGAAATGTGAGCATTTTTATATACTATCTCTGCCTCAAAGAATGCTTTTGAAGCTATTACACATTCAACATAGCTATCTCAAGTGAATCATGTTTTGTCATTTGAAATATTAAAATAAAATTTTGCCTCAAGTGCTTTTAAAGAATGCCAAGAAGTTTCCAAATAAAACAAATATCTGGGTCCAGCATTTTCCGTTATTTTCACTCCTTTTTCCCTTTTTTAATTAAATGTTTCAGAGAATATGCATAGTGGTTCAACCACCCTCATCCATCCACGCTCATCTACTTTCCTGACTCAACTGTATGCTATTGTGGTAAAGGATTCAATATCGACACTAGAAAAGGAACACAAAAGAGGATACTCACTGAAGTATTTTACTGGAAAATTAACTGCAAAACACTTATGGAAATTATATGCAAATTAACTAAAATAGTGTTAAGAATCCACGTCCCCCCTCTCTCTTTTTTTTTTTTTTTTTTTTTTTTTTTACCATTTGAACCATTTGTAAGTGTCCAGTTCTCTTGTATTAAGTACGTTCACATTATTGTGCACCATCACCCTTAAGAATGAAGGGGAGAAGAATGGAGGGTAGGCAGGAAGGGAGGGAGGAAGGCCATCCCAAGACAACTTTTTAAAAAAATTAGTAATAGTACAGTTTAGTTTCCATTTGAGTATAGCTGACATATGCTGTTATGTTAGTTTCAGATGTACAGTACAGTGATTCAAAGCTCTATACGTTAGGCTGTGCTCAGCACAAGTGTAGCTCCCATCTGCCCCCATACAACACCATCACAATACCATTGACTATATCCCCCGGCTATGCCTTTCATTCCCATGCCTTTGCTCATTCCCTACCTGGAAGTCTATACCACCTACTCCCCTTTACCCATTTTACTCATCCTCCCAGCCCCTCCCCTCTGGCAACCATCCATTTGTTTTCTGTGTTCGTAGGCCTGATTTTATTTATGCTTTTTTTGTTTTGTTTTATAGATTTCAGATATAAGTAAAATCATATAGTATTTGTCTCACTTATTTCACTTAGCATAAAACCCATCTACGTTGTTGCAAATGGTAAGATCTCATATATTGTGTGTGTGTGTGTGTGTAAAATATTGTGTTGAGTTCTTCACATATTTTGTATAAGTTCTTTATATATTTGCTATAGTAAGCCCTATTGAATATGCCATTTGGAAATATCTTCTCCCATTCAGTATATATTGCCTTTTTGTTTTGTTGATGGCTTCCTTTGCAAAAAGCTTTTTATTTTGATGTAGTCAGAGCGATCTTAAGAAATCCAGAATAGGGGCGCCTGGGTGGCTCAGTTGGTTAAGCAGCTGCCTTCGGCTCAGGTCATGATCCCAGCGTCCTGGGATCGAGTCCCACATCGGGCTCCTTGCTCCGCAGGGAGCCTGCTTCTCCCTCTGCCTCTGCCTGCCTCTCTGTCTGCCTGTGCTCACTCTCTCCCTCTCTCTCTCTGATAAATAAATAAAATCTTTAAAAAAAAAAAAAAAAAAAGAAATCCAGAATAGGGGTGCCTGGGTGGCTCAGTGGGTTAAAGCTCTGCCTTCAGCTCAGGTCATGATCTCAGGGTCCTGGGATCGAGCCCCACGTTGGGCTCTCTGCTCAGCAGGGGGCCTACTTCTCCCTCACCCCCCAACCGCTTGCCTCTCTGCCTACTTGTGATCATTCTCTCTCTGTCGAAAAATAAATAAAATCATTCTTTAAAAAATTTTAAATATAAAAAAATTAAAAATTAAAAGAAATCCAGAATAAAGCTAGAAGTATCGCGATTCCAGATTTCAGGATGTGTGCTATACTACAAAGCTATACTAATCAAAACCGTATGGTACTGGCTCAATAATAGACACATGGGTCAACGGAAGAGAAGAGAGAGGCCAGAAATAATCTTACTGTCAATTAATCTATGGCAAAAGAGGCAATAGGCAATGAACAAAAGTCTCTTCAACAAATAGTGCTGAGAAACCTGGACAGCTAACATGCCAAAGAAGGAAACCGGACCTTTTTCTTACATTATACACAAAAATAAACTCAAAATGGATTAAAGACCCAAATGTGACATCTGAAACCAAGACAGCTTTTATTCTCCTTTGCACGCTTGGGTTGAGGCAGCTGACAGTCTTGAGTTCTCCTAGCTGGGAAAAGAATTGTGCCAGGGTCAGAGGTTGGGATTTCAAAGACTATAAAATATGACCTCAACTATATTGTACCCTAACATTATTTGGACCTAGAGCTTGAAGTTTCTTGAAATTTTGCATAGATAACAAGCTGCAGTAGGGACAGTTTCCCATCATCAAGAGCAAGTGGTTATTTAGCAACATCTCTCTGTAGAATAATGGGCAATGACGAAGTCAAGGGCCTTACAAGAGAAAATGAAATTGTATTAAAATATATCACAAATGAATGATAGTACACGTCTTAAAGACAGTGGGTTGCTACAGGAATTCAGAAAAAAGAGTAACTTCTGCAAGCTGGGATGCTTTTGGCTTAACTGTTACAATGGCTCTGCATTCATTTAGTACGGATTTTAATTGAAATCATATGAAATAGGGGTGCCTGGGTGGCTCAGTGGGTTAAAGCCTCTGCCTTCAGCTCAGGTCATGATCCCCTGGTCCTGGGATTGAGCCCCGCATCTGGCTCTCTGCTCAGCAGGGAGCCTGCTTCTGCGCACCACCCCCCGCCCCCGCCTGCCTCTCTGCCTCCTTGTGATCTCTGTCAAATAAATAAATAAAATCTTAAAAAAAAAAGAAAGAAATCATATGAAATAAAACATCAGTAAAAGTATGGGCAAAATCTGAAATGGTGCACAAAAAGGCAAGGATTTTGTAATTCCAAAGTGAATCTGCAGAACTGTTTTTGTTAGCGCCACATGATGGCTGCATTATAGATAGAAGAGAAATATCCAACATTCTTTGTCAGTCTTCTGGAAGAATAGGTTTTGCGTTATGACAGTGATGATTACTGAGAGCTCCTCAAGAATGCATTTCTTTGCCAAATGCACTGCCCTTGTACTCTAAAGCTTCTGATGTTCTGAGGGCAACTGGACTAATCATTCCGCATCATCTTCTTCCTTGCCTGGAGGAAGCACTGCTGCTCTGGTATAATAGAACAAACCTTCCTGGGGATGACATGGAAATGGCTTGCAAAAAGTAAAACTTTTGTATGAAGGCTGAATTCCCAGGCTCTCTCTCTAATGGCTGAAGATGAGAGATCATGGCTTATGGAATGCATCTCATCTTCACTTCCTGAGAAGGAGACCAGTGCTGGAATTGAAAATAGAGCCCTGCATTGATAAGATAGAAATACATTGCTAAGACTTTGCAAACTTTATTAAGAAAGTGGTCAGTGGTTTAAAATGAGTGCTAATCCTCCCCGCCCCCTACAGAAGCATGGAAAAATGCATTAAATCTAAACATTCACTTGTCTGTTCAGTAATAAAAACCTTCCCATAAAGGAGTTGAGTTGACCTGAAGGCTACACGATAGATCTTTCTGATGAGATTCAAACAGTGACTTTCACTGACTCTTTTTGTGAATTATAATCATTTGGGTCCTGCCGAGGTCTAATTTGGGTTTGAGAGTGTCAACCCACAAGTAACTGATTCACGCCACTTTGACCAGCAGACATTAAAGGGTGAGTGAGAAAATGGAATACGTTCAGCAACTTAGAATGGAGGAAAATAATAACCTAAAAGATTGCTACACTTTTGACCTTTCACAACGTGTAAAATTATCTTATAAAATAATATGTGAATTTGCACCCATGGCTTGATTCAAGACCTCCGAACTTTCCGTCGTGGATCTGAACCTCAAAGTACGATATTTATAGCCAGAGCGAGGTCTTCACTTTCGGTGATGATCGTTCCCTTTGGGCTTGAAAGAAAGTTGGGCTTCAGGTTGCAGAGTTTTGCTGTGCCCAGGCAGTTGACCCCTCTTCCTTTCTTTCCCATTCTCCACTGTCTTGCAGACCAGATGATGTGCTCCTGCATCGCACGCATGACGAGATTGTCCTCCTGCATTGCTTCCTCTGGCCCGTGGTGACATTTGTGGTGGGTGTTCTCATTGTGGTCCTGACCATCTGCGCCAAGAGCCTGGCAGTGAAAGCAGAAGCCATGAAGAAGCGCAAGTTCTCGTAGAGGGGAGAAGTCTCATGGGAAGCAAAGCCCAGAAGCTGCACCCATCGGCACACATCTCCCTGTAGAGCCTGCTTCCTGGCGCAGGAGATGGAAGGGGCTATGCGAGGTCTCTGAGAGGCTCCAGCCTCAATGGCAGCGGAAACAGGCACAGCTGGAAGACTTGGGACCGCATAGATTGTATGCCATGTGTCGTAGCGATGGCTAAGGGGTCAAGCTCTTAACCTAATGGAGTAGCCATTTCAGAAAACTCTATAAGAAGTTAATTTTCTTTGGAAAGTAACAGTATATAATTGTACAGTGTAGTATACAAACCATTATGATTTATGCTGCCTAAAAATATTAAAATAGAGTGGTCTGTGGTTTGGGGTTTTTTTGTTTGTTTTTGTTTGTTTGTTTGTTTTGTTTTGTTTTAATTTCCTTTTTTATGCTTGGAACACCAGGGTTTAAAAAAAGGGTATCGTGGGCTTCATTTGATTCTGCTAGATTCAACTTGTACTTAGAGATAAGGAACCCCGCACAAGTCTTGATCTCACAGTACGATCCCCACTTCCCACTGTTAAAGACTACCTTTTGACTCCTGCTTGAAAAATGAGAAGTGCACTGTCAACTCAGTCTTCAGTCATTTCCATGACTCTTCATCAAGGGATCCTCAAAGATTGGGAAAAACCTCTCCTTGAATACTTGCCTTTGGCTCCCCATTATTTGTCACCCGATTATTTCTTAAGAGAGAGAGACAGTTCTGAACAAGGTCTTCCCTAGCTCTGTGCCCCTTTAGTCCCGTGTCCCTGTTGTGTTTGATGGATTTTTCTCTTGGCGCAGCCGAATGTACATGATGTGAAGGACACTTACTTTTCAGCTGCCGTTTTTGTTCCTTTCTTCTTTGAGGCCAGAAAGAAATATTCAAAATCCGTTCAAGTATTTTGTTTTTATTTTCTTTGTTCTCGCCCTTGATGTTGTCGGTATTAAAATGAGAACGTCACGGCAGTAGGGTCAGTTGGCTTGGCCGGACCCGGAGACTTACCCCGGCGCCCACCCCTGCCATCCCTGAGCTGCTTGCACCTTTCTCAGAAGTTCATGGAAGAGACCATACTGCTTTCCATCGGTCCATAAACTCAGATTCCAAACATCAGTTCCAGGTCTCCGTGAATATCACACCAACCCAAGTATTCACCAGGTAGAATCAAACCTCTGTTAGAGGAGAGGTCCACTTTTAGTGAAGGAACAACTGACAACCCGATTTCTTCTCTTAGTCTTCCAACATGCTTCTGTTAGAATAAAGGCAACTTAAGGACAGCACTTGCTCAGGGCTCTAAGAAAGACATATTAGAGGAATGACAATCTCCTGACTTTTCATTCACATCCTGCTGTTTCCTTAATTTTAGAACACAAGTCACTGAGAGCAGCCTAGTCTCCTATGGAAGGGTGCTGGACGAGTATGATCCTTTTTTCTAACCTCGTGTTACAAGCTGCCCTGTGAAAAAGGCCTTGAGCACGCTGTCGATGACGACCTTTCAGGTGGCTCTGGTCCCTTGACTTCTGTGCCGGCTTTCTCTTGCAGCATCCGCATTGTCTTAGCAACACCGTGAGCCCTTAGGAAACACTGTTATTTGAGAATTGGAACCTGAGAATATCATCATCTTTGCACCACATAGTGGAAGAGGAAGTCTACTCTAGCCATTATATCTTAATCCAATAACCTCTGATTAATTAATTACAGAGAATAGATCAAAATAGTGCAGGGATATATGTGATGTGTTGGGAAAAGGGGAAATGGATGTCTACTGATCTGAGTTTTCATGTATCTGTGTGAACACTCACAGGTTTATGTTAATGAAGGCCTCTTTTGACTCAAGGAGTATACATACCAGTATCCTGTATCCTGTATGTTGGCTTTTGGAAAAGAGGAGAAACACGCTGAATTCCTGAGGTCACCTGTAGCTTTAAGGTCTTACTTGATTCTAGCTAGTTACGTTTGAGTCTCTTTATACTTGTCCTTAAAGCTAAAATCCAGAGGAATAAGGAAAGGCCATTTTTAAGATCAGAAAAAGGTAAAGAAGCCTGATTTCTTAATGCTTTCATTCACTTTTTTTTGTACAAGTGAGGAAATGGTCGAAGCTGCTGTGACAGAGACCCCAAAATACGGCGGCTCGTGGAAGACGTTCTTTCTTCCCCACACAGCAGTTCAGAGGTGGCAGGGAAGTCCAGGGCGGGCCGGGCAGCTCCATTTCAGACGGTAATGGAGGGCCTCAGGATTCATCTATCTTGCTGTTCTTTTATTACCAAGGCTGGTGTTCATTCCACGGTCAAAATTGGCTCAAAGAATCACACCCACTTTGCAGCCTGGGAAAGAGAGGAAGTTGGGAGCAAGCTATTTCTTTTTAAGGAAATTTCACCCATCACTTTCGCTCACAGTTATTCGTGAGTACTTACCACATAGCTATACCTAGCTTCAAGGGAGACGGGGACATGTTCTCTTGCGCTAGATGGGCATATGTTCCACTAAATCTCCAGGAGAAGAGTTCTGTTTATAAAAGGAAAGGGGAAGGGGCGCCTGAGAGGCTCAGCAGGTTAAGCTTCTGCCTTCGGCTCAGGTCATGATCTCAGGGTCCTGGGATCGAGCCCCGCGTCCGGCTCTCTGCTCAGCGGGGAGCCTGCTTCTCCCTCTCTCTCTGCTGGCCTCTCTGCCTACTTGTGATCTCTTTCTCCCTATCAAATAAATAAAATCTTAAAAAAAAAGAATAACAATAAAAGGAAAGGGGAAGAAAGAGCACTAAATATTTTGTTTGTTTGTTTGTTTGTTTATTTGAGAGAGAGAGCAATTCTACAAACAAGGGGAGGGGCTGAGGGAGAAACAGACTCCCCAGCCCAGCAGGGAGGCCAATGCAGGGCTCGATCCCAGGACTCTGAGATCATGACCTGAGCCGAAGGCAGATGCTTAACTGACTGAGCCACGCAGGCACCCAAGACTACTCAAGTAAAGGACAGGAATGATGGTTAGTTGTCAATGCCCCATACCATGATGAAAGCCTGAGCAGGGCTTACAAAGATCCTTCGCCCCTAGCAGGAGATAAGGTCTTCGGTTAAACCTTGAATCTGCCCTCTTGGAAAAACTTGTCCTTTGTCCTCTGGGGTCCCGGTTCGACCTCTAGGAAATTCTTGCTCATCAAACTCCCATCCACATCTGAAACTTTTGGGGTTTATCACAGCGTTTTCAGGCTCCTGCTGCTGACGCATACTAGTGTTCCTTAGGTATTGAGCAATCGTAGGCTTATA
This sequence comes from Mustela nigripes, assembly GCF_022355385.1. Classification (NCBI taxonomy): domain Eukaryota; kingdom Metazoa; phylum Chordata; class Mammalia; order Carnivora; family Mustelidae; genus Mustela; species Mustela nigripes. The sequence continues at coordinate 46,701,476 of NC_081562.1, read as the reverse complement.
TTGACCAGGATTATAATTTATTTGGCTGTGATGAAGAGGTTGACTCCATTTTTTAATGTGTGATGGCCAACAGCTCTCGCGTCTCCTTACACCTCTGACCCTCTGTGTTCCACTTCTGGGCAAGCGGCTTAGAAAGGCTGGAGGCCTTCTTTGGCCCAGTGGGAAGTTCAGACCACACAAGCCTGGCCTGAAAGCAGGAACCCTTTCTCCAGCCTCACACCCTAAGAACAATAAAAGCCTAACCGGTCAATTCATTTTTTGGACCGGGGAGGGGACTGCCCTGCTCTCCCCACAAACACATGAACAATAAACCTTTTTGTACCCTCTCGATGTGTGTGTGATTATTAGTCTTGACATCCAAACCAAATTTTGGGTTAGCGGGTCCATCTCAGGGGTGCCCACCACAGAAGTGATCAAATTTCATCAGAAATACAGTAGGTTTCTGTTCTATTTGCTTCCAGTTAGTTCATGTGTAATAACCACACCCAAAGTCGGCTCTTGTCAATAGTTCTTAAGCCAACAGCATTTTAGTCTCTGGTTGTACTTCTAATCCTCAGTTTAATGGCAGGTACCTTGAGGCTTTCTGGAACGAGTTGAGGTGGGTCTGCCATGCCCTGTATCTGATCTGTTGAGCTACTGCCATTGCCTGGCCAATGGTAGTTAATGGAGACCGTTGAGAAAGGTTCTGCACAATCATTTATTTCCTGTGGTTTGGGGTCCAGAAACCATGGGCTGCAGGAAGTAGGCACAACTCCTCCTGTTGTCCTCCTCGTAGACTAGTTCTTCTTGTCTCACTCAACTATTTTCCTTGGTACTTTACTAAAAAAGATAGCCAGAAGCTGCCAATGCACCTCATCACTGCTTTTTCCTTACCACCTTCCCCACTGCTGCGGGCCTGCCTCCTGAGTTGCTGCGGGTGACCGGTTTGCCCAATGTTTGATCAGGGCATAACGAGTGTCTCTAGTTTTCCATCCAGCAGTCTCTGTTTTCTTGCTATGACCTGCTTGGCAACAATGTCATATTTTTTATTTTTGTCATGATGGGGAGATCATTTACAAGGCCTTTCTCTAAATGGTCTCATCTGGTGATTCCCAAATCTAGTACCTCCTGCCCTTACTGTTCCATGCTCTGAATGTATGTTGTAAGAGCTCCGATGCCTTCAGGTCTTTGTCTCAAGCTCAGTGACGGGCAGGCGATGCAATGGCAGAATAAATAATGGGACAAAATATGATCAGACAACATGGGTAAGGAATCATTTACCTGGCTCAGATAATTAGTCCTTTTGAAAAAATTAGCTGAAATACACCAAATCATATAAAACCCTTTTCCTAATAGCTCAACATTCACATCCCATGCCCTCCAGTCCAGATGCATCACACTCTTCTCAGGGTCTGCATGTATGTAGTCCTGTGCCATGGATGACTCTCCTCACTGTTTTTGCATATCTGTTTCTTCTTATCCATTAGGTCTGAGCATAAATATTGACTCTTCCTAGAAGCCTTCCTTACCCATCCAGCGTAAGCAGGTTTCTTTTGTCATTTTCCTCTTTATCCTGCTTTCTTCCTTTGTAGTACTTATTGCTGCTTCTACTTATATAAATATTTTCTTGTCTATTATCTCTCCCATTAGATGATAAGCTCCATGAAGGTGGAATGGTGGTGGGATTTCTTTTTCCATCATTGGCACAGTGCCTGACACAATAAGGTGCTAAATAAATATTTATTGGATGGATAAATGAATGAATGCTCCCAGGATCCAATATGTTCTTCGTACATGTTGTTCCTTATATGTCTTGGGGAAATTCTACCTTACCTTCAAGTCCCAACCTAGTTCCTGCATCCTTACCTGCGAAATTAATCACTCCCCCCACTGTGATCCCATCGCAGTTTGTACATAACTCTATTGTTCTAAAAATCTAGCGTGTATTGTAAGATTTCATCATGTATTGTATGACACTCACTCGCTGGTTTTTCCTTACCTCCCCACCTTTTGAGACGAGAAACAAAGTTTATTGATTCTTTTTGTCCATAATGACAACAATAATAATCACCTCCACGTAACACTTGTTAACTGCAGATATTTATTCTGTCATACTGTTTCTGAAAGTCAGGAATCAGGAAGTGGCTTTGCTGTCATTCTAAATTATTCTTGGTGAAATATTACCAGTTAGAAAGTGCATGGGTTAGAGGTATTACATGGAATAAACATAAGAAACGGGAGTCCAGCAGAATTACAGTAGAGAACTGTTGATAAGAACACCATTATTCACTTGCTAGGCACTTTAAAATAAAAAGTGAGCAAAGTCCAACTGTCTGCATTTTTGCGGCTGACACAAAGAGGCTTCCAAAAGAAGTCATCGGAGACTTCAGGAATAGACACGCCAGTGACTGCAGATGACTTCCAAGAGTAGACCAGGGAGTGTATGCGACTCTTGTTCTTTCCTCACTTTCTGTGAATAACCTTAAGTCAGAAATAGGGATGTTAACATATAAACAAAGACTGAAATTGGGAGTAGTCCCATTGCCAGATCTTTAATACCTTGGGGTAATTTTTGATAGAACTCTAGAGACCCAAGAATGAGGATAAACTAGTGTATTTTAGGAGATACAACTACTGAAAGCATTGTGGGAGAGAAACTCTGGAGAAAGATGACTGTAGATGTTGTTAGCTTTGAAAAAAGGCATGGGATAACAGTGGTGCTAGTGGAAAAATGGAAGGGAAAAGAATACAGTGAATGAACCATAAATGTGCTCGGAGGATAAGCTGAATTGTCAGCTGTTCAAATTCACAAGTTGAAATTTCTTTAAATGTTAAGTGACAGCTTTGCAAATTTTTTTTTTTTTTTTTTTTTGGGGGCAACCAATACTTCAATACCAACCTTAAGCCCTGGCATTATTGTATCTTCTCTCCCTCAGCATCAACAAAGTTCTCCAGAGGTGGGAGCTCAAATAATCCTAATTTTTACCCTTGGACTTTAACCAAGGAATATTCCTTTATCCTTTGTAACACTAACCTGCTAATTTAACTGGAAGAATCTATTAGGCAAAAGGGTCTTCAGGATTAAGTGTTCCTTTGAAGACCTCTTTCTTGAGATTGCCAGCACTCCCCTATTCAGACTCAAGCCAAAGCCCATTTGGAAACTAACTTACCAGTATCCCTGTGTCTAAATCAAACCCAAACTGAAGGTCTTCGTGAAATCCCGGACTCCAATGGACTAAAAATTATATCTAAATCGGTAGAATTTTGAGGGTTGAGTCCCTCAAGATTCATGTTGACACATTCAAACCTTACCCAGGCTTGAGTAAAAACTTCTAAAAAGAGTAAACAAAGGAGTTGAAACCTACTAAAAAGACTCGTCATAAATTATACTGGTCCTTGTACAATTTGTACCTGTCCTCCCTGTCAAGAAAGAAACTCAGTGGGTGAAGACTAGATTTGCTCAGGGCCTCAGGGTCATAAATAAAATAGCCATCCCTTACCTCCCCGTGACACTAAACCCAAACACTATTTCTTTATATGGTTACATGTTCTAGACTCCTGCATTTGTTTGGTGCTTTCTTTAGCAGTTCCTTATGTAAGATTGAGATAGTTAAACCTGCTTGAGCTTTCCTGGGAGTCAGCAATATGCCTTACCAATTATGCTTCAAGTAATTTAATGATGTGGCCTCCTATTTTTTCTTTCTTTCTTCTCCTCTCCTCCCGTCCTTCCTAACTTCTTCCTTCCTTCCTAAGATTTTATGTTTAAGTACTCTCTACACCCAATGCGGGGCTTGAACTTACATCCCTGCGATCAAGAGTCACATGTTCTACCGACTGAGCCAGCCATGTGCCCCCCTCTTGCGAAGACCTTACAGGCCTTAAGTTTCCCTGCAATTCTTGTCTTACCTTCTTAACAGTTTTAACTCAGAAAAGACTTTATGTTAGAAGGAATGTTATAATTTCGTCAAAACAAATTATATCACTGAGGATAAGATTAATCCCAAGGGGGTAAATCTCTCACTTTGGGCAGGTTAAAAGACATTCCACACTTTCCTGTGCCAAACATTCAGACTTCATTCAGAGTCTGTTTGAGAGGCTGCCTGGGTCTTACAACCACTGCAGACAGTTAAGTTTCCAACTGTTTTAAAACCTCCATGCTGCTTTGTGGTTTAACCAAGTGATCGGCAATCAAAATTCTTCCTTGGGAACTTAAAACTTGAGCTGACATTTTGTAATTTAAAAGTTAGCTTTTTTAACATCGTCTTACCCTGGGTCAACTTAAGTATCTCAAACCTTTCTACATATTCATAAATAAACCATCTGGACAAACCTTTGTTGTTTTGACTCCATTTCATGGTGGTGTATGTAACTGGGGCCCCGGAGTTCAAGAGCACCTGGCCCTGGGGGTCCCAAACAGACCAGCTTCTGCCTCTTGCCTCTGACAAAACCCAGAGGCAGAGAGACAAGGGGTGGTGAAACAAGAAAGGGATTCATTTCAGTGAGACCAACACCAGGAAGACAGCGAACGAGCCTCTCAAAGACTGTCTCCAGAGCTCTCAAAATACTTCCAGGTCATATAAGGAAAATATGGGACAGAGGTCAGTGGGTACATGCAGGCGGGCAATAAAAGTCCAGTCAGTCATTGTCTTGGGGTCAATCACGCAGGGTCTTGCTGGCATCAGGGCAGTCCCTATTGCGTAAAGGGGTGCTTTGGGTTCCCGTCACAAGGTGTTTGTCTGCCCCGCCTTCTGCCTGAGTTAAGAGATAAGCTGGAAAGCACTTAGTCAATTAGAAAGTACAAACTGAGGTCAGAATGGAGGGAGCTAAAGTCCTCTTTCAGTATTTGTCAAAGAGAAGCTTGCTACAGCTTTTCTTCTCACCCAGTGGCAAAAGACCCCTTCCTAGTCTCAGGGTAACAGTGCCTGCAGCTAAGTTAGTGCAGACCACGGCTAACGAGGGTCTTCCTCAGACTCCTGGACTCTCGTGATGTGTAATTGGTAGAGGCTTGAGGGATGGAATGCAGAAAGGGCCACAGCACCCCCCGGACTGAAGACACACAGACCCATCGGGCGACGACCTCAGAATATCCAGAGGCCCTCAATGGCGAACGGGCTGCTTACAAACAGGCACAGTTATCAAAAAAAGGAGGACTCCATACGTTGCTCTACCTCCTCCCTTCCCCCCTTTAAAAAGGTTCCCACCCACTTCCTTGGGGGAGACAGCCTCTCCTCTGCCGTCCTGCCCACAGCTCCCTTGAGGTGTATTCAACACTCTTCTATCTCCTCTGCTCCGCGGGTAGGTGAATCCTTTCACTGCTCGCGCCACGGGCTTCCACCCGATCATTGCCCCACATTTGGTGGCATCATCCGATTGGGAGAGACACTGCATTTAGACACCACAGAAAGATATTAGTTCTTAGCAGGTAGCCTTACCTTACCCATTTCTTCCCTAGTAATACTACTTTAAGTCCTGCTACTTTCCTTTCTTTCTTTCTTCCTTTCTCTCCCTTCCTTCCCTCCTTTCTTTCTTTCTTTCTTTCTTTCTTTTTTACCAAAGGGATGACTCATAACTGCCTGACCTCTGTCCAGGAATGTCCATGTCCTGAACAAATATATTAGAAACTCTTCTAGAAAGTCTAGAGTTAACCTTGTTTGTTAACAGGTCATACAAAGACAAAAACAAGGAATTAACAGGCAGGATATATTAAAAAAACAAAAACAAAAAACAAAAAACAAACTCAACTTGTCACTGTCTAGACCCCAAGACCTAAGCTTGATTGCCTACCTGCTTGTGCTCACCGATCTTCGTCCCACATTTTTCTTAAGCTCCGCTTTGCAGTTCATCACTTGACTCTGAGAAAAGACCCAATGGGCATAATGTTCTGTGGTGGAAACATAAACTACATCTCAAGCAGTATCTCCAGCGGCCCAGACCACCCAGACCAGTTTGAACTCAACACCTGACTCACCCCTGCACAGGGGGACCATGGAGTAACCAAGTTAGCTTTACCTCATTAGAATACTAAAATCTCTGCCAAGGAGGGGCACGAGCCTCATTTACATAACATATGATGTATGTACAGGTATGTTTCTTTAAGATACATGTTCAACCTTATGCCTGCCTCTACCTACAGTGACAATGCTTCCTTACCTAAATATTCATCCTCACTCTGGAAGAAAGGAACCCATTCATCCTTGCTCCTGGAGTCATGGCTTTGGAAGGTATTCCTGGTAATCTCCTTGTTTGCTACAAATGAAGTTTATTTATGCGACAGCACCACCTGATGTGGTTTGTATCTGTGACTCAGCAAGGAGAGAACTCACGTTAGTTCAGTTACAGATTCACTTCTAGAGTAATGACCCTTTACTGGAGCCAAAGTAAGCTAGAAGGCAGTATGCACTGTATTCACCAGGACTTGTCAACTCGCTAGATAATTCTAGCGAGTGGGTTAATACCGATGGCAAGATGTGAGGAATATTCTGGAAGTCACTGAAGATCTAGATCTCTGCAAGAAAAATAGCAAAGGGAAATGGCCTAATGATTAATAAACTCTTCAGTGAGGGGACCTGGGAGGGAGACAAACCATAAGAAACTCTCTCTCTCTCTTTTTTTTTAAGATTTTATTTATTTATTTGACAGTCAGAGATCACAAGTAGGCAGAGAGACAGGCAGAAAGACAGGCAGAGAGGGGGAAGAGAGGGGGAAGCAGCCTCCCCGCCAAGCAGAGAGCCCGATGCGGGGCTCAATCCCAGGACCCTGAGATCATGACTCGACCTGAGCTGAAGGCAGAGGCTTTAACCCACTGAGCCACCCAGGCCCCCCAAAAGACTCTTAATCTCAGGAAATAAAATGAGGGTTGCTGACCGGAAGAAGGGTGGGAGGGATGGGGTGGCTGGGTCGTGGACATGGGGGAGGGTATGTGCTATGGTGAACCCTGTGAATTGTGTTAAGACTGATGCATCACAGACCTGCACCCCTGAAGCAAATAATACATGATATGTTAATAAAATTTAAAAGAAACTCTTAAGTGTTCTCATGTTTCTTAAGGAGGTGGAATGCCATTAAAAGGGCGGGGGCGGTTTACATGAAGGTTAATGGAAATGCCCTACCCGGTCATTAGGACAGAAAGGCAACTCCTTCCAAGAATCTGTTTTCACGACGCCCTATAGGGCCAAATCTTCGGAGAAGTTCAGAGAATCTATTACAGAATGAGGGATCCCCTCTAAAATCAGAAAAAAACTCACTTGTGAAGGACAATAATCAAGATTTGTCTCACGACATTCACCTCATTGCCTCACCAATACTCAACTGTTACCTTGGGGACTTGCCTCAGCCCCAGTAAGTCCTGTGCCTTAAAAGAGCCCATTTAAACCTTTTGGGTTCAGACTGTAAAATCATATAAATACTCTTTCCTTCCTTTCTCTTTTGGAGTAACTCCCAAGGCTTTGTCAAGGTCATCTCCCTTGCTGGTGTAAGTTTAATAAACTCAACATTGTTTGCTCAACAGCTTTTTCCTGGGATCTCCAGAAAATTCATCTCATTGGATCCATGAAGCAGTATTTGGTTTCTTTAAAGCTCATTTGCCATTATTAGCCAGATTGTTTAAATCTCTTTCCTGGAAGTGTGTAAAGACACTCTGAGGAGTATTTACTCTTCTGGGCCATTTAGTGAAGGTAATTGGTAAGATAATGTATGAAAAGATAATACATGCAAAATGCTCAATGCCTAATAGAGTTCCTGGCACAAAATGGATGTTCAACAAATGTTAGCTACATTATAACCCCCAACTCCCTAATTCTTCCTTACTTGGGCCTCTGAGCAGACTGCAAACTCCAAGTTAATTGTCTCTGAATTCAGAGTTCCTATTCATGGGTCCTCACAGGTTTCTCATCCTGCGTGATTGGTGGGAACCACCCACCTCCTTCCTTCCATCATCTCGACTCCATTCCACTTCTGTGCCAGCAGCAAGGTGAGGGAGGAATTCAATTTTTTTTTTACATTTGCCCTCCTTACCCCTTAACGTGACTCTTTCTTGGGGAAGACTGAGTGGAGGGCTTCTGTTCAGTGACATTTGATTTTAATAATGAAAAGTGAAAAATACCTTACCTGTGGAGGTTGAGACCATTTCCTTTTCTGTCACTTTCCCCAAATAAATGAACAAACCCAACAACTTCTCAAAAGCTTGGATGGGGTTGTGGCTAAAGAGGGGAATGTTGATTAGGTTATAAGGCTAATGAATTAGGAATCTGGAGCAAACCTTGGAAAGGACAGAGCTTCAGGACCATGAACATAAAAGGTCACTTAGGAAGGGCGGTGCCTGGGGAAGTTTCCCATAATGTCCCGTCCATGAGACCAAAAGACAAAAAAACACTGCAGTATCTGCATTAGTTCTTAAAATTCTCCTTTCTGAGACAGCATATCTTAAATGCCAACTCCGTGTTATTATAAAATTCAAATCTACTCTGAGATTTAAAGAGGAAACAGATGAAGTATAAATGTGTGAATAAAATCTTCCAAGCCAGGAAAAAAAAATGTTTAAAAGAAAAAAAAAAAACCTAACCCTACAGAGATGTTTACTTTGCCCTTTATAATTATTGGATGAAATGATGAGGCCGGTGACTTCAGTCCTGGACAAGGGGAGCAGGGTGGCGTGTTGGTGTGTGTTTTGGGGATTCGAGGTGGGAAGGTTTCCTGATGGAGGTGGTGCACTGGTAAATGTTTGACACCCAGCCAGGGGCAAGAGGGATCCTCTCATTCATAGCATTTGTTGATTTCTGGGGTGTAATTCTACCCACTCGGCTCATGGCAAGCTATCAACGTGACATAGCTGAACTTGGCATTGGGAAGAGATGCGCAGCAGTGCACCATGACACAGGATTCCAGTCCTACGGATAGAGTAGCCAAAGATAACCTCAAGAGCAGAGATAATAGTCCAATGTGGTGAAAGAATCAGGTAGTGATGGGTTTTGAGTATTTAATACCTTTAAAAAATATATAAATAGTCAAGTTGTAAGTTTATATAATAATAATGGCTGAGTTTTAACAACTGGTTGGGAAAAGTTAACATTTGGCTTTCAAGGGCCAATACCAAAACACTGTGAGAGCTGAGTGTGTTCTTCTTTCCAGCTGGGGCAAAGCTGGCGGGGTGTCTCTCACGGTATACCCATTTTCTGAGCGGCGTGATCCCCTCCAGGATCTGAGAGCCGGGATGGGAGGGCAAGAAGGAAGCCTGAGCTATCACTACTACAGCCAAGTGCAGGCACTTTCTGGAGATGATCTGTGCAGGGACAGAGCAATGCCACTTTTCTCAGACTAAAGAGGACCCGGCTGCTCAAAGAAATTAATGTTCCAACTCAAATGACTCATTTTGTAGGAACATTAAGTTCACAGCCAATTTGTCAATATAAGAAAACTATCACTTCATTTAAAAAAAAAAAGTCAAAAAGTATTGCTTGAATTTAATGCATTATAAATCCCATTTTGGCAAAGGTGGACTGAAACTCATGAAGGTGGTGTTGGAGCATGACTAGCACTGTGTGCAACTTGGCTGCCATATTTTCCAGGATGGTTAGGGGACTTAAAATTGTCATCTGAAGATTGGCTAATGAAACTATGCTTTTTCTAGGGAAAGCTAAAGGAGGATATGGTATCTACTTGCAAATATGTGCAAAGATGTCTAGAGGGACTAGAACTTGTTTTACAAATTATCATGGTAGAGGCGCCTGGATGGCTCAGTCAGTTAAGCGTCTGCCTTTGGCTCAGGCCTTGATCCCAGGGTCCTGGAATAGCACCCCTCATCCAGCTCCCTGCTGAGCAGGGAGCCTGTGTCTTTCCTTTCCCCTCTGCCTGCTGCTCCCTCTGCTTGTGCTCTCTCTCTCAAATAAATAAATAAAATCTTCTTTAAAACTATCACGGTGAGTAGAAATAGAGGCTCTGTATTATAAAGACTTGTGTTCCAACTTTGGCTTCATCATGTCTACCTGTATGACCTTGGACACATTATATAGACTCTCTGGACCATGGATCCCTTATGTGGAATTGGGGTATATTCATTGTTCTTTTAACAAATTATAGTGAATACAGTGGCTTAAAAGCAATCTAAATTTATTATCTTACAGTCAGAGGTCAGACTCTAACCGGGTCTTACCGAGCTAAAATCAAGGTATCAATAGGGCTGCATTCTTTCTGGAAGCTCTAGGAAAGAATCCATTTTCTCTTTTTCTACCCTCTACAGGCCACCTGTATTCCAGGTTCTGGCCCTTTTCTTCCATCTTCAAAACCAGAAATGCTGGGCCAAGTCCTCCCACATTGTTATCTCTCCGGTTTTCTTTTCTTTTCCCTGTTCAGTTTAAGAACTGTTATGATCACACTGGGCCCACTCAAATAATCCAGGATAATCTCTCCATCTCAGAGTCATCTGATTAGCAGCCTTAATTCTATCTGCAAACTTGATTCCCCTTTCCCATGCAATCTATCATATTTACATTCACAGGCTCTAGGGCTGAGGATGTGGACATCTTTCGGGACTCATTATTCTGTCTACTGTATAAGGATTTTAAAAAGTACCTACCTCATAGCATTGCACTGAGGAAGATTTTTTGGACAGAGTAAAGATTTAATAAATATTAGCATCTTTCTTCATTATTATTATCTTTAATAACAATCTGCATTATTTTGCTAGGTTGCTATACAAAGTACCACAGACTGGGTGGCTTATACAACAGTTTATTGTTGTGCAGTCTTGGAGGCTAGAAGTCTGAGATCAAGGTATTGGCAGGGTGGGTTCCTTTTGAGGGCTGTGAGGAAGAATCTAGTCCCTGCCTCTCCTAGATTTTGATGGTTCGCTAGCAAACTTTGAGATTCGTTGGCTTGTACAAGCATCGCCCTGATCTGTCTTTCTCCCAGTGACATTCTCCCCATAAGTGTGTGGTCCAAAATAACCCATTTTTGTAAGGACAATAGTCATATTGGATTAGGGACCCGTGATACTCCTGTATGACCTCATCTTAAGTGATTACAACGGCAGCAACCCAGTTCCCAAATAAGATCACGTTCTGAGGGGCTAGTGGCTAGGATTTCAACATAAGAATTTGCGGGGTGGGGGGGTGGGCACCTGGGTGGGTCAGAGAGTTGAGCCTCTGCCTTCGGCTCAGGTCATAATCTCAGGGTCCTGGGATCAAGCCCTGTATCGGGCTTTCTGCTGGGCAGGGAGCTTGCTTCCTCTTCTCTCTCTGCCTGCCTGCTTGTGATCGCTTTCTCTCTCTGTCAAATAAATAAATAAAATCTTAAAAAACAAACAAACAAATTTTTTGGAGGGGGTCACACAATTTAACACATAGCACAAACCCTAGGATGGGGGTTATTATGAATGAATTAATAATGGACAGGAGGTGTAGACTGCATATTTACCTCAGGAAAAGGAAGTGCTTTGTACCTGAGAGGTCTGAATGCGGAATGGGGTACTGTGTTTCCCGATATTTGTCAACCACTTAGGACAAGGATGTGGTAGGGCAGATTCGAGCATCCCAAAACTGCTGAGAAAACATAAGCTTGAAAATGCCCTCTCAACTCAGAGAGGATGGGCTTCTTGCATAATTGCCTCCAGAAAATGGCATCACTTTTCAGACCTCCATGAGAGCTCAGTTCCTTAAACCAGGATGTCTACTGTGCGCCCCCAGAGGAGCTCGCTCCATGGGGATCTAGAACATTCTCGGGAAAATTTACCTCAGATTTTCATGACAGACCATAATGCAGTCACATCAGTAGGTCAGAAGGGCTGGAAGTGAGCACTTCGAAGCTCCTGTTAATTATAATTCAGGGGGATCAGTTACTGTTTGAAGACAATTTGGAGATTATACCTCAGCAGGTACGTAGGACTCCAGGTAGCTGAGAAATCACTTGTATTTCAAGGCAAATGCAAACTGGTCTCAGAAGCAAAATATGTCCAGATTTAGGTAAAGAGAGACTTTATTTGCAAGAATTATTGCAAGCAGGTGTGGGGGTACATGGGGGAGGAATGATTGTAATGGGGTAAGAGGAATATTGACAGGGAGAAGGCTCCATCCATGAGATCTGCAGGCATCTCAGAGGTCAGGAAGAGAAGGGTTTTCCTTTCACAAGGAGGAATAAACAAGGCTAGAAAGAACAGGGTGCGGAAAGTGGGCTGAGCGGGTCTGATCAGATCATCAATCAGGGAAGATTTTGCCTTGAGCTCAGCCTTGTCTTAGGGGAGCCGTTCCGGGGGGGGGGGGGGTGTTGGCTTCACAACTTGAACAGGTTGTTTCTTTTCCTGCACCCATTCCCTTGTCGTAAAGTAGGTGCACATACAGAGCTTGTCGCAGGGGGTTTTTGAACCCAGACCTACTGGTCTCAAAATTTTGTGCTCTTTCAGAGAAATGACGATTACATTTAAGAACTAAGTCTTCACAAAATCCTCCATAAAGCTGATTCCTTTTTAGAAAGGTACAGACTTACTTTCTGAAATACAGTTTATCTGTTTAATCAGAGTAAATCATCACTGATGATTTAATGATGAATTTAAATGAAATAACTTAAACATTTGGGTTCATTATTTTTCTGAGCACAGCAGCACGGTGGAAATCTACTGATTTAAAAATCTTGATGGATGGGGGGGGGCCCAGCAACCCATGTTTCAGGAACAAGCCATCCAGGTCATTCTGATATACACCAAAAAAATTTTTTTTAAAGATTTTATTTATTTATTTGACAGAGAGATGCAGTGAAAGTGGGAACACAAGCAGGGGGAGTAGGAGAGGGAGAAGCAGGTTCCCCGCCAAGCAGGAAGCCCGATTTGGGGCTCGATTTCAGGGACCTTGGGATCATAACACGAGCTCTCCCATTTCTTGACTGTGAGTCTTCGGTCTTAGTTTCTTTTCTCAGGATTTCTGGGAAGATTGAATCCATCCAAATATGTTAGAATCCAATGAATGATGCAGGACACCTTGTTGAAATATGTGTATTCATATTATGTATTATTCTGTTATTAGTATCATAATATCTGGAATTTGTCTCAAATGTGTTTGCTTGGTACCTAGGAGAATCTGATCTCCAGCAGATAATCATCTAATAGGGAAAACAGAGCAAATGATTTTCGTAAACTGTGCAATAGGCAGGAAAAGATGTCTCTATAGATACAGAAGTGACGTGGGAAAGAGGGGAGTTTGAGGACACAGGTTAGAAAATGGGTCAGCAGCAGTCTCAGAGGTCAAGGAAAGGTCATGGCCATTTTTGAAGGTTTCTGGCAGAGTGAAAAATGAGATTTAAATTTTAAAAAAGTCTAAGGAGATATGAAAGTTGTTTAATTCACATAATGAAAAGATTTATTTTAAAAATGCCTTTACAGTGCGGTATAGGTAGACTGATCCAATAATGGGCCCGAATTTAAAGTGATATGAAGCATGTCTTCACATCTCACTCCTGCCTGCATCTCTGAGAGTCTGCGTTTAACTTTACTTGTAGATAAATCAAAGGATGATGTTTGCACCTTTTGTGAAGGTGCCTGAGCTCATGCCCTTCATGTCCCCTCTGTGAATTGGTGAGAACTATTTTATTGGGGGGAAGTAGAAAATACATGAGCAAAAATACACAAAACAGCAGTCTGCACTCTAGAAAGCACAAGGAGTTTGAGACCGCCCCGTATAAATGGCCAGGAGAGGACTGGCTGCCGCTGAAGCTGGGGAGGAAGGCACAGGCTGTCATGGCAGGCCTCCTAGAACGACCAAGGGGCCCAGACTACATGTCGTGGACAGCGGGGAGTCACCACCGGTCAATTGCAGATGGACTCTGGTCCTGTATTTTAGGTAAATCACTCTGGAGGCAATGTGGAGGGAGGACCGGCATGCCAGATGGAAGTGTAGTGACCATACACAGAACTTCTGGGCTTGGCTCAGAGGAGACCTGAACTCCAACAGGACAGCGATGCAGAGAAGAGCTGGCTCTCTAGGTTAGTAGAAATAGGAACACTTCAAGGGACTGATGACTCCCTGTCCAAGAGTGTGGGTAGAAAAGACAACTGGTCCTTCGGCCTCAAGAAGGTCAAATAGCTTTGATTCTACCTCTCTCCGTCCGATCCTTGTGTCGAACTGCTCAGCGGAGTGTGCACAGCCTTGGGTGCCGAGGCCCCGGGAAGCTGCTGGGGGAGACTGGGAAGACTGGGAGACAGGGAAACCCCAGGGGAGCCGGGAAGACTGCCTGCTTCTTGGCCAATAGTCCCTTTGTGGAGCTCTGCTCATCACCCTGTTTCCTGCTGGACCCCTGACTCGTGTGTCCGTGCTGCCTTTCCCCAATGGACGTGATGACTGGACCCTTTGTCACACCTTTTGGGTTCATGCCTGGGTTTGGGGGACATGGCAGCAGTGACACTTTGGAAGTCCGGGCTCCCTGTCCTTTGTCTATCTCACTTTTCAGGGCCTAGGGCACGCTTGTTGGCTTTGTCTTGCTGGCTCTGAACAGTGTTCCTTTTTCTGGCCTTTCCCGGGACAGCTCAGCAGTCCTTTTGGCCTGACCTTTATGGCCTCTTGAATCCAGTGAGTTGAGAGCTACTTTTTGGAGCCTGTTTCTTCTGCCTTATTTTGGATTCCTCTTTGTGGTTACTTCTCTTTTTATATGGCTGTCATTCAGAGCTGATACCCCAGTTCTGCGTGGGACGATCATTGTCCCTTTGCATGAAGAATTTCCTGTCACCCGGAGAATTGTTCAGCAACATGTTCCAAGGCCCCAGAGGGAACAGAAGGGTTTGCATTTCGAATAGGTAACTGCTATCACATTTAGTCTAAAATGCTGGGAGAGACATCAGTATCGGGGCTAATGGACTAATGGGCCTTTTAACAAGAGTCAATAGGGTGATGTTGGAGGGAAGAGATCTGGAGCAGGTGTGGGAGTCTGCAAAATGGAATTGAACACTGGAGGCCTCAAACGGAATTTAATATAAGCTATGGAGCTTAATCAACCTTTTTTCCAACCCCTGATACAGGAGAAAGTGGGTGAGAGTCCAGGCTCCAGAATTTACTCGGTCTGTGTTTAAAACAAGGCATGTGCTAGCTCTGTGACATTCGCTAGCTCTGTGACATTCGCTAGCTCTGGGAAGCTCGCAGGTACTTTCTCTGTGCCTCAGTCTCTTCCTGTGTCGAATGGGAAATTTGTAGCCGTTCCCCTGTTTAGTTTTGAGAGGGTTTAATTGAGATAATGCAGGCGGGGCAGTTTCAAATTCTACTTGGCACATAATGGTCAGAGTCGCTAAAACGTTAAGTGCTTCCTAAGCGTTAAGGCTCAAAAATATTGCACGTTATTCTTCCTCTTCGTCACACGGGGTTTGAATGAGTTTCTTCTCAAAGAGCTAGATTTGACTGACGAGAACCTGCAAAACAGAGGGGCCGCCCAAACTTCACTCAGAACAGTGTCCCCCCGCCCCCGCAATCCAGCGGCTCATTCCAACGCAGGTTACCCGGCCCCACCCCCACAGTTTCAGACTCGATGAGACTGGGGGTGTCCGTCTGAGAATTTGCATTCCTAACAAGGTCTCAAGTGGTGCCATTGCTGCTGGTCTGGGGACCAAACTTTGACATATGCTGGCGTGGAGATTGAGAGATCACATTTTGAAGTCAGAAGGTTTCACACTGGAAACTGGGCTTTGGCATTGGGCGGCCTTGAGCAAGTTACTTCATCTCTTTAGACTTCTGATTCCTTATCTCCAATATAAGTGTAGGAGCCAGGGGGTGTGAAGAGTTGAATGATACATAGATAACATTTAGCACAGAGTTACCGTATGATATGCATCAGTGACTATTCCTATTCTGCTTAATTTTGAGCAGTATCTTGGTCTTCTCTGTGCCTCTACTTCCCTATCTGTAAAGTGGGAACATGGACTAACCTACCGGATATGGCAGGTGAAGGCATTCAGTAAGGTAACAACTTTAATATCACAGCTTTGAGGGACCGTCTTAGAGATTAAACCTGTCGCCTTCTGTAGCACTTTAAATAGGACTTGGAATGTCTTTCTCTTAGGTTAAATGAGAAAATCCTTTGCAACTGCAAAGGTCTGAGACCCTCAATATCTCCTTCAGATGCTCCCACCTTTCATTTCACTCTCATGTTGCCTTCTGCCTTCCACCAAAACGGATCATTCGTATTATTTCTCTTCTGTCCTATTTGCCTTTATTTATTGCTCATGTGTTATTCTTTGCTGGAGGACAGTTGTTTTCTTCCCTAAACATCTGACATAAGTGGGGAAGGAGCATCTGCTTGGGTGAAGACTGGGCCAGGGGGTCACTGGAAAGTTCTTTAGGAATGGAATATGGCTTAAAAATTTAATTTATATGTTTTACAAATGGTATTGTTTGGTAAGGTTAGATTTGGGAATGTTCCCTGGCTTCTGAAATTTTTGGCTTTTCACGCCCTTTGTTTTTCTTTTCTTTTTTTTTTTAAAGAATATGTTTTGTTTTGTTTTTTAATATTTTATTTATTTATTTGACAGACAGAGATCACAAGTAGGCAGAGAGGCAGGCAGAGAGAGAGGAAGGAAGCAGGCTCCCTGCTGAGCAGAGAGCCTGATGAGGGGCTTGATCCCAGGAGACCCTGAGATCATGATCTGAGCCGAAGGCAGATGCTTTAACCCACTGAGCCACTCAAGCACTTCTGTTTTTATTTTCTATATTATTTTATTTTTAAAATTTAAATTCAGTTAATTAACATACAGTGTATAATTAGTTTCAGAGGCAGAGGTCAGAGATTTATCAGTTGCATATAACACCCATTACATCACATGACCTCCTTAATGTTTGTCACCCAGTGACCCCATGCCACCACCCCTCCCCTCCAATATCCTTCAGTCTGTCTCCTATGATTAAGAGTTTCTAACAGTTTGTCTCCCTCTCTGATTTAATCTTGTTTTGTTTTTCTCTCCCTTCCCCTATGCTCCTCTGCTTTGTTTCTTAAATCCCACATATGAGTGAAGTCATATGACAATTGTCTTTCTTGGACTGACCTATTTTGCTTAGCATAATACCCTCTAGTTCCATCCATGTCATTGCAAATGGCCAAACTACATTTAATTGTCGGCTGAGTAGTATTCCATTGTGTGTGTGTGTGTGTGTGCATGTATATGTCCATTCATCTGTTGATGGACATCTGGGCTTTTTTTAAAATATCACATAAACTTACTTAAAATAAGTTTTCACTTAAAACTTAAAAATCTCAGGGGCGTCTGGTTGGCTCAGTGGGTTAAGCCACTGCTTTCAGCTTAGGTCATGATCTCAGGGTCCTGGGATCGAGCCCCTCATCAGGCTCTCTGCTCAGCAGGGAGCCTGCTTCCCCCTCCCTCTCTCTCTCTGCCTGCCTCTTTGCCTACTTGTGATCTCTGTCTGTCAAATAAATAAATAAAATCTTAAAAAAAAACCTTTAAAATCTCAAACCACTTACTTTAATTTCATACAGCTCCAGTTCAAAGGTAAAATTAAGAATTGGATATCTCCTTTTTTCTTGATTGAGGTATAATTGATACATAACATCATATTAGTTTCAGGTGTACAACAAAATGATCCAATATGTGCAAACACTGAAATGTGATCACCACAGTAAGTGTAGTTTGCCGCATCACCATTTAAAGTTACATAATATGTAATACAATATCATTAACTATAGTTACCATGCTGTACATCAAATTCCCATGATTTACCATGACTTGAAGTTCAGACCTATTGATCCTCTCCTTCCATTTCACTCACCCCCACAACTACCTCTAAACCAGCTTTTGTTTTACTATTTACCTAGGATATAATTTTTAGACATCTGGGCTCTTTCCATAGTTGGCTATTGTGAACGTTGCTGCTATAAAATTGGGGTGCAGGTGCTCCTTCGGATCACTACCTTTGTATCTTTGGGGTAAATACCCAGTAGTGCAATTGCTGGGTCATAGGGTAGCTATGTGTAGTATAGGGTGTTTTTAACTACTATTTTCCAGAGTGATTGTCCTTTGTTTTTATAGTCGTACTGTCAGCTTTTTGTTTTTGATTTTTGTTATTGTTTTTTTTTTTTTACCTTAGCTCTTTGGCAAGCCCTAAGACACAGAAACTTCTTGGCCACCAATGGCTTGCAGCTGGGTAGTAGAGACAAGAAACATATTTCATTGCAAGTTCTGTCTTAAAGAATAAAATGGATGCCAAATTTCTTCCTGGGGTCAAGAACTCAGAGCCAAGAGAAAAATAATTTAAGATAATTTACACAAAGTTTCAGGCATGATTGTAGTAACCCCCCCACACACACACACAAAGGGGCAAGCTTTGCTCAGATCAGCAGTTTTCTAATGTAATAGTACGATTTTCCTTTGGAGATACTGGGTTGGGAAGATAGGACAACCTTTGGGATTGGTTACCTCCTTTGGTAAAAAGGTGAAGGTGAATGTTACCGCCCCTATAGAACCATCCCTACATGGTTTTCTCTATTACTCAAACTTGAATTTTACTGGTTAATTTTTACCCTTCTATTATGAACTCTCCTTTTATTACCAACATCAAAACCTTGCAAATCCTTTCAAGATCTAACTGTAGAACCTCTTCTGGCTTTAGGTGGTTTGATTTAATTAGATTTAATCTGTTTTATAATAGTATTATGTTGGAAAAATCATGTTTCTTCTTTTTCTAGTCAATATTTCAGCTTTAAGGTTGTGATGGCTTTGCTAAGGCATGACTCTAAAATATGGACTGAGATTTGTCTAACAAATGGATGTCTTCAGACATACGAGATATAAAAATAAGAGGAATAATTATACAATATGTTGAAAGTTCCATTGACGCTTCTGTCTCAGCGTGGGAGATGGCTGCCACATCCACTGGCCCCAGAGCTGATTTCCTATTTGTGTATATTTACATGTAGATGGGTTGGATCCTCCCCTGAGAGTAGGAGGAAGACAAGCTTCAATTCTAGCACAGTCTGATTTTGCTGTATCACTTTTAAATTTGGCTCTTGGTTTCTTTCATTGTCCATCCCCAAGATGGCTCTTCCAGTTCTAACATTTTATGATGGTGGACGACATAACAACAAAATTGCTAAGTGATTAGTTCAAATTCCTCTTTTTAAAAAAATTGTATTTATTAATGTATTTATTTGAGAGTGACAGAGTACGTGCATGCACGCATGCGTGCAAGTGTGGGGAGGGGCAGAGGGCGAGGGAGAGAATCTCGAGCAGACTTCATGCTGAGTGCCAGCCCCATGTGGGGCCCAATCTCACAACCCTGAGATCATGACCTGAGCCAAAATCAAGAGGTGGAAGCTTAATTGACTGAACCACCCACCCGGGGGCCCCTAGTTCAGATTTTTTTTTAAGATTTTATTTATTTATTTGATAGAAAGAGAGAGCAGGAGCTGGGGTGGGGGAGGGGCAGAGGGAGAGGGAGGGACTGACTCCCCACTGAGTAAGGAGCCCAATGAGGGACTCAATCCCAGGAACTTGGGATCATGACCCGAGCCCATGGCAGACACTTAACCCACCCTGGTGCCCCAGTTCAAATACTTTAAGAGTAAATTTTATCAAACAAACAGCTACTTTGGAAAAAAAAGAAAAAGTCCAGCTTCATAAGTCAAGTTATTTTGTTAACTTGATTATTGGAATCAAGAAACCTTTTAAAAGGGAAACATTACTTTGATCGAATGCTTTTATATGCAAATCTATTCATGCCCATTTTTGAAAAATAGAGATTTCTGTAAGTTGTAGAAAAATGAAATACTGGAGCTGTGACGGACACTGATCTTTTAACTGAAATATGAGAAGGCAAAGGGCAAAATAATAATTCTGGAAATAGGCACAGCAGCCCTTTACCAAATGTCACCCTGCCTGCTAATGTGTGAATGGCTTCGAAGGGCTCGCGGTGAGCCAGTTGGGGCAGCGCCTCTGAGAATACACTGACACTGTTGGGAACAGAGGACATTTTGGCTACTAATGAACTAAAGGATGAAAACAAGAATTTCGTTGGAGACAGTCAACTAGAGAGTCTATTATAATGTACATGATAACCTAGGTAACCAACTCAGCACTTGTAGGAGTGAAGATTAAGACAACCATATTCTTATGATAATGGCCTGGAAGGTTCTTCTCATTTAAAAGCAGTCACATCTGACCTTTCTCCTGAGCAGAAGGATGACAGAAATTGACAAATGAGATTCAGGTGAAGAGAAGACAGGACACTTTGCCTCGACAAACATCAGTTTTATTCCTGTACTAGGAAAAGGTACGTGAGATACTAGGTAGACGTTTTTGACCACCATTACAACGGTGAAAATATATTAAGCAAATACATAGTTTAAACAGGGAGACTAATGACGTTCGTTGTTCAAATAGAGTTGGTTAGAAACACAATATGGCGGGGAGATACAATAGTATGAAAAAAATAAAATCATCCACTGCCATTTTAAATAACCAGAGTTGCAGAGAAAGAATACATGATTCTAAAAACATAAAAGTGCTCTATTACAGAACATAATATGTTCATTTGCTGGCATTACAGTGTTTATTTAAGCTGCACAGAACTCAAGGAATAGCCAACCGCACGTCTGTGGGTGACAGTGTTATTAGACACTGGCTACCTAAAATCCAAAGTATTGGGCCAGGAGCGGTGTCTGCTCAAGATGCAGATGCTGAACATCTATGAGCTGGGAAATAGTTTCTGCAAGGTGGCAATAGAGATGATGTTAGAGACTTGATCCTTGCCTTTATACAACGTGTAAGCCCAGTGGACCCACTTGCAAGACCAGAGACCCAGGGCTCTCCAGGCAGGACTTTGGTGCATCCGGTCATCAACATGGCTGAGAGTAGGACCTTTCACAAAGTTGCCGCTGCAAACTCTCCCCACAGCTTGCAGAGGGAACACTGGCCCCACTGTACTATGAACCTCTAAAGCCACATCTGTATGGGCTCCTTTTTGTTGGGATACTTCTCCACTTACTCAACAATTAAAATAGAACATCTTGAACATAACCAAAAGCTTGCTCTTGTGAAGAAGGTATGTCCTAAAAGGAATTACTTAAGGCAGAAGATAGCCATAACTAACATTTTTTGTGATGATTCTAGAAGGGGCACATTACATTTGTCTGACATTATTCACAGTGTTGAATAACTTACTTTGGTAACTTATGTAAGATCATGTACATTGGCATATAGGCTATAAAAATAATCTTTGGTAAATCTGTTAATAGATTTCTTGATTTCCATTACATAAACTTCTATTTTTAAGAGCATTCACCAACAATTTCCTTGTTTCATGAATGTATCTATATAGACAACCTTTAAAAAAATAAAATGTCTTATTTTTGTTGCATACATTTATTCCTAGGGAGCCTCCCTACAAGTCAAGAGTATTCTTTTAGTCAAAAATATTTCCATTGCTAGAAACATTTTTAGAACGGAACAGATTTTTGCTATTACCATGGCTGTATCAAATGTTACCCTGTATTTTAACTAAAATGGCCACTTTCAAAGGCATCATTCACTACAAGAATCTAAGGTAGTGTGCTTGAATTTCAAGCTTAGTCGGTTTAGTCAAACACGTGGTCAAGTCACAAAACTAAATGAATCAATTCAATTGCTTAATTAGCTAAATCATCTGGCTGATGACGTCAAGGAGAGCCTCCCCCCGACAAAGGTAATATGTCCTAATAGAAATAGGACATCTTCAAAGAACAATCTGGACACACAGAAATGATGCCATTTTCTCTTCCTGATGACTTCTGGTTAGATTTCCTTTTTCAGATATTTCCCCTCCTAATTATGTCATTTGCTTTCTGCAGTCATGATTTACAGATTTTCCTCTGATATGAAACTTTTTTTGAATACTTGATGTGATTTGAAATCTCTGTTAAGAATACTCAGATGCTTAACAGGGCATTTGGGCTGGTAATGGCCTTTTCACTCGAACTCATTAGGAATGAAGGTGGGTTGAGGGTTGCTCACAGCCACCTGGGGGAGGATCAGCCATTCCTTCTTGCCACACTGTCTTGGCTGGTGAATTACTTTCATTTCCTCATGGAACCTGGAAAGTCCTTGAACTACCACCTCAAACAAGCAGCTATTTCCTTTGCTTTTTAATAGCAGCTCAAGTTGTGCATGGCTCACGTGTGTGAACTAAAACTCTAGAACCTCCCAGGGTTGGGGCTCAGGTCCTCCCATTTGCTGTCATGCAGAGGTGGCCAGTTTATGACTTCCGGATTACAACCTCCAGGACTCAGAGAGGTAAGTAATTGGGAATTTAGTATATGGCCGGTTTTCTTACAAAAAAGTAAGGAGACTGTTTAATATAAGAAACTGGATCCTGAGACACTAAGACAAGAGAATCAGAGTGTGAAGTATAGCATGTGAGGTCTATTTTTGTATTGGTGGACATCTGCTTGGTGGTTTCATATTATTTTCCCATGTCACTTTCGGCTCTCCTCCAAGAGGTAATAACAAAATTAATTAAAGACCCTTCCAAATAAAACTGCCCCCAACATGTCTGTGTGCCATGACCATTTTAGTATTTAAAAAGTGAAACCCTGGTCATCTCTTCTATAATGTGGAGCCTGAAAAAACTATGAAATGCCAGTGGGTTTAAGGAGATAAGAGGAACAGAAAATAAAATTACATTCAACTGGGAAAACAAACATGTTCAAAAAAGAAGGGAACAAGTAGGGAGAGAGGGGGACTTGGAAGTGTTAAGGAAGGGATGGTGAATTACTTAGGACAAATATGTGCAGGCCCAGGCAGGGAAATGAGCCTTTGAAAAATCTGATCCAAGAGCAGAAAACCTGGCTGCTATCCAGAGAGCAACAGAATGATAATACGGAATCGATTTAATGAGTAGAGATTAAAGGAGTTAATTATAAAGAACTTGGATAAATAATGATTAAGATGCAAGATGGGACTCTCCCAAGATTTGATGGCTCCAAAGCACTTTGAAGGCTGGATGATTAAAGTGGAGTTTGCACAGGTGCAAACAGGATGCCCCCCCACGACAGGAAACAGGGTGTTTACTAAGACACAGCACATGACAGGATTCAATTAAAATACATCCAATTGAGCGGAATGTCAAGGAAACTTTCCCCCCCTCCTAAATTTAATAAACAGATCAACTAGATAATGTATTTATTCTTTGGTGGCGGCAGGAGGGAAGATAGTGAAATATTTGTTGCTAAGGAGATTTAAAATTAGACAGGTGGAGGGTAGGAATAAATATTTCCTGGATTAGATGGAAAGAACATACAGTTTTCCCTTGTCGTGTCCATTTCCCGAACCGCGATGTCACCCCAGACACATTAGGATACATGAACACTGTTTACTGTTACAGGCATGTAGGTTTTTTAGTTTTCCTTCCTGGTTGGTGCGAGTAATTGCATTCTCCTCTAGATCCAGTGGTTCGCCAGTAAAGCAGCATTAGCATCTGGCAGCGTGCTCTGAGGAAGGCAGCCACTGCCCTGGGTTGCTTCCTTCTTTCATTGGCTCCCCGAGGCCCTCTTTCAAGCTTAGTTGGAATAGTAACAACCACCCTACCTTTATTATTGGGATGCATTTTCTTTATTGAGTAGAAACGTGTCGTTTCTAGGACAGTGCCTAGCGGCTTATAGGCACTTAGTAAAACTTTTCTGAATGAATGAAAAGCCAAAAATGAATTTCTCTCTCCACGTGGTAATGTGCTTTGTGCCAAGCAACATTAGTTTAAAAAATCTGTTGGAACAGAAGGAATAGCATGGAGGACATTAGGAGAAGGAAGGGGAAAATGAAGCGGCAGGGAGGAAATCAGAGTGGGAGACAAACCATGAGAGACTATGGACTCCGGGAATTAGACCGAGGATTTCAGAGGGGAGAGGGGTCGGAGGATGTGGGAGCCCGGTGATGGTTATTAAGGAGGGCACAGATTGCATGGAGCACTGGGCGTTATACGCAAACAATGAATCATGGAACACTACATCAAAAACTAATGATGTACTATATGGTGACTAACATAATAAAATTAAAAAAATAAAAATAAAAAAAAATCTGTTGTATTTTTCTTGCTTTTCTTTTTCAACGTAGGGGAAGTTATTCCTAATGGATGCCACATCTCATTAATCTCTGACCTCTGTTTTCTTCCTGGTGGTACATCTGTTACCGTTACATATGTATTGTTCTTTTTCATTTCTAGAAGATCCACCTGGCTCCCTGAAACAGAAGCAGAGCCTACCACCACCATTTCACAAGGGCATTGAGCACAATGAGACTGCGAAAACTTGGAATTCTTTTATTACTCTTCACATTTATTCTTAGAAAGTTTTCCCGTGTTTTTATAAACTTCAAGTAGCCCTGGAAATTTTTCTGGTGTGTGTGGAAATTTACATAACCATTCAGATAACTATTTTAGATATATTTAATGATTTTCATTTATCTCCATTATATTACTTATGAGACTTTATGGTATGTAGCAAAAATACATACTTTGAAAAGAAATGTGTACTCTCTGCAGTTGAAACGGTAAGGTCAATGACTTTCATCTCTAATTCTTAGGTTTATTTGTGGAGAGATTGGTAAGTGAGAAAAAGGTGAACATCCTGCCTCATTTCTCAAGTAGCCGCGAAGATTTCTTACAGATACCTTTCAAATTGTCCTCAGAACTGGAGCTTGAGGAGGGCAAAGCCCACTTTCTAACCCACTGAAATTTGTTATAGTCAAAATAGGTACAAATACTGAAGACAAACTTGGTGGCTTTTATGGTAAAGGCACCTTCAGATGACGGCTGATATTTTGATTTACTAAGAAAGTCTTTTTGGGATTTCTATATTAAGTATGAATGAAGATTTTTTTGGAGGTGGTTGTTGTTTGCTTGCTTAATGAGCTATATCCGATGTTTGTGGACACTTCTAAAAAGAAGTTAATACCAACTCCTTTGATCAGAAATATAATCTGCCACAACAATCTTCTTTTACTGGGAAAAACCAAGTACGAGTGACATCATTTTGACTTTTCCTGGAATGCGACCCACTAGAAAGGAGGCAAAGGTGAGGGTGTGTACGTCAACCAACACACTCCTTATGGTATGGGTATGCATGTTCCCACACTACGAGTGCAGTGATATAATCTCAAGTCCCTGGATGGCACTTTGCACGTTGATCTTGTTTCCAGTCAGGGGTACAGGGGGCATTCTTCTTGATATAAGCAATTCATCACTTCTGACTGGATTGTTCCTTATCAGACTCCTAAACCCTGAAGCCTGGACTTCTCTGCAAGTTACATGGTCCCTAAACTGACCAGCTGGGCTTGAACCTCTGGCAGGACAAAGGGAAGAGATGAAGTAGTTTAGGAATAACCACCTACTTCAGCTTTGGGGCCACCTAACCCCCTTCCCCAAATCTTTTCTTGACAATTAGATTTGTCCAAATAGCATTTGGATCATGTTTGGATCCCTAGGTTCCTAGAAGAGCAATGCAGGAAGGCCAGCTGTATTACATGCTTTCTCCAGCCCTGCCTTTATCCTGACTGGTGAATATCAAAACAGCTCAAAACCACGGCCCATGGGATTGCCTCTGTAACCCCTTCTATATATATTTTACCAGTAGTCCTGTTATACAGGTTGAATTAGTTTATGTAGAACAATCCATGAACACTTTAGTGTGGAAAAATAGTAATATATAAAGCTTAATATTAAACGTTATGAAAAATACATATTTACAGAATAAACTACAAAATACAACTATGTACAATAATATCTGTTACCTTTAAATTACATAAATTCTTTAAAATTCTTCAGATTAATAAATTATACATAGTATCAACAGAAATAGCTGGCACCTCTGTAGGGCATGAAGCGTGTTTTTTGTTTTGTTTTGTTTTGTTGTTTTGCTTTTTAAATCACGCAGTGACTAGTTTTTATCCGAGAGAGATCTTCAGACTCATTCTCAATGCCTTGAATAGCCTGGATCTGAAAGGAAGGACACTGTGGTTAGAGATGGAGCTGGGTGTGTCACAGCTGTTTGTTCCATTTACGAAGATTACAAATGGATAAGACTAGCAGAAATGACTAACGTTCAATATGGTTTAGGGTGAGACCACTGCTGTGGGGTCCGTGTTGTTCCATTCAGAACCACAGATTCCTAGAATTGGAAGGAACTAGCAATTCTAGTTCATCTTCTCTGATTATAGAGATGAGCCCATGGGCACAGAGAGGCAGAATAACTCACTTAGAGTTATACAGCTTGGTAATGCTAGTTAGTTTTAGAGCTAGGACCTGCATCCTAACTTTTAGATACCTGAAGCTAATCATACCATAGCTGGCTCTTTTGGGAGCATACAAGATGACTCTAAAAAAAAAAATAATAATAATAATACTCTCACACAAGTCATAACAAGACAAAGATGCCTCCCAGATCCCCCAGAGCTTCCTCCATCCTGGAGCTTCTTAAAGAAAGTGACACGCAAAAACCTTAATTTACTCTACAGATACATTAGGGGGTAATTATTTACCCCTAATTAATTAGTTCTCTATACAAGAGAACTATCGTTTGACAAAGACTCCTTTAAATGGAAGCTCTCTCATATATACGTGCTTCACAGATTATTAACTATGTAACATACTGACTCAGTGGTTAGGTACAGAGGGTGCAGAGAAACTAAAGAAAATCAAGGATCAGTTAGAATTGGAGATTAGAAAAAAAAAAGAAAGGGAGATAATATAATTGAAATAATGTTTCAAGAATTATCTGATTTTTAGATGGACATGGGTCCACGTGGCAAGGAACTGAGACCTAAACCAAGAGCCGTGTGGGTGTGCCTTCTTGAAGTGGACCTCCCAGCCCAGTCCAGCCTTCAGGTGACTGCAGCCCTGGCCAGCAACTTGACTACAGCATCATGAGTGACCCTGGCCGACACCACCCAGCTAAGCTCCTGCCAAATACCTGATCTACAGAAACTGTGAGATAATAAATGCTGAGCTAAACTGCTAAGTTGTAGGGTAATTTGTTGGGTGGTAATAGATAACTAACACAAGGGAACTTCAAATTTGCAGTTAGCCTTTGTGATAAATTACTTCTAAATGATGGTTTAGCGTGGGAAAAGGCATGAAAACCTTCACTTGTCAAGTAATTATTGTCTGATCAAAGTAATGCCTTTGAAAGTTTATACATTCGTTTCACTGAATTTTTTGTTTAAAAAATGGTACATGCTTGTTCTAGAAAATGTAGTACATAAGACAGAAGAAAAATCATGTATTATTTTATTTCTCTGAGAACTTTTTTTACTATTGTGGTTTATTTCTCTCTGGTCTTTCCCTCCACCTCCATGTGTTGTTTCTGTTTGTTTTACATTCTTTGTTGTTGTTGTTGTTGTTAGAGAGAGAGATGGGGGAGGGGCAGAGACAGAGAGCGAGCATTTTTTTTTCAAGATTTATTTATTTATTTTAGAGAGAGAGAAAGAATACAGGCAGCAGGAGGAGAGGGAAAAGGAGAGGGAGAGAGAACCTCAAGCAGACTCTGCACTGAGCATAGAGCCCGAGGCAGGGCTAGATCTCCATGCCCTGGGGATCATGACTTGAACCAAAACCAAGAGTTGGTCACTTAACTGACTGAGCCACCCATGTGCCCCTGCTTCTTTTTTTTTTTAACTCAACATATTTCTAAGAATATCCATGTTATGCTGAAAATAAATAAATTAATTAAAAAAAGAATATCCATGTTATAATATCATCAAAAATATCACTTTTAACGACTGCATTGTATTAAATGAATGCACCGTGATATACTTAGCCCTCCACTGTTAAACATTTGGGTTTTTTTCACTTCAACTTTTAGCTATAAAAATTGTCATGAATAAAGCTTTTTCAGCACTTGGGTGACAAGACAAGAACATAATGAGGAATTCAATGCATATGGCCAAATTCTCAAAGGGATTTTACAATCTGAATCCCCAGTTGTGAATTCAAAGCATCTTCCCCAGCAAACAGCCATGCTGCTTAGAAAAGACATGTGAAGCAGAATCCTGAAGAGGGGGCACCCCCAGCCAGATAGGAAGAGCCTCCACGTGCAGTCAGTACTCGGTGGTGAGGCTCCCTCCCCATTCTGCCTCTCCTCTGCATCGCCACTCTCTAAGGGCCTTTGGGTGGAAGAAGGAAGGGCTGGCGCATTTTGGAAGAACTTTAGGTTATCAGTGGTTTCTAGATGCATCATATCTTGATACATGAACTTGTAAGTCAGTGGACTAAGCTCCTACCTCTGTGATACTCTGGATTCACATTTTCGTAGATTGGAAACAGGGGGTTTTCTTGTTCACTCCGTAGCTTCCTTGCTCTGAGGACATCTCTTACGCACTGATGTAGGTATACGTACTGACACTATGAAAAAGCACAAAACATGTCAGAGGAAGGCAAATTCTTCAGCACAAGAAAGATGGGAGACTCTCACAAAGCATCAAGAGTGGTGGGATTCTATATAGTTAGCAAATCTCTTGATCATTTCATGAACAGTTTCTAGTACATAGAAGAGTGCTTTCTGTTAGCACTAAGAGGAGAATAATAGTAATGAGGAGAGAGGTGGTGTTTATTTATTCTTTTTTATGGGCATGCATATTTATAGAGTATATTTCAGGAGTGCCTAGAGTTATATGTGGCACATAGTCATTCCTCCACAAATATTTATTAAATAGATGACTGAATGCCAAACTCCGTACTATGCCTTTGACATAAATTATCTCATTTGATCATTTTGACAATCTCATAAGGTAGATATAACCATCCATAGAAACGAAGACTCAGAGAAGTTAAGTAACTTCTTACATAGCCAAGAAATGGGACCCTAGCATTTGATCGTAGGGTGCATATTCATGTTCTTTTCACTATACCAGATTTCTTAGATGAATCCTAATTTCATTGCATTATTGAATGAGAAAATCATTTTGCTGCATACGCTGCTGCTTTGTTCCCTTTCTTTTGGGGGGATGGTGAGAAAAAGAAGGTGTATACAATAGACCCAGCTGGACTGTCAGTTCTTTGAGGGCAAGGTCAGCGTCTCTCTCTTTTGGTTCTCTCAGCATCTGAGACTGGCACAAGGAAGAATCTTGAAGAGGTTGGCTGAGGACAAAGGACTACAGAGGGTTATGCAGCGAGAACAGACTCACCTCTGTCAACTATGTGGGAACTAACTACTTTTGAGACAGAAACAAAGATAGAAGAGTCAATGTTTTGGTGACCATTAAGACACACAAAAACCTTCACTGGACAATAGAGGTTTAGACAAAAGCTTCCTTCCTTGCTACCAACAGAGCTGTCTAGTAAGGGAAAGAACGTCCATGTGACCTCGCTGCTTGGCCTCCCTTAGTGACATAGTAACTGCTCAGAGTCCAGGGAAAGAAGAGGCTGGGAGAAAACACAACAGCATGCAAGAGACAGTGGGCTCTTCGTCTGCCTCCAGCTGGCCTAAACTGAATCACAGGGCTTCTCGGGAAAGATCTAGAAAAAAATCTGAGGTCTCTTCTAGAGCTAAAATCCTTTGGCCACAAAAGGGTATGAGACTCTGTGTTGCTGTCAATTATCGAAAATCATCCCTGGACCCTGTGTTCAAGGTGATCAATGTGTTACCTTAAAGTATCTTAAAGGTTTGAGATAGAAAGTGATACTATAAGATCTCCCCTCACCAATGAACTTTAGAAGTGGTCCGGTATTTATTTTCATGGGTTGACACTAGGAATTGCCCCTGATGGGAAGGTAGTCTGGTCATCTACCAAACGGACTTCATAATGTAGGACCGGTATACTCATTAGATTAGGATATTTCTAAGAAATCAATCAATCAATCATAAGTGAGGCCTGCTTCAATATTAACTATTCTGTGCATTTCTGAGTGTAATGTGTGTTTTATGCCACCTTGATCTTGAAAATTTGAGGAGGTTAGTGTCCTGAAAATGATTGTTAGTATAGACAGTTTCTTTTTGCCATCTTGAAAACAATCTACCAAATTATAGACAGACATTTCCTGGTTCCTTCCATCCCAAGCATGATTCACATTTGCAATTGTACTGGGACATTAAATTACTCTGGGACTTTAAAGTTCAACAGGGAATGAATTCTATTACATCTACACTATGCCTCATTAATAAATTCTTCAACAATGATGCACTATGGGCTTTGAAGCCAGTTAATATTCATTAATTCCAGCAGCCTTAAATATAAATCCTTCTTCTCCCAATAGACTGTCCTTTTAAAAATAATTACTATTAAAACTTTCAGACTGTTAATGTACTTCCCACTTTATTCTTAATGAAAAAGAGTCTTATATATGAACCTTCAGTTATTAAAGATAATTTTTTGCTCTGTCTAGCTGACTTGTGAAGCCTCAATTCCATTCGATTTCACCAACTCTTGTAGTACTAGTATTTATAAAATTATACTTCTAGCTTTTCATGGTCCCTGAGTTCCTAGTTTAGCAGAGGAGCAGATATGTGAACAAATATCTACAAGGTGATAACTGTAAGACAGAATTGTGTATAAAGCTTCACACATAAGAAGAAATCATCAGCTTCATTTTTGGGAGAGAGAAGTATCAAACTAGTGAGAAAGGTAAAAATTTGAGTCCAGAAGTGGGACATTCCAAGTGATGTAACTAACATGAACGTGCACATCTATTCTGGAAACTGCAAGCAGTCCAGTATAGCTAAAATGTAAGATGCACGGGCCATGGGAAACCCCAAGGACAATCTCCCAAACGGGCACCAAGAAGCTTATTCCTACCACATCCCACTGTTTTCCTCCTGCAGAAAGCAGAGGAGATGAACAGACTGTGACTGTCAACTCTTGTTCTTTAACATCTTACTGCTTCCTCTGAGTGTCTCCCTGGGAGTCAGACTGCAAATTTCCCCTAAGGCAGGCTAAAGGAAGGAGGGACACATTTCAAAAGCCCACATGGGATGCCTCTTTGTTTAGAAATCCTTGTTCTTGGATATATTAAAATTTGTGAAGACCCTTTGTGTCCAAATAAGGTGGAATAAAATTAAAGTTGACTATCCCTATAGACTCAGAAATGTAATACACAGGTTGGTCTGAATCTCTTTCCTTCTTTGCTTCCTTTGGTTCAGGGGTAGATCATACCCTTATGCCCTCACTCCCAGCACCAAACAAGTCAGATCTGCGCTGGGGCCAGGGCTTCCAAGACCAGAAGAAGCCCACTGTGGGCAAGGAGTTAAAACAGGACAGATGATATCTGAATATTGTCTGGGATTTCATTTGGTAGAGAAAAAAAAAAAAAAAAAAAAAAAAGAAGAGACCAAACATCTCTTCGCGTAATATTTATTTCATGATGATCAAAAGAATCAAAATTGATTTTGACCTCTGAAGGGAAACCTTCCTTAATTTTGGCAGACCCTAAAACAATGGGCGGGGGATATTATGAAACTGGAGAAGTAAGTTGGGGGCCTGGTTATGAAGAGACCTGTTTACAACGAGGATGACAGTTTGAACTTCATTTTAATGCAATGGAGAGCTTGCCAAGGGTTTTATGCAAGGAGCTGACACAGCCAGCAAAAGCACTGTTGATGGCTGTGGTGACAGACTTGTTAGGATAGGGGCTGGGAGCAGAGGAGGTTAGCACAAAAGGCCCCAGTGAGAACTGACAAACAGCTGAGCGAGGCCAGTGGCAGTTGCATGGGAGACTAGAAGGAAGAAAAAGACGGCGGGTACAACAGACAGTACTCTGTGACTGCTTGAATGTGGGAACCCTGGGAAGAGAAGTCAGAATCCTAGTTAGGGCAAACAGATGGAGGGCAAGGTGATTACAACCCCATTATTGAAACTGGAAGGAGCAAGAGGGGGAGGGGGGCTTTCTTTGTTATTGTTTGTTTAAAGACCGATAATGAGATCAGTTTTGAGATTTTTTGAGTTTGAGACAACTATAAGGCTTCCAGGTGCAACTGTTCGGTAGGCAGGTACTTAGGTCATTGCAGGAAAAGGAGAATGAGATTTGGGAAACAGGAGCACGTATGTGGTTCTTCAAGCCATGAGACGTGAGAAAGAATGAAGGTCGAGGGAAGAAAGAGCAGCATCGTGAGCACAGAACCTTGGGGAACTCAAACATTAAAAGGGTAAGCTGAGGAACAACAGCATAGAATCCTCAGAGGTTAGGAGGAGAAGGAGAAGGGAATGGTGGAAAGAAGGAGATATATCCAAGAAGGAGGAAGAGCTATGGCACATTGTGATACCCCTGCGCCGGAAACCTGCCAGTGGTATTTATAATACGAGTGCCTGCTCTTTGCTTCAGGGCATCTCCGGAGTTCTGGGCAGATGTATGCAAATAACACATGACCCAAGATGCCCCCGACAATAATACACACACACACACACACACACGCGCGCGCGCACACACGCGTACATTCCGCAAGACCACCTACAATGTGATAATCTACCCTTCCCCAAATTACAAATTAAATATGGTTTGAGTTTGTAAATATGACAATACATAATGAAACACTGATCTTGACTTTTTAGCAACATAATTGTAGGCTATTTGTTCATTCATTTAACAGGTGAAAAAAAAAAAAAACTGCAAATGGAGAGAAGGAAAATAAATTCCTACCCTCTTGGAACTGGCAGTCTTGTGGAGAAAGATGAAGGATAACAATTATGATACCATGATAGAACTCTGCATCCCCATATGAAATGGCAGAGCTAGACAGCTGTCCTCGGGGCAACAGCTGGGGAAGCTGTCTAAGGGAAAAGCTAATGAGAAATTTACAGTGGATGGTTATTGTCAATTTCATCAGCTAAAAGAGACACAGACAGGAAGTGCTCCCCTGACGTGATGCAACAGGAAATGCTCAGCACCGTAAAAAAAACCTGAGTTTAAGGGAACCTCTAGATCTAATGACCTACTGACAAAAATCGCAGGGTATAGAGGAAGATATTAATGCCATGAAAAAGCAGTCAAATCCAGAATGTGGTAAAATCTATGGAACAAATGAGTTGGTGTCTTTAACAAAGAACTAGCTTGGAAAACAGAGGAGGGTGTCTATAGATTTCAAAGAAATTTAAAAGAGACTTCAACCAAATGCAGTGTGTGGACTTTGTTTGGATTCTATGGAAATTAAAAAGTAATTTTGAAATAATTAGGGATATTTAAACTCTGCCTGAATGTGAGGTGATATTAAGGGATTATGGTTAAAACTGTTAGGTGTGATAATGGTATTCTGATCACAATCTTTAAAGAGTCCTTATCTGTAAAATTTCTGCATACACAGCATTGAAGGATTAAATGGTTTGATAAGGAGGATTTGTTTTAAAATTTTCCAATAAGGTCATGAGGTAGGGGAATAGTGTATATGGGATTTAGATTAAAAAAAAAAACACAGAATACTGATAGTTGTAGGAGCTGGTGTTTAGGTGTATGGAAATTCACTAAACCATTTTCCCTAGTTTTATGTATTAAAAAAATTCCATAGTAAAAATTGAAAAGTATAGTGTAGTCATGGTTATAAGGAAAGTACTCCCAGCCCAGGACAATGGCGGTGACGGAGGGTTCCAGGTGTGGCCACTGCCTACAGGAAACCATGATGCCAGTATTTTTCCAAATGTATCAGAGAATGTGAGATCGGTAGGATATTAATATGTGCTGCACAAAGAAAAGAATTCAGTGGTCAAGGTCGTTTGGGGAATAGTGGGTTCAGCAAAGCTCATGGGGAGCCTTTGCTGCCAGATGTCCCTGTTTTGTGGAACACACCACCTCCCCAGTTTTCCTGCGTACTGCATCAGTAAGAGGATATGGGTTTTTCCGTAGGGTTTTTCACCTTTTTGATCATGGGAACTTTTTTTTTTTCCAATGCATAGAGGACTTTGCAGAGTTACTTGGCAAACACAGGGTAAGAGCACTTGAGTTTTGTAAGGCAACTATGTGGGGGAGCAACAGGCTTGGCCCTTGTGGAGGCACTGACCCGACCCTAAGGCTTTGGGGCTAAGGGCTTAGGATTCTCTCAAACAGATTCAAGCCCTAGCTTGGCCACTTCAGAGCTGTGCAAAGGTCTTTAGCCTCTATACCTCAGTTCTGTAGCCCAGAAATGGAAAATGCTACCTCTCTTCTTTGGTTTTTATGAATTTAATGAAATAACATGTTTTAAAAAGCCCTGCAAATGTCAAAGGACCAATGAAGCATTTATCCTTTGGAACCAGTGTGCACTTGCCTGGGGTCTCCAGAGATGGGTGAGCAGGTAGGTGCACTGTAGTGTGCTCACACATCAGCCTGTCTTATTTTTTTTTTTTAAGATGTTATTTATTTATTTATTTGACAGAGAGAATGAGCAAGCACAAGCAGGCAGGGCAGCAGAGGGAGAGGGAGAAACAGGCTCCCCACTGAGCAGGGAGCCCAAAATGGGGCTTGATTCCAGGACCCCAGGATCATGACCTGAGCCCAAGGCAGTTGCTTAACCAATTGAGCCACCCAGGTGCCCCAAACCAGCCTGTCTTAAAATGATCCTTAAGATGGACTGGACTGTCCCTTCCCCCATGTACCACACGTTGATTTAAAAATTATCCATCTTGTCTCCTACCCACCTAAAGAAGATGGGCAACCAGCTCAGTAGAGGGTAAGGGTACACCAGGGACCTCAAGGTCACTGAAATTTGTTTTAAAATAACAGGTCCTACAGAATGCCTATATTCAGTTCTTTCTCTTCCTAATAAGTCATAGTTCTTTACCCTTGTCAGAAGAAAGCTTGGGACATTTTGGGGGAGAGAGACAGGGAAGGTGGCTGGTGTCCTTCAGCCTTTAACTCTTACCTCAGTCTGGACCATGTGAACCCTGTGAAGTCTTAGGTCATTCACGGCTCCATAAATGTCCACGGAGTCTTTGGAGTCCAATTGCTGGAGGATTCGGTCCAATGCGATGAAGGTTCCAGTCCTACCCACACCAGCACTAGGAAAGAGAACAAAGGAAGACTGAGACTTTTCCATTAAACTGGCATTTCAGGACCGCATCCTAAGACTCCAGGATCATCTTTCTTTTCCCTCCCAAGTTACTGGAGAATATAGGAATCCTTCTTTCTCTCAATGAGCTCTCTCGAAGAAAAGCCCCAGGTTTCACCTCTTTCTCCTTCCTTCCTCCACCTCCGCCACGCTACCAGGGATAAGTGCTGCTGTGCCTCTAGCGTATGTCATTTCCATGCATGTTGTATACTTTTCCTGGTTACATGTAAAGCCATAAACAATATACTCATTTTGCGGGGTTCAAAGATTGACTGAAATGGTCACATATTTTACATATCCTTTTGCTGACTTTCTTTTTTTACTGAGTGTAGTGTTTGAGCTTTATCCCTGTTGTTACAGGCAGATCCACTTTCTTTTAGCTTCTCTAGAGTTCACATGCCACTGCCAATTCATCTCCGGCTGATCTAGTCTTTACTGATAACAAGGAGATGATTCTTAAAAAAGATTTACTTACTTGAGACAGAGAGAGAGGGAGAGAGCAAATCTCAAGCAGCCTCCAAGCTGAGCACGGAGACGATGCAGGGTTGGCTCTCATGCCCCAAGAACATGACCCCAGCGGAAACCAAGGGTCGACGCTTAGCAGATCAAGCCACCCAGGTGCCCCAATAATGAGATCATTTTTAGTTACTCTCTGAGAAAGACTGTGTTGCGCTGAGCCTCCTTGTGTACCAGTGTGGGGATTTCTCTAAGGTGGAGGTCTAGAAGCAGAACTGTTGGATCCTAGGGTGCAAACACCTTCAGCATCCACAGGGATGGCTGAATCGCCTCCCAAGGGGGACTGTATGGCCTGGGGATTTGTGATGCACAGACATACAAGGTAAAGGAGAACAGTTCTCCAGGGGTATGGGCAGAAACGCCAGCCACTCCTCAGAAAGCCCTCTCACGTGCCTCGCATTCCCATTAAAAGCATCTGGGTTCCAGTGACACATAAAAGCCAGGCTCCTAGGGTGCTGGGCTGATTGGGAGAAAACGAGGGCATCTGACATTTCTCTTACCGAAGCAACTCCGTGCTCTTTATTTCCTAGTGCCATTCGGCTAGGGCTATCAAAGTGTTGCTGCAAACATTAATTAGCTAAATACCAGGCTCCCCGGAGGGGAAGAGAGAGGGATTGCTTGTTAGGCTGACTTTATGGACATGCAGTCTAAAGCAAAGAGAAGTCACGAGAGAAGGGAAATTTAAGAGCAAAACTGGGGGCTACAAATGGCGAGTGCTACTGGACCAGAAAGGAAGGTCTGGAGCAGAGATCCGGAAGGATGCGTAGGGCTTATGTGGGCTGAAGAGAGAGCTTAGGCCACTCCAAGAAGTAAGAACCGCAAGAGGCGAGAACACGCAGGTTCTCAGAGAGCGCGAGCGCGGTTTCTGGGAATTTGCATGGGGAGTCATGCACGTAGGGACTTTGCATTTCGAACAGTAGCAAAAAGAGCAAGGGGGAGAGAAAGAGGGCTGGAGAGTGAGGGTGAGAGAGGCGTGGAAGGTGAAAAAAGCAAAGAAGAAGAGAAGAGAGAAGAGGGCCTAATAGTATCTCCAGGCAGACTGGGTGGCGCAGACACACCCTCCAGCGCCCCGCTGTCACCGGCTCCCCGTCGTCCAGTACCTGCAGTGCACCACGGTGGGCCCGGCGCCGGGGCTCCTGCTGATGTAGTCCCTGACGGTTCTCACAAACTGGATCAGGGACTGGGTGGTCTCTGGGACCCCGTGGTCCGGCCACACCGTGTAGTGAAAGTGGCGGATGAGTCTGTGCGCGTCGAGCTGTTCTTCCTGTAGGAGCAGAGCCGAGGATCAGGGGAAGGAGTCGAGGCCAACCTTCCGGTCGGACCACGGGGACCAGGCAGCAGCTCCTGGGAGCTGAAACTACGGTGCAGGAGACAGCCAGGAGGGGGAGTCAGAGGTGTCCTGCTGCCCCCCACCCCCCAGCTGGGGCGTTTAGCGACCTCAAACAGACGAACATACGCTGCATATCCTAAATTCCCGGATGGTCCATTCAGGTAGCACCGACTCCGAGAGCATCTGCAGGATGAGGTCCCCGTAGTAGAGGGAATCCTGGTCTGCTGGCCAGTAGTGGTCACACTTCACCTACAGGGAGGCATAGGGAGAAAGACGTGAGTCCGGACACATGACTCCGCTATGAACCTGGACGTTTCCTCCTCGAAATGTCTTCCCGACCTGGAATCTGGGGTCACCGCTAGAGCATCGGCCCCGGCTCCGCCTCAGTGTGCTCAGGGTCCGTGCTCCAGCCAGCCGGCTGCTGCAAGGGAGAGCCGAGCCCCAATCGCTGGGTTCACCTCCCTCTCTGGGGCATGGAGTTCCAGCGCCTGAGCTTTTTGTTGATTCCTCAGCATCTCAGTCCCTCCTCTCCTAACCCGTATGTTCCAGTGGTTCTTTCTGAAGAGAGGCCTAGCTGGGCAGAGGAAGGCCAAGTCTTCCTGGCCCCTTTTGGACAGTGATATTAAATATAATTAAATATAAATATCATTGTCCTAACCTGGACCAAGGGCCACATGCCACGGGATCTCTGAAATGCCAGAACATTTAGCTGGGCTCCAACTTACATGTAGGAAGCCAGGAGAGAGTATTATGAACACAGATACTGGGCATTTTATATGTCATCACTTTTTTAATCCTCCAAATAACCAGACAAGGTATAGGTTTGTGAGTGCAGTATACAAGGTTTTCTTGATTTGTCCAGAGAACTATTTCACTTCAGGTCTGCAGACACAGCTGAGAGTCGGCTTCTTTCCTACAAGTAGGGGCAGGACCAGGGACTCTGGCAAGCCATACACCAAAGGATGGAACAGACAAGGGCCACTTAGTCTTCCCCAATCATGAGCACTTTTGATGATACCAGTCTGACTGAAACTTCAGACCCAGAAACACCTCTGACTGAAACTTCAGACCCCGAATCAGAAGTGGGCATCCCCCATGTAAGCCTCTCATAACTGAGTGGCTTAATTCACGAGCGACATTCCCACAGACCCTCCTTGGCCTCTGTGGGGTTTAGCTTCGGAGGGTGGGGTAGGATTCCATCCTGGTGGCGGCACTAGGAAAGCTTCAGAAGGCAGGAAGACAGTTTACTCACTCGGCCCTTCTCCACACACTGGGTCACCATGACAATGTTGTGAACATTCTGTTCCCATGCCATCTTCCAGAAGTCATCCTTGGTGCCAGGAAGAGGTCCCTGAGTAGCAATGTACTCTCTCCTGAAATTGTTGCCCTGTGATGAATTTACAAGATGGAGAGCCAGAAACAATGGGCCTCGTCAGAACTATAAACAGAGGGTTATCTCCGCAGATTAGATGATATATAGGTCTTTGCCAGATCTGCGACTGGAGAAAAAGATACTAACCCAAGTGTCAAGGCTTGGGAGCGGGAAGGACAAAGATGGGAACACTGCACTATTGTTAAGAACCAACTTCCCACTTATTAGGCTGGGTCCATTCTAAACGGCAATAGGGGACTCGGCAATAATCTAGAGAATGCTTCACTCTTGCTGAGTGTGTGTGTGTGTGTGTGTGTGTCTGTGTAGATTCTGAGGGACTGACTTCCTCAGGCTCTTCCCCTATTCAATGCAGAAGAGTTTTCGTCATTTTGGAAATGGACATTAGAGTGAAATGGTAAGAGACGTGGTGCAAAGGAAACTTCAGGGAAGGGAAACCATGGGTTATCGAGCATCTACCCGTAACATGCCGTGGGGCAGGACTTTCACAGATCTTACTTAATCTGAACCACAACTCTAGGAGTAGGCTATTTTCGCCCACTTATTCTGCACCCCGGCAAGACAGAATGACTCGCAGCTCTGAGCTGAAGTTTCTTCTCTCCTTGTCTCTCCTCAGGGCCCCTGCCTTGTGTCACCTCTGCCACCCCCACGCCCGCCCACCCAAACCTTGCATCTCATCTGGCCAGGCCGTCTTTATCCTCCACATCTTAGCACATTGCCTGCTCTGCTGAGCCTTCCTTTATTCTCTGCCCTGCTGGACGCTGGGGGGGTCTCCTCCCAGAAACGCCCCTAGCAGCCCTACCCTCTTGCTTCTTGGAGGGAGGTCCTCAGACCAGCAGCACCGCAGTGACCTGGGAGCTTGTGAGAAAGGCAGAATCCCGGTCCTCCCAACCCCGCTGAATCAGAATCTGCATTTGAACAAGACCCCACGTGGTGCAGATGTGTGTTAGTGCTGGAGAAGACATCTCTCCAGCCTGTTTCCCCGTGGTGTCACCTCGTCCTTTCCCGATGCCCCGCCCCTGCTGAGGCATCTCTGACGGTTTAGTTATTACTTAACTAGATAGTGTTTACTGAGTGAATGAATGACTCTTTGAGGTAAATATCATCCCCATTTTTTGGATAAGAAAATAGAGGCCCCAGGAGGTGACAAAACTTGCCCAAGGTCACAGAGTCAGCAAGGGACAGGGAGGGCATTCAAAGCTGGAGCTCTCTGGCCTTAAAGCCTTCTCCACTAGAGCATGCTGTAGGAAGCTTGGCAGGATCTAGCCCAGAATCTGAGCCCAAAGGTTTGACACCGCCTTTGAGTTGTGTCTTTGGTTTTCAAAATTCCAAATAACATCGAATCAGTTCCGCTTGCTAGGCAGCATGAGCAACGGAGTTTCCTTAGGGAGCTCTAATCTTAGCTATGGGCTGCAAAGAGAAAAAACCACCTTTCACAGTGCCGCCTGGGCTCAATCCTGTCTCACTACAGCCATTGTGAAAATGGGCCCTGGCGGGGATGGAATTGCACATCCTGGGTTTTATGGCAATCAGACATGGTTTTCTAAATCAGTATGCTTCCAGACCTGAAACAGTGGGAGCACGTGGGAGGAAAGGTGTCTTTACGCTCGCCACCCGTCAAAGCTTTACCCCAGGCTGTGGGTAATGGTTCACTTACAGGGATGTAGCTGGCGTTGATGTAGTCTGAGCATGGGTCATCATCGACATTGGACAGCTTCACTCGAGAGGCATCATCTGGAAGGAAGTTGATTGAGAGATATTTGTCACTGGGCCCTGGGAGGATTTTCCTATTGTGGATGGAATGCTTGGTATTTGACGTCCATTAGCGCTGACCCCCAAAACGCCCCATAGGGAGGTAGTCTCCTCTCCATTTTGCAGATGAGGTTCGGATAGGATAAAGGGCTTGCCCAGGTCACACTGGGCGAACAAAGAAGCCAAATGCTCTTTGAGGCCCCCCTCCATGCTTTCCTTCATAGTGCTATACCATTTGCCCAATGGAGTGGCCAGCTCCCTTTTGTAGCCTGAAAGAACAATCCAGAACAACTTTCTTCCACTGCTTCGCTGATCAGGTCAGGAGAGTAAGAATATACAATAATCCCTAACTGGGGACTTTATAAAGAAACGCACACTGGCCTTGGCTATTAACGCTGTGACAGCCCCTAAGCCTCTGAGAAGAAGTTAGACCACATGATGAACTGTCAACAGCAGGAGAGGCGTCTCCTAACCAGAATTCAAGCTCGTTGTTACCCCACAGGAGGGAAGAGCGATAACATTCCTTTTAAAAGGCATTCAGAGCCTCAGCTCTTCCATGTCCAGCTATATCACCTTTCTTTAGCCCCATTTTATTTCTGGGAAAGAGAAGAAATGGCTGGAGGAAGACAGTATTACAAATTTCAACACAAAACTCACAGGGCAATATATTGTTGTATCGATTTTTCCCTCTGTTCTCTGGCAAGAGTGCAATGTCACATGGTTGGTTTCGACCCACGTCCTTCAAGTCCTGTTAGGTCCAAAAGAAGTTTGCAAATGGAGAATATGAAATCAAATAAGGCAATCATACAGTCCTTGAGATACATAACAATCTAAGAATATGTCACAGTAGCGACTGTTCACGGAATGCTTCATATTGGACGTGCATTTGCTCTGATCCCCCCAACAGCCTCAGAGGAGGTATCCTCCCCTTCATTTTACAGATGAGGCTCAGACCAGATAACTCATTGCCCCAGGTCACACAGGTAGCAAAGCTGGGAGTCCAATCCAAAGCATGGACACTTGTCACCAAACCACCTTGTCTCCCAGTCAAGCCAAATGTCAGGTTAAATAACTGACAGAATTAGGTTTACATTCAAGGTTTTTTCATTCTTTCTTAACATCTCATCCAAGTAGTACTTTCCTGGCTTTGCTATTCTGGAGAGCAGACTGGCCTCTGAGACGAGGTGGCATATCCCATAGGGAACGGATTCAGACATAAAAGAGCGCTCAGCTGAGGTCCTACACGTCATCTGAACTCCTCAGCCCGATCAGCCTGTGCCTCCACAGGAGAGGTTGGGAGGGAAGTTCTGCTAGAGACTAGAACAGCTAAGGCATCCCTGAGTCTGAGTCGTACCTCGTACTCCTTGGACAGAAGGTAGTTGGAATCAGCCTGCAGCTTCATGAAGTGCCCTTCAAACTGATTTACTTTTATTGGGCTATAGTTAAAAATATAATAGAAAAAAAATTACTGATGAAAAGGGGCACTGCCATACCCAGTCCAAGCTGTATTTCAAAAGCAGATAATACAGTAATGCGTTCTCGCTCTTACCAAGATGTTTTCCGGTTACTGTGAAGGACGCCAAAAGAAGAAAGATCTCGTTAGCAAATCTCACATAAGACAATCAGCTCATCTTTCACTACATTTATGTGAAGGAAAACGTGGTGCTCACCCTTTCTGGCCCAGGTTCAAGTGGACAGATAATGGTCGATCCCGGCGAATGCTCAGGCGGGCAGAGGGCCTTTCTCGACCATGGCTGCGACATAAGGGAGAGGATTTATATTCTGATTACGAAACCTGACCTAAACAAATTTTTCCATTTATGGCGAGGCTGTGCATGTCTGTGCAAATATGGATTTTTCAGTATTCATGTAGATTTACACTCAGCCAACGTCTCTTTGAGGGGAGGAAGAACATAAAGAAGAAATAGATCTTTCCCACTCAGAAACGGATCTCCGCAATAGCTGGAGATATGTCTTCTGGTTTTTGGCTACAGGTCATAATCACTTCCCACACTCTCAATAAAACTTTCCTTAAAAAAACCCCCGGTAAACCTTAGATGCAAGACATGACTGCGAGAGGGAGGACAATGTGCCAAATAAATTCCCTAAGAGGAGGGGGCGTGGCTTTGGGGGCCACATGCTATTTGGTTCTTTTCGGTCCCTTCTTAAATTAGCATGGCAAACATGACCATGAGATGGTGA
This sequence comes from Mustela nigripes, assembly GCF_022355385.1. NCBI lineage: Eukaryota > Metazoa > Chordata > Mammalia > Carnivora > Mustelidae > Mustela > Mustela nigripes. The sequence continues at coordinate 46,659,369 of NC_081562.1, read as the reverse complement.
TGTCAGCCATACTTCTCAGCATTTTTCAGAAAAGCACTTGGGTGCACAATTCACAGACATCTCCATCTTCTTGAGCAAAAGGAGTTATTTCACATTCAAATGAAGCTACAGATGGCCCCCCTCAGTCATTTGGGGAGGGCAAAATTCACCAATGGGGAATGGAGCGAGGCTGAAAAAAGCCAGTCGTGGTTGGAGGGTCTGACTTGTTTCTCTTGAAAAACAAAGGTGATTTAACCTAGAGAAATGAAATTGCCTTCCCTTCTTAATTTCCAGGCAAGGGCATTTTTCCATTGCATCTTCGAAGTTGGGAGCCCAATCGGTAAAGGAATCTTTGTACTTACCTGGCTTTCTGTCTGCAGATGAATAAGGCAACCACGGCCACCAGCATGCCAATTAAGAACAGACCCGCACTCACACCTTCAATAACTCCAAATAAAGGCTCTACAAGAAACCAGAAGGAAATAGCAAACCCAGGCAGGAAAAATCAGTGCTAAAGAACCAGAAAGAGAACTGTTGAAACCTTATCTCCCTAGGAGCGTTATTACAGAAAAATCTGAACGACACCCACGCTGAGGTCTTTACTATCTGCTGGTAGGGGCACGCAGCCAGGAAGAGGGGATGCTGTAACCACAGGTCCGTCCTCACACTTTTGAAGTTAATAGCGTTCTATCTATAAAGGGATTTTATGCTCACTGGGGCTTGTAGGTAAGGTTTAGGGTGCTTGAGACAAAGGCCAGCAGATCTCACCACCACAATCAAAATGGTATTTCATTTGAATGAAACACACATAATAGCATCAGGGACTTGGGCAAGTCCAATGAGTGATGGAGAGCTGTTTTAAGGAGATTTCATTTTATTATCTAGTATGACACTACCTCTTGGAGTTTGTAAATAAGTAAGAGTAGCTTATTTTTAAAACAGCTTTATTGAAATATAATTCACATACCATTCAATTCACCCATTTAAATTGTATAATTTGGTGATTTTTGATACAGAGTTTTACAAACACAACCACATTCCATTTTGTAATATTTTCACCACCCCGCAAAAGAAACCCCGTACCTCTTAGCTGTCCTTCTCCATTCTTTCCCAGCCCCTGGCAACCATGAATCTACTTTGTCTTCATAGATTTGCCTATTCTGGACCTTTTGTATAAATTGAATCAGAAATACGTGGTCTTTTGTCTCTGGCTTCTTTCACTCAGTGTAATGTTTACAAAGTTTATCCATGTTGTAGCATGTCTCAGTATTTCAATTCCTTTTTATAGGCGAATAATAAATAGCTCCTTGTATGGAATAGATCACATACTGTTTGTCCATTCATCCACCGATGGACATTTGGGTTATCTCCATTTGGGGTTATTATGAACAATGCGGCTAAGAACGTCCGTGTGGAAGTTTCTGTGTGGGCACATGTTTTCATTTCTCTTAGGTATAAAATTAGGAGTGGAGTTGCTGATTTAAATAGATGGTAACTCTAGGTTTAACATTTTGAGGAACTGCAGAAATGTTTTCCCAAGCAACTAAACCATTTTACATTCTCACAAGCAATGTAGGAGGGTTCCAATGTCTCCATATCCTCGCTAACACTGGTTATTGTCTTTCGATCACAGCTATTCAAGGGGGTGTGAAGTGGTGTAGTACTGTGGGTTCCATCCTCATTTCCCCTAATGACTAATGATGTTCAGCATCTTGTCATGTGCTTATTGGCCATGTGTGTATCTTCTCCAGTGAAATGTCTACTCACATCCTTTGTTACTTGACTTTGCATGATTGAGCTGTAAAGTAACAGTTCTTTACATATGGGGGACACACAACCCTTATCAGATATTAATTTGCAAGTAGTTCTCCCAAGGTCTCCTTTGAAGCACAAATTTTGACCAAGTCCCATTTATCTGGCTTTTCTCCCCTTCTGTTGCATGTGCTATTGCTGTCATATCAAGAAAATAATTTCCTAATCCAAGGTCACAGAGTTTCCCTCCTACGTTTTCTTTTAAAAGTTGTATTGTTTAGTCCTTACATTTAGGTCTATGGAGTAGCCCATTGTTGAACTTGCACTTTAAGCCCTTGGATTTGTTTATTCAGTGTTGCTTTTCAAGCCTCATTAAATCACCACGATCATTTTTCTTTTAACCTGGTTAATATTATTTTTTGGGTATATGTTTACTACCTGCCTTTGCTGAACGGCACGCAATTTTTGTTGTTTTCAAAATAGGACAGAATTGTGTTTACAATGCCCCTGCTTAACATTAAATTATAAGCCAACACATCTAAATCCTCTTAACTGTGTTCTGATCCCTTTTTGGTTTGAAAAGTGGGAGATTATCCCTATATTTGGCATAAATAGATGGGAGTGTTTGTGAGGCTGAGTCATCTTTTGTCATGCAGCATGAGAGACTGTTTTAGCTATGAAGAAGAACTTCCTGAGACCAAGCATTGTAGAACCCTGCCTCTTGGGAAAGGCTGGGACCGATGCTGGTCAAGGAACAATGTGCTGACATATGACGCTATTCTCAGTGTGAGGGGAGTATTCTGAGGCAAAGCTGTACAGAGGTTAAGAGTTCCAGCAGAAAATGCCAGAATTCAGCTCTACTCTCCTGGGCAAGTTACTTAAACCTCTTGGTGTCCCAGGTCTTCCCCTTTCAAATGGGGGATGGTGATAGTCTCTACCTCAGAAGGTTAGAGTGAAGATCGGATAAAGTATTTCATGTCTTCACTGGATAAACTGTTTCATGTAGTAAATATTAGCTACTGCTATTCCTCAGGCTAGAGAAGTTTCTTTTGTAAATTTATTTATTTTAAGGCTTTTAAGTTAACATTTTTTTAATGGTGTAAAAGCTACGTGTAATATGCAAAAAAAAAAAAGTATCACCTATAATCCCACTACTTGGAGACGATCATTGTTAATCCCTTTTTCCAGTAGGCTCTACACCCAGCGTGGGTTGAGCTCAGGACCCTGAGATCGAGAGTCCTACGTTCCATCGGCTGAGCCGGCCAGGCTCATTGTGAATACGCATTGTGAATACTTCGGTGTTTCTTCTTCTAGTCTTTTTTTCCCATGCATTTCTATGTTTGTGGATTCATACATTCCCACCTATGACTGAAAGCCTTTTGTATTTACATTTTGGCCTGTGCAAAGCTCCCAATTTGAATGTTTTTCACCCATTATTTTTAAAAACTTCATTTTTAATTAAAAAAAAATCTGATACTTCTATCTTCTTTTCAAGATTAATGGCCGCTTAGCCCATTCTCCTTTAGAAGTAGGAGCAATTTCTTGACTCCATGTCATCCATGATCCCACAAAGATTAAATTCCAAGTGAAAAATGCATGTTCCCCTTGCCATCAGCCACGTCACCAGATCTCCACTGGAGGCCCTTGTAAGTGACATGGCAGCTGGAGACTAGGCAGGTAGATGGGGAGGCTAGCCTTACCTGACTCAGTGGTGATAGGCAAAGAGAAAAATGTGTCGGAATAGAGCGGCTTTGTGAATTCCTTCAGGTCCTCATCAAACAGCTGCGTAAAAGCCCGAATGCTGATTCTGAAAGGAAAACCAATTTATTTAAGTGCAAGTGGCTGATCACAGTAAAGCTGACCAGAAGATGGATTCCAGGAGCCATAGGGTGGGCACCTGGTCCATATGTGTGCTAGGTAGGACAAGAATTATGGAATCAGATCTATCCAGGTTCATTCATACATTTATTCATTTGTTCATCCAATGTTTACTGAGCGCCTACTATGTGCTGGTCCCTGTTCTAGGATCAGAGGATCCTGCAAGGGACACAGCAAAGTCCCTACCATCCCAGAGGCTACATTCTCTGGAATTAGAAGTCAGATAACATTTATACAACTTTAATACGCCAGATGGTAATATGTAGCAGAAAAAGAAAAGAGCAGAGTAAGAGAAATGGATAGCAGTGGGCATGGGCGTGGGGAACTGCCCCATTCAGCATGGTCGGGGCGGGCTCCTAAATAAGAAATCAGAGGAAAGTGAGGGAGGCAGCCATGTCCATGTTCCAGCAGAGGGAACCACAATGGGCAAGTATTGACAGGAAGGACTAGAGGGGGCCCATCCTGAAGAGGAGAAGGGAGGAATTCAGGATGGGCATAAAATTTGAGCTCAGGCCACTTGAGAGAATAATGGCATCACTGATGGAGATCGGGAGCTAACCGGGGACAAAGGAAGAGCTCTGCTTGGCCTGTGCTGGGTTTAGAGTGACAGTGAGATGTTGATTTAGAACTTTCCAGCGGACATTTGGAGCTCTTCCAGTCACCTGGACAAGGAGAGCTGCTGAGGGGGCCATCCACATGTCCGTATGGAGATTAGCTGGCCCGAAATTTGAAATGCCAGCAAGATACAGCTGCAAAAAATAAATGTGTAACCTCAGCCTGGATGAAAAGTCTATTTTCCCTGTCTGAGAACCTTGATCTCATATTTGCTGGGTGAGTCAGGCCATACCAGGGGCCTGCCCTCGGTTTCTGGGGACATATCTTAGGAAGAGTTTGAGATCATTTGATCTCAAATTTGAAATCATTTTGATTTGAGATCATTAAACAGGATGACGACAGAAAAGATTTAGTGGAACATGAGGTCTGACTTCAGATTTAAGGAATTTCCATGCAGAAGAGGAAACAGACCTCATTATTTTTGTTCTTGAAGGTAGAGTGAAGCCCAATAGGCTGAAAGGTCACAGAGAGGTGTAGTTTGGGAACATAAAGTCATTGTAACATCTAGAGAATAAGCTGCGGCATTAGGTAGTGAGCTCCCAGTCACTGAGGGTATTTAAGCAGAGGCTGAGGGAGAAGCAGCTTTCACAGAAGCTGTAGGAGAGCATTCCTGCACTAAGTAAAAGACTGCCTCAGAGAAGAAAAAAAAAAAAAAAAAAAAGACAGGCTCAGGCCAGCTCTTGAGTTCTTTCTCTTTTCAAACATAGGTTTGCTGAGACTATCAGACTTGATTTATATGGGGAGACTATCAGACTTGATTTATATGGGGAAACTTTCCCCGTGTTAATTTAAATCCTAGGAAAGTGAACAGAAGTCACTTTTTCCTTTTAAAAAAAAAAAAAAATCTAGACTTGTTCAACCCAGAAGTTTCTGGGCATGACCCATAAGAATGCCAAAATTGTATCAGGCTGGGGCGAACCTTTCCTTCCAACTCATGCCCACGTCCAACTGCCGTCTTATGAAATGAACAGGACGATATTGATCAGCCACATCTATAATTTCCATCTCTAAAAGCTACTTTCCAGTCAGAAGTTGTACTTCCAGGAATACCAGGCTGTTGGTGGAAGTATCGTGAGCTGTCCCTGAAGGGTAAGAAGCAGTCAGCTTATGTTCAGTGGGAAGGTGAGGAGTTGGTGTGGGCTGCTAATGCATTGTACTTTTGGAAACTGAAACGAGTCTCTTTGCTGGAAAGCGTTTCTTATATTGGTGTAATGATTTGTAAGTGTGGAAGGACTTTCACGAACATGGTCCCACTTGAGCATCTCCAACATCTCCCCTGTAACAAGGGAGCTTAGGATATAACTTCAGAGATTTGGGACCTGAAGCTTGGAGAGATTCCGTGTCTTGCTCAAGATCAGAGAAAAAGCTGGTGCAAGAAAACCAAACTCTGTATTTTCTGAATCTTTATCCAGATTTCTTTCTCTTATTTCCTCTCGGCTTAGTTTTAGTTTAACAGCTCTGACTTCTGTGGGAGGCATGGGAAAAAGGTCCCACGCTGGGAAGCAGAGGGTCTGAGGTCTAGCTAGCACTCTGTTCCTGAGTAGATGAATGGCCCCTAAAATTTTTTATGCCTCTGTTTCTTCATTTGTAAATTAAAAGCCTTGGATGGTAACAACCTTGCCATGTTCTGCTCTGAAATTCTAGGTGCAAAACCCAAACAAAACACCAAGTGGATCCAGATGAATAATGACCTTTAGGAACCCAGAAAGGAGATAACGACCAAGTAGAGAAGATAATGACTTAGTATCTCCAGAAAGGAGATCATGATCTAGCAGAGTTCCTTAAACGTAATGGGATTAATAGGAACTCTGCTCTTAACCCCTTTCCAAAAAGGGACACCATCACCACTTCCCTATCTCAGCATGTAGCCCCCCTCCCGATCCTGTCCCAGATCTTCCAGATCCCCCTATCTTCCTGGGCTTGTCTTCCCTGCTACCCCCTTTCCTGCTCTCCCCACAATTTGAGACTAGACTACTTGCTCTTCTCTGAACAGTCTGTGTCTTCCTCCTCTGCACTTGGACTCCCATTCTTCCCTCCACCTGGAATCTCCTTTTGTCCCTCTCTCCATATTTTCAAATCCTTCCTTACTTTTTAATGCTCAGCTAAAATGTTACCTCCTTCAAGAAGCCTTTTGAACCTTAATGGTATTTGTTTACCCTCGTGTCCTTCAACATTTCTGCCTATATTTTACAGATACCTTCTCAGTGTGTGTGTGTGTGTGTGTGTGTGTGTGTGAGTACTTTAATAAACAGATGTATGACACTAATGATTTCAACTTTATATGGGTTCAGAATCAGAAACCTATAGCACAAAGTCAGAGATCATGTGGTTCAATTTCCTTCATTTGGGGAAAATGAGCTCAAGAGAAGCTGACTACCCACTCGGGGTCACATTGCTATTCTATCTAGAATAGAAACAAAACCAGATCAGCGCTTTCTTTGCTAACCTCTAAACTGCCTCCCACCCATTATGATCTGCCCTTTCTCTTCCCATATGGAATGACGTTAATTATGCACCCACGTAATAGGAACCCAGTAACAAATGGGAAGACATTACATTCGTTGACATAATAAATTTGCAATGCAGCTAAACCCAGCATTTCCCATTTCTTTTCGATCCTATTCCCCTCCCCCACCCCCACCCCCACTCCCCCCCCCCCCCCCCCCCCCCGTTTCCCCCGCCCACCCTCCCCCACTCCCGCCCCATGTTCTCTCCTGTCTACCTATTCTCTTCAGAAAAAAAGATGCCTGACAGCATTGAGGGTCACTGTGGCAGTCACCATCTTGAGATAGGCAGAATTCTGGCTGCACTAAGCTAGGGGTCGGCAGCCCCACAGGAGACCGCTTAGCCTGTAGTTCCCTGGACTTTGAAAGGCTATCAAGCATTATTTGCCCGGCATGCTTTTCACGGGACTGAACCAAATGTGGAGAAATACCGGAAAGTTGTGTTCTAGAAAGCCAATGAGGATGGCATGAGTTGATTAAGGTGTAATAAGAATGTGTAACTGTTCATAGTGCGTCTTAGCTCGTTCCCTTATTTGTTCACAAACACTGAATGAGCATCTCTTGGGGGCCAGGTACTTGCCACATTGCTTTGTCTCCTCTAATAGACTGTGAGCTCTGGTAGTCTGGTGAAGAGTGCCGGTGACTAAACAAAGAGCTATACGATGCTGTTGAGTGGTGGACTGGAGGGATGGAGGGTCTGAGTGCTGCCGCGGAACAGGAGCGCGTGCCACCTGCTCAGTGCGGGCTGATGGGCTGATGGGTTGCTGGGGGGGGGGGGGGTAAATGTGGGGCCTGATGAGGGCTGGGGGCGCTTCTGAACTGTAGGAGGGGACGCACCAGCCAGTCAAAGGAGTGGAGGGTGTACCAAACAGAGTGAAAAGAACATGTGGGGGCTCAGAGGTCTAAGAAAGGCCTGTCATATTTAAAGGAACTCCAAGTGAGGGCTAGCAAAAGGCAGGGTGTACTTTCGGCAGATGGCGGGAGGCAAAGCAGGAGCGGCAGGCCGGAGGCAGATGGGTGGTGGGGGGGGAGGGCGCTTTCTGTGCCCTGCTCTGGAATCTTCACTTACTCTTGGAAGTCAATGGGGACCACTGGAAGACTTGAATCTAGAAGACCCTGTGTTGTCTCACAGATGAGAGAAGAGAGGGCTTGGGAATTGGAATGCCATTTCCGAGGTCACACGGCTAAGTGGCAGCACCCGGGCTCCAAGGGAGATCACTCAGGCCTGGGCAGCTGTTAGGGATGGGAAGGAGTGTGCTGGGGAGAGAAGGGCGCAGGGCCACCTACAGCTTCTCATGGTCCTTCTCTTAAATGGAACAATGAGTCATCTTCTCTCCTTCTTTTTCAGAGCAAACAAACAGAAATCAGCCTCCACTGGACAACTCACAAACTGAATAGAGCCCTTGGGAGACTTCTGCTCAAATTTCCTTGAGCCAGTGTGACCAAGGAGCTGAGGCATCTCTTGATTCTTACAGAAACTGAGAGATTCCCTCATTCTGATCTCTTTCATATTTCTCCTTTGCTCTGTCTGAGCTCTCCCCTCCTTCAGGAAGGCTCATATGCTCTCTTCTTGAAGTGAACATCATTAATAAGTTTGCGTGTGTTTACTCTGGAGATGCCGACCTTGGCTGGGGTGGCAACAGCATTTCTGTGGTGAGCCTGGGGCAGAGGTATAGCTCGAGTTCTTGCCCAAGATGAGTCCTCTGGTTTAGGAAAACTCTCAGCCTGCCCATGTTGATTCCAGGGAGGGGCTAAGAATACTCTCACGTGTGATATCATATCACGTCTCCATTTGGAGCCTGCAGGAAAGTCTCTACTGAGATTCAGGGCTGATATTCAAAATACGTTAGAGTCAACAAGCCCTGGGCACCGACTAACCGGAGTAGACACTGGCCATAGTGAACCTGATGGACTGCCATGCCAACCAGATGTCAGCTCTGCCAACACTCAAGACTGATCTTGGATGCTTATAGCTTATATCCAAGATGGCTGCCAAGAGTCTCTTTTTCTTGAGGACTCTGGTTGGGGATGCTGTGTACCTCTGCTTATACTTGCTTTCGGGGAGCACAGTGCAGGCCAACGGCACTGCGAATTCCAATGACTGGAAGGGCCCGTTGGCTGCAGTAATGCTCTCTGGGGCCAAACCAAACAGCTGCTCCTTCTCTTCTGTCTGCCTAGCAGGAGGAAATAGTACGCCCATACATGCAGGGCCCTTTCCTTTGAGAGTTCTGCCTGGACCAAAGAGCGCTTTCATCTTTCGGTGCCTTAGAAGATAAATAAGTAAGTGTAATGTCAGCCCTCACTAAAAGTAAAAGATGAAACTTCATCTTTCTTGGGTCTCCCTAAACTCAATCTTTCTGTTTGGACACTTTTACAGTATTAACATAGTAAATAAATTGTTTGATTTGTGCTAAAGAAGTGTGAAGAGAAAGAACGATCTTCGTATAATGGATTGGAGCTTTTGCACAACGCCAACGGCCTTCTTTACACATCACCCATGAATGGAGGCAGGAACTCAGACTTTATAAACTACCCAGGAACATGCACAGCACTGTGGTAATGCTGGTTAGTAATCTGCCAGAGCTCGGATGCATCAGATGCCCAGACAGCTGAGCCCCCTCTCCTGCATCTTGTCCCTTCTTGCAAAATGAAGGTAGTATGTCTAACCTGTAGGCAGTGCGTGGCTTCAGTGGCCCGTCGCAGAACTTTTGCTGGTTGGGATCGCATTTTCCACCCAGGCTCTCCATCTCTGCTCCCAGCTTAATGTTAAAACTCTTGGAGTTGCTGTCGGGACTTTCCGCACACTTGCTGGCAAAGTAATCGGTCTGATACATCCGAATGGAGGCGTTGTGTCTGTATTCTAGGTAGGAGGGCAGAGGGTGCTGCTGTTCTGGCTTCAACTCATCACTGCCTGCGGGGAGAAAACCCACGGTGAGCTGCTGGCTTCCTCGTGACCTGAGGGATCTCTCCCTAGGCTTCTAAGTCTGCCTCCCCTCTCCCACCATCTCCGGTCAGCTCCGAAGGGCAAACACTTTGATCTTGAAGGATGCTGTGAAAGTCTCCTAATGAAATTAATTTTAATCCACTTCTTCTAAAGTAAAAATTAAAAAGAGTGTGTATATACAACATTTAATACACACGCACGTGGATTTATATATAGACACAGACACACACCATGATATTTCTAGGAAATAAAACATGTGGGCTTGGGTAGTTAACTCATTGCATCAGATGGTAGACGTGTTTCAGACCTCCCGAAAGTTGGCCACTCCCCGCTGGGAGAGTCAACCCACTCAATAAGATCTCTGCCTTGCCAATGACCATTGTAGCTGAGCTAATAAGGAAATCCTCATGACCTAGGAAATAGGGAAGAGATAAGAAAAATCAAGTTCAAGGCCAGAGCAGTCACCCACAGGCACGCTCCCTGTGCCACACCCTGTCCGATCACAGCTCAGTGCACAGCTCTCTGTTATCTTGAGTACACTTTAATCCTGGCTCGAATTTGGCCCCTCCTGCAGCACGCTTCCCAGAACTCGCCCCGTCCACCCAGCTTGCTGTGTGTTTTGGCACCATAAACTCATTTTGATGTTGGCTGGAGGAAGGCATAATTAGGAAGATAAATATTATGGAGATAGGACACCATTAGCCATGCACTTCGAGAAGTGGTTTTGCGGGGGTTCATCGCATTCTGGACTCTTGTTTAATAAAATTTGTTCAAAATGAGTGGGTCTTGGAAATATTACCTTGTTGACAGTAAATGAAATGGAATGTTGCCTTTGGGATGAACATATATGCTATGATTTACATTTATAGGAGACGGACTGTTATCTTAGATAGCCAGGGGAGCACAGCCCATCTTCACGGAACATCAATAACTGAAACCCACAAGGCTGCAGAACACAAGGCTGCCTGCTGGGGTGTGGCTTCCTTTTGGTCACTGCCTTACATTCATGTAGGAAACCATTATCTCCACTGCATCCTCATCAAATCTAACAATCTCTGCATAGTTCGCAGGTTTCTCTCTTAAATCCTTATCTGTAGATATAAGTAAATATACCTATTTGTGAGATGTAGGGACATCTGGGATGCACCCCTGACCCTTGATATCATTTAATTAATTTTGCATAACCAACTTCAGTACAATTAAATAAAACGTCAAAGCACACGGACCCTTAGCTATCCCGTGAAACTAAAATCCTGTCTAGCCTAGGACCCGCTCCAGCACTGGTCGGGTTTAAAGCTTCTCACAGCCCACAAAGAGGTTAAAAGAACCAGGGGTGTGTAACACCTTAAACAATTTTGGAAAATCTAAGGCACGTCAAATACACGATGCTGCCGCAGACACACACGTTTTGGAGGAATCGGGCACAAGGCCTCTGTGGCAAACATGACCCTCCTCTATAGAGGTGGTTTCACAAACGCCAACATAAGAAGCTCCAAGAAATCGTATTTGAGGTCGTATCCAACGTTGTTACAACTCTTACCTAGTATCTGCCTGGCCTGTAGGAATGAGGTAGACAGCGAATAATTTCGTTGATGAGAAAATAAAATTCACTGTTGAAAATTCAGTAGAGAAAGGAAGACTGCCTTTCAGGATCATCTTTTCCCTCTGTTTAGCTCTTGAGTGTTTTCTGTGAATCGGTGGGTGGTTTGGAGCCTGTGCTTCCTTGGGCTGTTGGAGATCGGGGCAGGGAAGACACGAAGTACACGGGGCTGCTCGACGGCAGAGCCAAGAAGGAACCATCAGCACTGAGTGAGCCGTGGAGAAGGCTCTGGGGGTCACCGCGGAGCCAGGGCTCTTCCAAGGAGCCCCGGCATCCCTACATGAGGCTATTTATGCTATGGATGTGGTTGCTACTATTATCATTCACCCATTTCGTAGTTAAATCTGGTGAGTAACAGGCTTTGCTGCTGAAAGAGCGTTTGAGTAGGTTTTGGGAACATCTCCGGCATCCAGGTGACCTTTGACGAAGCAGAGTCGGTGATCACTTACCATCCGCCTCCCTCACGACCACTGTGAAGTACTTCACAGCTCCGTTGGTGTCGCTGAACCAGCTGCAGTTGAAAGTGAAGTTGATGGAAGATTTGCTAATCAGCACATCCTTTTTATTCACCCGAATGTGCGGAGGTGGAGGAGGGGGCCCTGAAAAGGATAAAGAAGGAACCCAGGGGAGTCAGGACAATCAGTGACACGAGGGTCTCCACTCCCCTACATGGGTGTGTGTGGGGTGTGTGTGTGTGTGTGTGTGTGTGTGTGTGTTTAAAATTTACAATAAGAAAAACCTCCTTCTCCTCTCCTGGAGGGAAGCAGAGGAAGTGATTTGCCAGAGGCACATTAAACATAACGAGAGGGGAGGATTTCCTGACGCTGTACCACCAAATTGCCCAAAAGCTCTGTGATACCTCTAGCTCTATCAGGCCAAGTGTTGTCTTGAAACATCAAAGTACTTGAAGACTGTTTAAATCATTTCCTGCCGGGATGCTTCACCTACACAGGAAAAATGTCTCCGGAGCCTGGAGGCTCTCCCATTCTCTTTTGCAAGCGACCCCAGGTCTGGCTCCTGGGAAGGTGAGCTGCGTGCCCGGTAGAACCGGGGGCTCGCTGCGTGCATCACCTCCAGAAACACTTACGGTCTATCATTGTGATGGTGCTGTCTTCCACCACCTCGCTGGTCATGCCGGCCGACTGCACCTTGATGGACACCAGGTACCTCTTGTGGGGCACAAGCATCATGATGTTGAGGAGAGATTTCTCTTTCTCCAGCTTTCTGGAAAACTCAACTTCCTGAGTGTCCATTTTCCGACATTCAATGCTATACCCGTCAAAGTCAGAGTCAGGAGGGATCCAAGAGCAGGCGATAGCCGTGGAGTTCTGAGGCCGGCAGTGCAGGTTTTGAATCTTGTCTGGCTCTACAGGGCAGAGAGGGACAGACATGTCACAACTCAGGAAGACTTTTTTTTTTTTTCTTCTTCCTTCAGCTCCTTTGGGCCCAGTGTGCTGTGAGATCTACATAAGTCTTAAGATTTACTTGGATTGCTTTTCAAGAAAGAAAACAATTCTTGGGGCGCCTGGGTGGCTCAGTGGGTTAAAGCCTCTGCCTTCAGCTCAGGTCATGGTCTCAGGGTCCTGGGATCGAGCCCCACATCAGGCTCTCTTCTCAGCAGGGAGCCTGCTTCGCCCTCTCTCTCTGCCCTTTTCTCTGCCTCCTTATGATCTCTCTCTCTCTCTGTCAAATAAATAAATAAAATCTTAAAAAAAAAAAAAAAGAAAGAAAGAAAGAAATTCTTAAGGATCTCCCAAGGAATTTCTGCTTCCCAGACCACACTCTGAGAGCCACTAAAAATTAAAATGCTGTCCTTTTAAAAAATCTCCCAGTGCCAGTCGGAAACACAAATACACACTAAATATAGCGTCCACACTAAAATTAAGGGGCAGAAGTCAGGTGGAAGTTGGGGCTGAGTAGCCAGCAGGTTAGAATGGCAGCTTGGCCTGCCTGAATTCAGATTCTGTTTACCAGGGGTGGCTTCTTGAGCAAGTTACTTGCCGTGTCTGTGCCACATTTGTAAAGTGGGAAAATTAAGAGAAGCTACTTCCTGTGGGGACTGTGATGGGTCATAGAGTTGAACCAGGCACAGCCACCTAAAAATCTGTGTCTGGTATAGTAATTGCTCAATAAAAGCCAGCTCTTATGAGAAAAGACAAAAACAAAAACAAAGACATGGCATTGGTATATTAATTGCTCAATAAAAGCCAGCTCTTATGAGAAAATTAAGATATGGCATTGTTTCCTTGCTACCTTCTAGGCCCTGGCTCTGTCCCCCCCGCTTCCAGTCTCTGCCTTCCCTGTTCACAAGCCATCCTCCGGTTCAGTAACTGCTCGTGGTTCCCTGTATACACCATGCTCTTCCAGCCCCTGTGCTCATGGTCAGTCAGTTTCTCCGGCCTGAGACCGTGCCTGACCGATTAGGGACTCACTGAAGAGCGATCATGATCTCAGGGGTTGTTGTGCGTGACTCTACAAGGAGTAAGAGATATAGTATGACAGATAAGCACCTAGCCGACCTGACCTCATAGGTTACCACCCAAACTCTAGGCCTCCCTGACCAGTGACAAGACCTCCCCATCTCTAATTACATCCGATGAAGCTAAATTGTATGATTTCGATACACAGGCTTTAAATTTGAATTTTTGCAACTAAGCCATTTCAAAAAGAAAAGGTCTCCGTTGCCCTCTATGTTAAATCAGACAGGCTCTGGTCCTGTGTTTTAAGTGTGCCTTGGTGGGGGTCAGGGATGCTCTGCTGGGGTGACTTCCCTGAGGCTTCCTTTTCCTTGTCCCCTGTCCCTAGGAATTTCTAAGGAGGCTTCAGGTTCTTGAATAGAACTTGAAAATCTAGGTCTATACCACTCTATCTCATTCCAGGGGTCAAAGGTCTTGATAAATACTTAGTTTTAAAAGCTGCCCATTGTTTCATTGGCCACAGCAGAAAACACAGTAACAATGATCAGATAGCACTAACCAGGGACATCAAACTCGGGAGCTCACAGAGTACTGCATATTATGGGGATAGATTAAAAAATAAAAAATAAGGCTAAAGACAGCTATATTTGACCAAATAGGGAAAACCCCTTCCATTTCATTGTTGGGTCTTTACTATCCCTGTTACAAATTTCATCCTTTTCTCTTTTCTCCACTTGCCCTTCCTCCCCAAACTCAAAGGTATGTTCAGGGGTGCCTGGGTGGCTCAGTCGATTAAGCGTCTGCCTTCAGCCCCGATGATGATCTCAGGGTCCTGTGTTTGAGTTGGGCTCCCTGCTCAGTGGGGATCCTACTTCTCCCTCTCCCTCTGCTGCTTCCCCTCCTTGTGCTCTCTCTGAGATAAATAAGTAAAATCTTTAAAAAGAATAAAATGTATGTTTTTTCATAAACTTTGTTAGGTTTATGGTTACATAATTTTCAGGATCCAGCGCCAAGTGAAAAATGCAATACTCTGTGTTCAAAATATTAAGATTTCAAGATGGTGACAACAGAAAATTAAACGGAGTATGGGGTCCCTCTGAGCACAGGGCCTGTGGGTTGCACAGCTGGGAGCACTAGCTCCCCACTTCCACTTGCAGAATAGATCATCATCTGTTGCTCTGATTTGGCATAAAACCCCTCTTCTCCTGACACTGTCTCCTTAGTCACAGGACTCTTCGTCCTCAACAAGCGTGACTTTGAAACACTCGGCATCTTTGTGCCACTGGATGAATTTGTGTTTCATATCAAGGTCTAAAATATTTAGCTAAGTCATAACAGTTTAGGTAACAATGATTTTGAGAAAAAAAAAAAAAAAAACCTGGAGATTTTTTCAGGATAAGGGAATTGGCCTTTGAGGCAAGCAGTACTTATGTCTTTTCAAACATTAACTCCTTGTTAATCTTTTGAACTCCTTCAAACCAAACCACAGCTGGAACCCAAAGATACCTTCTCTGTTTGGCCTCAGGGAAAGTCTTTAGAAACACCATGCCCGATTCATAATTCTGATAATTTACTCAAAGAATAATATGGAAATTTGCTTCAGCCTCTTTCCTCTGTTCTTTCTCCCCTCTCCTTTCTGCCTCTCAAGTCCACATGTCTTCTAAGATCTCCCGTCATAGCCCTGTTCACTAAGAAATAGGTACCTGCTATGGGTAAGGCGCCTTCCATACTGTGAACAGTATGGAAGTGAATTAGGCATCAGCCCTAAACTCTAGGAGGGGAGAGGAGTCTGAAACAGCCACAAAACAGGGTAGAAAGGAGAATGAACCAGAAGAAATGGACAGAGAAGGTGCTGGGTGGCGTGCTAGACAACTTTCTGGAGTTAATGGTGGACAGGAGTTAGTTAGCAAAGGCTTTCGGGCAGAGATGATACCTCACCAAGATATTGGGAAAGGGGCATTTCAGGCAGAGAAAAGTATGAATCCAGGCACCCAGGGTGGGGCTGGGAGGGGTGGGAAGGTAGAAGATCAGGAATTGCAAGTTGTTCATCATGGCTGGAGTAGATGTGAGAGACCCAGAATTGTGTAAGGATTCTACATGAGAATTATAAAGTTCTCTGTTGTTTAACTCTCTGTTACCTTGGGCTTTCAGTTACCCACAACCAAATCCAATCCTATCTAATGCAATCTTCAAAGTTCCATCAGTCATTCCTTATCAAACACAACCCTGAGTCCCTCTTCTTGCCAGCTGCTCTCCTTGTAGGCCTGCCCCATTTGGTAAAGGCCGCTCTTAAATTTCAGGACCCAGGACAGAATATAATACTCCAGAAGCCATCTGCTGAACCCCGCCTCTACTGAGTTCTTAAATTGAGCACACGTGTCGCATAACCCACAATAAGCCATCAAAAACCCATCTTGAGCTTGCAGTGAATGAAAATTCTTAGTTCTTTCTTGCCTATTTTTCTTGAGATTCAGCTATTCAATTTCAAATTGCTCTCTGGATACGATGTGGAGTGCAAATTATAATTACTATAACATTAATGTTTGCTGAATAGGTGAAACAGCTACCTACTTAAATTCCTAATTTTCAATGATCTATTTCATCAATAACCACTAACTCTCTGACCTGATCTTAGAAACTACACATATTGGTATTATTGAAAAATAAATATTTGGATTAAGGCTCCTATGCTGAAAACTTTCGTTTCTTCAAGGTTTGCTTTATCTATTCCAAAATGCCTTTGGGAAGAAACTGGTAAGTATTTCATTGTTGAAGCATTTTTATCTTTAGGATTTATCGCCACGTGTCCTAATGGATCCCTGTGTTTCTAGTTTGCCCCTTACAGTCTATATTCCACACTGTGCCCAGAGTGACTTCTTATAGTGTAAATCTGATTATGATATCTTGGCCGAAAATCCCTCAGTGACTCCAATTGATCAAGGATAAAGTTAAAGTCACTACCGTGGTTCTCAAGACATTTTATCACCTGACTCTCCTAATTCTTACTTTTTATGCTCTGGTCAACTACTTTCAGCTCCTCTGTCCCGCCTGATCTTGAAATATTTTATTCTCTACCTAGAATATTCTCCACTTCTTTCCCCATATCTACCTGGTGAATCTTACTCTTTGCTTAGGTTTTGGTTTGGAGACTGCTTCTTCCAGGAAGCTCTCTTGTACTGGGTTAGATGTCCCCACCATGAGTTTCTAGAGAGCCAAATACTTCTTTCCTCACAACTCCCACTGAACCGCAAGCTCTGTGAGGGAAAGATCATTTCTTTATTGTCCACTGTTGTTAATGTTGAAGGAATGAACAAGTCTATGTTGACGGCTGCTTGAATTCACATCTAACCAATCCCAAGTAAAAATGTGGATTTGAGCCATGCCTCACTGGAATAAGATGTCACAATACCTACTTTCCCTCCCTCTTAGGGGGAACCAAGAGTAGTAAACATGTCGTACTTGTCCTCACGGATCCAAATATCGGTCTGCTATAGGTTTTCCAGGAGTCGCCACTGACAGTCTTGACACTAAATTGATAGGATCTCCCTGGACGAAGACCATATATGATGCGTCCTTCTGATTTCCTGTTGCTATAGGGGTTGAAGACCGTGATTGCGTCTCTGGGGGACCACTGCAGCTCAAAGTCATCATAGTCTGTCCAGTCCGGTGGCCCCTTCCAGGTGATGGCCAAGGATGTGTTTGTAACATCAGCAAATGACATAAGACTGGGAGGAGTTGGGGCTGTACGTAGGAGAACATGAAAAAAAAAATCACATAAACATGTCCATGCCATAACACATGCAGATAAGACAGCTGAGTAATGTCAGACATATGTCAAAGTACTTTGTAAGAAGAGGTACTATGAAAACCTAAACAGAAGCTTCTATCTGTAGTGTTTACTATGCATTAGGTACTCTCCTCAAATGTTTAATGCACATTTTCTTCAGTTTTCATAGCCAGAGTTTCCTTACTAGAGTACTGTGGAATAGGAGTGGGCCCTAATGGGTTACAAGTATGTACTGGTTCCATTAGATTTCTGAGGTGTGAGGGTTACAGTCCACTGACAGTTAACATCCAGAAGGCCTCGTTCATTGACCCCAGGGTGGCATTCAGACTAACATTGTCTATATATGCCCAGGAAATAAAATATTTAGAAAGCACTGCCCATGGCAACACAATGATGATGTATATGATCATCCCTATTTTACAGATAAGAAAACTGAGACTTAGAGATGCTCAGGACATTCCTAGCTTCACATGGGTAAGTGGCAGAGATAAGCTAAGGACCTAGATCATATTCCTAGATCTTCTGTGGTATGTTTGCGGTTAAGGTCTGTTTCCTTTATCATAGTGCCTTTCCAAGTTCAGGAGCTAGCACATGGCACACCATTACTGATTTCCCTTTTTCTTACGAAAATGTAACTCAAATGTGTGCCACCAATACTAGCCTTTGGCAACTGGGTTTTTTACCTGTTCTGCTCTCCCCCGTGAGCTTGTTGCTGAGGTCCCCACTGTGAGTTACCACACACAGTGTGTACTTCCTTCCAGGAACAAGGCCATGGAAACGCCATTCGGTCAGGTCCTTGTCTCTCCAGTTCTCCTTCTTCGTGCCATTGGGGTTGTAGAGAATCAGCTCATAAAAGTCAAAGTCCCCGGAGGCGGGACTCCAGCTGAACCAGAGACTGTCTGTCATGTTTCGATTGGATCCTCTGAGGTTACTCACAGAAGCTGGGACTTAAACACAGTGAAAGCCTTTACTAAGAACGAGAGTTAGAAACAAAGGCATTTGGCCTACAGGTGAGGATATGAGTGATGTTGGGCATATAGGTAAGTAGTCCCAATTGTGGAGTCAGATCTGGCCTGTATTTGAGGGCATAGGTTTAGGGGCATGTGGTCTAGAGCTGTGGTACAAATGAAAAGAAAAAGAACCACCACAGGGGTGCACGGGTGGCTCAGTGGGTGGTTAAGTGTCTGCCTTTCTCTCAGCTCAGGATCCCAGGGTCTGGCCCACATTGGACCCACATTGGACTTCCTGCTCAGTGGGGAGTCTGCTTCTCTCTCTGCCCTTCCCCGGGCTTGTGCGCACTCTCTCTCTCAGATAAATAATAAAAATCTTAAAAAAAAAAACAAAAACAAAACACCGCAGGTGGTGACTTCTGTATGCTTGCCACATGTAGTCTGATAAACATCTAAAATGAGATCTTCAGAAATTATTTACTAAAACTGGTCACACAGTTTATAAATTAGCCTGTGAAAGGCCTGAAAGTGTTCACAGAAGGTGCCAACCCCTTCCAAGCTGGCCCATCTCTCCCAGGCCCCTCCCCCACACCCTCTGGGTGTCTCTGCTTCCCCTCCACCCTCTTGTAGGCTCTCCGTTCCCTCAACGCTTTCCTAGCCAAACTATATCAGTTGAGCCTCACTTGGAAGAAGAGTGCTAACTGTCACGTCTACCACTGTGTAAATTAGTCATGCTGGCACCTGTCCCATGGGTATGTAAGTCTCGTTCTTCTCCAGAGTGAAGACTCTTGTCTCTCGATGGAGGAACTTCCAACATTAATGAGCAGAGAAGGGAAGATGTGCAAAGGGCAGATGGCCCTGGAAGTGGTAACACGGAGGCAATTCTACTCAGGCTCTAGGCTGATCTGGATCTGTTGCTCATTTTTATTCCCTTCCCCAAACACACTGAGATCTTCTGTTGGGCGCCTGGGATGTGTTCTCACACAGCTCCCCTCACCTGCAGGGCTCAGCTGAAATGCTTTCTCTGTCGAAAGTACTATCTTGTCCTGTCAAGTCTCTCTGTCATGCATGTTGTTTTTTTCTTTCTTAGACTTGAGGGTGTTCCCAAGTCATCTTCCTTAAAAATCTGCTGTCTGCCCCCTCTCCCCTGTGCCCATTCCCCCACCCCAGTCCCACACGTATGTGGGCTCAGTGGATCAGGGGCCTCATCAGCACCATTCACGGTCATTGTCCATCAGTGAGCCCCGCATGGCACAGAAAGCACTCAAAAACTATCATGAGATATCAAAAAAAATAACTGAATAGAAAGATAAGACAATGAACTCAAATTATGGGAAAAGAGTCAATTCCATTTCTTACTGGCAGCCCAGAGAGCTCTCTCTCTCTCTATCTCTCCTTTTCCTGCAATTCTTTGTGTTCAGTTCATGCTGTGCTGTGTCACGAAGCACTCATAGATTGGTCCTTTCCACAGTGGACCTTCTCCAGACCTGCCCTCTGCTCCATGAGTGTGGAAGTTTCCCAAGGGGAACAGTTTGAATGGAGCCACAATGGGCTACAACCCTCTTGTGGTGGTTAGCTGGCACATAGAGGAGCCAGATTCATTTTTCCACCAAACCCTATGAAGTCTACAAATGGTGGCAACAGAGCAGAAACCGGGGCCAAGCTATTCTGGTACAGAATCAAAGATTGGTTTAGGGTCAAAAAGCCTGAAGATCACCAAGTTCATATAGAACTAGACCATGTATAGAACAGGAAACGAAGGACACAACACAGAAAAGCCAGTGAATACTGAGACAATTTCTCCGCTCTACATTCCTGCTTGGTTGGATCCGGGCCTTACCTGTTCGACCGAATATGAAAGATTCATTAGACAGCTCCCCACTGTGAGTTACGATCACCATTTTGTACATTCGGCCCTGCAGCAAGTTCTGGAAAGAGAAGCTCTGGACTTGTGGGTCAACCTGAGCTCTCTCCTGAAGCGTTCGGTCTGGGTTGTACAGAAAGATATTGTACCCGTTGAGCTCCCCTTCTGAGGTGGTCCAGCTGAAGGACAGGTGTCTGGTGGAGTTCTCTGTGATCCTCAGGTTGGTGACAGCAGCAGGGACTGCAAAAGTTGAGCCAGACAGTGAGACTGACTTTCGGCATGCCCCCAACACAGCCCAGGCCCGAGGACAGCAGGGACACACTATACAGCAGCCCAAAACACATTGTCTCTGCCTTCAGAAAATATCAACTTCATGGAGACCCCAAAACAAAGAAGACTGAATTTTGTGCATGACTGATGCTGAAACTGTTAACGAAAAAACCAAAATCAAAACAAACAAACAAACAAAAAACCCCCAAACAAAGAGAGAGAACAAAGAAAAACCAGTAAAGGGAAATGATCTTCAAAAACATTTTTTGGGTTGAAATAAATGTTAATCTGACTTGTGTGACTCAATGTTTTTCTAACACTAAGAGCTAGATCAGAAATTTAAAACAAAACAAAACAAAACACACATCTCTGAATGCCATCTAAAAGCTAAGGAATGGCCCACGGAGATGAGGGCAGCAGGGAGGGAAGAGAAGTGGGAGAGAAAGAGAAAGTGGGCCAAAGGAGATTCAATTCAGGGGTCGAGGAAAGAGAAGCAAGAGAAAAACCAAAGTCATTAAAAAAAAAAAAAGAAAGAAAGAAAGAAAGAAAAAGATCGACTTTGGGATTCAATGACCCTCTCGGCCTTCAGTGGCACCCGTTGGCAAAGTAATCAAGAGCCCTCAGAAGTGACCAGCTACCCAACTGTTTGCACAGGGGCTGCCTGATACTGCAGAAGTCTTGGGCTATCAGTGGGAACAGAACTGGACACCTGCTTTGGTCTCTCCTGGGTTCTCCTCCTTCTGCTCTAAACACTTCCTCTTTTGCTTTCTCCTTAAAAGCTACTCTTTCCCATCACTCCAACCTTTGTCCTCTGCACGTTCCGTAACACAAGCTGAGGACCCAATTTCTTTTGCTTCATGGATTGCTATGGTCTGAATGTTTATGTCCCTTCCACCCCCGAATCATATGCTGAAACCTAACCCCCAAGGGGATGGTACTGGGGATGTGGCCGCGGGGAGGTGGTTATGTCATGAGGGTGAAGCCCTCATGAATGGGGGTAGTGCCCTTATAGAAGAGACACCGGAGAGCTCTCATGTCCTTCTACCATGTGAGGACACCGCAAGAAGATGCCAACCATGAACCAGGAAATGGGCCCCCAATGGATCCTGAATCTGCTGGTGACTTGATCTTGGACTTCCAGCCTCCAGACCCATGGGAAATACAAGTTTGTTGTTTAAGCCACCCAGTTTATGGTATTATTTCTTATTGCAGCCTAAACAGACTAAGACATGGATTTAACTGGAATTTTTGCCCAAATATTTATCTTCAGCTCACTCTTCTGAGCTTGGGCCATATTTTCAATTACCCGTGATCATCCCTTGCTGTAAGTCATCCAGACATCTCAAACTCAGTATGCAACTAAACCCTGTCCATTCCTCCTTGACACAGCCTCCTCCTACTTCTCTTATCTCAATTAATGGCATCATCTTCTACCAGATACCCCAGGGGGTCATTCCGGAATCTTCTGTTCTTCCTTCCGTACTCTACTCAGATACCAAGTGCCATCTTATCTCACGTAGAAATAGTTCTTGACTAAACCTACAATTCTTCAACAGGGCCCCTGTGGTGGTTTAGCTTTTGACCCTTATCATTTCTATAACTGCAATCATTTTATGACCCCAACTACCTATCTGATCACATCCCCCTACTTTGTTCTTGCTCTGCTCCAGCTATACTGGTCTCTTTACCGGTCCAACAGGCCAGACACACTCTTGCTTGAGTCTCTTGCTTGAGTCTCTGCCTCACTCTGCCATCCCTTTGCTCTGCATGGGGATATTCTTCCCCCAAATACTGGCACAGCCCTTTCTCCCTTTTCTGCTCAGTTATCACCTTCTCGACAACACCTCTGAGGACTGTACTATCCAAAACTGTAAGCCTCTAACACTTGCTACCCCACTTTCCTGATTTAATTTTCTCTTTGGTATTCACTACCATCTAACTTACTACACTCTTGACTTATTTATTGTGTTTGTTGCCTTTCTTTCCTACTAGAATATGAGCTTCATGACCATCAGGCTTTATTTTCCTCACTTCTGTGTATCCAGCATTTAGAAAGGTGCCTAGCACATAGTAATTGCTCAGTGACAAATGATTTAATGAGTGAGTCTCTTCTCCATTCAATCTATTCCCCATGGCCATCTGATTTATCTTTTTTGAGGTACAAATTTTATTTCAAAACACTCCCTCTCCGGCTGAAAAACCTCGTATGGTCTCCTCACAGCTTATAAGGAAAAATAAATTCCTGAGGAAGGTGTGCCAGGCACTCTCTAACCTGGCTTCATTCTGTTCCCCCGGCCTCACCTCTCCTTCATGCCACCCTCACTTCATTCACCCGTGGCTTCTCACTGGTCCTTCTCACACCTCCCAGTCTTGCCAAAGGACAGGATCTCTGCACTGGGTTTCTTTCTACCTTCTCTTCACGTGCAGAATTGTTTCATCTTTCAGGATAGTACAGAAAGGTCCATTTTTATGAAGACCTCCCAATTCCACCCAACTTCCATGCTCTTCTTGATGTTGGATATTCCTTTCTTCTATATAGTCCTTATCACAATGTATCATCACCCTTAGTCTGTGTGTCTGTCTCCCCCACCAGTCAGTCAGCTCTTCCAGGACAAAGCATGCCAAGTTCATCTTCATGTTTCTGTCAGCATCACCCCCCTCCCTTTCAGATGGAGCTCCTTAATGAGTAAGCCATCAGACCAGGGTTGTTGTCTGAATAACGACCCCCAGAGGTGTCCATGTCCTAATCCCCAGAACCTGGGAATATGTTACCTTATGTGGCAAAGGGGACCTTATAGATGTGATTAAGGTAAGTATCTCCAGGCAGGGAGCTTAGGCTGGATTGTCCAGGTGGTGACCAATGTAATCACGAGAGTCCTGAAAAGATGGAAGAGGGAAGCAGAAGAGTAGAGAAAGAGATATGGTGACATACACAGAGGTTGGAATGATGCTATTGCTGGAAGGGGGCGTGAGCCAAGGAATGTGAGTGGCCTCTGGAGCCTGAAAAGGGCAAGGAGAGGATTTCCCCCTGAAGTATCTAGGAGAAGCACAGTCCTGCTGATACCTGAAGCCTCGATTTCAGCCCCATAGGACTCACTTTCAGTTTCTGACCTCCAGAACTCTAAGAAAATAAACTGGTGTTTGAAGTCACTAGGTCAGTGGTAACTTATCACAATGGCAGTAGGTTTTAATAATACATCTAAATTGGAGTGGGGTAGGCTGGAGCCCCCATGAAGAGGCTGACTGATGCGGAAGTGATAAATCACAGTGAACATCCCCATCGTGTCAAGAAATAGCTCTCCTCTCCCCATGTAGCTTCATCCCTTTGACCCTGCGGCTCTGAAGGAATAGCACCCAGGGATGGGATCCGGGGCAAAGCGATGGGCTGTGCAGATTACCTGTGCGGCCCTCAGTCTGGGCTTCCTTGCTGAAGAGCCCTCCACTGACAGTCAAGATCTGTATCTTATATTTCTTTCCTGGCGTTAGGTCTTCAAATTTGTGCTGCTTGGCGGCAGCTGGCTCTGATGTGTTACTCAGAAGGATCCCCTTGTCGTTTAGAAGCAGGATCTCATATCTTTCTGCCACGCCGGCAGCTTTTTGCCAGCTTACTGTTAAGGAATGACTGCTGTATGCATTGTCTGCAATTATTCCCTGGACAGACGCTGGGACTGCAAAGGAAGAAGAGAAGCGAGGGCTGTTAGGTTCTGTCACTTAGGCTAAGCCAACTGAGAAAGCAGGTGAGAAAAACTTTAAATCAGCGGCAGAGAAAAGAGGTTGCCACCATTTCACTCATGTCTCATGGACACTTCCCATGTGCCCTTACGAGACAGTATTTCTTGGCCTAGATTATATGTACCCCTGCTTTGAGTCTCTATTTTTTTCCCCTCTGAATTTAGACAGGCTCTTGAAGTCAAACAAGTAGAAAAATTAGTGAAAGTGACTCTGATAAATATGCAAAGTGATTCAGATGTATGTATCTAGAAAGTGGAAGATGCTGAACAAATTTACATTCAGTGAATATCGCTTGGATGGTGGAATTATGTTTAGACTTTCGTTCCCAAGATTAACTCAAGTCAAACCTTTCAGCCTTGACCTAAGCAGTAGTATATCATAAATTTTTTTACTATGGCTCCTGATGGGAAAGGTAAAGTAGTATTATTTTTAGTAAGATTTTCTGTCCTAGGCTCATATTTTTTTCTCATTCTACATAATCTTAGGAGATCTCATTCACTCCCATGGTTTGAATTGTTACCCATATGGTGACGACTCCCAAATTTAAACTTGCAGTTCAGATCTCTCTTCTATTTTTGCAAATGACATCTCTCCCTGCATGTTCCATCCAGTTCCTAAGAGGCCCAAATTGGACTCCTCAGCTCCCTCCTCATACCTCCTTATTGTCCTTTGTTCCTCTTGGCGCAAGTCAGAAACGTGGGTTGTCCCTCTTATACTACACATAATCAAACATGGGTCTTGTAATTTCTACATCCTACAATTTCTATCTCTTTGATCTATACACTTCTCTCCCTTCTCTGCCCACTCCCACTCCCCTAGGACTACATCATCCCTCACTACATGATTGACCAGTGCCCTTCCTTCCTCACCTCCCACACTATATCTGCATGTTCTCATGGCAGCCCCAAGCAGATGGCCCTTCAATGGCTCTCCGTAATTCTAAACACCTTAGCAAGGCATACGAGGCCCTTCATGATTTGGTCCATCTACTTCGTTGGCCATACGGCTCATCTTTACTCTAGCACACCACACAGTGTGTAGGTCCTCAGTGTGCCGTGCTTTCTCTCACCTTCAGGCCTTTGTTTTTTCTGCGGGAGCCAAGTCAACACCCATGTCACCAGGATGACTTCTTAGTGTCTATTTAAATGCTACTTTTCCCTGAAACCCTGTCATGGCTCTTCATATTTGCTCCTAACACACCCCATTATTACTTTTATTTTAGAAGTTATCGTGTTGTAATTGTCTTTTTATTTCCCTGTCTCTTTAACTAGATTATAAGCTTCTTGAGGTTGGGGGCTCTATTTTGCCACTGAATTCCCATTTTCTAGCATAGTGCTTGGTATGTGGTTGGAGAGATACATATATGAAATAGATACACAGGAGGGGACAGGACAGAAGCCCAGGCCCACGGCTAAATGAGTGGTTATGGGAACGGAATGCATCTGATAAGTATTCTACCGCAGTAGAGAAGGCAAAAGGTTTGGAGCCAGACAAACCTAGATTTGAGTTATAGCTCTTGATCTTATTACGTGCATCCTTGATAATGTTTTATAAGTGTTCTGGGCCTTACTTTCCTCATCTATAAGATGGAAATAAAGCTCTCTATCTTCTAATGTGACTGGAGATCATTTTTAAATGCCTGGCAGTTAGAAGGTGCTTTTAGCTTATTCGTGTTTTAAAAGTAGTATATTATTGGTAATATTAATATAAAGAGGCACATTATTCCTTCATTTGTTACTTATTCTTGTAACAAATGAAGTAAATGGCATAGGTGTTCATTTTTTTTTTTAAATTTGCGAAGGGTAAATTTTACAGAAAATAGTAACTACTTAAATGTAAATAGTTCATGTAAATAGTTACAGAAGTCTATGTGTTAAAACTAAAGTTTCTACATCATTTAGCAAGTACGACAGTTTATTCAAGTGATATGGCCCTTCAGGACCTTTCATTTGTTCTGAAGATCTCTATTACGAAAGAAAAATGCAAAAAGAAACTATGAAAAGGGCTCTTGAAACTACACTGAATTATGGCTTTGACTTCGGATGTTTTTGTCTTGTGAATAGCTAAGTCAGTCCATCTGCTGTCCTGTCGTGGAAAACAGTTTGGCTCTTCTCCAGGTGGGCACTCACCTGTCCGCCCCACTGTGTCTACCTGGTTCTTCAGGGAGCCGCTGACTGAGGCGATCACGATCTGGTACTGTTCCCCGGCCTCCAGCCTGTGGAATGTGTGCTCCGAGACGTGTTTGGAGACTGTCTGAGACTCAACCTTGTGATTCTGCCTGAACGCTGACACTGTGTAGGAATCGATGTCTCCCCCACCAGGAGTCCAGCTGACTGTCAGGCTATCTGTCGCCCCATTGGGAGAGACGTGAATATTTCTGACAGCGCTTGGAACTAAAAAGGGAAATAGATTGAAAAGTCATCACTTAGAGAATGAACTACGGAAATTTTCAACCAAAATTGTCATGCTTCTTATATTTTGGTATGTACTAAAAGAATTCACTTTCATATATTGATACCATTTTTCTTGGACTTTTCTGCCTGAACTGAATTTGACTGGGGAAATTTAGAGGGACATCGAAGCCAGCAAGTGGAAAGGAAGGATGCCGGTAATAGAGCGAGGAGCTGGTTAGATTGCCTTGGTCCAAGTCTTGGTTTACTCATTTACTAGCTGGGGGACTACAGGCAAATTACTTACTCTCCGTCAGTTTCAGTTTCTTCATCAGAAAAATGGCAGTTTTGGTAATAGTGACAGGCCACAGAGTTGTGAGGATTGAACAAAATGTCCACGTAAAGCACTTTGCTGTGGGTTTAGTTCATGGTCAATAAATGTTAATGGTCATAACAACACTCCTAAGGGAGTTCCAAAAGAAACCCAACCAACAGAGTTCTTCTTATTTAATCTGTGAGCCTCACAAGCACCAGCTAGTCACATTAGTCCAATGTTATTTCTCTGAAAGCTTTTTTCTCTTACCCTACATAGTACTTTACTTTTGTTAATCCAGCTTGGACAACATCACGGTCACCATCAAGATAACATCACTTCTTGCCATCTCCCTTTTACCCTGTTATCTTCAACCCAAATGCCTGGCTACCCAACATGCGAAATTCACCAGCACATCTACTCAAGTTCAAGAGCCACATTTCAAATTACCTGTGAAGCCCTCAATGAAGGCTGACTGCTGTACCTCTCCACTGATGGTCAAGACAAGAATTTTATACTGGCGCCCTGGCGTCAGGGAGGTGAATCGATATTCAGTTGCAGTATTTACAAGGTGAAAAGGAGGAAATACTTTCATATCGTTGAAGAGCAGCTGGATCTCATATTGGTCGACATCCCCATCAGCTCGTGACCAAGTCACCAGAAGGTCCTCAGTGCTCCTATTCCGCAACGTTAGATCCCTAACGGGCTCTGGGACTAGGGAGGAATATGGCAAGACACTTCAGGAAAGTGACTGATCAGAGTTTACCTACACAGTAATTTATGAATCACATTCAAGGAACTGGCAAACATCTCTCTTCCCCAAATAAACCACTTGAACTACTTCATGCATAATTAAATGAGAAAAATTGGAAGCAACTATTAAAATTTTAATTTTTTCCTGACATAAATCTTCTAGCCAAGCGTTGGTAGGATATAATTATAAAATGAATTATGACCTCAATCATAAGATAAAACAAGATCTAGAACTTTAAATGCCACAGTGCAGGAGGACCGGGAAGAAAAATGGGACAATTGGCCTTCTTGCTTCCCGACTGTGCTTGCTTTTATCTACCAATAAATATTCTGCAATTATAGGCCATGGGTTGGCTGACTGATACTAGCTCCAAGTGAGAGTGGGAATGCAATTCACTGCTCAGGAAGCAGAGAGAATTCAAGGTTCAGATATTTTATTTACTCAATGACCTTCAAGTCCCAATAAACCATCAGATTTTACAAGCTTTCCACTTACTTGTTCTTCCATTCCCTTGTTCACTGGCTTCATATTGTCCACTTCTTGTACTAACAGTGACACTGTACAACCGTCCAGGGACTAACTTAACAAACACACACTCGTTTTCACTCTTGGGGATGCTTTTGGTTTGAACAAAGTTGTTTTTGTTTTTAATGGTGACTTCATAGTGATCAAAGTCTCCAGTAGCATGCACCCAGGATACCTTTAAATAGTCACTCCTGGCTGAGTTACTAATACTGACTCCCTGGACCTTGTCAGGCACTGAAAAAAAAAAAAAAAGAACAGAGAACAGCTGAAGATGTAGTGTGTCTAAGGGAGTAATTGATCACAGATGAGAACCTGGGATGGTGAAGGTAAGTGAGAAGATTTTTTCCGTGGGCATTTAAAAGAAAAGTTTTAGACCTTTAGATCACACATTTCCAGAGGGGAAAGATTGTTACACTACTTGGAGTGATTAAATGGATCTTTTAACAGAGCCCAAGAAATGAATTCTAATCCTGTTTTTTGCATACCTGCAAAATGTCACGTACAAGATGGAAATTAAATATAACTGTTGATTAATGTGAATTGATGGTGATGATATTAATTCCAACATACCTTAGTGACTCAAAAAATGATAAAAAGTTACCAAGAAGAGTATAAACAATCCAAAAGAAAATTGGAAGAAGAGGAAACATGTAGTTAGTACACGAAGAGATGTCTAACATCATTGGTGATCAAGGAAATGCAAGTCAAGACCATAGCAAAATACCATTTTATAACCATATGGTCGGCAAAATTTAAAAACCTGACAAGACCAAGTATGAGACAGGATACCTGGCCATGGGAGAGAAGATGAATGGACCATATATACACAGTGAGATTATATAGCAGTCATAATTTCTTTTTAACTCAAAATGCAAAAATATGGATTTTTGCATTTAACATCAAAACACAAAATATAAGTGAATCTTATCAATATAACATTAAGTGAAAAACAAAGTCTTAAGAGAGTACGTACTGCATAAAATAACCTTTAAAAATAATTTTAGAACAACTAAAATTTTTTAAACCTGTAATTTTAGGACTATATAAATACTAAAACCATGCAAGGTAAAAGGCAAGAAGAGAGATGAAACTAGGAGTCAAGATGATGGCTACCGTGGGATGAATTGGTGGGGTGGGAACTGCATGATTTGATACAGATTACTGTCAAGGTTCTAGCTTTTATTTTTTATTTTTTTAACATCTTAATTTAATTTTATTTTTTCAGTGTTCCAAGTTTCATTGTTTATGCACCACATCCATTGTTCCATACAATACGTGCCCTCCATAATACCCACTAACAGGCATAATACTCCATAGTATATATGGACCACATCTTTATCCATTCATCTGCTGAAGGGCATCTTGGTTCTTTCCACAGTTTGGCGACTGTGGCCACTGCTGCTATGAACATTGGGGTACATATGGCTCTTTTTTTCACTACATCAGTATCTTTGGGGTAAATACCCAGTAGTGGAATTGCAGGGTCATAGGGAACCTCTATTTTTAATTTCTTAAGGAATCTCCACACTGTTTTCCAAAGTGCCTGCACCAACTTGCATTCCCACCAACAGTGGAAGAGGGTTCCCCTTTCTCTACATCCTTTCCAACACACGTTGTTTACTGTCTTGTTAATTCTGGCCATTCTGACTGGTGTAAGGTGGTATCTCAATGTGGTTTTGATTAGAATCTCCCGGATGGCTAATGATGATGAACATTTTTTCATGTGTCTGTTAGCCATTTGTATGTCTTCTTTGGAGAAGTGTCTGTTTATGTCTTCTGCCCATTTTTTGACGTGATTTTCTGTTTCGTGTGTGTTGAGTTTGAGGAGTTCTTTGTAGATCTTGGATATCAGCCCTTTGTAGTGTCATTTTCGAATATTCTCTCCCTTTCTTCAGGTTGCCTCTGTGTTATGTTGACTCTTTCCTTCGCTGTGCAGAAGCTTTTGATCTTCATGAAGTCCCAAAAGTTTATTTTTGCTTTTGTTTCCTTTGCCTTTGGAGACGTGTTTTGAAAGAAGTTGCTGTGGCCAATATCGAAGAGGTTACTACCTATGTTCTCCTCTAGGATTTTGATAGATTCCTGCCTCATACTGAGGGCTTTCATCCATTTTGAGTTTATCTTTGTACATGGTGTGAGAGAATAGTCGAGTTTCATTCTTCTATACATAGCTGTTATTTTGGGTAGTGGTTTCTCATGTGCCTATTAAATTATTAAAATAATTAATTAAGTGCCTAAATTGAATTGGAAGCCTAAAAAATAAATAAAAGTGACAAAACATGGTTTCTTGAACCAAGAATTATGATTAATCCAATTTTGTGCACCTGAGGTTCCCCCAATAAATATACAAACAAATAAATAATGTGTCCCTGTGTTTTTTCTCTTAATCTATCAATTGATCAATCAACTGGACAAAGCCTGTGTCTAAACTTCTCTTCCACTTTCCTTCAAAGCATGAAATAACTCAGAAATTTCAATATTTTGGCATCTAAGCCATATTTACCAAGATACTTCTTACATCTGCAAGTTGCATTTCATTATCTCTTGTTGGCATACATGTACTGGTTACTTTTTGTATTAGAATATATCTGCCTGCAGAAATGGAGCCAGGACAGGTATGCTTTCTTCAAGATATTCACTGGAACCAATTACAATGTAGCTAGAATTTATTCAACACAGAGTAAAGGAAAAGAAATTCTGAAGTTTTTATGCATGGACTGAGTAAGAAAAGGCAAAGACCCAGGCAATTTATTGAAAACAAAGCAACTATTATAGGAAGAAAAACCAGACTACATACCATGCTAAGTCAATAAGGGGCTCTTCAGGTGGAATTGGAGGTAATTTGTGAGACCTGCCTTGCTGCACGATGAGATGATGTGATACAGAATTAGAAATATTGATATTTTCACCCAAAACGTAGAACAAAAGCATTAGAAAGGGAAAAGGGCTTTGACACAATCAGCTAAAATCAACAAGACAGCATCTCAGACACAACTCTATAGTTAAACTGATATCGGGGGCAATGGATTGTCTTGATTAGTCATGCGTCAAATCCAAGTTCATGCTGGTACAGAGTCAAGAAGGTGCTTTGAATAGAGGATCATTTTTCTTCCATTTAAAAACAATCTTGACAAAAGGCTTGCAGTATCAAGGTCAGATAGATAGGAAACATTCATGAGTTGACGTAGAGGAGAAGTAAGGGGTTAGCAGGATTACATATCCTTTGATTCTGGTATTTTTAGGTTCCAAGTTGATCAACATAAGACACTGACATAAGGCTGCTTCCCAAATGGAAATCTACTTTTCAGATCTCAGGCATTATTATGATTATCAGTATAATTAGATCTTAAATCATTTGAGGGTAGGGAATAGTTTTTTATATCCCTGACCAGTGCTTTCAGAAATAGCATGATGTAATGGAAATAGTACTGGAACTAGGTGAGGTTGATTACTGGTCAGCCATGTGGGCTTGGAAGAGCTAAGTTTCTCTCTGGGACTTGATCTACCAATGAGATGGGATTAGATCAATCCATGAACACTTTCAATGTTAGCATGCTGTATTAATGTAACTCAATGGTTTTTAAACTTTTTGAAGTCAACGAGACTTTGAGAATCTCATAGGAGCTATCCACTCACTCCAAAAAGAAACACACATACCTTTCTTATCTGCAATAACTTCATGGACAGTTTTGGGGGTTATGACATTCTTAACATCTATCCATAGAGCACTAGCTAAAAACTGCTGATCTAAGTGATTTCTGATTATTAATTCAGTGAACATTTATTGAGTGCTTATTGGATTCCAGACCCTGTGCTAGGTAATAGGATGATGTCAATTGCCTTGGTCCTCTGGAAAAAATAACATAGTTTTAGGTTTTTATAAGGTCTTTGAGTTCAGAAGATGATTGGCTAATTCTTGCGTTCAGCAACAATAAAATCATGGGTGCTTATATGGGCCAGGTATAGAGAGAAACACAAAAAGGATTTGGTTCCTGTCGTCAAGCAACCACAGAGGGAGAGATGCAGATGACTGCAACGAATAGTAAATGTCTCCTAGAAAAACATCAATGGGAACTTAGAGGGACACATGACTCAGCTATGAAAACTAATCATGATGGAATTAAGTGGCTAGAGCAGAAAGATAGGAGACCCATTATAAATTTAAGTAATAAGAACCTCTGTCCTGGTTATTGGCAAGAAAAGCAAAATAAAGACATATCAGTGAAAAATTTTGTGGGAGGTCAATGAGAAGATCCTAGCAAAGGATAACATGTGTCAAAAGTGATTTTGAAATTTTCAGTTTAGGTGAGGGTGAATACACTTTGGTTTTGGAAATTTGACAAATTCATTTTTTATAGTATTTCTTTTAATTTCTTTTTTGTTATTATTTTTTCTAGTTTTATTGAGAAGTAATTGCCTTATATCACTGTATAAATTTAAGGCATATAGCATGATGGTTTCATTTATATATATTATGAAATGATTGCCACATTTGGTTCAGCCAACATCCATCCATTCATACAGACATAATTAAGAGAAAAGAGTGAAGAAAAGAAAAAAGGAGGAAAATGTTCTTAATATGATGATAACTCTTATGATTTAAACTCTTAAGAACTTTCTTATGTATTGACATCATGGGGCACATTACATCACTAGCACTTATTTATCATATAGCTAGAACTTTGTACCTGTTGACCATCTTCCTCCAGTTCCTCCTTCCCCCACTCTCTGCCTCTGTCTTTTCCTATTAGTTTGCCTTTGCTTTAGTTTTAGATTCTACATACAAGTCAGGTCATTGAGTATTTGTCTTTTCTTTTTGACTTATTTCACTTAGCATAAAACCTTTAAGATCCATGCAGGTTGGAGCAAAGTGTAGGATTTCCTAATTTTTAGGGCTGAATATTATTCCGTTGCATAGATATACCACTTCTTTTTTTTTTTTTAAGATTTTTTAATTTATTTGACAGACAGAGATCACAGTAGGCAGAGAGGCAGGCAGAGAGAGAGAGAGAGAGAGAGGAAGAAGCAGGCTCCCTGATGCGGAGCTCGATCCCAGGACCCTGGGATCATGACCTGAGACAAAGGCAGAGGCTTTAACCCACTGAGCCACCAGGTGCCCTGTTATACCACTTCTTTATCCATTCATCCATGGACAGAACACTCAGATTGTTTCCATATCTTGGCTGTTGTAAATAATGCTGCTATGAACACAAGGGTGCAGATATTTTTTTTGAGCTAGTGCTTTTGTTTCTTTTGGATATAATCCCAGAAGTGAAATGTTTGGATCATGGGGTAGTTTTTAATTTTTTGAGGATCTTCCATACTGTTTTCCACAGTAGCTATACCAGTTTACACCCCCAACAGAGCACAAGGGTTGCCTTTTCTCCATGTCAATGTCAGCATTCATTACCTCTTGTCTTTTGATGATGGTCATTCTAACAGCCAAAAGGAGATATCACATTGTGGTTTTAACTTGCATTTTCCTAATGACTAGTGATGTTGACCATCTTTTCATTTGCTTGTTGGCCTTTTGTATATCTTCTTTTTTTTTTTTTTAAGGTTTCATTTATTTATTTGACACAGAGAGAGGGAGATCACAATTAGGCAGAGAGGCAGCCTGAGAGAGCGGGGGGGGGGGGGGGGGAAGCAAGCTCCCTGCTGAGCAGAGAGCCTGATGTGGGGCTCGATCTCAGGACCCCAAGATCATGACCTGAGCTGAAGGCTTAACCCACTGAGCCACCCAGGCACCCTACGTATATTTACTTTAGAAAATGACTATACAGGTCCTTTACCCATTTTTAATAAGGTTATTTACTTTTTTGCTATTGAATTGTATGAGTTCTTTGTATTTTAGATATTAACCACAAGTTTGGGTATTAACCCATTATCAGGTGTATGGTTTGCAAATATTTTTCCCAATCCATAGGTTGTTTCTTCACTTTGCTGATGGTTTCTTTTGCTGTGCAGAATCTTTTTGTTTTGATGTAGTCCCAGTTGCTTGTCTTTGATTTTTTTTTTTTTTTGCTTATGCTTTATATGTCATATCCAAAAAATCGCCACCAAGACCCTATATTTTCTTGTAGGAATTTCATATTTTCAGGTCTTACATTAAACTTTAATTCATTTCACAAACAAATGAACTTAATTTATTTTGAGTTAATTTTTGTGAATGGTATCAGAGAGAGATCCAGTTTAATTCTTTTATGTGTGCACATCCAGTTATCTCAGTACATTTATTGAAAAGACTGTCCTTTCTACGTTGAGTAGTCTTGACTGCCTTGTCAAAGAAACCCTGACATTTTTAAATGCAAATATCAACCCATAACTCAGCAGGAGAGGCTTGACAAAATATTAATGTTGACCTTCAGCGGAAATCTCAGCTGTAAACCCCAAAAGTGTAAGTACATTGGGAAAATGGTAGCCATCTAAATTGAGTTCTTTACAGAACATCCAAGACCTAACATTCATTGCCTTTGCTAGGATTTTGCTCCTGGTCCCAGAACAAAAAATGTTCATGTTTTTTCACCTTGTGTGAAAAAGAATGAATAGTGGACTTTGACCAAATAGATATTTCAGTAAGGATTTTAGGGCAGAGAACTTCATTGGTTACAGAGCCATTCAGAACTGGGTTAAAATACAGAAACGCACTGGCTCATTTAACAAGTTAAACAGTTGAGCAACTTATTTTTTAGCCTCCCTGAACCTTGATTTCCTGATCTGCAAAGTGGGAATAATGACAGTGATCTCCATAAGGAAATTGCAAGAATTAAGTTAGTTAACATACATAAAGTCAGTGTCTAGCAACCAAAAAGTACTCCCCAAACAGCAAATACTTGTTACTATATTTGAATATAATATGAATTCTAGCCATGAAAGTATTGTTCATCTCACTTTAAAGGAAACATGTGCTCACATAAGGAGTTTCTAGGGTCAAAATTTGAAGACTGTCACAATTCTGTGATCTCAACGACCTTTAATCCTATCATTACAGAATTGTTGCAGATCTGTTGCCTTGAGCCATATAGATAGCCACTTCCTTTTTCTTTCTTTCTTTCTTTCTTTCTTTCTTTTTTTTTTTTTTTTTAAAGATTTGACTGATTTATTTGAAAGAGAGAAAGAGAGAGAGAGCAGGGCACACACAAGCAGGGGGGAGGGGCAGACAGAGAGGGAGAAGCAGGCTCCCCTCCGAGCAAGGAGCCTGATGCGGGACTTGATCCCAGGATCATGAGATCATCACCTGAGCCGAAGGCAGAGGCTTAAACGATGGAGCCACCCAAGTGCCCCTAGCTAGCCCCTTCTTACAGAGCCTGGCTCTCCTGAGAGCCTTACCTGTTCGCTCCTGGCTGAAGGAATGGTTTTCATACTTGCCGCTCCTTGTAGTTACGGTCACATTGTAGAGGCGGCCCGGAGTAAGGGAGCTGAAGGAACAATCGCTTACAGACTTGGCAATAACGAGGGACTGAACGACCCTGCTGCCATGAGAGAGCGTCACCACATAGT
This sequence comes from Mustela nigripes, assembly GCF_022355385.1. Classification (NCBI taxonomy): domain Eukaryota; kingdom Metazoa; phylum Chordata; class Mammalia; order Carnivora; family Mustelidae; genus Mustela; species Mustela nigripes. The sequence continues at coordinate 46,623,598 of NC_081562.1, read as the reverse complement.
TATCCACGTCTCCTGGAGCTGGCAGCCAGGAAATGCTCAGGTAGTCATTGCGACCAGAATTGTTTACTGTCACTCCACTCACACTGGAAGGGACTGGAATTTAAAAGGGGGGAGAACATTTGAAAAAAGAAAGCACAGTCAAAAGTCTGGAGTCATCGACCGCGGTCAGCAAAAACAGTGTGGACTCAGGAGATCTCGTCTGATTACCTAAGAGGTCAAAGACATGTGAGGGTTTCCCCTTAGCTTCTGGAAGCTGAGGGTTTTGGGATCAGCAAGGCTAATAGAAATAAAAATGCAAGAAGGTCTTTTGGGTGCCTTATAAATACAGGGATGCTACTACTGCATTTTTATGGTCTTGCTGTTTGCAAAGTATTTTAAGTGGAGGCATATTTATGTGAATGTGTCAGGAGGTTCCCTCAGCAGGAAAAGGAACAAACGTAACAATCCAAATGAATCAGCTCGAACCAAACTCATCAATAAGCAAAGATGTTTGAAGGGAAAGATGAAGAACACCATACATTTCTAAAGAGCTTAGACTTTGGCTTAGCTTTGATTTTCTTGTGATGAAGTTATTTATTCCTGGGGAGTCTAATAACACAGGAGAGGCATTGCATCTGCCCTTTATAAAGCATTTCCTGCCCTCTAGTGGCAAGAAATAAACCTAAAAGCCTGTCTTGAAAACAACAAATCTGGAGATTGACCCAACAGTGGGCAGAAGGAACTATTGTGGGGATAGTGGCCACTATCGTTTGCTTATTTTAATTGGTGTTTAGTGCCACAGACATTTATGGAGAACCTACCATTTGCCACAGATACAAAAATGGAAAAGATGTGGATGCCTTCAAGGAGCTTCTTGGCTAGAGGCAGTATGCAAATTAATCATTGTGGTATTGAGTAGTAGTTATGTATGTACCAGAAATAAGTATATAGTAGATGGTATTGCCAGCAATAAATATCAGAATAAAATCCTGTAGAGTATGTGAATGCACTACTATTTTCCTTGCTGGCTCACTGCTGCAGCTAAATATTTTCATATAATTGTCAATATCCCTACCTCTCGTACAATGGACAGGATCCAGCTAGATGACCTCTGAGAACCCTTCTAATCTAATACACTCTGATTTTGTGATTTAAGCCTCAAAGTCTTCTTTACACTTACAGGCACTTGTCCATCACCAAAAATTATAAATAGCACCATACGGAGCAGCTCTGCAAATGCTGTTCTATGTCTATAAACATTTCCTAGACATAAAGTGGAATCTTTTAGCCTTAATAGTTCTATACTGATGTCTTCCTCTCTCCCTCCCTTCCTCCTTTCCTTCCCTTTCTTTAACAATCTGGACATCCGTTGGTTGCTCTCAGTAGAATTATGTTTGTTTTTCAAAAGTGCTAGAAATATTTGCAACTACTAACATTTTATTAGAAAAGATACAATTATCAAATGTTTTGTCAAAAATATAAATTCATGGTTACAAGAAAACAGATATAAAATTTGTTCTTCCTTTAGAACCCGCATTTTCCCAGGTTGGAACTAGATTTGTTAAGCATATCTGATATCTTTAACTTTAAATATTTTGCCACCTTCTCTAGACTGGGAGGGTTTATTTATATGTTTCAACTCTGGAAATTGAAGTGAGTAAGAAAACCTTTCAAAACCTTTCAGTTATTTCGGAACTGACCAACATTTCAGCAGTTTGAGTAGATGGCCATGATTATCAAGGCTTTAGCCGTTGAATGTTTTACAATTAACCACATACAAAATTTACTAACCCAGGCACCTTTCAAAATCTCTAATTACTGTGTTTCTATAGTAGTATCCCATTTCCCCCTTTTCTCATGATAATGTCTGCACTCTTAATGTGTTTGAATAAAATAACTTTTGCTTATATTTACTCATATTTTGCCCTCTCCTCAAAATCCTATGATCATTCTTCAAAGAACTATCTTGTTTTTGTATCCTTATACTTTTATATACTGTGAATCAAATACTGATACCTCTGCTACAATTAAAATAGAGGCATAAAAACAAAGCTCACTCATTTCAAGTGGTATTGGCAGCCAAACTATGTTAGCGTATCACAGTAAGTTGGAAAGCCCTTGACGTATTTTAAAATTTGGGAATTAACTTGTGGGGCGGAATCTGACTAGTTGTTAAGCAAACTATTTCCTTTTCCTCTTGGACACACACTAGGCTACATTTCCCAGTCTCCCCGGCAGTGAAATGTAGCCATTTAACTGTGTTCCTGCCAGTGGAATGTGGCGGGGGAAGTGATGTGTCTACTTTCGGGTCTGGTCATCTTCCCCCACTCCATGACCTCTAGTCTCTGGGGAAATGGACAGAGTTCTGAGGACCTAGAGGAAGGAAGGAGATGGTAGAAGCCTGGATCCCTGACTTACTGCTCGGGAAAGAACCAACCCCAGAGCTGTCTAATCTGGAATCTCCATGCTGTCCCGTTGGATAAGCAGGAAATAAGTCAGTCTGATCTGACTAATACAACTGCAACTCACTGGGAAATGGGTGCAAGGCCCTTCTCAACCCTCTCCTTAGCTTTCTTGTTATTTCTCCTTCCTCACTCCAACAGAGATACATTGTGGTGTATTATCAGGGATGGATTAGAAGCTGGAGGCTTCAAGATGTAAGCTAATGGCAGAGCTAGAGCCAGAATCTAGGTCCTCTGATTCCCAAGCTTAGCTTTCCCCCCACTCTCAGTGACACTACACCAATGGCTGGTGCCCAGAAGTACTGAAAAAGAAGGAAGGTATCAGGAAGAAGGATGTAGATAATAATGTCAGCTGCCACAGAATGAGAAAAATGGCACATCTCAGTGAATTTCTACCAAAACTATGAAATATCTTTTCAACGACTTAGTTGCATTTCTGGGAGAGCTAATGAAGTTAATGTTCCTTGGGTTCATTAAGTAGATAAGATTCATGATTTTTAAAAAGGGACATATCTATGATATCTGCAGCTGATAGAATCTAAGCATCAATATCCGAGCATCAGAAATACAAAAGAAGCCTGAAATCCAACTTATAATCATATAGAATTAAGTAGGCAAATTCACTGACCTGATTCTGAGTTAATTAATAATTATCAAAGCTTCTATCAAATGAATTTAATTTTTTTCTTTCTAAGAAACTGGAACATAAATTTATACTGTCTATTTATATTCTTTCTTGGTCTTGTATAGAAAATTATATTTCCTTCTTTGGTGCCAGCCCTGTCTGACACAGGTAACTGTATACCACTTGTTTGTTGAATTGGCTCTTTGACCCATTGGTGACTGTGATCTCTTCAAGGTCAGGAAACATTGTTTAGGTGGTTATAGTATTAACTTGTTTAATGTTGCTTCTGAAAATATATGTGATTTGGGGATTTTATTAACTCCACTTTGGACCACAGAAATTGGAGATCATTTCCTTACTATGTCTTGAAACAAAAATAGGAAAGGGAGTGGAATATACTTTTTTAAAAAACTCTCACTTCTTGTTTATCTTAACTGGGACATAAACATTAAAGAAATCATCAACTGAATGAGGGGATAAGCCTAGGTGTCAAATGACTACTAGGTTACCACAACAGTTTTTCTAGAAGTTCTGACTCCTTTATGGGAGATTTTAGAAAATTCAGAATTTATTCTACCTACTCTCATTCAACCCTCAATTTCCATTCCTAGGAGAGCAACATATATGGATGGTTGGTATTGAAACCTGGTTTCTAGAAAAGTCAAAACTGGATCTGTTTTTAGGGTGCTTCAATAGTATATATCCTAGAATATACTCTGGAGTTTCCATGTGCTCTTCTTACCGGTTCTTCCCTCCACCACCACTTGTCGGGATGAGATCCCACCGCTTACTGTTGTTACCACCACAGAGTAGAGGCTGCCTGATTTGAGGGAGTGGAAGCTGTATCTGCTGGTCTCACTGGAGACACTTTCATTTTTGATGACCACATTTTCATGGATCAGTAAGACTTGGTAGAATTCTATGTCTCCCAGGGCGTGGGTCCAGTTAGTAAACAGACTGCTGGTTGTTCCTTGGTTGGCCACATACAAGCCAGTCACTTGGGCAGGCACTGGAACACAGTAGACAAAGAGAAGAAGGAAAAAACAACAACAACAACACAGATAACATTTAGTCACCCTAAAGAAGTATAGCAAAATGGGTCAAAAGTAGAGACAGTCTTAAAGATGCTAAAAATATATCTATTTTTTTTTGCTATAGATTCTCAACTCTATTTCCTGTGGCATATGGCAAACTACTCCCATATAGAAGCTGCTTATATGGGAAATCAAAATTGCTTCAGATCCACGGATGAGATGATGCTTACCTATTAACTAGTTTTGAACTTACATTTTCAATAATAAAAGAATGATATTTTTAAATATTGTTTACTTTATGGGATTTTATCTGTCATTATCCCATGAGAACTGAGAGCCTCATTACCTACCTGAGCTGATGGTTGTTACGGGGTGGTATTGGGAAATCCCTTCCACCTGATGATTAGGTTGTAGTTTAGAAAACTGGTTAATTCTTTGGCACATTCTCAAGAGCACCATTATTATTATACAGGAAGATGTTACAATAGTATACATTATATTATCCTATAAGAATAGTAATAATAATAATAGTGATAACCATAACAACTAGTAAGGATAAATGAGTGATAACTATGTGCCAGTTATGGACTCAATGGTTTTTAGAAATTATATTATTTGAAACTCATTCAAAAGTCTATAAATTTGACTTTGTTATTTTTCTTTAGAAGACCATATGATGTAAATAACTTAGCCTATCTATTATCAGAGTGCTAACAAATAGTTATCCAGAGTCCAAAGCCTGATCTGCCTAAAACTGTGAGCCTGTGTCCTTTTCCTAATTAGCAACTATTGTGATTTCTAATCTATCCATTAAAAAAATCTCTTACATAGATCTTGAAGCTGGTACTCGATCAGTTATATCTTCTTTGTGCCTCTTCCCTGAATTATGGTAATTAAAAGGATTGGGACCTTGGCACAATCCTTCTCAGAAATTGTTGACTTTTGGATTAAGATACAAATATACTCATTAAAAAGACACTACTGTACAGGGATCAGAAAATTCAATTTTCATTCTAAATTTCACATGGAAAGCAAAGGAATTAATATGGAAATAATTTGGAAAAAGAAGAACAAAGTTGGAGGAGTACAACATCTGATCTCAAGACTTACTAGAAAGCTACAATAATGAAGGCAGTCTGATACTGGCGAAAAGATAAACACATAGATCGATGGAACAGAAATCAGAATCCAGAAATAGACCGACATATATAGAGTCAGTTGGTTTTTTACAGAGCAATTTTGTGGAGGAAGAATAGTTTTCTTCAACAAATAGGGCTGGAATTATTAGTCGTCCATATACAAAGAAATAAACCTTAACCCAAATCTCACAGACATATAGAAATGAACTCAAGACGGATTATGCACCTCAATAGAAAACCTAAAATTATAAAAGTTTTAAGGGACAATCTTTTGTGATATCATGTAAGGCAAAGATTTCTTCAATATGACACCAAAAGCATAGTCTCTGAAAGAAAAAAACTGATGAATTGGACACCAGAATTAAAAACCCATGATCTGCAAAATACACAAATAAATTAATCACAAGACAAGCCACAGTCTGATAGAAAGCATTTCAACACACATTTCTGACAATGAACTAATAACTGAAATATGAAGAATTTTCAAAATTCAATGATAAAAACAAACAACCCCACCAAAAAATGAACAAATATTTGAAAATATGTTCTCCCCTAAAGAGGATAAATGAATGGTAAATAAGCATGTGAAAAGTTGCTAAAAACTATTAGGAACTAGTGAAAGGTAAATTAAAACTACATAAGATACCACTACATGCTTATTGGAATGGTTAAAAAACCAAACAAAACTCAGCAATGTGAATGTCGGGAATGATAAAAATGATCTTAAGACTAAAAGAGTGTCTTGGACTTCCAGTTCCTACAGTATAGTGGGCTGCATACCCCAATAAACACAACTACATGTGTTGGATAAAATATAAAAATGTAAATATATGAGTGAGTTGTCAAGAATGTAAGGAATTCTCAGAGACTAAAAAGATAGGTAACCAGTTCACTGAAGCATACTTTCATCTTAAGGGCATCTTTCAAATACAAATTAAAACTTTGATCTGTGAAATTGGAGGTAAAGTGTAGGACTTTCCCAAACTAAGAAACCTCATAGGTGACCCTGCATATCATTGGATCCTGAAAGGTTACATTCTAAGTGTAAGTGAAATAAATATTCCCTCTCTGCTCCTCATATTGCCCCAGCATCCTTGGCACTGGGTGGAGAAAAATAATTATCACTGAGAATTCATAACCCTAGAACAGTTTCAGTGAGTTTGCAACCTTAATTCATAAAACTGGGTGATCAGAAAACCTCTAAGTTGACAGTTTAGATTAAAATAGGTCTGGGTTGATAGCAGTCCTGTGCACCTCAAAGAATCAAATGAAAAGAAAATTCTTTCTAAAACCCATCTGTAAACAAGGTCTCAAAGAATTCCCACAGAGTAAGTTTCCAAGATATATGAGTTTACAGTGAAAAATCACACACACCTAAGGAAGTAAAGCACCATGAGCAAAAGGCAGCAAACTCAATAGACAACAGGATTGAACTTCTGAAGATTTTAGATATTATGGTTATCAGATATAGAAGTTAAAATAAAAATGGTTTATTTGCTAATGGCAATAAAGGAAGATAATGGAAATATGACTAAAGAGCAACAGAGCACAAAACTGATTTGGAAAAAGAGCCAAAAAGAATGTTTAAAAGTGAAGAAATAAGCAAGTAAAATTTAAAACTCAATGGATGGATTTAAAAAAGATTAGACAGAGCTAAGAAAAGAATTTGGGAGCTAAAACACAGGGATGAGGAAATTATTCAGACTATAGCCCAGAGAGCAAATACAAGGAAAATATGAATATATATGAATATATATTCTAGACTACTAGAAGGAGAATAGAAAAGGACTGGAGAAAGGTGAGAGGTAATGTCAAAGAACTAATGGCTGAGAATTTCCAGGGTTGATGAAAGATACTAATCTACAAGTACAGAAATCATCATGATCTCAACCAAGATAGAGGCATCTATGTCTAGGTTATCACTGTAAACAACAGAGCACTAAAGGCAAAGAGTAAATCTTAAAAGCAGTCATAGTAAACAGACTACCCAGAGAGAAACAGAAATTAGACTGATGTCTGACTTTTCAACAGCAAGAATAAATGCCAGATAGACAACAATATCTTCAATGTGAGAAAATAATATCTTCAGTGAGAGAAAATAACTTACTTTCTTCCTTTCTTTTTTTTTTTTTTTTGAAAATAACTTTCAAAATAGAGTTGTAACACAGAGAAAATATCTTTCAAGTTTGAAAGCTATATAAAGACATACACAGAAAAACAAAAGTGTAAAGAGTTCATCCCTAAAAACTCTAATAAAGACATTTGGAGGCACCTGGGTAGCTCAGTTGGTTAAGTGTCTGCTTATGACCCTCATGATCCTGGAGTTCTGGGACCAAACTCCACATCGGGCCCCCTGCTCATCAGGCTCTGTCTCCCTCTGCCCCCCTCCATTCATGATTGCTCTCTCTCTCTCTCAAAAAATAAATAAAATCCTTTAAAAAAAAGAAAGAAAGAAAGAAAGAAATTTGAAGACTGTTCTCCAAAATGAAGGAAAGTAATCTCAAATGGAACTTGTGAGATACAGGAAGGGAAGATGAGAAGATAAGTGGTCATTTTTTGTGGGGAGAGAGAAATAAAATACAGAACAATAATATATAAATTGGAAAAAGGGAGTCTTTGATGATGATTTTGCTTCCTATTTCTGAGAGAAGAAGAGAACTATCAAAGAATTAATTGCCACCACTATATCTACTTACTGGTATATTCATCCAATACTTTTTTCTTCCATCTGATCCTAAAGTTAAACTACTTATGTTCTTTTCTAAAGCCAATTTCTTTACTTGTGCTCTAGATCCCACAGCTTGCTTACTCATAGAATAAGTACAGCCATTCTTCCTCTCTCTTTATATTATCACCATTTCTTTCTCTTCTAGAACATTCCTATCAGCATAAAACTTGTTATTTCTTCTATCCTTAAATAAAATCCTCCTTTCAAACAGACCTTCTCTTTCAGATCATGCTCTACTTCTCTGCTTTCTTTTGCAGCAAAATATCCTTGGAAAAGTTGTTCTCAGCTTCCATTTCAAAATAAAACCAAACAAATTAAAAAACAAATAAAACAACTACCAAGAGTTGAAATAGTGTAATAGAAAACAAACAATAGGAAACATTCATAAAACAATGACCAGTACATAATAGGCATTCAGTGAACATTTGTAATTCAAACATTAAACAATTCAGTAGTCAGGATACTTTTTAAAGTTTAAAACTTATAAAAAAAATTACCTGTTCTTCCTTTAGTTGAAGATGAATTTTTTAAGTCTCCACTAATACTGGTGACTGTAGCTACATATTTTCGTCCAGGCACCAGGTCAGTAAAAGTGAATTCTTTGGCATCTTTGGGGAGCGACTTGTGGATGAGTAAGAGGTCTCTGTCAGCTAGTGAAATGATGTATTTCTCCCATTCTGCTACAGGGGTTTGCCACATGATACCCAAAGAGGTTTCATTGGCATGTTTGACACGAAGTTGGAGGACAGCCAGGGGGACTAAGGAAAAAGCAATGGAGACTGCGTCATTGACTTGCCTCAGAAACACTCAAGAATTTCTTAGAGAGCTGTTCTCTTCCAACCACAGGAGTGTTCCAGTTCAGCATTTCTTTTCTGAAAGTGTAGGAGCTCTCGGGGTGGGGGGGGGATTAATCTCAAAAATTGTGTGTGTGTTTGTTTAAAAGATTTTACTTTTAAGTAATCTCTCACACCCAACATGGGGCTTGAACTCACAGCCAAGAGGTCAAGAGTTGCATGCTTCACTGACCGAGTCAGCCAGGCATACCAAATTTTGTTTATATAACCTATCCAGAAAGGAGGATTCAAAAGAATACACTGGAAAATGCTTTCCTGGGTCATTTATTTTGACCACATATTACCTTGAGTGTTTATTTCTTCATATGAATTCTATGATATGAAAATACTTAATTCAATCATATCATCCACAAAAACACTAAGAAAGGTCCACATTTGACTATATAGATGAAATTAGGAGTATTTTTTACCCTGTTAGATAGGAAAGACAAAGTGCTTCCCTTTTTCTCTGGGTTCCCAACTTTCTCTGGAACATTTCTGAGAACTGGACACTGATGTATCCATGAAAGGGAAAATAATAATAGTATAGCTGGCAAGCAAGAATAGTATCTGATTAAAGGTTCCCATTATCCAAAGAATTGAAATTGTTTCCATTTCTCTAAAAGGTTTCATTACAATTTCTAGGACACATTGCTAAGAGTAAAGTACTAGTCCCATAAAACAATAGGGAAACAAAATTATGGAAGAACAAAGTGTATAAAATTATATTGATTTCTACATCAAAGAAATTTTCTGTAATTCTGTTCTAATTGAGTCCTGAAATCTGTATCTTCCTTCTTTAATATATTGAAATCAATTGGATTGTTACATCAAAGCCTACTTCAACTAACCTTATTCACCTAGAGATACAGTTTAAGAAAAGTTCTCCTGATAATTATGCCAACTGCTGAGAGCCCCTACTGTTTCTTGACAGTACTCCAAGTTATTTGAGGTGAATGAGATAAAACATGGGAAAGGACATAGATACTTGTCCTGTAAAATGCTGAAATGAGCTTGGTTTAAGCTTAAATAGGCCTTTGATCATTATCTAAGGGATATTAATATTTAGAAAATGAAGATATGACTGGAAGACCCAGTTGGCAAGCTAAGGATATCTTGATCTTCTTTGACATTCTTCTAAGAACATTGAATCAAAGTAGTTATTTCCTTATCATCAGGCAAGACTAAGAGAGAAGATACTTGAATTTCACTCCAAGTGTGGAGTATTCCATGTCATAGGAATGTTGAGTTTAGAAGGACAATTCTCTTATTTGAAAGTTGAGCAAACAGTCTCAGAGGGGTTGTGACTTCCCCAAGGATTTACAGTATAGTGGTGACAGAATACCAAGACCCATGTCTTGGGATCCTCATTCTCTTCTACCTTAAAAACCAAATATATTCCACTTCCCTTTAATAAACTTTCTTTGGACCATGAATTTCCCTCATTAGTCAACATTAGGTCAAAGCAATGGTTTCTAACACTGATCACTAGCAAAAAACTGTCAACTATCTTCTTTTGTGGAGGGGATTCTCCGATTGTTTTCTTCTTATTCTTTTGGTGTTTAAAATGTCTTTCTTTTCATAAAATAATGGATTTATTAGTGGAAGCAATTTTTAAGTTCTAATTTGACAAAAATAAACATTACCAAAACTAATTCAGTCTAAAAGTCTATAATATCTCAAATTCAGGGAACATGGTGGGGGCGGGGGGAGGCATTGACAGCTACCTGGGTTGCTTGGGAGAGGGACCAAGTTAAGGTTCCAACGTCATTAACACCTTTGTATTTGCTTACCTGTCCTGCCTTGGGAGCGCTTAGAATTCTTCAGATTTCCACTCTCAACAGTGACTTCTACTTCATACTGTCTTCCCGGTATGAGCCCCAAATCATCTGTGGTGTAGTGTGTCTCCTCCTTTCCCACGGTGATGTTGAGCAGCACCACAGAATCATTGAAGAGCAGGATGCGATACTGCTCCCAGTCTCCAGCAGGGGGCGACCAGCTCACTACTAGAGACCTTATCGAACCATTGCTCTTTACCTCCAGGTTCCCAACTTTGTCTGGAACTAAACGGTGAAATGATGTCAAAAAGGAGATTCTAAAAACCAAAAGTAAGGATACTGATTCACTTTTCATGGGCAACAGTAGATAAGAGACCTAATAGCTGCAGTTCAAAACATTTCTATTTGTGGATTGCAAATGAGTATTTTTTCCTCATTTTGGAGACGTCAGACACTCAAGAAATATATGCTAAAATCATCTTAGTAATATATCAATAATGGATCTTCTGTAACACTGTTAATAACCTAGCAATCTGACCACTATGTTTTATTGACTGCACACCAGCCCTAGAGACAATATTGACGTTGCCTCTAATGATGTTGACGTTGATGGATGTGGTGTCTTTTGGTAGAGACACTGCATGTTGTGGTCATGAAAGAGTCCTTCCTTTATCAACTGACAAGATTAATCTTCTTGCAAGGTAGCTCTGGTCTAATTACTCATTTGCATAAAAGCATGCAAGGTCTCTCCATTAATTACAGAATAAAACATCAAATCCTGGGTCTGGCATCTGTAGCTTTCCAAAATCAGACCCGATATCCTTCTGGTCTTAATTCTGACTAGTCCCTGCAGCCACCCACCCTGCTTCTGCACTCTCTCCCAGACTGGCCTCCAGGTGCATGTTCGGCAGACCTGTAAATATACTGGGCCCTTCTTCCTCCATGCCTTTGCTTATACTTGCTCAAATACCCTTCCCTCTTTGGCCTCTTCCCTTGTCAAGAGCCTCACAATTTTTAGGTCCAGTTAAAACCCATTTCCTCCAAGAAGTCTTTACTGGTCTTCTGAACAAGAATTTTGCTCTCTTGTTTTTCTGACCATATGGCTCTTACTTGGAATCTCTAACAGCACAGAGAATGGACCCTGGAATTAAACACTCTGGTTTAAATGCCAACCCCACCATTCACTGCCTAGATGACTAGGGACAAATTATTTGAGCTCTCTGAATTATCTCTAAAATGATGATAATAACAGAACCTCTCTTAAAAACCACTCTTAGCTTGGGGCTACACAAATACAGGTTACAGGCCATATTTGGTGTAGTTTGCGGAACTCTGACATTTTAACAACTTCCCAAACTCATAGCACAGTAATTGATACATAGAAGGCACTGGATAAATATTTAGTGACATAAATTAATAAAATAATTTGTGGAAAACATGGTTAAGTGCTAACTGGCTCTCACTCTAGGAGTTAATCAGAAATATTTTATTCCTTAGTATCAAAGCTAATGCATTTACACGACTTAAGTGGTGTGACGTGAAACAGCACAGGGCAGAGCCAGTTTATGCACACCATTCAGGAAGCACTCCAAACACATTTGCTTAAATAACTCAGAGGAATGCAATTAACCTTCTGTTTCACTCTGTATAGGGGGCCCTGGCAACCTCAGTCATGTAGACTACATTTCTCAAGTTGGAAAAGGAGTCTTCCTTATAACTTATTTTGTTCTAAGATGGATCAGAGAATGATCTGGACAGCCAAGGAATATTCTGGAGCCCTACACTCACCTGTTCTGCCCACTGCCATCTTCTGAGCAGACAATTCACCAGAGACACAGCTGATGGTAACTTGATAAAGACGTCCAGGGGTTAAGTCTTTAAACTGGGTTTCAGTAACCTGGGGTGCTAATGTTCTGGATTCTTTGATAGTCCCTTGGTGAAACAGGGTAATGTTGTAGGAATCCACATTGCCGGAAGGTCTTTGCCACCTGACTTTTAGAGAGGTCAAAGTGCCATCATTTGTCACCTTCAGATTTGAGACCTCCATGGGGGCTAAGTAGAAGAAAGGAAAAGACATTTTAACTCAGGACATAGTACCTGTCTTATTATGGCCAAATTTTGACCTGCATTTTAGTCCCTACAAGATTCACACCCTGCTCAGAAGAAAACAACAACTTCACAAGCAAAAAGAATACTGCAAAATCAAAGAAAGGCTGTCTGACTAGTGGAAAGAGCATAAACATGGGCATGAGGAGACTGGATTCTGGCTCAGACTCGGCCATTAGTCACCTGGGCAACCCTGGACATCTCTGTCTATCTCACTGAGCCTAGGGATCCTAACTGGCAAATGAGGTCTTGGAATGCTCAGAGAAGTCTGTCATCTGCCTGATTTCCCACCTTTATGTGGCTAATAATAGCAAGTACATATTAAATACATTGGTCAACACACCAGCTATCACAAAATTTTGCATGTTAAAAATATTTTATCTTTCATATAAAATCATGATAAAGTTATAGCTCAAGAGTTGTGTCATTATTTCATCAAAAGAAAAAGGAAACAAGATGAAACCAGAGGGGACACAAACCATAAGAAATTCTTATCTCAGGAAACAAACTGAGGGTCGCTGGAGGGGAGGGGATTGGAGGGATGGGGTGGCTGGGTGATGGACATTGGGGAGGCTATGTGTTATGGTAAGTGCTGTGAATTCGGTAAGACTGATGAGTCACAGACCTGCACCCCTGAAGCAAATAATACATTATATGTTAATTTTAAAAAAGAAAAAGAAAATGATTACAAAAGAAAGACACTTCAGTGACTATTTCTTCTACCTCTTGGCTATATCACAATTTTGGGCTTCACTAATAGCAAAATAAAAATATTTCATTTTAAAAATGGGCACAGCATGCTGCTTTGCATAGGCCAGTGAGAAATGTAAATTGCCCTTGCTATACATAAAGAAGTCTTAAGATATAAGGTACTTTTTAGGTGCCTGGGTAGCTCAGTCAGTTAAGCATCTGCCTTCAGCTCAGGTCATGTTCCCAAGGTCCTGGGATCAAGCCCCGCACTGGGATCCCTGATCAGTGGGGAATCTGCTTCTCTCTCTCTACCTCTGATCCTCCATGCCATCCATGCTTGCTTTCTCTCAAGTAAATAAATAAGTTTTTTTTTTTTTAATGATATAAGGTACTTAAAAAAAAAGATAGTATTTTTAAGCAGTCTCTATACCTAAGATGGGGCTTAAATTTACAATCCTGAGATCAAGAGTTGCATATTCCAACATCTGAGCCATCCAGGTGCCCCAACATATATGGTACATTTTTGTTGGGAATGGCTATACATCTCTGAGGTATGATATGAAGATATGTAAGTGTATATATAGGTGCCCCCCAAATATCTTTCCCATCAATCTCTTGTAGTTATTATTATTTTTTTAATCTCTTGTAGATCTAAGAGCTCCCCCCGCCAGAGTAATTTCTAAGGCTCTATATACTTAGAAGTTTCTCTTAAAATCGGATAGCTTACCAAGAGAGGGAATTTATTAACACATTAGACCCATCAGAAGCATTATAATCTACTAGAATGTAAGTTCCATAAGGACAAAGACTTTGACCTTCTTGGGCACTATTATATCCACGATGCCTAGCATATAGTTTATACTATACTCAGTAGATAATGAATGAATGTGGACATGAATTATTCATGTCCACATTCATTTAGCACAGATTAGTTTCTCCAGCTATGTTAGCATGTGAGAACAGCTCCTGTAGTGTTGGGTCTCAGGACAAGTTTTGTTGGATAGTACTGAGAAAATTCATCTTGGCTCATAGTGAGTGATGTCACAAAGGCAAGGGATGCTTATTTAAGAGAAGGAAGTAGGAATTCTTATCAAAAAGGTCAGAATACAAAAAGATAAGCCGAGATTATATCAATGGCTAGCTCTCCCATTTCAGACTGGTCTAAAATTTAGAACACATAGGAGTCCCTCTTCCTCTGAATAGAAAAGTGGGAATATCTTAAGGGATTTCTATAATGTATGAATTTCAATTTGTCTCCTAGTCAAATAACTTAATAAACCATGGTTATTAAAGATTTTCTTGACGTGAGCTTTACTTTGTTCAGCTAGTTAGTGGTACTTACCTGTCCTGGCCAGTTTCCATCTGTAGTTTTGTAGTCCTGCAGCCTCGGTCACAATGGTAAGGTTGTAGAGGTGGCCAGGGGTCAGTCCATGAAAACTGTAGGAAGTAGCATATTTGTCTATGACACTGCTATGAACTAGGATGTCTTTATCCATCAGCATCAGCTGGTATCTTTCCACATTCCCAGAGCCATGGGACCAGGAAACCAGGAGGGAATTGGTTTTTGCTGAAATATTGATATCTTTCACTGGGGATGGCACTATAAAAATAAAATGCATTTCCAAAGGGTCATTCATAATTTCCTTCAAGAAGACATAGACATGTTTAATTCAAAATCACATATTCATGGATGCTTCTCTGTACATCTAATTTGTGTAATAAGTAATGACAATGGCGCTCTTGAAATTTCACTGCAATCTGAATTAATGCTCTTTTCAAAGTCCATACCCAAAGCTACATCATAGTTTACTAGTCTCTCTCCCCCATTTAACAGGTAGTAAGGTGATTTTTGCCAATTAACTATGATGTGGCGGGGCATCAAAGAGAAAAAAAAGGGAAGATGAAAACCAGGAAGATAGCAATAAATCAGGTGAGAAAGTAAGAGGAGAGAGCATGACCAGAAGGACAGTACTTCCCGGAAGGAGGTGAAGTGTGTCATTGACATTGGGATGGGTGGGTGCGAGCAAAAACTTGTTCCAGATGTATGAATATTTAGGAAACATCATGACTTGATGTTATGAAAAGAGTATACAAAGGAGGAAAACACTTAAGCATAAGTTTTATGGCACAACTCAGAAAAGGAGGCAGAAAATGTTGTTGCTAAAGATTTGAGTTAGGAAGGTCATTAGGAAACATCTGTTTCACTCTGGAGAAAATTCCAGTCCCAGAGAAATCCCAGAACTTGTTTGAAATCACCCAGCAAGCCAGCAGCACAGCCACATCTTCTTATTTTCCGTCTACTCTTCCCACTGTACTGCATAACATCTTCTGTCTGTCTATCTACCTACCTATCTGTCAGCTTTGGTCTGGGGGCTTTCTTATTTCTATCTCTTCAATTTTAATATAACTCCAAAAGAAGCCTAGACGTTTAAATACTCTACTATCTGTAAGCAGGTCTTACCTGTTGATCCATTAGTATAAATTGTAGGGGAACGTTTTTCTCCAGAAACAGCTGTGATGGCAATATTGTATTTATTACCAGCAGTGAGGTTAAAAAATGTATGTTCGTTCCATGAAGCACTCTCGTGAATTTGGGTCTCCTGTACCTTTTGGTTAT
Organism: Mustela nigripes; assembly: GCF_022355385.1. Classification (NCBI taxonomy): domain Eukaryota; kingdom Metazoa; phylum Chordata; class Mammalia; order Carnivora; family Mustelidae; genus Mustela; species Mustela nigripes. Next base: position 46,607,607 of record NC_081562.1, on the reverse strand, counting down.
TGTCAAACAACTGCATCTCATACCAGGTGACTTTTCCAGAAGAAGGAGTCCACCGAACATGCAAGCTGGTTGAAGTAGTCTTGTCTTCACTGACTTCAAACTTAGCCGGAGGTAAAGGATCTGTGAGGCCAAATCCAGAAAGAGAACATGACTTGAAGACTTTTGCAAATATATGATAGTTTGCTGGGACCCAGGTTCATTTTCCTTAAAAACTTTAAGAATCTGCTGCCTGTGAAACAAATTGGTATTTACTCCACTTTTAAACTTACTGTTTCATTTAAAAACGAAATCCATTTAGCTACTAGTCATATAAACTTCTTTTTCTAATAAAAACGTTTTTTTGTTAGGACAGTTCTGAGCTTAGAATTCCAAGTAAGGTTATATTTTCGTTGGCTTGCAAGTTTAGCACTTTTCATACATGGACAAACATCCAGGGCTATGGCTGGATAAATACCAAAAATCTCAAGAGAAAATACAGATATTCAGAACTAATTTTGAAATTTGTACTGAACTTTTTCTTCTTTAGGTTGTGGATTTGGGGGGTTAAGAATACATCGCTTTAGGTTGTTTTTAAATATCAGAAACCCACCAAAGATAGAGCCTTGATTATGAGCCTAACCTAGGTTTGCTCATCAAAATGAATTCTCCCAACAGGTCGAATTCCTTACGTCCTTAGATTTTCTCAACTTGAGTTCTGGGACATTTTGGACCTGCTGAAGCCTCTAGAGAGAGTACGAGGGGTTAGTCCTCACCCAGATGTTCACTTAGATTCAACTGTCATGGGTGAGCTTGGGGAGTCCCATTTCCCATTTCCCATGCATGGAATCTTCACTGTGGAACTTGAAATAGGAGGAACAGCACGTCCCTGGGGTAGGAAATAAGTCAGCAGTGTTTAGGGATCAGCCATTCTATGGTGCAGTAGGACCATGAGAGAAATAAGTCTCTCCCTACCTGAATGCAGGGAAGGACAACTTTGAGAGATATTTACATAGAAGGAATTTTCAGAAATCCAACCTGGTTCTTGATCTAGAAAATCGGATCGAGATATTGGAGGCTAAAACTCAAAGCTAGGTCAGATGTTTTCGTGGCATGGCTCTAGAGATCTGTTCTTATCCACATCTTGGTAAATTATATTTTGCTCACAAAATAGCTTCAGATTCTAGATCTTAGAACAGTATATGTTTTAAGAAGGTGCTTGCTTGTGATGAACATCCACATAAATAGGAACAACGTAACCTTATTCTGTATTAAAAAGGTGTCTATGGCCCGCCAGCTCCTGAGATTATCTTTGGGTCACCTATAGACACCATCCAGAATCTAAATAACAGCTTATGGTCGATATAATGTCTTTCTTTGCATGTTTTATGCTGTGACTTATAGGAGTATATCTTGCAAAAAGCACACAAGCCACATGACATTTCATAATATAGGAACTAATAATAATATAAATGTCTGCTGACAAGGAAGCCTAGACAGCAGTAACTCAGAGAGCCCACAGTGCAAGTTGTGTGGTTTATACCTTAGCACAGCAGAAGTTCACAGGCAGAGCATAAGCACTGTTGTCCGAGAGCCTGGGGCTAAGTCTGGCTGTCAGTAGCATAGCTGTGTACTTCAGGCAATGCTTTAAGCCCTCTGCACTGCTGCTGTCTCATCTACGCAATGCAGTTAAGACTACTATCTATTTGGCAAGATATTTATGAAGATAACGTTGTTTTATCTAGAGCTTAGAACAGCCACTCAGAACAGTGTCTGGCACATAGCAGGTGTTCAATGTTAGCTACTGTTGTTGTTATTATTTCTGTAAACAGGAGGCGGTCCTATCACGGAAGCAGGGAATCGTCTAGGTGGAGTGTGTGGACTTTGGGGTCAGACAGAACTCAGTTCAAGTCCTCGGCTCCGTCGTGGGTCAGTCACAAGACTTTGGACAAGTTACTTAACCTCTCTAAGCCTCCACTTTCCCCTCTGTCTGGGAGTATCATATAATCATATTCTATATATATATATATTATATTACATTATATATAATATTCTCTATATATTATATTATATGTAATTTAATATATAATCTATATTCTTGGATGTTTGAGGAGGTGTAGAGCAAATTTTACCTGGCATAAATGGGCACTCAGTAATACAAACTTATGTTGTCTCCTTGAACACAAAAAAAGTTTCCCCTGAATCACTGACAAAATGGAGGCCGAAGTGGAATATAATTTTCTTTAAAGCTAAACTAGTAGCCCTAATTGCCTTCTTCATTAAAAGAGAACACAAAAACTGGATAAAATCTTATCAGTTGATTCCCATGACCTAACTTTCTAACCATTAAGATAAAATTAAAAATTCCCAAGATGATTCTCATGTATAAGTTCTTGCAAAAAAAACAGAACTTTTTTTTCTGGTAATATCATTTAAATTTTCTAGTCTACATCCTGGTCTGTAATTAAGGACCTCGTCATAAAAAGAAAGAACTTAATTTCCCCTCCCAGAAAGTTTTTTGTTGCCTGGCGAGAAAAAGATACTTCACTACCATGAGTCTCTAATAGCGGGCAAAATTCAAGAACAACCTTGTCATAGCCAACTGAGATGACACATTTTTGCTGAAGAGGCATTTTAAGGACAAGGATGGGAGGGACCTCAGCTTTCCAGTGATAGCTCAAACGAGATCAATACCGTCATCGATGTCTACAAGCTAGATAGAGGTTAAAGAAAATAATGGTATGGTCAGTATAATCTAAATCACATATATATAATCTACAAAATATAAGCTATAGAAAATGAATTTTAAGGTTGCGTGCATAGAGGGTGAAGTTCAGAAATGCAGACTTTATCTAATCTCTCCAAGCCAGAAAACAAAACAGTCAATCCTTTGTACATCCGCTAGAACAAAGGAACAATGAGCCTGGGAAGTGCCTGGGCTGCGAGAACCTGCACTGGAAACAAACACTTAAAACCCCATTTATACTGCGATAAAGTTCTGTGCTGGCACTTGTCCACTATTGCTACAAATGTTGCAGAAGTTACATGGTTTTCAGACTTCTTTTCAATCTAAGCCCAAGGAAAACTCTGCTGTATTCATAGAAAATTTTCAATATTTTCTTAGAAACAAATCAGGTGCTTCCAAAAGGGGTGCGAATTTCATGTATATATACAAATGAATTTTATATATCTCTATATCCATTTGAAGGCAAAGGAGAGAGATTTCTGATGCCATTTCAAAATGTAGTTATATGTATGTAATCTTTTGATCATATGACAGGTTGTGCCTAATTAGAAAACCCTACTTGACTTACATAATTCATCGCCATGCCTAGAGGTGTCAATGCCCACAGGTGCAAATCAGCCTTTCTGATTTTTCCATGTATCACTCTGTAACTAGTGAAGTTTGATAAACTACAAGAACTGTGGAAAACCATAAATCAGTGATTTAATCTCAATCAATATATCAAAATGTATCATTAGCCATAAATTTGAGACATCTTTGTTTGCACTTCTCAGTTTCAGACAAACCTGGAATATGGAATGCAAAATGTAAAGTTCTGTGGTACTCATCATCTAGATGTCAGTGAATCTACCAGTATCAGGAAGCCTGACGATTTCATAAGTGATCTTGATGTCAAGCTCATTTTTCTGTTCTTCGAGGAAAAGATGAAGTTTAGCTAAATTTCTGAAAAAATGAATTCTTCTTTGTTTCCCTTTTTAAGAAATGGGACTTAGAAAGAAGGAGAAATTCATATATATAAAATGCAAGTAACAAGTAATATCTGCTTAAAAAAATTCTTTTGTATGGCCACTAACACATTATTATTTATTGACATAGGAATTTGCAGTGTTTAGAATTTGAGATGATAATATTTACTGTGAAAATAAATTCAACCTTTTAACAACTGCAGGCCATTCATGAGCTAATGCCAAAGCTTTTCTCCCCGTCATGAGAGAAACACAGTATATCTATGTAGGATCTGATCATTTACAGTGAGTTTTCTCAGTTGGAATAGTTCAGAGACATGAAGTGACTCATTTAGGTCATGTATGTGATGCGTAGTATAACTGAGATTCTAATACCTGCCTGCAAGTTCCTTCTATCACAGCTGTCCCAGGGGGGATGTTGTCTTGAATGCATGTTCAGTGTAATTAAAAAAAAAAAAAAAAAACACTCAAACCAGATTTTTATGGAAAATAATAGGTAAATTTACAGAATTTTCACTTGATGGTTAGATTACTGTTGCCGAGATAAAATGAATCACACATAATCACACATAAATCTAACTCTGTGGCTGTGAAAGTTACTCTGATTTTTTTTTTTAATCTTTTCTTGACTCTTTCTTTTGCTTCCCTAATCTGACTGTCTTTACCTGAGACCCCACTACCTTAGATCTGAGCTGCTCCCAGAGTTTTCTGGGTGTCTTTCTTATTTTCTCCCTTTCCTCTACTGTTAGCAAATCACCTCTTGGCATATCTTCCCCATCGCCATCTTTGTCCTTCTTACAGAACCAAATCTTTCTGTGAGATGAAGTAAGCTTCTCCGTAGGCACTCAAGGTCACCTCAAATAGGATATTATTCCCCCTCCCCGCCACACACACAATTTATCTTTCACCACTAATTCTAGGCTAATGACAGGGGCCATTTCTGTATCTCTACAGAAACTGGGATACTATTCTAGTTAAAAGCAGGGAAGCTAGGAGTCCGGAAGCTGCATTTTTGTAGCACTCTACATAGAATGGAAGGAACACCAACTATTTATCCAAAAAAAATTGGGCATTTTCTTATGGAAATCAAGGTAAGGGTAGAGGAAAGCCACAAACAGATTTTTGTTTGTTTGTTTGTTTGTTTGGGGAGTTTTTTGGGGGGGGTTGGTGAAGGTTTTTGAAAACAAGAAAGAACAAAATGACAAAGCAATTGCTCACAATCTGCAGTCAATTAAATGCATTTATAGAGGGATAATCTTCTTTTACTTTGTGATTGTGGCTGTTTGATCACAGGTGGCTTCCAGACTTGTTTTAAGATGATGTACTCTACTGTGATAATCATCAGAGTAAGATGCATTTGATGTATTGACTTTGTACACTAGATATGAAGGTCAAGTAGTAGCGGACTTTCCAAATTTTAATACCCCGAAAGGGAAATTCAAGCAGATTCCACAGAAATCTGCATCATCATTCACAGCTGTGTAGGGGGCCACCTTACTCTGAGGGTGTCCATCTTGGGCCCTTGGTCCACAAGTCGCAGATGCTCTCCTGAGAATTTACAGTCTACTCAGGCACTTGAGATATATGCAGGAAAGCTAAACAAAAGTTGAATTATCAGGGAGGCTGACTCTGATGTCCGACTAGACATGGGTCCGGATCCCATCGCTGTCACTCAGAGTCATGACTAAGCACCATGTTGGAGCTCTGTGCTGCTGTTTCCTCCTCTGTAACGACACCCCCTACACAGAGTTGTAAGCCTTAAGAAGGAACAGAGGGAATGGTAAGTGCAGCCCGCGCCCAAGCTGAGCTCTCAGTAAAGGGCAGTTGGTGCTCACGCTGCTGCTGTTGCTGCTGTTCAGAAGAATGCAGGCCAGCAACGGGGCTAAAGGTGTCAATGGAGAATGACAGCCACGGGCTAAGGTCTCAGAGGCTGGCTTCACGAAGGACAGGAATCTGAGCACGTTTGGAAGGTCAAAGTGGGGAGTTTGAAGTCAGAGAAAGAAGGGGTGTTACAGAGTGAGAAGCAGATGAAGCTAAAGCACTTCTAGTGAACATCAGAGGGGCAGGTGGGCACTGACAGCCCAGGGCGGCTTTAACCCCGCCATCCCCAGGACGGCCTTCAGGAGCCCCACTCCAATTCTTCGATATTAACAAGCGAGGCTTTCTCAATATTACCTAAAGTTCTGCATAAATGCCACAGAAAGAGAAGTCCCTTGGCCTCTCCTCTGCAGAAACTCATGATCTAGCCCTTGCGATGTGCTTCTAAGCCTTATTGTTAATTTAGGTATAGAGTGATATTGTGGTTATGTGAAAAATAATTCTTATCTTTCCAAAATGCATATTGAAATATGTATAAATGGAATCAAATGATGGCTTGGATTGCATCAAAATGATAGAGGGTGGGGGATGGGTGGAGATACAGAAGAAATAAGACTGGCTATCAGTTGGGAACTGTTAAAGGTGGGTGACGAGTACCTGGTAGTTAATTATACTATTCTGTTTCCTTTTTTACGTGTTGGAGTTTTTCCACATAAAAGTAAGGAAAGCAAAACCAAACCCCCAAATTCCTGGAAATCTATCTGCAAAACTACCTTGTTAACTTTATTTGCATATTATATGTTTAGGGGCATATATTCATCTTCATTGATATACATTCATACAGACAGAATGGGCTTGATTTCCCCTATAAAATCAGAAAGGCATTAGCATTATCCTTTATCCCCTAGGGGGATTCCAGCACATAGATGTCTGGAAATGGAAGGTGAAAAAATGATTCTTTGTTCTTCTCTTATTCTGTCTGGAAAAATAAGACTTTATGTCTTTCTTGCTAACCTGTAGAACGCCATGCTCACCCAGAGAAGTCAGATTGATGGGAGAAGCTTCCCAACCACTCAAAAGATCAACTTCAGAGAACTGGGTTGGTTCATTCCACATTCATAGCTTAGCTTGACCTTAGAATTCCTGAAACGAGTAGATTGCCAATGGCTGATTGCTAAATATTGAAATCATCACCAAACGTTCCACACAATTGAAAATCAATAGCTGCTTAAAATTTCTTCACTCTAAAACACATTTAATCATTATTCCATTTTTGTGTAGGGGAAGGATACATAGATTTAAGGTATTTTGTAATATATTTTTTCTTCTTTAAAAGTCGACTTGAAAAGTAGGAACAAAATATCACATGGTAATTTGAAAGAACTATTATCAACTTAAAAATTATATTTTCTGCAGAATAGTGGAAAGAATTGGAGCTGAGCCAGAAACCCAGGATTCAAGTTCTGGTTCTATTATACACTAGTTGTGTGAATTCTGATTAGTTAATTTTCACGAATATCAATCTTATCTCCAACCTGAAAGTAATAATAGTAAACTTACTGTGCACATAGTATGTGACAAACGCGATTCTAGAATTTATATGTGAACCAAATAAAATCGCAAAATGATCCTATGAAGTAGGCATTCTATTTATTATCATCCCCATTTTATAAGTTAGGAAACAGGCCTGGAGAAGTTAGTAACTTGCTTGGCTAGGAAGTGTTGGAGCCGGCTGCTTCTAGATCTGAGCTCTCAACCGTTAACACAACCTGCCCCTTTACAATAATCCCTAAAAATAAAATTAAACAATATATGGTCAGTATAATATGTATTTTATAGTCTTACCTACTAAGTAAAGTAGATGGACCTATTTTAGATACTATAAAAGCACAAGACAAATATTAGAGTATTAGTTTCTTCCTGGTTAAGGTAATACTCTTCAGTATTACAGATCTAGTCATGCATAAAGAGGAAGGCTACCAGAATCTTAATGCCAATGAATAATAGAAAAACTATGTCAATAGATCTTAAACTTCACTGTGCATTGATTCACTGTGATATTTGTTTAATATCTGATACCCCAGCCTCCACTCTTTCTAAATTCATTACATGTGGGGTAGAAGCCAATAATACATGCTTTTATAAGTTCTGCCAAAGATTTTGAGGGAAGTAGCTTACAGACATCATTGAGAAGTGCTGGCTTGTGTTTAAAGCTCTGTAAGTGTATGGGCTGAATTGTGTCCCTCTAAAATTCATACATTAAAGCCCTAAACCCCCAGTACCTCAGAATGGGACTGTATTTGGAGATAAGGCTTTTAAAGAGGTAATGGTGTTCCACTGAGGTTTTTAGGGTGGACCTTTATCCAATGACTGGTGTCCTTCTAGAACCCAGACAACCTAAGGGAATGAACATTAGAGAATCCTCAAAGAAAAAGCTGCTGACACCTTGATCTGGGACTTCTAGCCTCCAGAATTGTGAGACAATAAAGTTCTGTTATTTAAGTCACTTGGTCCAGTATTTTATCATGGAAGCCCTAGTAAACTAATTTAATAAGTAACATTTTGAAGTAGAAATAAGAGCTGATATGGTAACTTGGTAACTAATGCTTCTAAAGTGGTTTTTTTTTGTTTTTTGTTTTGTTGGTGGTTGTTGTTAAAGATAAAGGAGTTAGCCACATTAAAAGAGCTATTCTTTTTCACCCTTTGTTCTAGGCTGATTATTAAGTAGCTAAAACTAACAAGAAGGCATATGCTATTAAGATAGTCTGCCTGTAAGTGAAGTTCTTTACTACCAGACTACTTCCCTGGGTTTTATAACATACCTATAACCCAAGGAGAATAGATCATATTTTTAGAATACATATATTCCCCCACTGAAATGTTCACTTTATTCATTCATATCTATCCATCCACCCATTCATTAGCTATTCATTCATCCATTTCTACTTAATCAATATTTATTGAATACCAGTGTGTGAGATGCCATTTTTAAAAATGATTTTATTTATTTATTTGACAGAGATCACAAGCAGGCAGAGAGGCAGGCAGAGAGAGGGGGTGGGGGAAGCAGGCTCCCTGCTGAGCAGAGAGCCTGATGGGGCTTGATCCCAGGACCCTGAGAACATGACCTGAGCCAAAGACAGAGGCTTTAACCCACTGAGCCCCAGGTGCCCTGAGATGTCATTTTAGATATTGGAAAGCTACTTCCCTTTTGTGGAAAGATAAAAGTCCCCCAAAACTTCTAAATGAAAACTCTAAGTTTTCATTAAACAAACTCAAGTGCCCTTAGGATGAATTCAAGTACGGAAATAAATGAAGTGGTCCAGGGGGAGTCCAGTGAATTGGTATCTAAAAGGAGAGATACTACAACTTAGCTCTGGAGAATTCCAGGCAGAGTGGCCCAGCTTTGACAAATCTTCCAATATTTTAGGGGAACCCATAAATCTGGCACTTACGTGAATTTTCTGTGTTTAATGCTGGCAAAAATCATCTGGATTTTTCACAAATATTATGTGAGCCAAACAAAACGTATTAAGTTAGACACCTAGCTAGACACCCCAAGGGGTTACAAATTTGCAGCCCCTGCTTAGACTTGGAGGACAGTGTCAGAAAAGTGTTGGAGTTCTTCAATATTGTCTTCATTATTTGATTTCCAATGAATTCATGACTAGATAATTTGACTTTCAAATTATTTTTGTTCACAGCTAATTAATTTGGCTTTCAGCTTATCATGGTTTTTGCATCAACCAGTCTAATGACCGAAGGAATCTGAGAAAGGTCTCATGTCTTCTCTGTGATGATGGCAGCATGGCACATAGGAGGCAGGGCAAGGTCTTCCTCTAGGAAAGAAGTGGGAAAGCTCTGTCCCCACCTTCATCATGAACTTCCCTCCCCTCTGTACAGACTGTAAGGACAGGGATCATGTTCTGTTCCTCATTCTTACAAGGACACCAGTCACCACTTGGCATAATTCCCTGCAGAATCCATGCTTGGTGAATGTTAGCTGAATCCATGTATGTTTTTTCAATTCTGGTTTCAAATCTGGAGTGAAACTGGTTGTTGCTAAAATAGTTCCCATGTAGTTAAATTTTTTTTTTTTTAATATTTTAGGCCATGTCTACATGACAATAAATTAACTGAATTTTAGACAATTTATCTGGAAAAGCAACCTGACAATTCACACTTGGAATGATACAGAGATAATCTAAGCAACTGTTGTATCTCTAGTCTAATCATGTCTTGCTCTCATTCTCTTTTATCCTAGACCGACAAGACAGGCAAAACGGAATAGTAAAGCACAATACATTTTGAATAACTTTTTTTGTTTGAAGTTATATCTCAGACTTAATATTGTAGTACTAGTTGGTCCTACTTTACTAAGATTAAAACATGATTTGTAGAGTTCATCTTTGTAGCCTAGCAAATTAGAGAAATACTAGTACTTTCTCTCAACTAAATGAAAAATTCACATATGTCCTTAAAATAAAGAAAGCACTAATGACAAAGAACACAACCACCCCCCAAAAAAAATTCCTCCCTGAAACATTTAAAAAATATCTTAATTTTTAAAATGTTTATTTAAATAAAATTATTTTTAGAATATAGAGGATCCTAAGCATTATATCATCATACCAATAAGTGTGGGGAAAAAATATCATTATACAACCATCACCTACAAATTTTATCCTTCACAATATCACGGATCTCATAGAATTTGTGGTGAAAAGTATATTTATGAGACTGTAAAAAGCAACTCTTTAAGAAAAATGTTGAAAACCTGAATGCTGATGAAGCCTTTTTTTAACTCAACATAGTCAATAAAATGCAAATATTTCTTACATTTCACAAACGTCTTTGGACTTGGAACACCTACGTGCATAATTACACTTGGAGCGCATTCTAACTAGTAACACCCACAGTGAGTCCTTTTCCTATTTTTAAAAACAGTTCTGCCCCCATTCAACAGACACCTTAACAAACGCAATGAACACATCTGGAAGTTCTATGTCATAAATTTCACAGCGTTAACAATCTGAGTGTTCACAAAACTATCCTCATGTACCAAAGGCCACCAGCTTTATGACTAAAAAGCTAACCACTTCAACTTCTGTGAAATGTTCTAATTATGCGGTTGATTTCAGTCTCTCTTTGATTCCATATAAAAACATTATCAAATTCTTCACAAGTGGTGTTTCTTTTCAATTTAAGTTACTGCAAAACTCAGAAATTATCTCAGAGTTTCATCTGAAGTCAGCCAAGGGATGTAATTGGGCATTCTTAATCTTTCTCAAAAAAAAAAAAAAAAAAAAGAGAGAGAGAGAGAATGAATATTTGATGGACTTGTTCCATGAACCCAGCTTCATTTCCTGACTCTGCTGTAGCCGTCCTGAGAACTGAATGTTCTCAGACCTTTCTAAAGACCGATAGCTAAGGAAGTCACCTTGGTTTGGGTTGAACATGAAATAGTAGTAAGGACAATACGTTTCTAAAATCTGACTTCCAGAATTTTTCTGTGACACTTGACTTTCCGAGTAGAAGTAAAGTTTCACTATTGCAGCAAGTAAAGATAATGTTAAAAGGAAGACCTATGAAGTCAGGAAACATCAAAGGTGTTAGAGAATTTAGAGCACACCTAAAGGGTAGCTGACAGGAATTAACGAGGTGAGAGTACGACAGCCCTCCACCGAGGTGGTTGGCATTCGGTAAGAACTTGGACATGAACATGAGGGCCAAGTCTGACCCTCTTGTTTGGTAAGAACTTGGACATGAACAAGAGGGCCAAGTCTGACCCTCTTGTTTTATAGACAAGAAAACTGAGGCGGGAAAGACAAACTCTTCCTATGTACACACAGAAGGGTTTACCAAAACTGTAAAGAAAATAAGTGACTTAAAGTTCAGAGTAACCAAAGGACCATCTCTGATATTACCGCGTTTTAGTTACTCAACTTACACAAATTAATTTTCATGCCCTCATTTGAAGGGACTTTCGAATTTTCCCCTATGAATGGCTCTATTCTATTCCTGAAGATTTTATGTCCTAGTTCCAAAAATAAAACTAAGTTGAGGAAAGGCATATCCCTAATCATTGCACTTCCATTATTTATTCTAAAAACATTTACTTAATATATTCCAGGGCTTGACAATTTAATGTGATGGAAGCTCAGACCACATCATTTTAACAAATTTAACAAACTCCCTCCACAGCCCACAGGCTCCTCTCTGCTGCACTCCCCCTTCAAAGAGTTAGTCCGCTGTCTTGCCCGCTAAGGAAATCTCTAAAAGTCAACCAAGCTGCTTCTGGCCAGAACTGAGGAAACTAAAAATCTTGGTCAATATTTATCTTCACAGGTATTTTTACCTTCATTTTTTGTATGTCCGGAACTCAAATGAAACACCAGTGTGAAAAGGCAGGGCTCAGCCCAGAGTGGGCTGGCTGTCCCATTGCACCTGTCACCCCTTACCTGTTTGCAAGACCACAGTTCTCTCTTCTCCATCCAGAGACACAATCCTGAAGTTATAGGTGGTTCCCGCTTGCAAATCCTTGGGGTAACATCCGTAGGTGGTGTTGTCTACCCGCGTGGGGTGGCACCATGCGACCCCGGACGTGTCACTGCTATAGATGAGGCTGAAGTTACAGGGTGACCCCAAAGTTCTCCACTGGAGAGACGCGGACCGGCTGAAGACCTTGGACTCCGTCAGGGTGAAGTTACATCTCACTGGCTCCCCCAGTCCAGTCTGCAAAGGAACCAGAGGCAGCTGAAACCCAGTCGAGAACGCCCAGGGACTTGTCCACAGCAAGGTCCCCAAGCCACCTCCTCAGTCCTCACTCCCAGCCTCAGCCCAGCCCTTTGCCCTCCAGCCAGAGGAAAGACCCGCGGAGGAGGTGGGTGGCAACTTTCTCCCCGGCCGCTCTTTCTCGGGAGCAGCTGGAGAGAAGGAAGGCGGCTTTGTGCCTTTGACAGTAGGATGAGCTGTCAGTCCGGCCGGGGGCTCAGAAGAGGACCTTTCTTCCCAAGGGAGAGGAAGACATTCGGCCATCTCACTCTGCAAACCACAACCCAGGCGACCCGACAGCCGAGTGGGAGTTCGGTCGTCGGCAGGGAGGGGCGCGTCGGCCGCCACCTCTCTCGGGCCACTCACCTGTAGCAGGCTCAGCGCGGTCCACAAGGCCAGCCGCGCTCCATGGCTCAGCATCGCGCTCAGCCGGCACCACCCCGACTCCGCAGAGGGGCTGGGGCGCGCGCGGGGCGGCCCCGACGGCCCGCGCGGGGGCCACCTGTTGCGCGCGCTCAGCGCGCCCCGCGGGCGCACAGCGCTTCCCTCCCGGAGGGCGACGCGCAGGGGCCGCCGCGGTCGCTGTCGTCGCCGCCGCCGCCGCTGCTGCTGCTGCCGCCCCGGGCGGGCTGCGGACGCGAGAGGCGGCGGGGGCAGGTAGCGCGCCGCCCTTCCCACGCTGCCATGCTGACCCGCGCTGCCTCGCCCCGGGCCCCGGCCGCGGACTTCCGCAATCAAAAGGCAATTTCCTCGTCTCCCGGCAAAGGAACAATGCGCCGGCGAGGGAGGGAGCCCCGAGGAGCCAACGCCTGAGGCTGCCAAGGGGGCCCGAGGCGGGCCCCCGCTGCACCGCGCCGCCGCCTCCCTGGCCTGGGGGTCCCGTCCGGGCCCGCCGGGCTCTGCCTCCTCCTCCTCTCCCGCGACTTTCACTTTTTCCCACTCGGTGGTCCTCTCCACCCCCCGCCCCACCCCCCGCCGTCGGAGCCGCAAACAGTCCCCGCCCCCTCTCTCCTTCCCGGCCCCCCCCCACCCCCTTCCTCCCTCCACACCCAGCGCCTCCCCCCTCCCTATCTTCCTTCCTATCTTCCTCATCTGCTTTCTCCAGGGCCTCTTTTTCCCAGGATTAAACTTGACCGCAGCAGATTTCCCTAGGTCGCCTCCAGTCCTTCCTGAAGACTTTTATTAGAGAGTGCTTTTGCCCTTCTCACCTTCAAAGCATTCATTTGTCCCATTGCGCATCCCCCTGACACCAGCAAGAGAAAAGGACCCCCAAAGGATCTTGTCCATTGTCAACTTGACCTTTATTTTTCTCTGCCATTCACTTTCCCCTGTCTCTTGCGTAGAGGTCCTTGTCCTCCCTAAATCTTATGCAAATGGTGCTGACCAAGAACAAAGGTAATCACTGCCAGTTGTTCAACCCACAAAGCAAATTGCAGAGCAGTTTCATCACTGACCATCCAGTAGTCAATACCATTTCATCCATAATTGTCTGAGCAATATAAGAAAGCTGTAAAACTCTCCTTTGAGGAAAATACGATGGATGGCTCAGTTCCCACATCTATTACAAAAACCGGAATTTACTCAGTTTTCAGCGCTAACTATAGCTTTTTAGCAACTGTCTCAGTACCTGAATCATCATGTATCTGAGAATGGATTTGAAAAGAGTTCCTAGTAACCAAAGAGCAAAAATGTTTAATTGTACACAGGTGATACAAGCAAAATATTGCAACAACTTTTTATAGTGCTCGATTGCTTTTCTTGGGTGCCTGCCCTGACAACTGCCAGAAGAGATGAGATTTTTACACATTTTAATTTTCAAAACCGAATTCTCTGGAGCTAAATTAATGTGAAGAATGTCAGAGTCCCTTCTTTTTCAGATACTATACAGAAAGCTAGAGTATCAACTTCTCTATAAACTGTATCTACTTTGAGGATAAGCAGAAAAAGGTGAAAATTGTTTTGATCCTTTTAGAAAACATGTTTTTAAGAGATCTTTAAATTAAAAAATGAAATTTCTATCCCTTCAGGGATCCTATGGGCTTTAAATCTGCAGCCAGACCAGAGATTTCAAATCTCCTTTTCAAGTTAGCAAACACTCAAAGGTCAAATCTGAACCATGTGTATTTCTGGGAAGACAGAATCTTTCCTATTTCCCTGCCCAGATGACTTGCCTTCCAAGAGAGCTTTTCTCCCCCTCTGTATTTTGCCCCCAAGTTCAAAGGCTTTTCAAGCCTGACACGCCTCTGCAGCATCAGAGGCGGTCCCTCCACTCTCCATTACATACAGGCTGCCTTCTAGCCTTACAGGGGTCTTTTTGCAGCTTCGTTCCTTTTCGACATTCATTACCTTTCTCTTTTCTTGCTGTATTCTGAAAACAATGTGGTTTCCTGTCTGTCAAACTGGAATTACACCACTCTGAATACTTCCCAGAGCTGTTAGGAAGAATAAATAAGGTCACAGATGTGAAAGCACCTTTTGTGAACATTTACATGCTGTGCAGGTGTTGGTTTACCTGGTCATAGATTACATCCCCATCACATTTTTTTTCTCTCTTTTAAATTCATCCATCATGTAGGTTGCACCTTTCTAGCTTCTGCTGTCTCTCTTTCGCTTTGTCTTTTCCACTGAGGTTTATAGAATTTTCTCATAAATTGACCGGCACACTTGATTTATCTTCTCACCCAAATATACTAAATACTCTTTTCTGTCCTTTGCCCAAATCCTCAATAAATCTGATCTCCCCCAAGTTTTGCCGACCATCTTTTCTTTTTCTTTTTAAACACTACATGCCACGACCTATTGTACACTATAAATTCATCTAAAAATTATACTTCATTTTCAACATACTGTCTAACATTCTTCCTATAATCCTTCCTTCAGTGTAGGAAAAAAGGCAAAACTTGAAGGCCTAATCAAATAAGGCGACAACAAAAAATCCTTATAACACAGTTTAGATTATTCTAGGTTATTAGCAGTGATCTGCTAATAATGCCCTTGGAAATAGGAATTAGGAACAGAAGAAATGATTTCTTTAAATTGGGTTCTTTTATTTTTGGTCTATCAGACACATATATTTAGAATCATGTGTTGTCATTTATTTTACTATTGATGTATATGAAGAATGATTGAAGGAAAGGCCCAGTAGTGGTCACAGACATTTCTTTTCCAAAGTTATATAACTCGTAGTTCTTTTTCCTGGAGAATCTTAAGGCTTACAGGAGAGTTCCCCCCAAAATTAGGGGGTCCTAAGTAGCCCATAGGGATTCACATAGTATGAAACAATGAGGAAAAGTTCAAACTCAGGCTCTTACTGATTACATTTTTCTTTTTAAAAAGCACATAATAGGGGCACCTGGGTGGCTCAGTGGGTTAAGCCTCTGCCTTCGGCTCAGGTCATGATCCCAGGGTCCTGGGATCGAGCCCCACATTGGGCTCTCTGCTCTGCAGGGAGCCTGCTTCCTCCTCTCTCTCTGCTTGCCTCTCTGCCTACTTGTGATCTCTGTCAGATAAATTAAAAAAAAAATCTTTAGAAAAAAAAAAGAAAAAAAAAAGCACATAATAATATGAGAAATTAGAGAGAACTGTAACAGATTAAAGGCAGTTTGGGACTGGGGAAAGTTGCCAGATATTGTTATTTCCTATAAGGAGTATTTGAAACTACTGTACGAAGTATAAATAAATTGATTCATTGTTCTTCTTTGTTCTCATCTTTGTTTGGAATTCCTCGACTTCTTTTGAACCAATTTATCCTGCATCATGACAATGTGTGTGCTTTGGCTACTGCCTTCCAGGAATTTGGGACCAGCGATGACCACTTCTCCTTGCCACAAAGAAACCCATCCCAGACTGCATGGGAGGGGCGGGGCAGCTTCTGATTAGACGTAGTGGAAAGACAGCTGCCTTTTAAACAAATTGTCATAGCGATTAATTGTTCTAATTTACATAGTCATAAATTATGAATTCATGGATGAAGGCACAGCTCTTGTCAGCTTATGAACACAGATGTTGAATGATAAACAACCAGTCCTCAGGGGTCCAGGGACCACACTTTGAGAACTGCTACTGTAGATCAGGATTTGAGCTGGGTGTGGGAAATGTTATGAGGAGGAGGGAGGGCAGAGTAGATTGCTCAAGTTACTGGTTAATCCAAACTTCTCACCCATGCTCTAAAAAGCCTTTCACGGCTTGGCCTCTCTTCTTCTTGCCTCTTATGCTCCAGTGGCCTGGGTCTGATAACTCATTTGCTCATTCACTCAGCAAATATTGACCGCACACCTACTGTGTGCCTGGGGTTTGGAGACACCCAAACACAGAACTGATCTTTTCCTGCCTCAGGGCCTTTATACCTGCCTTTTCATCTTCTTGGACCACCCCTCCCCAGATTCTGTTTGGATATCTTCCTTTCAGTCTTTAGGTCTCAGCTTCAACCCACCCTTATGGGGACAGACCCCTTCTGACCACAGAGGGAAAAAGTGTCCTTTTACTATTCTTCATTGCCAGCAATACATTTGTTTAATTCAGAGCATTAATGACACCGGGTAATTATATAATGCCTTATACACTTGTGACTGCCTGCCTTTCCCAAGCAGATGGAGAATTCTCTCAGGTCCATCTTCTTCTTGCGTGGAGCTTGGCCTAAGAGTTTCAACAAACATTTGCTGAACGAATGGATCAATGAAGAAAGGAAGGGAGGCAGGAAGGAATCTTTGTACTTGCTCAGTAAATATCGTCATGTGGCTACTCAAAACAAGTCCTTGTAACCATGTTCTTGCGGGATGCCTCAAATATCATCTTGGAAGGAAGGGAGGAAAAGAGAAGAGGAAAAAAGGAGAGAGGGTAAAGGAACCAAAGAAGAGAGGATTGATTTGGAAGAGAAGGAGCTGGGAAAAGATACAAGAGGGAGGAAAGATATAAGGAGGAAAAGAGAGTGGGGAGGAAGTCCTATCCTTCTGCATGCTGTTTCTCAAAGTGCGGCAGCAGTATCTTCTGAGAACTTGCCAGAAATGTAAATTCTAGTCCTTATCACAACCCAAGAGATTAACAATGCTATGGTGGAGCCATTAAAAAAAAAAAACAAACTAACCCTGCCACCAGATATCATTTTTTATTAAAGAGAGTTAATAATGTCTTATTGTTCTTTTTCTTTTAAATTCTGAGCTCTATGGTTACAAGGAGCTGGGTAAGTGATTTAGAAGGTCTTAAACTATTTTAGAGTGTGTCAAATAAGTAAATTGGTGATATATAATAATATCTTTCATATAATATATATGCATATTTATGTTATATAAAATATATTTTTTCTATTACATATATTTAGAACAAAGTTTATATTTTTAACTTCTCAATAAAAATAAAATGTGGATGCTAAAGGAAAAAGGATCAACATGCAACAGACTTAATAAATATCAGATGACAGGTCAATTCTGATGCTTTTTTCTTCAAGGAAGTACTTTTGTCACAAGACTCTCATGTGTGTTTCCCCAGATATTGTTAAAAGGAAGAAAGTCTAGCAATCAGGGAACGTGTTCACTAAAAAGGTCTGTAAGATGATGAATCCTTTCTTAAGTTTTGTTTTGTTTTTAAAGATTTTATTTATTTATTAGAGATCACAAGGAGGCAGAGAGACAGGCAGAGAGAAAGGAGGAAGCAGGCTCCCTGCTGAGCAGAGAGCCCAATGTGGGCCTTAATTCCAGGACCCTGAGATTATGACCTGAGCTGAAGGCAGAGACTTTAACCCACTGAGCCACCCAGGTGCCCATCTCAATTTTAATTCAAATTGGCTTAATACTGAATTAGGACAGAAATGAATACATTTTAACTAGCAGGTGTCTTGCATTTAAAAAGAGGTGCCTTAAAATTTAAGGGGAGGTAATTTTGATAAGCAGCTTTTTCTTTCTTTCTTTTATTTTTATTTTTTTTTAAGGACCGTGACTATACTCTTTTGTGTTTACCATTTTGGGGAAACTTATATTTCAAGGACTTTCTCTAGCCTTCTAGGTCATTAACTTCTTGGTCATAGGTCTCCAGGAAAATGGAAATAATATATGCTTGGGAGGGGTGGGTAGGAGTTGTAAGGATTAAATGACAAGGTCAGTGTTGTGTAAAGCATGGTCCTTGGCTAAAGGGTGCAACACATGTTAGATATGACGATTATTAGTGGTAATCATACTATATGAATACAAATAAATCATGGATGGCTAGCATGCCGTAATGCTAGAGCATGAAGTCCGTGGATGAGAATGCTTTTCTGAGAACAATCGAATGATAATAAATTAGCATGGCATTCTATCTCGTACCCAAAAGGATCTCTGCAGTAGATGAGCACAAAAGACATCCAAGGGCTGCTTTAGCTGGTGGTCATGCCCAGGTTTTTTTAAGTCCTGGAAGTGGGGGAGGGGTGCCGGATAAGCCTCTAGCACTAGGCTCCACCATCTCTCTCAGCAGACGCATCTCCAAGGCTTCCTGGTATTTCTTTCTACACCAGTGTCTCATCCTCTTCCCTCCCCTAGGTGGTGGTTGTTACTGGTTTCTTTTTTTTTTTTAATCTAGAGGAAAAGGGCTTCGCATAGTGTTTGTCATAGCTTTGTTACCATACACAGATGAATGTCTTAAAACTAGGTGTGACCATAAACGAATCACCTTTTCAACCTCAGCTGCTTCTGCTTCTGGGGCTTAGTCCCCACCACCCCAACCCCAGAAACCATCTGGTTTCAAACAGCCGGTGGAGTCTAGGTGTCAGGGCACCCTGGGGCTATGTGGGCGTGGCCGCTTCACATTGCAGTTTCAGGAACTAGCTCCGGCTTTCCACTGAAGTCCAAACCCTACCGCAGCAGACAGACAAAATGTGGCTAACACTGGCTCTCCGGGAAAGGAGAACAAAAACAAACAAATGATCACCTATTTCCTCTGCTTTCGAAAGTGATGATTGGAGGGTGGAGTCTCTGTCCTCTTTTTTTTTTTTTTTTTTTTCTGGGTATCACTGTTGCTAGTGCATTACTTCTCAGGATTCTCTGAAGGTCACAAACACAGGGCTCAGTTTCTGACCAGCACGCTTGCCTTTTCTGGATTTTATAGTGTGATCTTAACATTGTTTTGAGAAGACTAGAGTACGTGGCTAATGTTAAGAACAACAGATTTTACATTTTAAAAAATCTGGGCTTTGATTTTTCTTAACCAAATCAAGAGATAGAGACTTGTTGGGTCCACATTCTTGCCTGCTTCTTCCCTACAACTCCCCCACCCCACAGCACCCCCTTCTCTGCTGGAGGAGCGAGGCAGAGCATCCTGTAGTCCCCTGGATGTTGGGGCTGATGGTGATCAAAGAGGAAGATCAAAGGTTCTTATCATGTTTTTCAATAATGTAATGATAACACTATCGCCTAGATTATAAGCCTCGTGAAGGAAAGAGCCCGTGTATCTTCATTATCTAACCCACACCCCCAGGTTGTGGAGACTCAGTGTCTACTTTCTATTGACAGAGGAAACATCCATAGCCCCACCACTAAACAAGGGCATGACTAAGTGTTTGTAAATCTGAAACACAATGTCATTCTTCAGCTCTCCAATGCAGACCCGGTACCCTTAGCATCACAGAATCCAAGAATACCTAATACTTAAGCCTTGGGATAAACTAGTGACCAGTCAGCCCCTGATCCAAATAGTCAGACCCTGTCTACTCCGTCAAAGAGCTAATGCTTCTCCAATGATCAGGAGGTCACTTAATTCAGACCGCTAAGGTCAACACTCCTAGCAAAGTCCAATCTTTCAGTATTGTCTCCACAGCTGTGCTGTTCTGGACCACAAGAACAGCAATAGAGCAAACACAAAAGCTAACAGATGCACAGACGAAGGGCAAGCACCTGACAAAGCTCCACCTACGGGCTATACTTCCTGCCCAACATCTGTTAGAAATCCAAAGCAGAAGAGATTCAAAGAAAAAGAGGTACCTTCCATGTAGTTCCCAAACAGAAGTTGGGAACTGGTTGGGATCTCATTTGGATCTAGCAATGGGAGTTATGTGTTTTTGTTTTTTTTTAATAGATTTTATTTTATTTTACTTTAAACAACTTTATTTATTTATTTATCAGAGAGAGAACACAAGCAGGGGGAGAGGCAGGTAGAGGGAGAAGTGGGCTCCACACTGAGCAAGGAGACCTATGTGGGGTTCAATCCCAGGACCCTGGGATCATGAGCTGAGTTGAAGGCAGATGCTTAACCATCTGAGCCACCCAGGCATCCGGAGCTGGGAGTTTTCTGTTGCCAGCTCCCCCAAAGTATGGGAAGAGTAGAAAGGATTTTTACTTTAAAGACACAGCACTGGAATTCATAGCACTTCCCCTTTCAGTTGTTATTGTGTGTGTGGAATACGCGGCTGCAGTCGCTAGGCAGCTGGGCGAAGTTCCAGAGATTTAAAGCACTTGTCTTTTGCAGAGCTCTTTAGCTTATCTTCAGACTTACCAGCTGGCTCCTCCGCCAGCTCTGACTCTTGGCTTTACTGTTCTTTCTTGCAAACTCATCATC
The DNA here is from genome assembly GCF_022355385.1 of Mustela nigripes. NCBI lineage: Eukaryota > Metazoa > Chordata > Mammalia > Carnivora > Mustelidae > Mustela > Mustela nigripes. The sequence continues at coordinate 46,586,808 of NC_081562.1, read as the reverse complement.
ATTTTTTTCACGGTGTTTGCTTTCCTCGTCCTCTGCCCTGCATCTTCTTGCCCTTTTGTCCTTGAACAAGACAGACAGGTCTCTGTCGGAGCCGCTGGTCTATGCCTAACACAGGAGCATCCCTCTAAAAGCCCATTAAGCAAACTACTCTTTATTTTTTAAATTTTTTATTTTTTCAAACTTACACATTGTAAGAGGTGTACAGAATGCTTCTATATGCCCTTACCCAGACCCACTAATTCTGTTGTTGTTTTAACATTTCTCCACATTCATTTTCTCCTTCTCTCCTTCTCTCCATATATACTGCTTTTACCTGAACTAAACATTTAGAGTTGGTCGCATATATTCTGAGTTAAGCGTGTCATCTCATGAAGTTATCAAATTCATGAAATTCCCAATTGTTAAAATACTTTAATCCACAATCCATGTTTCAATTTTGTTATTTGTCTCAATAACGTCCTTTTCAGTGTTTGGGGTTTTTTTTTTTTTTTTTTTGGTTGTTGTTTGTTTTTGTTTTTTGTGGGTTTTTTTTTCTCTCCCCAGTAAGGATCCAGCTTAGGGTCCTATATTGCATTTCATTGTCAAGTATCTTAATCTTCTTTAATCTGGATTAAATTCCAATTCCAATTCCTCAGCCTTTTGAAATGATGCTTGTGACATTGGCCTTTTTGAAGGATATGGGTCAGTTATTTCTATAGAATTGTCCTTTGTTTGCATTTATCAGATATTTCCTTGCAATTCAATTCAGATTATACCTCTCCAGCAGGACTTCCCCCTTCTCTTGCGGTGCTCATTCCAACAAGCTGATTATTCAGTTATTCTCCAAGGGATCGCAGAACTAATCGCGTATTACAATCAAGGGGGAGATTTTGACACCCTAGGTGCTGAGGTCCTGTGTTAGTAAATGCTGATTCAGTAGGACTGAGGCAGAATTTTAGAACCTGTATCTTTAAAACTCTTCCCAGGTGATTCTGATGTATGCAAGGCCAGGGCTGAGGGCCACAGACTTTCTAGGTCAATTAGCACATCCCCCTTTCTCCTTTGATATCATTTTCCCCTTTCTTTGCTATTTTCTCCTGCTGCATCTAGTAGCCCTTACCTACTCAGGGAAACCAAGGTGCCAGAGAAATCCTGGAGAGTTAAGGAGCACATGTCAATGCACATGTCTGTTTCATGGTTGCATTTCTATGTACACGATTTATATTGTGACAAAATATGAACATAGTCTTCTGTGCACACAAAATAGAAAGTAATGCAGATCATAATGAAAAGAAAAGCAGGGGAAAGAAAAATCCTTGAGATTTTAAAGCTGGCGGGCTTTAAATTCAAGTGAATTATAGATCCTATTATACTATTGGCACATGGCAATCCCCGTTAGCTGGCAAACGAGAAAATTCTCCATCAGAATTAGGCTTGAATGATGCTAATTTATAAATTCTGGTCTTTAGGAACACATCCCTTCCATAAGATACTACTCCCTAGAATGACCTTTCTGCCCGTCAGCAGTCTCAGAATCTGCTTGTATTGTATCCTGAGCACACTAGAAAATCTAGTAAGAGTCCTTGGTCATGAGGAATGATTAGGGAATGGTTTTAGGGTTCTGTCTTTTTTTTTTTTTTTTTTTGTCTTTGTTTTGTTATTTGCTATATCTTTGCACTTCTCCCTTTGGGTAAAGAGGGAGTATTGTCCTCTCTCCAGTTTTGGCCACAGAAGAGTGGTAGCAGCGGGACACCTCCCCTCTAGACTTGAAGTAACACAATAAAGGGGGTTACCCCAGACTTGAGGGAGGCAGGAGGAGGTGGGGATTTTCTGCCTTTACCTCCTTACTTATTTGGAGTCTCACAGCGGACTGTGATCTCTTTGAAGGCCGAATGGAAGGAAGCACAGAACAGTTCAGGCCAGAACAGCACCACAATGGCTATTCATGATGGAGGAAATGCGATACCTCTCCCAGGCCAGGGCAGGGTGGAGAGGAAGGGGGTGTGCCTTCAAACAAGATTCATGGATCTTTAGCACAATCTGAACCAACCGGGAACATTTTTTTTTTTTTTTTTAATCGTGTTCAACATGGTAGCCCTCTCAAGGCATTTTCGTGGAGTGATGTCAGCTTATCTGGTTCTTACAACTCGGTGAAGCAGGCAGGGTGGCAATGATGAAGCAGAAACAAGAAGCTGGTTTAACGGTTATCATGATTGGCTACTTGTCACGTGTGGCCAATGGCCCACGCACTCAATCCAATGGAAATCCTCACATGGCATTACGAGGCAGCATAGCCTTAGTTAGCCTTATTTTAAAGAAGAAGCAATTATGACTGGAGTTGAATAACTAGTAAATGCCACCCTCAGTATTTAAGCCAGGTTCCTGTGACATGGGAGCCCTAGCCCTTACCATTACATCACACCATCTCCATCGTGGTCACATGGCTGAGAGGGGGCGCAGAATGGACTTCTCTTTAGAGTCCACTACTCAAACAACAGATAGAGGCGGGTTAGATTTTGAAGCTAAAGTGAAGTCCAAAGTCGACCCTCTATTCCTTTGGAGACCACTTCATACTGATTCTGCCTCCTGCCCCCCATGGCTCAGGTCCCCCAGGAGACTGACTTCCTGCTGCCTCCAGCCCTGCCCGTCTCACCCTGCCCATGGTGAATGGCTGGACTATGCAGGCACACTTCTGACACCTACATCTGGCTTCATCTGCAAGGGGGCCAGTGCACAAAGACTCAGTTTATCTTAGTGGGGGTGGGATATTGGGAGGCCTGGCTAAGAGTGTGCATGGGGCTGGAATCTAGCCCATGTCCCATTACCATGTTTTGGGCATTCGTGGTGGAACTGTCTGGTTGGAAACATCCTTTTCTAATTACCACAAAGACCCTGGGGTCTAGCTGCCATTCCCTATCTGCCCAGGCTCCACTTTAACCAACCCAGCTCCCATACCCTCTGGGAAGGAACAGCAGGAGGCTGTGATTAGATAAATTAATTTCTACTACTTGATTATTGAACTTTTGTAGCATCCTGACCCACCCCCTCATAACACTATTAATATACCCAAGTGCCATCAGTGGTGGGAAACTAAGGCATCTAGAACTCTATGAGGGAGATGTTACTGGTCAGGGACAAGATTTTCTAGGTCAGTGGTTCTTAAACTTCGAGGAATCTGTGTGACTTGGAGGACTTGTTTTTTTTTTTTTTTTTTAAGATTTTATTTATTTATTTGACAGAGAGAAATTACAAGTACACTGAGAGGCAGGCAGAGAGAGAGAGAAGGAAGCAGGCTCCCTGCTGAGCAGAGAGCCCGATGCGGGACTCGATCCCAGGACCCTGAGATCATGACCCGAGCCGAAGGCAGCGGCTTAACCCACTGAGCCACCCAGGCGTCCCTGGAGGACTTGTTAAAACAGGGATTTCTGGGTCCTACACCCAGAGTTTGTGATTCAGTAGGTCTAAATTCTGGGTCTGGAGTCCATACTTAGAGAACAACTGATCTAGATATTTCCTAACTCACATGGTAGACAGACTTCAGGTTTCACCAACTTTGTCCCTGTAAAGACACACACGGCCACATAACACTATCATCATGGTAAAGATAACAACACCGGCTAACAGTAACCACAGAGAGGTTTCCAGCACTGCTAGGCACGTGACTGCTGTTAGATGATTTAATTCATGTCCAGGGTAAGGGAAAGAGAGCAATAGAAAGAGAGAGAGGGCGAGTTAATTTTGAAGCAACCTACTGACCCAAGTCTACAACCTTCCAAAGACAGACCCCTCACATTGGCAGGTGAGGATGTGAAGAACGAGGGGAAAAGAAAAAAGTAGGAGAAAATCTGCTCCAAAAGGGTCAACTAGGACAACTTTGCAGTAGCTTTACTAGTAATTGTTTCAAATTATGTCCTCATTGGTATTTGCCTTCATTAACAGGAGTTCTAGGTGAGAGCATAAAGTGAGCATGTGTGCAGGGGTGTGTGTGTGTGTGTGTGTATGTGCACGCGTGCGCGTGCACAACCTTCTTCTTGATCTACCATTTTCCCTCATTTGACCTTGGGCAAGTTTTCAACCTCTTTAAACTTAAGCTATAAGTCTGCAAAATAATAATAATAATTGTAACAAAAACAATAATAAATACCATGATAGATGATTTAATGGCTGTAGTTTCATTCCATTTCAATACGTGTGGCCCTACACAATGCGACTTTGGAGACTTTCCCATCAAATGTGAGGTCTGTTTCCCCTACCCTCAAATCTGACCTGGCCACATTGATCCATGGAATGTGGCAGAAGTGATGTGTGATTCTTGAACCTGGGCCTCAAGAGGTTCCACCTTTGTCTTCTTGCAGAACTCCGCTAAGCCATTATGTAGCCTACCAGATGCATAGAGGTTGTGGAGACGAACAGAGATGCCCCGTCCTGCAGCCAGCACTGACTGCTAGTCATGCAAGGAAGGCTATTGTGAATCTTCTAGTTCAGTTTACCTTCCAAGCTAAACGCACCATGGGGGTAAGCTCAGGTGAGACCAGCAGAGAAACCACCCAACTAATCCACAAAATCATGAGAAATAGTAAATTGTCATTTTGTTAAACTAAGTTTTGGGATGGTTTGTTATGCAGTGATGGAAAATGGATACAAATACCCACCTCCCAGAGTAAATCAAAGTGCTTAGCATAGTTTCTGGCACACAAATCTTAGATGCTATTTTTATCTCCTAGATTCTCTTCTTTGTAGATACTGCACAGTATCTCTTCATGTCTCATTCCTCATAACTCAGAAAGACTGTTGATGAAAGGGAAAGACAAATACATGCCACTTTCCCAGCCCCATGTTCCAACCCCCAAGTCACCCTTTGATTGTGAATCTAGAACACTATGGTCACTGCATAAACATTAGTTAGTAGTAATGACATACATAGCATTTCCAAGCATAAAGTCTCAGTATTTTAGTTCTTATTCTTCTCTAGATTTCTATTTCAGGCTAAGTGTTCTAAATTCTATCTCATGGCTACATGTGATGGGAACCAAAGGAATGACAGATAATTTAATAGTGTCACTAATTAAAATAAAACGTAGGAACTACTGACTATTTCTGGATGAAGACACCATTTCAAAACATGTATTTGAGATCTTCATCAATATGCCTTCCATTTCTGTCCATGTGAGCATGATTACAGGACCCTCATACTGTTGAAGTCTTTTCTACACTGTTAGTAGAGTGCAGGTCCTACACACAGTGATTTTGACTACCTCGTATTATGATTTTATCTATTATTATTCTCCCATCTCCCATAATGTCAGGCAAACAGAAAGCACAAGATAAATGAGTACAAAATTGATGATTGGATTAAAGTGATAAAATACCCAAGTTTCTTTAAAATGTAAGTTTTAGGTAAGAATTGAAATCACTTTCCAACTCTCCATTCCACCCTCTCCCAGTTCCTTCACCTCTCTCCTTCCCACTCTTTGACTTCCTATTAGGTTACTCTATTCTCCTTTAGGTTTAGTTCAGTAATTCCTTTTGCCAGAAGATAGTGCCTGAAACTTTCACACTAGTTTGGCGCCCTGCTTTTCTATTCCATACGAGCCTGTGTATATACCTATTTCCTTCAACACCACAACAGATAGTGAGTTCCTTCAAGGCAACAATTTTGTCATTTATCTTTGTGTCTCAGTGAAAGCTAGCAATAACAGCTATTATTTCCTAAATGCTTACTAAGGACCCAGTGCTATAGTAAGCATTTTAGATGCATTATCTCTCCCACGCCTTGCAAGAGGCTTCAGAGATAGAGGTTCCATTTTATAGATGAGGAAACTGAGGCTTAGAGAGTTTAAGTAATTTGCCAACTCACTGGCTAGTAAGAGGCAGAGTCAGGGGTTTGACTTCAAAGATTGAGTCCTCAACCACTCTGTTCTGACACTAGTTAGGTCCTCAAGAAATGTTTGTTTTGAGTTGATGAACATTTTCTGAAGATATTAAATTGAACAGTCATCAATGTCTCTTCTCCTTCTCATAATTTTCTTGGGGGAAAGTTGAAGGGTGATTAAGAAATGGGGTGGGGAGTGCCTGAGTGGCTCAGTGGATTAAATCCACTGCCTTCGGCTCCGGTCATGATCTCAGGGTCCTGGGATCGAGCTCTGCATCGGGCTCTCTGCTCAGCGGGGAGTCTGCTTCCCCGCTACTCCTCTGCCTGCCTCTCTGCCTACTTGTGATCTCTGTCTGTCAAATAAATAAAATCTTTAAAAAAAAAAAAAAAGATGAAATGGGGGGTAGGAATTAAAAAGGAGAAAAAGGAACTGGAGAACTAGCCCCTGAATGAAACACTGTGTTATTATTTATTAAACATATTAAACTCTAGATACACACAAACTTTAAAACGCTAAGACAATAAAAAAGTGCATGACCATGCAACGTGACCATCATACCTGGGCACTGATGGCATCTGGGTCATTTGCTACCTAAGGGGTCAACAATTCTACCCACTTCCCTACCGCTTCAATCGACTCATTTTCCCAGGACTCCATTACATTCTCCTCATTCAATGTCTCTGCACTGTGCTCTGCTCCACTCCACTCCCCACCGTTCCATTTCAGTCCGCTCTCCTCCATTCCGTCCCGTTTCAGCCCATCCCTTTCCTCTATTCCATCCCGTTTCACCCCCTTCCTCTCCTCCATTCCGTCCCGTTTCACCCCCTTCCTCTCCTCCATTCCGTCCCGTTTCACCCCATCCTCTTCATTCCACCCCACTGCACTTCATGCCATCCCACTCTCCCTTCCATTTTGCTTCCTTCCACTCCACACTGTTCTTTCCCTTTCTACAAAAAACTTTATAATGTATCAAGCACTATGTTCAGATGCTAGAGAGGCAAAGCTGAATAAATACAGTTTCTATCTTCCCATTCAGATTTTTCCCGTCCTCACCTGATGACAGACCACTGTAACTCACCGCCCAGTTATACTAAGACAATTCAGAATCATCACAGACCAGGTGCTATCTGATAAAAGAAATAACTGACACATAGTTAAAAAGAATTTCTTTTTAACTGAATTCCAAACAAGTAAGTTGAATAATTTTTTTTCTCTCGTATGCTCTTCCAATTATTGAAATAGAGTACCTTTCCAAATTACTTTCAAAGGACAGGCATTTTACCTCCCAAGTGACTTTTCCTCTCCAAACATCTAACTACAGATATTTATAATTGACTGTTACAGAGTAGATGCTCATGCTAAATCAAACGATGATCTAGCAGAGATGCCTTGACTAAAGCATCGGAGTCATGGAAACTGCAATTTTAGAAACTGCCTTCGGAAGGAGCATAGCTTTTACATACTCACTTCCCAAGACATAGTTAAGATTTTGCGTGAGCTTCAAGGAAAAACTAGGACATGAGTCATGACTTGAGGACTACTTGATATGTAGTCATTCTGGTGCCCCATCCGAAAACTCATAAACATTGCAGTGTATTTCACTTTAGAAAAAGACTAAGAAAAAAACCCCAAAACACTCCCTGCTCTGTATTTACCATGACCTGATCCTGTAAATCCAACTTGGGCACTGGGTCATGTGTGTCCTGTAACACGGTGCTAGGCTGACCCCAGGGCTAGTGTACCTGCACCAGAGGTCTGGAGCAGGGCACCCTTGACTCATCCCAGTAGAGCCTGACCACCTCTAGGAGCTCTCTCTGTGTTTGTTTCACAATGGCTTCATGTAAGCAAAAATGGGAAAATATTCTTGCTAAAAGGCAATCCCTGAGTATTTAGGCATATATGTTTCTATTATAGTTTTTATTCAGTATGTTTCTTATCTGACATACTTTGTATAGATATCAGTATAGTGATATACGATATATATCATATATACAATCTGTGCTTAGTTCTTTTTCTGTACTGATATATATGTATATCATATACACCACATACTTAAAATAGACACTTAATTTTGTGTGTATTAGTTGTGAAAAAATTATATATATATATATGTATGTATGTATATATATATATTTTTTTTCAGATGTAAGTGAATACTCTTACAAACTGATGTTAGAAAATGACATTTTGGCTAAGACACATTCAGCCTAAACAAGAAGGTGCTCCAACAAAAAGCATCCAGTTTCAAAGTAAGTGGCAAATCTCACTGACATCCATGGCTAGAAGGGCTCAGGAGCTGGAGGTTTAAGGAGAGTACTGTGCTGATTCATGATGGCAATCCCAAGTACTAGCTTCCTGCTCTCATTTCCTCCCCACTTTCCAAACCCAGACAGGTCTGAAAGCATAATGATCAAACTAGGAGAGGTGGCCAAAAAGCTAGGTAGGAAGTGGGAGATTTTGGTCAAGTTCCCTTTCCCAACTTCAAGCCCAAAGGGATGGGGTGATGGGAGAGGAAAGGCTAACATTTAAATTGAATTCAGAGTTTGGGTTACTTCCTGAAATAAATATGTTTGTTCATGGATTGAGAGTGAATGTTGGGTTTTGCAGTGATATAAGGAGGATCCAGAAAAGTTGTGAAGCCTTCCTAAATTCTACTCAGAGGCAAGGAAAGCACCACTTTTTAGGGAAGATTTATAGTAAAGGAAAAGTGGAGATAAAAACAAAGTTCCACAAGTCCCTCAATGTAGGTCATGTTTGCTTTGTGATTAATGATGTATGTGCTTAGTCGCCAGGAATCATCCAATAGCAAGTTCTGCACAAGGCAAAAGAAAGCACCTAAAATGGGTGTTAAGTCTTATGCATAGTGTTGGACTTCTACTTTCTTACAATTATTTGGTTTCGCAGAGAATGGCTAAACACTGCCAAATGAAACAACAGTTTTTATTTGCCTTTGCAAATTACACTTTTGGAATTATACTATTATTGCCCCTAACGGTGGCCTAGAACCCTAAGTGGTAAGCAGAACTGAAGGGATGAACATTTCAAACTGAAATACTACTTGAGCAGATTCTACCACCGCATGATCACTGCCCCCCAGCCATTGGACCCATCTGTCCCTTTGTGGCTGCTGAGGTGGAATTGCTATGTGACTTAGCGTATTTGATCATAGTCACAAATCAATCATAGATTCCTGAAACTTCCATTGCTTTGTGATTCTTTCCACTCCCTTATGAGCACAAAAGATTGTGACACAGAGGCAAGGGAATCTGCAAGGTACTGCTGTCAATTTCTACTTCCTGTTTGTAGGTTATGCCCAAGACTGTGAACCCTGACTTTGGTTCAGCAATGTGGCCAACCTACAGGAGTGCGGTTTGACATCTCAGCCTAATTCTCTTTACCTTATAAAGATGTAGAGCATTTAGTTCTATCTCAAAGATTTTTTTCATCACCTTAAATGCATTCATGCATCATTAGCAGCTAGGACACGGAGGACCTAACCACCCACTTGAGCAGTGGCATTGCCAGCCGAGCAAATCTTTTCAAGCAATGGACTTTCTGAGACCCTTCCAAGTCACCCTCCACATCCATTCTCCCCTTACCTGTTCTGTGGTGCTGGAGAAGGGCTGAGTAGTCCAGGGAACCCAAGGTGTCTCTGTAATTCCGGTCAGCTGCAGATTGGGGTGTTGCCTCTGTCTGCTGTTGTGGCTGGAGCGTTCTGTTGCACTTCTGGTGAAGGCCTCTGTGGTGTTCCTAATAAGGTGTTCCAGGCTATATGGAACTGCATTTAAAGTAGTGGGGATTTGGGGTGGGGCCGTGTTTCTAGTGCTCCTTACTGAAACGTCTGCTCCCAGGCCAGCTGAGGTAAAGAAAGGACAGTTGCTAAAATTAGCTTCATGTTTTGTGGGTTCTTCACCTAAAAGCAATTTGACTTTAGAAAAAGGAGACATCTCTCATAACAGGGATGTGGATGCACTTCAGTTACATGAAAAATCAAAGGTCTGGGTTACATGAAAAATCAAAGGTCTGGGAGTGTGACGATGCTCATTTGCCCTGTTCAGTCTACCCATCCTTTATCCGTCTATTGATATCCTAGGGTCAGGGCAGATGTGGAGACTGCTACCAGAAATCCCCAGCGGTGTGTAGAAGAGAGAATTACATGTACTCTATGAACATTGAGGGAGTCACGAAATTGGCTTCTGGGGGGTCCATGAATCTCAAGAAACTTCCTGCCAGGTCCTGAATATATGTCCATGTATACTTTTCTGCTGTGGGGAACTTTCATTCAACTTCTCAAAGGGGTCATTAAACAAAATACCAGGTTGAGAATCCCAGCTAACAACTTACCTAACGTCGCCATGAAGACTGATGACTCCCAGGAAAATAATGACTTTCTTTTACCACAGTGTAAACTGTTTCTAAACCTAACTGTGTGAGTACCAGATCCTGGGACAGTTGTAGTTTCCAAGCTCCCTGTCTTCTGGAAGGACAGTCAGTTGATTCAAAACTTATGAGCTAGTGGAATTAATTTTTAGCTCTACTTTGCAAGACCGAATTGCCCATACTTAAAGATAATTGATTTATGAATTAGCTTCACCTAGCCGTAGTTTTAAAATGTGCTCTCTATCTGCTGAGACTCTCGCTAATATGAATTCTCATTCAGTAAATGTTGTCCCAGCCAGCATCCTCACAAGACCCTGGGAGATACCAGTGCTGGCCCTGATGGTCTCTGGACCATGCTTTGTGTAACCTAGAGAACAATTGTGTAATATGAAGCCCTAGAAAGGTCTGTAAATTATGGGCTGAGATGGCATGTTTAGATACGCCCATCAACTCCATTATGTGTCATAGCTTCCTGGGATATAAAATCTTGCCCACTTAGATAACCATAACTGAAAAGTTTCTGGTTTACAGACTGACGGAAAAAAGATTTTATTTTTCACTGCTCCTCTAGTGGTTCATTCAACTCTTTCTTCTTCTTTTCTTTCTTTCTTTCTTTTTTTTTTTTTTTTAAGATTTATTTATTTAGGGAAGCTTGGGTGGCTCAGTGGGTTAAGCCTCTGCCTTCGGCTCAGGTCATGATCTCAGGATCCTGGGATCGAGTCCCGCATGGGGTGGGGGGGGTCTCTGCTCAGCAGGGAGCCTGCTTCCCTCTCACTCTCTCTGCCTGCCTCTCTGCCTACTTGTGATCTCTCTCTCTCTCTCTCTCTCTCTGTCAAATAAATAAATAAATAAATAAATAAATAAATCAAATCTTAATAAAAACAAGATTTATTTATTTAGAGAGAAAGTGCGAGAGCATGGGGAAGAGGCAGAGAGAGAATGGGAGAGAGAGAAACTCAAGAAGACCCCACCCTGAGCACAGAGCTGACCCGGGCTCCATCTCACGACCCTAAGATCACAAAACCAAGAGTCAGATGTGTAATTGACTGTGCCACCCAGGCGCCCCACAACAATTTCATAAGGAACTACTATGTGCTATGAAAGTCCCCTGAAGCAGCTATTAAAGTTTTCCTCTCCCTTGTTCTGGTCCACTTTATTGAGCCCTCTTTTGAATCTCATTTATTTCCATTCTGATTTCAATTGACATAATTTATATGATGACGTAGAGGGGGATAAGGCACGAAAAAGAGGATGAAAAGAGAAAAAGTGTTTTCAAAACTTTAGGAAGATGTAAACACCATCAGTTCTCTTAAAGGTTAGTGAAATAATCATGACTATCAAGCACCCTTTTCTTGAGATGGGAAAGGTGATGTAAACCCTGTACGTGGGGTTGCCTGATTTAGCAAATAAAAATACATGATGTCCAGTTAAGTTGGAGTTTGAGATAAAGAACTCATAATTCAGAATAGTTAGTGTATCTCAAATGTACAATATTATAAAGGTTATATTACATATGGCATATTGGGAATATATATATACTAAAGAATGGTCGTATCTGAAATTCAAATGTGATCGAAGGTTCTGTGCTATATCTGACAATCCTACCTGTACATCTACTAGACCTAGACTTTTGATAGATTTTTGGACATTCCCACTAGTTTCTGTATTTTTCCTTCTGAATCTTGTGCTGCTCCCACTGTTATTGTGCCCATGTCACCGCTCTGAACACAGACCAGATTTATTTATCCCTAGGCTGTTTTTTTACATGACAAACCACTTGTTCTATTAGCAATATTCCTTTATGATAAACTCTAAGAAGCAATCTTAATTTTGCAGTTTTATTTGAATTAGGTGTTAGAATGTTCCTTCAACAGACATTTGCCTGCCATTGGGATGTAAAAATTTCTGTATGTAGCAATTAGTATTTTGGTTATTTTGGGCTTTGGCCAATGCTGATCCTCTGAGTTGACTACCACTTACGACAATTTTAGCTTTCAGACTCTCAAAAATAAATAAATAAATAAAAATTTAATGATGGGTTAGGACAAAAACAAGCTTCCAAATACGTATCATGTAATTATGTGTCTTAGCATGTCAACCTATGCTTGCTCTTCTTCTTCACTAAGGAGCACTTGGTAAGTTCTTATCCTAAGAACTGTTTTTATTAGTCAACTTACATGACTAATTCAATAGATGAAACAGGACTCTCCCAAAATTAGGTAAGTGATCAAAACACTCTTGCAATTTCTTCTCTGAATAACATAGCTTCTTACCATTACATGCAGCTTTGGAACATATTTTGGAAAAATTTTCAGTCTTCTGTAATTGTCTTTAATTAACCTTCTAAATATATTTTAAAACACTCCAAATTAAACAAGTCCATTTTCCATTTCAGGCCACTACCTTTTTTCCAAAGAAAGAACCTACAGAATATCCAAGGTCTGTACCCCCTAATTTTGTGACTGTGTTTTTAACTTGTGCTATTTAAGAAGCAGGAAAGAAACTTTAGTCTTAACATTCAATTTCCAAATTCTGTGCATTTTAAAGCAGTGGTCTGCAAACTCTGGTAGGCATCAGAATCCCCTTTGGAGCTTCTTAGAATATTAAAGCCTTGGGGCGCCTGGGTGGCTCAGTGGGTTAAAGCCTCTGCCTTTGGCTCAGGTCGTGATCCCAGGGTCCTGGCATCGAGCCCCACATCGGGCTCTCTGCTCCACGGGGAGCCTGCTTCCTCCTCTCTCTCTCTGCCTGCCTCTCTGCCTACTTGTGATCTCTGTCTGTAAATAAATAAATAAGTAAAGTCTTAAAAAAAAAAAAAAAGAATATTGAAGCCTTGGCCTTTCAGTAGATTTGGTGTGGGATCCAGCATCTACATGTCTAAGTTTCTCAGTGATTGTAATATATCTCTAACTATAAGGTTTTATCTATATACATGATATGAGCCAAACTGAATTCTATTCATTCTTTACATGGGTAATGAAGGGTTTTAAAGTAAATGGGAGGAGAGAAAATCCATTACAGAAATATATAAGGCAACCAAAATACATTAATCTTTTCATCTCCTGAACTCTGTTGAAATGGGTGCTATGAAATTATATGAAAAATAGTAGATCCTTGGATATTTTGGTATCTACAAAGTCTTCTGATGTTCTTTAAAAAGATATATACGTTTTACAGTTCATGAAAGAGCAAGATGTGTTTTGACACACTCAAGGAAAAGTTCTTACACAATGGAACAATATGTTGAAGCTATTTTTAAAAAGCTTTATTGTACCATTGCTACCACATTGTTTCCACATTATACATAATTCCTCTTAGAGCACAATTCAAGATAAGGGACACCATCCCGGGTTTGATTTAAAAGATTTTAGCATGGAACTTGTAAATAGCTCATCTATAGATGCAATGACTGTACCATATCAGCACCATATTTTGAAAATATATTTTTGAAAAGAAATACATATTTTAGTTTATTAGTTAGTCTATGAATTAGCTCAGATATGATTCATGATAGAAATGTCATTTTTGTATAATGATAATAAAAATACACGATTTGTCAGTTCCCCTCCCTTGAATGACACAAATAACTTTCAGGCATGTTGAAAACCGAATAACTTGAACAGAACTCATTTTGGAGATAGAAAATTTTGACTATATTGGGACTAGCTTTTCCGTAGGAAGATGCCAAATATAATATGCCTTTTAAAAGCAGGGAAATAATGTGGAAAAGATGTAAGAAGTGAAACAGAAGATGCATTAGAAAAAAGATGATTTACGTATATATATATAATACATTAACTATATTAAACAAGATTGGGCTAGAATAAATATGAAGTGAAATGTATGTGAATTATGAGTTTAGATAGTTTATAGAAGTGTTAAAAAGAATAACATTTCAGAAAATGCCTTCAGTTTGTACATAAAACAAACATGGTACATATTTAAAATTTGAGAAAGTAAACCAGAAGGTGAAAATTTTGTGAAAAAGAGACACCAAAGATGGAGAATTTGCAAACAGTGGGAGACAGCAAACAAATCAGAAGTCACTAGAATTTCTTTGACTTAGAATATTCAAAAAATATTTTACAGACTTAAAAAAGATCCAAGATTAGAAATAAAGTAAAATTACAAATGGAAGTTAACAAAGCATAGAAGGACATCAAAACAGAGCACAGTAAAAACTTTAAATTAAAAAAATAAATGAAAAACTGATTAAACAATACTTTTTAAAGGCCAATTACTACTCAGCTACTATACTATGAGTTGCACTAGGAAGATGCGCCTGGTGTATCCTGATGTCCCATGTTTTCTTTTGGGACATGCCTGTCTATTAGATGGTGGGTAGAAGGAAATTAGGCTGGCTGGAAGAGGAAGAATGGCTTTTAAATTCATCACTACCAGGCTGTGGGAGAGGGATGTTGAAGCAGGTGCTATTTTACCAGGGTCAACAAAAAGGGAGATGGAGAGTGCGTGAATAACTTGGTGTGCCCATGGCTTATTTGTCCATCAGGCAAAATAGGCACAGTGCCTAGGGCCCATGATATTATAGGGGCTACAAAATCCTTTAAATTCTTGAAAATTAAAAAAAAAAAAAAGAACTTTCAGAGTCAAAGAAAATGTTTGCTTAAGATTTTTTTTTCATACAATAGGAAAAAATGAGGATTTGGAGGCCCATGAAAATCGACTGAATTATTTAATTCATTAATTTATTTTAATGGTGGGAGGGGCCCACAAAGACATAAGAGCCCAGGGCTCATGAAAGTCAGATGTAGCCATGGGTGTGCCCTGATGAATTCATGACATGGTGTAGGGTGAAAATGGTTGGGGTGGGCGGGGGAGGTGCAGGAGTCCGGGGGCTCTGGAAGCTGTGCTGGATATTTTTCAATTATCACATAAATCATGTATCAGTAATCAATGATCATACGATTTTCAATGTCACATAAATCAATGGTCGATTGCAAGGCCCATGTTTTTATAATCATGCAAGGAGAAAACAAAGCCTAACATGGCCATGATAGCCAGTTTGGTCAAAGTAGGGTCTATATGCACAAAAGACACTGTGTTTGGTTTTGTTTTTCCCCTTACACCCTCTTTATTTACAAGCATTCCCAGCAATCACTAAAGGAAACAGCTTCTATTAAAACTCTTTCTCCCAAGAGTATATATGATTGCTTCCCTATTACAGTGCTTATGGGTTTTATTCCTTCACCCACATAACTATAATTAAACAATTACTTTAATCAGCAGTTAGAGCAAGTCTGGCAGCAAAACAGTTTACTTCAGCAGTGAAATCTCTTCAAGTGATTTCACTAGCTCAGTCATGTTAGGGACCTTTGAAACTATGTCTGCAAAAATTTTCCTGCCCTTAGGTAAGTGTAAGATTTGAACGAGTGGACTTATAGTAAGTGCTAAGTAAGGGCTGGTTGGTTAGCTGACATCCTACATAAAATACATACAATGTCTCTCTCCATATAGTACAAAACACCCGAGTGAAATTAACTATTTTATTTATTTATTTTTAAAGATTTATTTATTTTTTTGAAAGAGAGAGTGAGACCAGGGGGAAGGGCAGAGGTAGAACGAGACAAGCAGACTCCCCTTGAGCACGGAGCTCAACTTGGGGCTCAATCTCAGGACCCTGAGATTATGACATGAGCCGAAATCAAGAGTCTGACGCTTAGCCACCTAAGCCACCCCGGTGCCCCGAAAATAACTCTTTTAGAAAGCCACCTAACTGGTTATAAGCAGGGAAACTTGGCATCCTTTGGAAAAAGTATCCAAGTGATGGCTGGAATTTTGCATCCTTCATCTAGAAGATGTTGCTATGTTTAATTTGTCAAGTAGAGATTTGGACCTCAGAATGCATTTTTATTCCTAAAGTAACTATCTTTTTAAAAATTTAAATGTGTCTATAAAATTGCAATATTATTGAATAGAACAGATTTTTTCCTTATTCTTTTTGCATGATTGATAACTGGTTTGTGTTAGTTTACAGAAGAAGACTCTGAAATTATATACTAGGGATTTCTTTTTTTTTTTTTTTTAAGATTTTATTTATTTATTTGACAGACAGAGATCACAAGTAGACAGAAAGAGAGGAGGAAGCAGGCTCCCTGCTGAGCAGACAGCCCAATGCGGGGCTGGATCTCAGGACCCTGGGGTCATGACCTGAGCTGAAGGCAGAGACTTTAATCCACTGAGCCACCCAGGCACCCCTGAAAAGCCACCCAGGTACCCCTGAAATTATATACTAGGGATTTCTAAAAATTATGCTCTTAGTATAGCGATTCCAAGGATGTAGCTATACAAGTTAACGCAGATACATCTGAGGAAAAATTGAAAAAGTCTGTCAGTCACCTTTTTGTTTTATTGACGCATGGCTAAAGGTAAAGTTGTTTCCAAAGAGCTGGATATCTGGCACATGATTGACAAAAGAATATAGGGAGAGAATGCATTTTTTTTTTCAATTTTTAGCCAGTTATGTCAGCATGTTGGAGATGTTTTTATTATTGCTATTATGACTCAGAATAATAACTATAAGGGTCTAATTTTATAAATTGAGTATAAAATGTTGATTTTCCTTTTTCTTTTTTTCAAGATTTTATTTATTTATTTGAAATAAAGAGAGAGAAAGAGAGAGACAGCTCTGGCAGGGGAGGGGTTGGAGGGAGAGGGAGAAGCAGCCTCCCCACTGAGCAGGGAGCCCAACAACAACAAAATTATGCTACCAGATTATCATATTTCGTTATCAAAGCTTTTAAAAAAGACATTTGGAGTCATCCATTGCAAAAATCTGAGTGTCATTTAATTTTTCACAATGGGTTCTCTAGCAAATCAATGAGCTTTCATGCTATGGGTCAACTAATACCATTCTGTATCTTTAATCAACGGTAAGTTTGGCATAGACCAGAAAAACATCTGTTAGCTCATAATAGTGTTAAAACCAACTAAAAAATATACATGTATTCAAGTGTAAGGTTTTTTTGGTATCATAATTGTGCAAATTTTCATTCTGCTTTTTTCTAGAAGTACATTTTTCTTCCAGCCAACATGATTGGGCATGTTTTGGATACAGTTTTGGATACGTTCAGAGGCTAACTGTAAATGGTCTATTTCATCCACTTACTTTTGAAGTAAAGTCCATCATTGGACATGTTGTGCAGGAAGGTCAAAGGAAATCATTTTTCCCCTTTAATTATCTTCTATCTTGAAGAACTCTTCGCTGATCCATGTCTACTTTTTTAAAAGTTCCAATGAAACTTTCTTCTAAATAAGGTTCTATTGGGGGCTGCGGAAGAGTCTTACTTCTTGTGTTTAACGGTACAACAAGAATATTTATAATGTTTCTGTATTGTTTAGGACAGTTCACTGGTCACTCAGTGAACTATAGGAAAAGAAATGTACAAACTGATGTCATGTGCTGTATATTCTCTGATAAATTTGAATTTTCTAACTGACTTTATCATTTTTACCTTATTCTCTTAGTTAGAAGTTTTATAAGCTAAGGACTATACAGTCAACTTCTATTGTAGAAGAGTCACTGCATTCATCTAGCATGCAATTAAGTACGTATTTCATTTATGAAATGAACGAGAGACAGAAAACCATCCAAGGATCAGCATGGTGAAAAGACTCATATAAGCCCCCAAAATAAACATGTCATAAAAAAAAGATATAAAAAATACAGTGAATGTTGATCCCCAAATGGGGTTATGGATCAAAATTATCTTAGTAACTTAAAAAAAAAAAATCAAGTATTAGCCCAAATTTCTTAAAACTGAATCTTGAAGGTGGTAGGAAAGAAGAAATGATGGTGATGGGTTCCTTCCCTGCCCCAGGTGATTCTTACGTAGTCCACTGGGCAAAATTCTGTGGTTAAGCATTTGGAAAACAGTGTATGATGGAATATATATGGGACAAGGAATTAAGAAATTTAGGTTCTAATCAGACCTCTGTCACCAATTAAGCTGGGTTAATTCACTTGACCTTGGTAAATTTCTGTCTCCTCAATGATGGGCTTCATTTCTAGATAATATCTTCAGTGATTTATAAGGTCTGCTTGTACCTAATATATAATGATTCTATTAGTTTTATCTTTCATGACTTCCTAAAGCAAATCTCTACTACAGGAGTAAATAAGCAATAAAATGACTAAGTAAAACAGAAAATTAAGGGTCACCTGGGTGGCTCAGTCAGTGAAGTGTCAGCCTCTTGACTTTGGCTTAGGTCATGATCTCAGGATCCTGGGATCAGCCCTGAGTTGGGCTCCCTGTTCAGCAGAGAGTCTGCTTCTCTTTCTCCCTCTGCCCCTCCCCTTGCTTGTACACACTCTCTCTCATTCTCTCTCTCAGATAAATAAGCAAAATCTTAAGAAAAAAGAAAATTGGGCTGTATCCACAAATAAAATCCACAGCACAAGACTGAACTGTGTGCTGTTCCAGGAGCTTCTGCACATGTATGCAAGTTTTTTTTTTTTTTTTTTAAGATTTTATTCATTTACCTGACAGGCAGAGATCACAAGTGGGCAGAGAGGCAGGCAGAGGGAGAGGGGAGAAAGCAGGCTCCCCGCTGAGCAGAGAGCCCGACGCGGGACTCGATCCTAGGACCCCGAGATCATGACCCAAGCTGAAGGCAGAGGCCCAACCCACTGAGCCACCCAGGCGCCCCACGTATGCAAGTTTTTACTTGTATCTGTCACCTAGATTATATCCATCAGTGGTCAACAAGTTAGAAAACCCTGTGGCTACACATCAATTCTTACCATTTCAAAAGTCTGAGACCTCTTGTACCTCTAAACATTAGTACAAGAGATTTGCAAATGTGCAATGTATTTTCCCATCTTGCCAGTCTTCTCAAACACCATTCTGATGATCTACTAGTCCCTCCTAATCAGAGAATAGAAGCGTCTACATCAGCATAATTAATAATTTCTTCATCATTGGCTTTAGTCATTACATATGTACACTATGTGTATCCCTGATTTATACCGTTACATTGAATGGTATCTAACCCAAGTGTCAACAGTGTGGTACAAAAAAGAAACCCAAGAAATATTAGTTTAACTAATAAAAGCAGCAAGGAAAGAAGGGAAGAGAAAGTAAGAGGTATAAGGAAAGATGTTGGGCTTATTTAATGAGAATAATGAAACTTTCCACGTCAGTAGGAGCTACATGATCCATTTCCAGTAACTTATGAATCTCCCATGGGCATTGAGTTGAGGTAAGCAGACATCCTTTTAATGTGAAACAAAACAAACGTAATGTAACATTGAGCAGAAAAACGTTCAGAATCGATTCCAAAAAGGAGAGCTCACCTTTTTTTAAGCAGAGGCTTCCATTGACTGGTTTTCCCTCCTGGTTGATATCTATTTTCATCCAGCTATGGAGGTATTTCCTGTCCTTCTTGACCACTACCTTGGAGCCTTGTTTCTTGAGAAAGAGAGCGGTATTTTCCACCTCAAGGAACCCTTCCTGCTCATGGCAAGTCCATCGGGGTGCCTGGGAGCAGTGGGTAGAGATAGCTGATAGGGAAGGGCCACGAGAGTTGGAGATGCCCAGGCACAGAGCAGATTTAACATGAAGGAGTTTTCCATCCTCAGTCCACATCCACTGCTGGTTCTGGCTGGTCGCATCACACAAACCCACGACCACTCTCTTATTTTTGGAAAGGCACTCTTGCTTATGGACATGGACAATCTGAAACCCCTCTGGAAGATGAGAGACTCGTAAGGTAGTGTGTAGAAAATTATAAGGCCCATCAGAAAGCAAAACAACCCACTCACAAATCAGCCAAATGACAATATAAGGCTGACTCATAGTTTGTTATTGCTATCGTTCCAAGAGAATATTCCCAGATTCAAAACATAGGATTTAGAATCCCAAGGCTGACAATATCAAAATGTCATACTTTGCTCCCTTTCTTTTACTATCACATGCCTGAGGGAAGAAAACACACTCCCACTGAAATAATGAAAGGATTTGTGGAAAAGACACGAACCAATTAAGAGAACATGGTGTGATACTTGAACCCAGTCAGTTAAATATGCTGCTGTCTAACCATTTCTAGTCTTTCCATCTCATCACCATCCCCCTCTCTAAAAAGCCCCCCCTTTCCAATTCTGAACTTACCACTGTAGTATTTGTATACACATTGCATCGTTTGAATACATGTTTAAAAATTAGATGTATTTATCCAAAACCAAAATAAAACAAATTTTCCCACCCGTCTAAACCTTCTTAGCTATTAGCAACCAAAGAAGGTATTGATGATTACAAACACCATTTTTTACAGTCCTGGAGAGAAGCATTTCTCTATATTGTGACAATACCTACGACTTCCCTTCGATAAATAATAGACCAAAAAACATCAGCATTTGTCAACATAAAAAAATTAAACATCCAATTGTTAAACATCAGTATTAAAAAGTGAAATATTCAGACTCAGAAATCATATTCTGAACTTTTACCTAATTTGCTCAGCTCTCTCATGAAAATATTCAGAACTTCCTTCCAAATAACAACTTCCAAATAAAACACACCACAGTTCTTCACCTCCTATAGTTACATCTCCTCAGACTTTCTTTAACACACACACAAAACAAACTTATAACCTGATAAGGAAAAAACATGGAGAATGCCACAGACTGTTACACAATCATCAAAACTTCTCCTTAAGGTGCTTTACTCTGTGCTATAAAGATGCCATTTCAGGAGCAGCCCGAGGCATTTGGAGGACATGTGGAGACCATTTGTTTTCTTTTAGGGAGAAATCTCAACGGTGTGGACAGAGCTGGCTCCTTTTATTCCTCCTCCTCATCGTCTTTGGTTAAACTGCCATGGAGACCTGGCTCCATTTCCGCCCTAACTCAGACATTTTTCAAAGGACAGAGACTCCTCTGCTGGCTGGTGGAGAAAACACCACAAGAGAGAGGCAAGCCCACTCACCTGAATTCCCAAAGATCAAGCAGGTAAGAAGCGCCATGTAAAATTCAGCCTCCATTTTCCACTTAACAACTGTTCATGCTTTGCTTGGGGGGGAAAAAAAATCTCCCAGATAAGAGAAGCAAAGACTAGGAAGGAAATGTGCCTTCATGGTGGGGGAAAAAAGTCAGTGACGAGCACTTCCTCCTATTGAATTGTTTGGGGAAGTTTTACACCAGTGTCCTTTTGTCTGTTTCCTTAGAAAGAAGGGATTATGATTACCTCTCCTATTTTATGGAGAAAAAATCCTGCCCTCCCAGAGGAGAATAAAACTTGTAAGTTTTCTCCTGCATCCCTGTGGCCCATAACGACTTCTTAACCTCAAGAGGGAAGAAAGGAATTGCAGTCTTAGGTAACTGAATGTTCCTAAAAAATTACATCTCTTCAGGTGATGTTGATTCTGCTGAATAAACACAAAGCATGTAATTTATGAGGGTCTATGACAAGTGACATAAAGACATAAACATGTACTGTTTGTCTAATGATATGCTGGGAGTCTATTGAGGAAAACCACATAATGATGGCACTTCTAGATCATTATTCCTCAAGTGATGACAATATTACATTGCGAGATAGTTATCTCTGCTGGGGAGAGGCGGAGACCAAAATTAAACCCATCTCATTATCTATTCCAGGCTTCCCCCAAAAGAGAATAGCTTCTTTCCAATAGAGGGGAGGAAAAAAAGCATATGCTTTACTCAATACTTAGTATTAAGAGTAGTTTATTGGCAGTATGAAACAAAGTCAACATAGCTGCATTAAAAATTCATACTTGAGCAGAACATCTAGTGTTTGCTGAGTGCATTTTTTTAAAACGTTATTTGTCTCTTGAGGATGAAAACCTTTCAGAAATTTAAGAATATCCAAGGCAGCATCCTTTTGAAGAACTTCTGGGAGCGGGACAGGTTACTTCATTCCCAAAGGCATCTGCCTTTTTTGGGGGGCAGGGAGAGATTCTAGGTAGACAGAATATTCAAAAATTCCTTCTTAGTAAAAGAGAGACAGGTATTTAAAATTCTGGATACATCATTGTTGCTACAAATTTGTTTTTCCCTTTTAAAGTAAAATGACTCACAATGTAGAAATACATGGCTGGAGTTCTGGAGCAGAAACCATCTCCATGTCCAATAATAGAGATTAAATACATACACACCCAGTGACAATCATTGTGCTCTGTAATTGATTGACAGGAGGTACTGATAAATACACATTTCATAGGTAATATTATCAAGACACATTTCCATATAAAATAGTACTGCTTTTGATTTTTTTTTTTTTTCAAAAACAAGGACTTATTAGTTAAAAATCCATTATCAATCACTTGTGACCTTGACGGCAAGATTCTGGTAACTGAGAAAGGTAATAGCACTTAAAACAGGAACAGTTTAACAGCTAACAGTCCATTCACAAGACAGGTTTTGCAAACATTAAAGCATCTAAACACACAATAATAATGTCTTCAGCAGCTCTTCCAGTTGTTATCTGATGACATATGTCACTGAGGATTTCATAACATACATTCTGGGTGGCAGGTAGTCAATACGGACAAACAGAATCCTCCTTAGCTGTGGAAGAAGTCTATCATACCTCCCTCAGCACAGGACCTTCAGCATAATTTAGGGGAGGCTTACAAACGCATTTGTATACACAAAGGGCTGCCGATCTGTAATTGTTGCCATGTTCCATGATCCGTGCCACAGCTCGGCTTCGGGACTTCGCTTTCCTTCCACGGCAGGAAGCTCCTTCTAGAAGCCTCGGGTGGGTAATTGGTTAACTACCCCTAGAGCTGGAGGGTCTGGTAAATCTTCAGAGAATCACTGGACAGTTTCTGCCGAGAGTCTGCTCTCATACAGGCACAGAGCGTGGTGCACGAATTCATACTGCTCACTAGTTTGGACCATTCCGCCCCTATAAGGATGAGAGAATACAAGAACTTCTTACTGCTAATATCCTGCAGTCTTAAGTCACAGAGACCATCTCCAAGCTGGGGTATTACGACAAAGAACAGTTGACCTGCTGATTCTTTGGTGATGCCTCTTACCTCCAGTGTCCAAATGACCCAACT
Source organism: Mustela nigripes (assembly GCF_022355385.1). Taxonomy (NCBI): domain Eukaryota; kingdom Metazoa; phylum Chordata; class Mammalia; order Carnivora; family Mustelidae; genus Mustela; species Mustela nigripes. The sequence goes on along the minus strand of NC_081562.1, from coordinate 46,563,535 downwards.
GGTGAGCCTCCTATGCTAATGTACAGAGAGGGGTTAACACAGTGCCCAGGAATCACTAGACATTTGATTAATTTTATCTACATACCATTACTGGGGAAGCAGTACTGCCTATTGGTTAAATACTTAGACTTTGGAACCACCGGCTGTCTGAGTTGAAATCCCTCCTTGTACCATTTCTTAACTGTGTGCTTCTTGCACAGGTTGGTCTTAAAATCATCCTTAAGCATTCTACGGTTTTAATATTATTATAAATATTGGTTTTGATTTTACCTTTAATCGTTCATTGCTACGAAATAAAAATCTTTGTTGTTTTAGTTTCCTCCTCTGTTCAAGTGGGATAACAACAGTACCCATTGCCAGGATTCCTGGCAGGTGTTAAAGGAATTCCCGGACCTGAAGTGTAAGTATCAGGTGTCTCTCATTCACCTCATGTTAAAATGGTGTATGCACTTGGTTTAAAATTGAAGTTGGTTTACCGACCAAAACTCAGCTGTGAAGTGTTGCTCTTTGTACAAGTAAAAAGAAGTAAGATCCGTGAATGGTCTATTTGAGTAAGTGATAGGGAAATGGCCTTAGTCTTTTTTTTTTTTTTTTTTTCATTAACATATAATGTATTATTTGCTCCAGGGGTACAGGTCTGTGAATCGTCAGGCTTACATACTTCACAGCACATCACCACATCACTCACCACATCACTCTTCCCAATGTCCATCACCCAACCACCCAACCTTAGTCTTTAGGTGTGGTATGCTGGGTATCTAAACACAATAGTGGGCGGGCCCTTAAATGAGTTGGGGAAAAAGGAATTGACTCTTGCTTTTTTCCCCTTTGTTATCATCATTATCATCTCTGGTTACTCAGAGGTACCTTTTGTTACTGGATTAATAGAAGGCCGCTCCTCATTCCACATTTGTAGATAAAGTAGATATATCCTATTTTGCTCTTTATAATAAGGGTTATTTACTTGGCAAAGGTACCCACAGTGGTATAAATGTTACTTACAGCTCATGCTCACTGCGTAACTGAAACACTATTAGGAGTCTCTGTGACTGTGTGATTATACAACTCATTTTGAAATTACGTTTTGGGGGGTGCCTGGGTGGCTCAGAGGGTTAAGCCTCTGCTTTCGGCGCAGGTCATGATCTCAGGGTCCTGAGGTCGAGCCCCGCATCAGGCTTTCTGCTCAGTGAGAGTCTGCTTCCTCCTCTCTCTCTCGCTGCCTGCCTCTCTGCCTACTTGTGATCTCTATCAAATAAATAAATAAAATCTTTAAAAAAAAAATTACATTTTGGCCACTTCTCCCTAGTGGTTGTTGCTATCATTCAAAATAATTCTTTCTAGACCGTGTAAGTACTCAACTTAAAAACAAGATAGATTGTTTTGCTGGAACGTGATTTCTGGTTGATGGTAATAATTAAGACTGAGCTTATGTCTGTCAACCTCTATAAATATAAGCTTACAAGATATTAGGATATTAAGCCTTTACCCTTCTAAACTAAGCAGAGATGCTAAGTTAGTAAGATTTCATCCTTCCAAATTGAACTCAGCAGCTTGAGATGATGCCACAGTGATGTGTTTGGCAAGGAAAAAAAGTAAATTTTAGGGACAGCAACTTAATGGCCGAAGTATTCATCAGTCTTTTCCCTCCCAACTAGACATTTTGTTGTACGCAAGGCAACTTTCTGGCTCATTTGTTCCTTGGTCATGAGTTGGCAACTTATGGAGGACGTGGCAGTTCTTCTTAGCTGGATGGGAACTTCTGAGCACTCCTAAAACCACAGCAGGTGTCCGAAAGATGCACGCTTTGACTGTGAACCTTAAGAGATCCAGCCACAGAAAATATTAGGGCAGCTCGAGGGAGCTGGCCTCACAAAGCTCAGAGAACCATCTTTGGTTCTTTAGGTCTTCCCCTTTGAATTGCTAATGGTACGAGAAACCTTATACGTGCTCCATCTCCTGGACTCTAGGCTCTGAATTCCCTCACCAATTACTTCACTTTGAAGTAAACTCTTGCCTTTCTTGTCTCTTCTGGTGGGCACTGGTATTTATGTGTCCAACTGGTGCATGAACAAAGACATAGCCCAAGCTTTCATACCCATGTAACCCCCAAATGGGTCACCGGTGTATTTTCTTCCTTGGAGTATATTTTCTCTGATGTTCTGTTACCTACCTCAAGGATGTTTCACCCAAAAAGATGGGGAAAAGAGGGAAACAAACCTATCAGTTATAGGCTAGCAAAATTCTTGGGAGTCTGAAGGCTTATGGAAGGTGTGTGAGAAATTGTTACTTCACACATCATTTGGAAAGAATTGGCACCAGAAGGATCCTCAGAGAGAAGGATCCCCAGGGATCATTTATCCCAATCACCAGCACAGCGCAGCCTTTCCAGGAGGGAACAGTCTACGCGGCCAGTGGTCAGCTGCTTTCTGCTGGGATGCTCAGTGGGGAGGCGAGGTCCCATAAGAAAAGCAGCTTTTCCCCAAGTTGCAGGAAAGCTTCTGAGGAGATCAAAATGAATCCGCTCCTTTCTAACTGTCACTTCATTGGTTGAACTGAAATAACCACCCCCCCCCCCCCCGCAAAAGTCTAAAGGCTCCTCTCATAGTCACACAATAGCTTTCTAAATGCTGGAAAACAACCATCAAAGTCCTATAATCTTTTCTTCTCTAGACTAAACATCCTGTGGTCCTTCAAAATTTCTATAAAGCTTGGTTTCCCGGTCAGTCACCAATCTCGTCTCCCTCTTCTGTAGGCTGTTTTATCAAAGATGACCTTCTCAGAGTATTGTGTCTACTCCCGACAAGGTCTAGTCAGTGGGAACACTGTCTCCTTTCGGCTGCCTGTTATAGGCCAGTGAGTCTGCATTTGCAGGTACATCAGATGACAAGATGTCACTGTACCTGCCTAGAGCCCGGGGCCCAGTAAGCATTTTTAGGATATTAAGTGAAGGTTTGGGCTAATGAAAATGCCTGCAGGATTTTTCTTTTCTTCTTCTTCTTCTTCTTTTTTTTTTTTTTTAGTGTGAAAATGACAGTTTGCTCTTATCTGCACTTAAGCTATTGAATTTTTGAAATTAAATGCAGGATTTTTGATCATTCCTATTAATTTCACCTTGGTTTCAGCACGAAGTTCCTAATTATTATCACCACTATTTCTATCATTCCATATGTTAGCTTTTCATTTCTCACTCCCAGCTTTGTGTCTTCAAGATATGTAATAAGCATGTCTTACTTCTTTTTAACTGTCATTTATAATGGAATAGAAAAAGAGATGGCCAAGGTGAAGTCTTTATTGTAAGTAATTGGATATCATGTTATACACTGTCTATCCCTTTCCAAAATTCTTTCCAACTAGATGGTAGAGGTCCTTTAAGGGCAGGCATGATGTCATAGTCTTCTCAGATGCGCAACAGTGACAAGCGCTTACTAGTCCTAAGTAAATACCCGCCATTACCTAGATTACCCAGGCCATGCTAGTTTCGTCTCATATGAAAGCAACTAAACTTTGGGCTAAAAAAAGGCAAGAGGCATTATAGGATGCATTCACTGGAGTCTGGTTCAAATTCAGGGACTTGTTACAATCCTCCCTGGAACTATTTAGTACATGTCTAATTTCATATATTGGTATCTAGTTTACTAGGTGGATCTTTGTAAGAACAGATTTTAAACATTCTTTTTATTGGCTGGCCATGGTAAAAAAAGATCCCCCAAAGCTCATACAGTTCCTGTATACAAAATTCAGTTATATGATAAATGAATAATGTTAGATTATATGGAACCCTCAGGAGAACGAACCCTCTCACAATTCAACCCCGGGACCCCTCTGACTTGGTCCCTTGGTACCTTTCAGGTCAGACTGGGCTCCGTGGACTTGCCAAAGTCCAGATCCACATCACTGATGTAAAGTTGGTAATGCAAGTTGGTCTTTGAACAGAAGAAGCAGGGATGCTCTTTTTATTGCTTTTAAAAACCATCCTCCAACTCCCTTTTGAAGAGCAGGCACTAAAATAAACTTTGACCTCCAACAGATCATAGCTTAAATTGAACCTAGGTTGATTTTAAAAGATTTCCATGCCGATCAAGATGACACTTCAGTGGAGAAGGTCTCTGGGGCCCAAAATAGATGGACCATCATGAGTCAGAAAGCACGCACCAACATTACTCAATACATTATAGGAAAGTATCATCTCCTGGAGAATCCTTTAGTTACGAAGCTGTTTCCCAGAGTTCCAGATTTCCCAGATCAAAAAGAAACAAGATATGCTTGTCCAATACCTTCTGCCGAGCAGGAACGAGTTTATAAAAAAAATGTTTTGAAAAAACTATAGGTCAAGAGGACCCAGTGAGTTGTAAGAGTGATTGTGCCTGTGAAAGATTTGGAATGCCAAGGTGTCAGGTTCATCCCCAGTAGGGTCCAAAGAAGGTTAAGAGAGAAAAAGACACTGTATACTGCTGTCCAAACAAATCCCTTCTCCAACACTTACTAGCTGCTTTACCTTACTATAAAACGTTTGCAGCATTCTATTCTCTTGTCTGCGAAATGATGAGGTAGTAACATAATGGTTCCTACCTTAGAACATTGCTGTGAACTCCATTTAAAATGCTTGTTACACAGCCCAGCACATTCAGACACCACACTGCTGACTGTTGCTACGGTTCTGGTTACACTTTGGTGTTATCTGGTTGGACAGGACTGCCTGGAAGGCTAAGGGATGGGGCCTCTGAAGGCCTTGGAGAACTGAGAACACACTTGGCAGAGGACAGAATATTGCCTTGCTGGGGCAAGCCTAGGTGGAAAGATCCAAATACGTCTCTAAATATTACCCAGCTTAGAAATCTGCAACCGCGGAGGCAAGTGATGTCATGGACAGAAGTGGGCTTGGAGTCTGACAGATTCAAGCCTGAATCCTTGCTTTTGAACCAACTTGCTATAAGATATTGGACAAATTTAATCCTTCCCAGTTGGGGTTTCCTCACTTATAAAATGACATTAATGCCAAACCCTGTCATTGTGAGGATTAAATGAGTCAGGCCATATCAATGTCTAGCCAAAGGCTCCTACAGAATTCTTTTGTTTTTTATAAGTTTTTTTTTTTTTTTTTTTTTTTTTAAGATTTTATTTACCAAAAATAGAGAGCACAAGCAGGGGAAGCAGAAGGAGAGGGAGAAGCAGGCTCCCCACTGAGAAAGGAGCCAGATGTGGGGCTCGATCTGACGATCCTGGAATCATGACCTAAACCAAAGGCAGACACTCAACCAATAGACACACAACCAACTCAGTCACCCAGGCATCCTGCTTCACAGAATTCTTAGCCTAAGATTCTGCATGGTCCCTGAGGCCATGGCAGGGTAGAGGAGGTTGGATTTTAGGAATAGGTTCTAATCCCAGTCTTGACCAAAGCAGTAGTGCCTCTTATTTTATTTCATTTATTTTTAAAGATTTATTTATTTACTTATTTTGGGGGGGAGAGAGAGAAAAAAAAAAACACTCATGAACATGGGATGGGGGAGGGGCAGCGGGGGAGAGAGCACAGACCCTGACTCAAGGCTTTATCTCAGACCCTGAGATCATAACCTGAGCTGAAATCAAGAGTCAGGTGCCGAACAGACTGAGCCACCCAGGAGCCCCTATTTTATTTATTTTTTAATTTTTTTTTTTTTAAATGTTGGTGTTCTGTGGAAGATTTTGTCTTCCCAATATTTTGTTGCCTGTTGTTCATGAGAAATTTGAAAGCTACTGGCCTGCCAAACAGTATTTACCTAGTAACATTTCAAGTTTTGCAAGTTTAAAAATTTTTTTTAATTAATATGTATTTTTAATTTTTTTATTTAAAGAGAGAGAGTGCTCACGTGAGTGCGGAAGGAGAGAAAATCTTAAGCAGGCTCCTTGCTCAGCGTGGAGCAGGACGTGGGGCTCAACTGATCTCATGATCCTGAGGTCATGACCTGAGCCAAAATTGAATCAGACACTTAACTGACTGAGTCTCCAAGTTTCACAAGACTGAAATGCGAATCCATAAAATGCTCAGCACCGTGATTGTTATGTAGTGAGTACTTACATAAATACTACACATTTTTTTTCTTATTCTTTTGGTAAGTGTTTGGCTAACCTGATGCCTAGAATGATCACACACCTGATTTGTTTGGGAAAGTCCTGGTTCACTCTTGTCGTCCTGTGTAACTATTAATAGAGCCACCTTTCATTTCCAGAGGATGCCTTGCTGTGGATGGTAAGTTTTTTGTTCACCCTAATTCTGGCCTGTCCCATGTCATGGAAGAAAGTCATTCCCCCTCACCATACAAGTGGTGTTGGCTGCAAGGCTCTGATTTCTCGGTGGCCAAAGAATATGAACACAATATTCGGCAAGGCCAGAGAGGATTCAGATATACCGCTCTTCTAGAAGTGTCAGATATCTCCTATCACATTAGCCTGACCAAACACACAAAAAAATCAGTATCTTCTGTCTCCATGCCGGGAAGCACGTAGCTTTGTCAGCTGGGGGTGGACTCACATTAGAAGGAAAAGAAATGTAGTTTTTTCCTTTCACTCCTTGGGAGGGTGTGTTGAAAAAAGCCCTCCAGAGGCCCAGGAGAGAGATTTGGTTTTTAACATGTTAAAATTGTGACCTTTTGTGACTATTAACTCACACATACAGACAGCAACAGCCTTTCCTGCTGCCCCGCCCAGCCCGTATCCGGTCTAATCAGTAGACAGAAGAAATTCTACAGTGGTGACTCACTTCTGGGCTAACAATGGAACTTACGCTCCTTGGCTTTTTATTATTTTTGAATCTGGAATTCTTTTGGTAAAGTTTGGTACAGTAAATTTAGAACAAAAGGTGTGGATGCTAATGTGCCTCATGGGTAAAGCTTCGACAGCTTGGGTGTGAGTCAAGCCAGGCTAATGTCTGCTGCTGTAACTCAGGTGTCTTGAGCAAAGGTTTTCCCCAGTTCTTTATATAGATGTCATATGAAAGAGGGAGAATTTAAACATAAGTGTTCTGATTCATTGTGACCAGGTACTCTGAACACAGACACTTTCTCTGGAATAGCTGTGTTCCACAGTATTTATAGGGCATAAAACCAGACAGATCCAATGATAATCCAATCATAATTCACTGCTCAAGCATATTTTGAACTCCATTTTTTTCCCCTGAAAATTAACCAATTTTCTTCTAAACACCCAGGCTAACACCCAATTAACTCCAAGTTGAGAAGAAGGAAAAGGTTGTCCTGGCAACCACTTGGGAGATTCATTTGGAATAATCTGTTTTATAAGAGGACCTCTTGTTAAGGTCTCAGGAACTGTGATGTCAAGCAAATAAGCCCATACCAATTTCTGGGGCTTTATTCTTAAGTTTCCTTAAAAGAATGAAATGAAAATGTTTAATTTCTGATGTTCAAATGAGATCTTTGGAATTCACTAATTAAGGGGATCTTTGCAATGAGTTGGGAATGCAGGAAGATATGGATAAATGTTAAGGGTAGAGCTGATAAAAATTATACCAACAGGTGGAAATTTTAGCTTTGGAGTTATTTTAAACAAGTTTTGGAAACAAAGAATACTTTGGGGACACACATTAGCCTAGAAAACTGATGGCTTACATATGCCTCCTCTTGAATTGTTATAGTTAAAAAAAAGAGAGAGAAAAATCATCACACTGGAGTGATTAATCAAAACATTTAAACAATGATATGACGCACATTGGAAGCATTTTTCTATCCTGTCTGGGAAGCCACAAGCAAGGTCTTTGGATGTAATTCCAATTTAGGCCTCCAAGGTAAGGATGTACAAAGACAACAGCAGATTTCACCAGTGACTCTCTAGAAGGAGGATTAGACAGATTGTTTCCTGTTTCTGGGGAAAGGGAAAAAAAAAAAAAAAAAAAGGGAAAGAAAAAAGCCTTGGGATTGCAGAGTATTTTATGTGCTTCACTTCCCAAATTCTGTTTTCAAGTTCTTCCAGGGTCCAAAGGTGCCAAGCAAGATTAAAAGAAATTTGATGGGAAGAAATTGTCCGAGGTCAACCTCCCAGGGAATGCATTCCTTTCATCCCTGCCTAGATGTCTTCTGATGGCCACATATTGTTCTTTAGTCATTCTCTATATGCCTGGAAGGCATTTTTTGAGTTTCCTGGGCCACTTTATTATGATGGATTATTATTATTTTTTGAAGGGACAGCTGTGTCTTTCATATTCAGTATATAAATGACTTTCTGTCACTATTTCACACCACAAAACCCTGGCACACAGAAACCTAAATCATCTTCTGAAGTAGGAGCTAAATATGGTAAAAGCTCATTGGTTTTCCTTCAACAAGGATTATTAGTTAGATGGGAAAGTCATAACAATGTGGTGATGTTTAAGATTAAGAGATTTAAGGAGCTCCCGGGTGGTGCAGTTGCTAAGTATCCTAGATTCTTGGTTTTGGCTCAGGTCATGATCTTAGGGTCATGAGATCGAGCCCCCCAGTTGGGCTCCATGTTCAGTGCAGAGTCTGCTTGAGACTCTCTCCCTCTCATTCTGCTGTGTGCTTTCTCTCTCTAAAATAAATGAATTTAAAAAAGAAAAGATTAGAAGATTTAAGCCAGGTATGAAAGGTCTCAGTAATAAAACATGATTATACTGGGTTCAGTTTAGTGGCAATATTATAGGTCCTTTTTTTTTCTTTTCACCATAATTCTTGAAAACTGTTGACCTATATATGTACGGTAACCTTCCATTAATAGGAAAACATGATTGAACAAAATATCCCTTTTTGTCATGATGGCCAATAGAAAGTTCATTGTATTTATCATATCAGCTATTAATAATAGTCTAAGCTGAAACCACCAGAGATAAGCCATTTTCCCTGGTTTATACAGCAACTAGTTCAGGGTCATTGTCAAAGGCAGGGCTAGAATGGGAACCTCCTCTCAAACTGTATGTAACTGAATTCAGTCTCCTACTCCAGAAAACAACAGTGTTTTGGAAACCAAACAAATTCAGAATTCAGCCAATCTCATTAGAGCAAAACTGGAAGTTCAGTTCAGAATGTCTAAAGAACCCCCAAAGAGTCAAAATTCATTATGTGACTTTGGACACATCATTCAGTCCTTTTAGACATTGGATTCCCCCTGAAGAATGAGAGACTTGTATGATATTCCACCAGACCCGCCCCCCTTTTTAAAAATTTTATTTATTTATTTGACAGACAGACACAGTGAGAGTAGGAACACAAGCAGGGAGACTAGGAGAGGGAAAGCAGGCTTCCCGCTGAGCAGGGAGCCCAATGTGAAGCTCGATCCCAGGATTCTGGGATCATGACCTGAGCTGGAGGCAGACGCTTAACAAGTGAGCCACCCAGGTGCCCCTCGACCAGATCTCTTTTAAATCATCCTTTTCCTAGTAGGTGTCTGGCAAGTGCTTTGATTGTCTGTTATTGCCATCATTGTTCTCTGCAGAAATAAAGTTCAAAGACTCAAAGAACACAATAGCTGAGAGAGGGTTTAGAGAGTCAGATGATCACTTCCCAATCACTGAAACCCAAGATGGAAAACGTATCTTATTGGAGGGGTCCTCGAATCCACCTGTGCTCCTAGCCTTATCAGTAGACCAAATAAATACACACACATATGCATCACTAATTTTCAAGTGCACGTAGGTACTGTTTTGAATCACAGAATGAAAGTTAATTTACAAGCGTTAATGACTTCAAAACATAGTTACCAAGTTGAAGTCCGTAAAATATTTTACTCTTAAAAAAGGGGGTCCTCATACCAGAAGAGATTGGGGGACCACGGATATGCCCCATTTCTCTTTTACATATGTAGACAAAAGGCCTAGAATGGAGTCACTCATGGACTTAAGGCACAGCCAGGATTAGCACCAAGCTTTTTGACCTCTGGTCCAGCGACCTCCAGTACCTCGTACTCTAGTGGCTGCCTGCTTCCTAGTCCCACCAGCCAGCTGCTTGGTCCCAACTGCCTGCTACCTACTTCATCTTTTAATTAAAAATGAAAGCTGTGGGAATGAAGGAATGATCCTTTAATGCACTTCTAAATAAAACACTTGTGGGTGCCTTGCACTGAATTTGAACTCCTACTTGGAAAAAAAGAAATCCTAATTTAGTTCAAAATATGCTCAAAAGTATTATTAAAAAGAGAATCACAGACTTGTGGATCTACAGTGAGAACTGTAGCCTCTATTAATAGAAGTTGCCCTAAAGCCAATAAAAATAACATGTTGCCAGAGAATGAGGAATCCACCAAATGGCCTTGTCATTGTTGTTACAGTGGAAACATCCATTCAGCATAATACTCATCTCTAAACCAGACCATCTGAATTTATTGCTAAAATGCAGATTTGTGATCTGAGTAAAAATTGTCTGCTTTTGTCATGTTGAATAACAGTAATCGGGCATTGTAATTTATTATTATTATTATTTGGAATCAGGTTTTTTATTTTAAAGATTTTATTTTTTATTTGACAGAGAGAGACACAGCGAGAGGGCACACAAGCAGGGGGAGTGGGAGAGGGAGAAGCAGGCTTCCCACTGAGCAGGGAGCCTGATGTGGGGCTTGATCCCAGAGTCCTGGATCGTGACCTGAGCTGAAGGCAGATGTTTAATGACTGATCCACCCAGGTGCCCCAAGGAATCTATCCTATGCCGAGGTGCCTGATGCATGTACAGTAATAAGCATTTAGGAAATGTTTGTTGAATGAATGCGTGCACACATGATTCAGGAGCACTGCTCTAAGCAGAGACATTGGGTGCCCCCTCTACAGGACACATGACACAGGAATCGGGCCCATATACAAACACTCATCCTAAAAACATCCCACCTCAGGGTCAGCTTCATGGGCTTGTGATGGGCTGGGTCACACTAGCCCCCTCCCCCATGCTAAGAAGGACCTTGCCCTTGGGTTAATGCTCTGCTGTCCCTATCTTGAAATTCTTAATAACTTTTTTTAACAGGAGCCCCACATTTTCATATTGCACTGGGCCCTAGTAGCTCATCTCACCCTAAGGCATTCTTGTTAGAGCTCTTCTGCTTCCTCTCCACGCCCCTCACCTTCCCAGTGCCCTCAGCTCTCTACCAGTCCTTGCAGAGTCTCAGGTGTGCACAACTTTGGGGCGCTCTCTCCAAATCCTTTTTGTCAAAACCCAAGTTCCGAGTGTATTCCTAATGCATGGAGTTTCATTCGCTCTAGCCTCCCCACTCTAACTGGAAGGGACAGATCATCTTGTTTAGACTAAAGAGTTAATAGCTGAGAAAGTATAAGGTGTTACCTTCACCTTCTATCTCCACGTTCAATGAACTTTAAACAAGAATGATTCTTTTCGTCAAGGATTGGCTCTCTAATAGCAGTATTTCAGACATTCACCATACACAGATATTTTAGGCATCCTCCATAGACAGATATTTTGGGATGAGGCATCTTGCTATGTTCCTCAAATGATATTCTCAAGGCAACTGCTGATAGCACCACTCTGACTCTTCATGAAACAGCTCTCATTCATACTTGACGTTATTTTCTAAAAATTACGGTATCATTGCATTTTTTTAATTGGCAAAGCGTTAACAAAAAGATATGTCTGTCAAGCAGTTTTGCGATAAACATATTCGGAAAGACTGTTTACTTTCATCTGTGATGACCACACTCTTTGGGTTAGAAATGGGAAGTCCTGGGTTCCAAAGAGGTCTCCTTTGCCAGCTTTTTAACTACATAATCTTGGACAAGTTCCTTGACGATCCTAAATTCTTTGTTTCCTTATTTAAAACAAACAGAGCCAAAGAACACCTCTGTTCCTACTTTTGGGTTCATTCTGGGAGTTAAATGAGACTTGTGAGACATTTGCTTTAAAGGCCATGGCAGGGGGTGCCTGGGTGGCTCAGTGGTTTAAAGCCTCCGCCTTCAGCTCAGGTCATGATCTCAGGGTCTTGGAATCAAGCCCCACATCGGACTCTCTGCTCAGCAGGGAGCCTGCTTCCTCCTCTCTCTCTGCCTGCCTCTCTGCCTATTTGTGATCTCTCTCTGTCAAATAAATAAATAAAAATCTTTAAAAAAAAATAAATAAAGGCCATGGCAGGGAGGCCATGCATGGTTATGAAATCAACTTCCAAGTATCAATACTGCATTCTGGAATGTCCGAAGACAGATCCAGAACTGAAGGCGAGGGTGACCACAGGGACTAGGGCTGGGGACAAGGTCTGAAGAACTAATGAAGAATGAATAAGTTACAAGAGCAGAGAGGTGGGTGATCAGATTTTCTGGGGCCTGTTTTCTTTTACTGGCATGAGTTGAGGATGTGGTCAATCACCTACAAACTGGAATTTTCACAGTGAAATATGACAGGAAAAAAATTAGAAACTGCAGCAAGAGGCAAGAAGCCTGGGGGAAAAGCAGTTGGATGAGGTGAAGGAAAGGAGGAAGTTTTTCTGTCTTGCTTTTCATAATAACTAGGGGGAGTGCATAGCAGAAGGAAGAGACCAAAAAAAAAAAAAAGAAGTCTGTGTTGATCCCATGAAGGCAGGCAGGCAGGCAGGCAAAGGAAAGCCGTTTCAAAGAAGGTTTTAAAGAGAGGATCCACTTCATAAACAACAGAAGCAGCTGCTCAGAAAGAATGTATGTAGAAGAGATGTTGATTAATGACTCAGTGAAAATGATTTCCAGACACGTCCTGGCAGTAATTCAGATCCAGAGGGGTAGGGAGCCGTCAGATCAGCAGAGAAGTTTTGATATGTTTTGGAGATCCTATCGGGAATAAAAAGACAAGCCTTGTGGGGAGACCTTGGTGGTGATGGAAGGCCAAGGCTAAAATATCTGACCGTTTGCTTTAGGAAGGAAGGAGCCGATAGAGGAGGCATTGTGATATGGTTTAAAAAATGTATTTGTGATTCCATTCAGAGCTAGAGGACAATCTGGCAGACCTGACAGGGGAATGTGGCTGGGAAGGGGAAGCCAAGGGGGGCTTCAGGCTGTAAGAGCAGGTGGGGGAGGGGGAGATGCGGGGAGGGTGAACAGGCAAGATGGAAGAATTAAAAAGCCAAAAAAAAAAAAAAAAAGAAAAGAAAAAAGAAAAAAAAAGAGCAAACCAAACCCATTTTTTCCCTAGGTGTTGTTCCAAATAGGGTCAGGGATGTTGTTGGTCATCCGGGTTCGGGGTGAGCCTAGACCACGGAGGGGCCTGGTGCTTATGGACTTTCAGTACTCGCCATAAGAAAGCAGGGCGCAGGGGTATGGACCAACGTCCCCGAGGAGTTTGGGGTCCTGTGCAGGAGGCTTGTGTATGGAAGCACAAAGAAGAGGTCACTGTGGGAGCAGGTCCAGGCTGACTCGGTGCGGTCCTTTACCCTCCGACGCAAGCCCCACTGCCGGATGAAGGGAGGCCCCCGGTCTGGAGTGAAAATCCAGACCCTATTCCAGCAAGACAGAGGGACAGTTCTGGATGGAAGGACACTAGGACAGTAATTGCAGGAGGAGAAGAAGAGATCCCTGGAGGAGATCTTATGTACAGAAAGAAAATATTTTTGGAAGCAGTTACATGTGGGGGATGGAAAGGGGAGAAGTGGGAGGGGTAGAGAGAGTATTAGAAACATGGGCTGAGGGGCGCCTGGGTGGCTCAGTGAGTTTAGACGCTGCCTTCGGCTCAGGTCATGATCCCAGGGTCCTGGGATCGAGCCCCGCGTCAGGTTCTCTGCTCAGCGGGGAGCCTGCTTCCTCCTCTTTCTGCCTGCCCCTCTGCCTACTTGTGATCTCTGTCAAATAAATAAATAAAATCTTAAAAACAAAACAAAACAAAAAAAGAAACACGGGCTGAGCATTCTACTAAGTACGTCCTGGAGGTAATCTCATCTCTCTACTGCCATAGCCCCGAGAGGCACATGTAAGAATACATATTGCTTCCAGTTTATGGATGCGTGTTTAGGTTTCTTGCTACATATATCTAAAAAAACAGTGGGTAAACTTGACTGCATGTTTACTATGTGCCAGGAATTTATAGATTATCTCTTCCTCCTTACAACAATAGCAAGTAGATACAAGTATGACTTCCATCTTCCAGCCAAGAAAGCCTGGACATGGGGGGGTGTCTTAGAACTTGCTGAGGTCCACACAACCAGGAAAGGGAAGCCGCCATGAGGCTCACCCAGAGGCCACTGGGGGTAACTATGGCAATGAACAGCTGCTGCGAAGCCAGTCAAAACTGAGAGAAAAAGAAACAGAAGACACACTGACAAAGACTTAGAAGCCATTCCTGAAGACGAGAAAGGACAGCAGGGCCAGGGAAAGGACAGAGGGATTTGGAAGTTTAATTTTTAGAGATAGGAGAAAATGTGTTGGTAATTTTAATAACAATGAAGACAATAAAAACGCGGTACACATTAACTGAAGGTTTACTATGTGGCAGATCCTACTCTAAGTAGCATATATGAGAGAATAGAGATGAACTGAATTTTTAGATCAATCGTGTGTCTCTTTTATTGAAACCCCAGGATGTAGCACATAGTAGGTGCTCAATAAATATTTGTTGGATGAATCTTTAAGGGTAACCATCTACACTTTTTGGAATCTTTGGGCTCCAGGGCTGAAGTCCAAAAGACTCAGCTCCCATGGCCTCCTTGTTTTCTCACTCCATAGCATTTATCTGTGTCTGAAATTATCCTGCTTTCTTCTTTCCTTTTTTATTGTCTGTCTCTCTCTCTACATGAGCATGTAAACCCTGGGAGAGCCAAGACTCACTCATCTTGTTCAGTGCTACACTTGTAGCATCCAGAACAATGCCTTAGGCATAGGAGGCAATTAATAACCATTTGCTGCATGAATGAAAGAAGAGAACCCACTCTTCTAGCCCTTCCAGAAAACTCCTGAGTTGCAGAGCAGAAAGGCTGGCTGCCCACTAATGAGGATGGGGCATCTCTTCCTGTGCCTGTTTTCAAAGAGCATCTGTTTACTTTCTCCATCACCGACTCGACTGAGAGGCTTAGTTGTGGAGGAGGGAAGATGAGAAGTTTCTGGTTTGCTTTGTTTTCAACACAGATAAACACAGGTCATCACAAAGATGACTGAACCATCTCTGTATGAAAACAACTCTTCCATCTCACACCCATTAGGATGGCTACCATTAAACAACAACAACAAACATGAAATAACAAGTGTCGGCAGAGGTGTAGAGGACTTGGAACCCTTGTGCCCTGCTGTGGAAGGCAGCATGGCAGTTCCTCAAAAAATCAGAGAAAATTCCTCTATGATCCAGTAATCTCGTTTCTGGGTATGTGTCTAAAAGGATCTCGACCGCTATTTGTATGCCCACATGCATGATGGGAATTATCCACCATAGCCAAAAGGTGGAAGCAACCAAGTTATCTATTGATGGATGAAGGGATTAAAAAAATAGGATCTATACACAAAGGGAATATTATTCAGCCTTGAAAAGTAAGGACAGTCTGACACATGCTACCACATGGACGAATCTTGAGGATATTATGTGAAGGAAAATTCCAGGGTCCCGGGGGCCGGAGGGAATAGGAAGTTGTGTAAAGGGAACAGAGTTTTGCCAGATGAAAGGAGCTCTGGAGACTGGCCACACAACACATGAAGATACTTAACACCACTAAACTAAACTGTACTGTTAACAAAGGTTAAGATAGTAAATTTTTTTATGCGCATCTTTCCCAATTAAAAGAAGTAGATTAAAAAAAGAGATGACTTGGGGCCCCTGGGTGGCTCAGTGGGTTAAAGCCTCTGCCTTTGGCTCAGGGCATGATCCCAGGGTCCTGGGATCGAGCCCCGCATTAGGTTCTCTGCTCAGCGGGGAGCCTGTTTCCTCCTCTCTCTGACTGCCTCTCTCCCTACTTGTGATCTCTGTCTGTTAAATAAATAAATAAAATCTTTAAAAAAAAAGAAGCAATCAAATACAAAATACGGAAGATTCCATAAAAAACATTAAAAAAAAAGATGACTCTCGTTAGTGTGACATATGCCTCATTTTATACAATCAAGATCCTAAAGTGAATGATTCAGCGAAGTCATATGAAAATGCAGAGTAAATAAAAAGGAAGAGTGTGTAAGACGAAGAAGGAACAGTATCACCATAAATAACCTGTATTAGAGATGAGGAGGGATTAAACATAAGCTTTTGGTTTTGCACTTTTTTTTTTTTTTAAAGATATTATTTATTTACTTGAGAGAGAGAGCATGTGTACACGAGCATGTGTACACTGCGGAGGAGGGCAGAGCGGGAGGGAGAAGCATCCTCCTTGCTGAGCAGGGAGCCGACGCGGGGCTCCATCCCAGGACCCTGAGACCGTGACCTGAGCTGAAGGCGGACGCTTAACCGACTGAGCCACTCAGGTGCTCCTGGTTTTGCATTTTTGATGGTCGTGTTGCAAATAACACTTTGTTTAATGGCTTTTTAATGTAAGATATACCTCAGCATTTTACACAGATCTCTCTAGAGATTTAAGACTTTGGAGCCTGCGAGGGTTATGAAGTCAGGCTGATCAGATCATGGCGCTCAGATGTGACATCTCTGGTCCCCAGTCCCGCAGACACTCACCTGTCCACACGAAGCTGGCAGACAATGCTTAGCGCATCGACAACTCCTTCCTCTTTCAACTGTCGACAGCCAATGGATGTAGCAATAAAACACCCCGTTCTACCTATCCCTGCACTGGAAAGAAAAGACAAAGAATGAAAAGGTGGAGGAAAAGTAAGAAACATAGAATATATTATTTTATTTATTTATTTAGGTTTTTTACAAAGTTTTTAAATTTTTATTTATTTTTAAAATTTCTTTTCAGTGTTCCAAAATTCATTGGGTTTTTGAAAATTTTAATTCCAGTATGATATTCACCTCTGGGACACAAGATAGAGATTGGACAATTCCATAGGTGCTCCTCGCGACCAGAGTACTCCTTAACCCCTATCCCTTATCTAACCCACCTCTCCCCATGACTCCCCAAGAGAAAAGACGGTCTTTCAAAAGGGTACATCTAATTCGGAAACAGCAAGCCAGGCTTAGCAACAATGACGAAAGCTCTCAGGCCCAGATGACACACCTGGCCCAGAGCAAGGCTTAAACTTCGATCCGTCATTGAGTTCCTTGCTGCAGGGAGAGTTGGGTGGAGGGAGAAAAGAGAAAAAGCCACTGTCATTATTCTACAAAGAATAATGCAGACCTGAATTTAGGGAAGGTATAGGCACTAGAAAGGAGGAGATAGACTTAGACACATCACAGATGTGAATCTGGGGGACGGGAAGAAAGGTACTGCCTATGAGACAAAGGGAGAATTCTAAATGAAACAAGATGGGATTGGGAGGGAGACAAACCATAAATAACTCTTAATCTCACAAAACAAAATGAGGGTTGCTGGGGGGAGGGGGTTTGGGAGAAGGGGGTGGGATTATGGACATTGGGGAGGGTATGTGCTATGGTGAGTGTTGTGAAGTGTGTAAACCTGGTGATTCACAGACCTGTACCCCTGGGGATAAAAATATATGTTTATAAAAAATTAAAAATTAAAAAAAAATAAAATAAAATAAAAAAGAAAGAAAAAAAAAAGGGAGAATTCTAGAAGAAGGGCTGATTTGGGTGCGGGGCAGGTTGTTTTTGGATATAACGATGTTGAAGATTCCAGTGAGGGACTGAAGATTCAGCTGGGTTTGGGAGAAGGATGTGGCCAGAGGCACAAGCTTCTGAGTCATTTAAATCCAGGTGATCAGTTGAATAGAAACGCTATCCTATCATCCAGGAGTCCTGGAGGGATTTGCTCATTCATCTGCCCTGGATGGTAAGTCATCCCCCTAACAAGCCCTTTAACTCCCTCCCATCCCTCCTCCCTCTTCCCCTCCTCCCACCCCTCAGCGATTCAACCACTAATAGCCTATATGCAAATTTCTCTCAAATTTCCATCTAAATTCCCTAAGTTTCTCCTAAACTCTAGATTAGCATTCTATCTCTTAGCTGGAACTCTTGATGTTACTATTTTGCACTGGCTTCAGTTCAATGTATCTAAATTCAGTGTATCTAAAACAGAATTAATTATCTTTTCCCTCAATGACATTACCAGTTAGCCACAAGTTTTCCAGCCTAGAAATCTTGGAGCCATCTCTAACATCTCCCCCCCCTTTCACTGCCCACATCCAATCTGTTACCAATTCTTATATTTTCCACCTCTACTGAAGCTTCTGGGATCCATGCTTTCTTTTCTATAAACTGTGCTCACGTTTTCGACATCTCCTTACTTCATGGTTAGCAGTGATCTCATTATGGTTGCCAAGTCTTGAGTCTCTTCCTGGACTAATTCACGATATACACAGCTGCTAGGTTCATCTTTCTAAAATAGGGATCTGATCATATTACTCTCTACTCAAAGACTGTAGATGCCTCCCAGTAGTTATGGGTAGTGTCTGAGCTCTCCTCTGTGGTGTCCATGACCTTGTGTAATACGAATGGGGCTAACTATCAAGCTTTTGGTCTTTCTACTGTCCTCCTTGTATCCTTTGTGCCATTTTTGTCATCTACATGAATCACTGCAAAAAATGGCTTTTATTTTCCAACTTTCCTTTCTGTGTTAATGATATTCCTTCCGTCAGAAACTCTCTCATTACCAGCCTTTAAAAACCACAAACATTGGTCATTTTTTAAGATCCTGCTCGACATCATTCCAACTCTTAGAAGCTTTCTTCAGTCCTCATGATTTGAATTAATAGTTTCCTTCTCGGCACTCAAATAGCATTTGTTTCTTTTCTTTCTTTCTTCTTTTTTTTTTTTTTTTTTTTTTAAGATTTTATGTATTCATTTGAGAGAGACACAGAGAGAGACAGAGAGAGCACAAACAGGGAAAGAGGTAGAGAGAAAAGCAGACTCTCCACCTCGCTGAGCACGAGCCGATGGGGGGCTCAATCCAGGGACCTAGAGTTCAAGACCTGAGCTGAAGGCAGATACTTAACTATCTGAGCCACCCAGGCGTCCCTTTGCACTTGTTTCTTACTGAGTGGGAGTGCAGAGGAATTCAGAGATGGAAGGGGTCCCTTTTACTGAAGAGTCTATAAAGAGTTTGTTTCATTAAAGAGACAGGATTTGAACTGTGCCCTAAATGACAGGCATTTTGGTCATGGTGAATGAGAGGGAATATTGCATGTATGAGAATGGTGTAAAGAAAGAATTGCTGTAGAGCAGGATATATGATGTGCAGTAGTAACTAGACTAGCTTGGTCTGAAGAGAAAGTTACCTTAGAGAAATGGTGAGAAACAAGACTGGGCAAGCACACTGGGGCCTAAAAGGATCTTATAGGGAAAGCTAAGAGGTTTGGACTTCGTCCTCTAAAACAGTTGTGCTTTCCTTTTTGCTGTTGTTGTTGTTGAGAATTTGATAAAACTTAGGACTTCAATGATCTCTATAGTTATCCATAGGCCCCGGGTTAAGATCTTTTGCTCTAGGCAATGGGGTGCCCCGAGAAGTGCTGAGGAGGAATTCCAAATGATGGAGGAGGATTTGGGGAACATCAGGCAAGAGAAGTGGATGGGGTAGCCTGCGCTGGGGGTGGGGCACGGGGCAGTGGGGTGTGTTTGTGCAATTAGCCGACTACTTCTAAAATACATGGATGAGGTCATTAGGGCCTGAACTTGGGTGGTTGGACAGGAAGTGATGATTATGGGAGAAGCTTTGAAGGGAAAGCCAATCTGGTGACTGATTAGATACTGAGGCTGGAGTTGAGAGAAGAGCCAAAGATAACTGTCAACATTAGATGTTGAGTGCTTGGAAAAAAGCTGCTCTTATTCTTAGAAATAGTCATCAGCAGGGGAACTGGTTTTATAGGGGAAACAGCTCGTTCATTTTAGATATCCTGAGTGATTTATGATTTTGGGTGGAGGACAGTTCCAGCCCTAAAACATGACCCCTTAGGCTGTCTTTCCTCACCCACAGGCAAAGTTTAGGATAAGGCCTAATGCTAGAAACTGGGTAATGACTCCCTTGGATATATAGATATACAGTAAATTTTACTCTTAATTAAACCACAAAGGTTCAAGGAAGAAGGAGGCTAAAGTTACAATGTTAATTATATTTTATTTGTTACAAATATCATCAAAAGCTATCTTACAAGGCTTATGAGTTTAAACAAAGCAACAAAAATTACTTTGACAAAGTACAAAGAATAAATAAATGACTGGTTATGTAAATTACTTTAAAGCAATTTGCTTTCGTTTAAGCACACTAAAAGGAAAAGGGGAAGGAGGTATCAGTTATGAGAGGAGAGTTTTAAGCTAGAAGTTAAGGAAGGGGCTCACCTCGGACATCTGTGGCTTTTATCTGCCTAACCTCCAATACCCACGTTCTGGTAACTACACTTTGTTCTCCTTTTGGTGAACTACCACTTACCCACTTCCCCCTTCATAAATTTATTTCCACCTTTTTTTTTTTTTTTTAATGAAATCACTTTTCAAGTAGCTGACTAGTTTTTACCACGTTTGATATAATAATGCGTGTTCTCAAGATACCATTCAAGTACGGTTCAATAAAAAAGCCAATGACAATTTTTTAAAAACGTGCCATTCCTCCCATCAAAGAGTCTGAGGAGACTAAACAAATCGATGTATGTTTCAAGGTCGAGGGCTGAATAAAGTCTCCTGTTCCCTGAGCCATTGATGTAAAAGTGCTGTTTTCTCTACTGTGTTATCATTGTTTGCTGAAATGACCTGATACTACTGGACTTCATTTCTACAATGTAGCATCTCAATTAAAAATCAAATATGAGGAAGTGAGCCAATTTCAGTAAATACTGAATTTACCTACAGAGTCACAACCAGGAAGCACCACCCAGCCTCCACCCGTTCGATGGCTTTACAGAGGATGGACCGTTGCTTCGGCAGGAAGGACAGCTCATCCCTTACCTGCAGTGGACGACCACAGGCCCCCGGCCCGTGGAAGCAAGTCTGTCTTCTTCGACATCCAGCATGAGCTGTAGAAGAGGTTGAGCACTGTCTGGAGTCTTGTGATCGGGCCATGAGGTGTACCAGTAATGCTTCACATGCTGGGTGTGACTTCCTTGCTGAAAATAGCAAGAGTCACCAAATGCCTCATTTACTTGTGGAACTAAAAGTCATCCAAACCACAATACTGAATGCCTTCTATCACTTCCAGCTTGCTGGCAACTTACGTCTGGATGGAAAAAAGATATCTAGGAGATTGCTGAAGTGCCCTTTTCTATGTTGAGAAAACATGACTTTACATACGATGAGATCTTGCCTCTATTCAATGAGAAATGGATATTTACAACTGAAAAGGCATGTGAAACCTACACAATCTACACGTTTGTGATTTATTGTAATAAACAGAACGGCCATCGCAAAGGAAGCCAAGAGGGAATTGGAATACGGTGTGCTTCCTGCTCTTTGAACATTCTTGACAAGCGATGATAAACATATGAACCCACCTAGGAACACTTGATTTTATTCTTGGCCCCTACACTTGACTTTCTACATTCATCCCAAATTGCAGTTTATAGCAGCAGTGAGGTGACCCAGGAGTACAGGAGCTATAAGGAAGGGGTCACTAAATGAGACAAGCTTTGAGGCAGGGTCCATGTACATCATCAAGTAACCCAATGCCCAGTGTGGGGGGCCTGACACAGAGTAGGCTCTCGAGGGTATGTGTTGAAATGGGTGCCTTCCTATCTCGAATTGCCCTCTAAAACCCTCAGTGAAACTCTGCCTCTCCTCTCTGTGATGCTTCTGTTTCAGCAGTGAGGTTCTAGATGGGGTTGAGATCTTTGAGATGATTGTTCTCTAGAAGCAAAAATAATACCATGGCAATGTTCCTCAAATCTGCTGCCCGTGATTTCAATAAGATAACTTTTGGATGATGTAATGTGGTCTGGGGAAAGTCCCCATAAATTACTGTAACTCCACGTTTGGGAGGATCTCATCAACACTTCAGGCTTGTCTTGCTTCCCACAGCCACCCACAAACACAGATTTTCTCTTTCACGGTTTCTAGGCCTTATTAAAAGCTGCTTAAACCAAAGGCACGTTAAACAACAACAACAACAACCAAAAAACAACACCCCCCCGAATCGTGGTAAAATCTCTAGTATAAATCTTTAGTTAAAGACATTTGAAAGGTTAAATCAAGAATGTTTTGCTTATAGAAATTAGAAGATCACAACATCCTACTTAGTGAATTTCCTTAATGCCTACTTGTATTAAATTAATTATTCCACATACTAAGAGTAGCTTATGACAAAGAAATACATGAGGGGATGATTATCATTTCTCTTTGATCTTGACATTATTTTTTTTTAATTGAATCTGTAATACTTCTTAGGATAAATAATTTCAGAGGAGAAATGTAATCCTGTCATATCATCCACTTTGTAGATAGCAACAGCTACATAATCTTACCTTTAAGACAAGGTTTCGAACAGTGTAGTTGTCACATTCATTTACATTGATGACCAGAACCTCAACTTTCCCATATATTCCTCTCTTTTCTGGCCAGTAAAGCACACATTTCTGGAAGAGGAGAAAAAAGAACACAGCAGATAATAATGATTTCACTGGCCTTTGAGTATTTTTCATTGAAGTATCTCAATAGTTTTTATTTAATTCTAAAAATATCAAGTATTGATTTTACAAGGCTAGAAATGTACTAAAAACCACTGAATTATACATATTAAACAATTGACTTTTATGGTATGTAAATTACATCTCAGTAATATTTTAAAAATGAAGTATCAATTTTTACATGTGCCTGCCAAACACTATTGCTATGAACCCCATACAAAAAGGGGGAAAATTTCCCCAAATCTGAAATGAATAATCTTTGACAAAACAGGACAAAATATTCAGTGGAAAAAAAACAGTCTCTTTAATAAATGGTGCTGGGAAAATTGGACAGCTATATGTAGAAGAATGAAACTCGGCCATTCTCTTATACCACACACAAAGATAAACTCGAAATGGATAAAAGACCTCAATGTGAGACAGGAATCCATCAAAATCCTAGAGGAGAACATAAGCAGTAACCTCTTCGACATTGGCCACTGCAACTTCTTTCAAGATCTATCTCCAAAGGCAAAGGAAACAAAATGAACTTTTGGGACTTCATCAAGATCAAAAGCTTCTGCACAGCAAAGGAAACAGTCAACAAAACAAAGAGGAAACCCACAGAATAGGAGAAGGTATTTGCAAACGACACTACAGACAAAGGGCTGATATCCAAAATCTACAAAGAACTCCTCAAACTCAACACACAAGGAACAGATAATCACATCAAAAAATGGGCAGAAGACATGAACAGACACTTCTCCAAAGAAGACATACAAATGGCTAACAGTCACATGAAAAAATGTTCATCATCTTTAGCCATCAGGGAGATTCAAATTAAAACCACATTGAGATACCACCTTATACCAGTTAGAATGGCCAAAGTTAACAAGACAGTAAACAACATATGTTGGAGAGGATGTGGAGAAAGGGGAACCCTCTTACACTGTTGGTGGGAATGCAAGTTGGTGTAGCCACTTTGGAAAAGTGTGGGGACTCCTTAAGAAATTAAAAATAGAGCTTCCCTATGACCCTGCAATTGCACTCCTGGGTATTTACCCCAAAAATACAAATGTAGTGAAAAGAAGGGCCATCTGTACCCCAATGTTCATAGCAGCACTGGCCACAGTCGCCAAACTGTGGAAAGAACCAAGATGCCCTTCAACAGACAAATGGATAAAGAAGATGTGGTCCATATATACTATAGAGTATTATGCCTCCATCAGAAAGGATGAATACCCAACTTTTGTATCAGCATGGACGGGACTAGAAGAGATTATGCTGAGTGAAATAAGTCAAGCAGAGAGAGTCAATTTTCATATGGTTTCACTTATTTGTGGAGCATAAGGAATAACACGGAGGACACTGGGAGATGGAGAGGAGAAGTGAGTTGGGGGAAATCAGAGGGGGAGAACCATGAAAGAACTCTGAGAAACAAACTGAGGGTTTTGGAGGGGAGGGGGCTGAGAGGATGGGTGAGCCTGGTGGTGAGTATTATGGAGGGCACGTATTGCATGGAGCACTGGGTGTGGTGCATAAACAATGAATTTTGGGACACTGAAAAAATAATTAAGTTAAATTAAAAAAAAAGAAAAAGAAAAGAAAAAAAAAAAACCCTGAAATGAAGAACGAAAGTGAGAAGTTAAGAATTAAGAAATTTAAAAATCCAAGTATTAGACTTTATCATGCAATGGAATAAAAGGAATTTTTTTCACAATGACTGGGCCAAGTTACATTTCCCTGCTCCATCCAGTTGAAACATCTAATAAATCTGTGATGTGTTAGATGCCACAGAATGAAGGTTCCCTAGTAGGTAAAGAGGATGTAATGACCATTAACACACCTATGGTATTACATTTTTCAGGACTGATGGTCTTTTCACCAATAGAGTAGATTAAAATAAATGTATAACAAAATTATTAAAAGAAAAACAATTTTTATAGCAGATCCTCTTTGAAGGATTTAACAAGAATAATAATAATTATATTGCAACTGTAGCATTATTAACTGGTAGTTAAAGTGCAGGCTTTGAAGCTATAGAGCATAGGTCCAGATTCTGGTTTTGCCACTTATGATTAGCTGAGAATCTGTAAGAAAGACACTTAATCTCTGTGGCCTCAATTAACTCATCACTTACTACATTAAAAGCACTCAGGACAAGGCCAGACATGCAGTAAGCATTTAAAACACATTGTTCTTCTTCTCATTGTTCCAATTTTAGGTTTTTGATCTAAATGATTCAATCATTACTTCATTATACATTAGATCATACATTAAATATTGTATAATTATTATATCCAAGCTACATTATTAAAAGAAAAATACAAAACGAGATTCAAGCATACATACAGGCTCATAGTATGTATTATTTTGCCTTTTAAACAGCTCCAAAAAAACCCCTATGAATTCTGACTACATATCTCAATGATTAAGAAAGGGAAGTGTGAAAGTTGATGTTCTATTTCAAGTGCCCAGAGAAGCAATGTTAACTTTTGTTTAAATAGAACTTATCATTTTCTTGCAAACACACATGCACATTTATAGAGAAATTCCTTCACATTTAGAGAGAAATTGCCCGCGGTCAGGACCTTTTAATCCTTGGGACACTTGTTTTTTGACATCCGAGGTCAAAGGCATAGGACCACACTTGGAAAAAATTCGGAACTTACAGATTCAAAAGAGCAGCACAAGAAAGAATCACATAGGTACAGAACTGATGGAAAAGATATGTAAAGTATCAGAAACATACCCCGGGGAGTCTATCATGCTAAGTGCTAGCCCCACTACATTCTAGAGCCAGGATGGAATCCCTGTTTCTTTCATCCATTACAATAAAAACACATTTGCATCCTCTGAGTTCCTGGTCCTTTTCCAAACAAAGTAAATCATTTTCACCTCTATTTACATGCCACCCCACACCCAAGACCGGCAGGCGATCGGGCTGAAGGCATAACTCTGGCTGACATAACATTAACATTAAGAAAAAAAAAAAAAAAAAAACCTTTTACAAATAAAGCAATTTATTTCTCTCCTCATTTAGCAGTGCCAAGTGTCTCAAATTTCCCAGGTTTGTTAAAGAGAATCATACTAACCAATTTGCCTGGTTTCTTTCAATGAAGCATCAATTATTTCGCTGTGAGACCCGAGCTATTGTGTATCTTAAAACCCATGCCTCCTGGATGAATCCAAGAAGAGTGACAAAGAATCTTGAAAAAGGTATTGAACAAAGAAAGAGGCATTCAGCGGTCCAGCAGTCTGGCATACGTGCCCCATTGTCCCGATGAGCCCCGGAGCAGCAGGCCCCTCTTTGGAAAGGTGGCTCTTGAAACCGGTAGGAAAAAGCTGCAAGGCAGGAGCTCAAAGCCTGCACCCTGACTCTTAACAATCCTCGAACAGGCTTGTGCACCTACTTGATAAATGGAAGCGCGGCTCAGTTCTCTCAAGCTTGCCGGGGCCCTCTTGAATGTTTTTCTTGACTCTTTACCAAAAATGCAATTGGCAGTCGGCTCCCAGTAGACAATGCAATGTGACTTGTTCATTCAAACAACCCTTAATTAGCATCCCATCTCCTTTCTGAGATACAATAGCTTATTTTTACACACTGAATACATTTTTCCCCCTTTTAGGAGCACATAGAAAAAGAGACCAGATAAGTGTGGGTGCTTTTCAAATGTGAGGTGGGGGAGAACTGCAAATGCAGTTGTTTAAAGAGCACAAGTTCACGTTCAAATTATTTTTGTGAACAGCTTTTTAGGGGTTCTTTATTGCAGCGCTAACAATGATCTGAAAGGCAGAAAATGCAAGGAAGGAAAATGCTCTCTTACAGATAATATTATGAAACCCCACTAATTGTAGGTAATTCAAGAAAGCATGCTATCTCGCAGAATATAACCCCAAATTATCACTATTCTTTGCTAACTGGGCTGATCCTTCCAGTGAAATTATCTATTAATTCCAAAAATTCATAATTTGGAGGAAAAAAGAGGTTTTCAGAGGCTCATGTGTCTCTTGTACAAATAAGTAATTAGTGAACCCTGACTGTAAAGATTCTGGTCATCAACCAATTCTTCATAATTAGTGGTTTATTATTGCAAAGCAATGCAAACTCCTATATTTTTTTGATCTTTCTTTTTTTTTGTTTGACCATCCCTCTCACTTCCACCACATTGGGGCTATTTGTGTACAGGGAGGAAGGCAGTCCAGCCAGTAGTTTAGTTGCCTGGAAAAAAAAAATCTATTTTTAAGTTACTTTCTTTTTGAATTCTATGCATTTAAAATAAAAAAGATTTTGCTCTCCGAGCTAAAAACACATGTCATCACATACAGGCTCTAAAATAAAAAGATGGTCAATTTCATTTGGGTTCCATTAGCACGTGAGAGCTATAGGATGGGTCAGATTGCCTACGGTTAGTATAGTAACTTTCATTCCTGGTGTTCCAACTAAATATTACCAACGCAGGTGTGGTGATTTATTATTACGATTACCTTCACCAACATATCACTTAATCCCCTCCACAATCATTTGAATTGGGTATACCGGGTACACAGTTGTTATTATTATTATTATTATTATTTATCATGTGACAGCAGAGGAAGCGGAAGTTCAGGTGTTCTGGTAGGGGTCTCTGGGAAAGTTCCCTTGGGAACTAAAACTCTCAATGCCAATATCATTTTAAAAATTTAATTTTCTGGGCACCTGGGTGGCTCAGTGGGTTAAAGCCTCTGCCTTCAGCTCAGGTCATGATCCCAGGGTCCTGGAATCAAGCCGCGCATCAGCTCTCTGCTCAGCAGGGAGCCTGCTTCCTCCTCCCTCTCTCTCTGCCTGCCTCTCTGCCTATTTGTGATCTCTATCTGTCAAATAAAATAAAAATAAAAATCTTAAAAAAAAAAAAAGAAAAATTTAACTTTCTATCTTTGATATCCATTGTCTCTGAACCAACCCAACTTTGCTGTGGCAT
Organism: Mustela nigripes; assembly: GCF_022355385.1. Lineage (NCBI taxonomy): Eukaryota > Metazoa > Chordata > Mammalia > Carnivora > Mustelidae > Mustela > Mustela nigripes. The sequence goes on along the minus strand of NC_081562.1, from coordinate 46,536,049 downwards.
TAACCAGAGCCTTTCCTTCCTTGTGTGTAGGAGGCTCGTGCTCATGCAACACAATATTCTCAGGCCACTCTCCTACTCACTCAGTACTTCTGTTACTATCTGCCGAGCTGTACGTGTTCACCAGTGGGAAGTCACAGTCAAATCTTCTTATGGCAATTGTAACTCATTAGTGAAGCCCGGTAATTTAATTCTACATAAATTAATGAAACAGGAAGGTGCAGAGAAAAAGGGAATTGTTCTAGGAAATAATTGTACAAGTTAAATAAGTTTTTCACTGGGAAAAAAAGGACTCAGTAGAAAAAACTGTAGTCCAATCAGGTACAGGCGACAATGATAAAAGAGCAAATTTTAAAAATTATGCAGGATTCTGCATGCATAATTCCTTTACAAACTTTTCTGTGTTCTCTCTCATTATAAAGAAACTGAAATGGGAAATTTTGATTTATGTATAATTTCATAAATTTAAAATAAGTTTTGATTTGATGTATAAAGGGCATGATTTACATAAGCTGTATGATCTAGAACTCTAGTCTCTAACAAAACCAAACAAACAGAGTCCTATGAAAAATTGTAGTGTGAACAAATGCACATGTCTTAAGATAAAATAAAGAATTAGGGTCCTGTTGTTGTTTTTGTGATTTTTTTCCCCCACTAACTTTTTTTTGCTAATTGTGCCAAATAAGAGGGTTTCTAGCTATAGTTAGAAGTAAAGCAGGCTACAGCAATTAAATAAAACCTAACAAATTAAAAATTAAGGTGTGGTTGTATTTGGAATATAAGCATGTCTGAAAGGACATGTCAGTAATTTTGCTTGAGAGATGTGAGCCTCTGAATTTGGGGCCACCCTTAATTGCTTAGGCAGTACAAGCATAGGAAATGGGAATGAGAGATTAGCTGTCCAGCATTGCTAGGCAGTGCTAGGCCCGGCTGCCTCTCTAAGATATTCTAATAGCTAATTCTGGTCCTCCGGGAAAGCTGAAAGCTGGTCCACAGGCTCTGCTGTCTATCTGCCAGCCTGGCCTTCAACATTACCTTCCTTGACCTTGTCTGGACAGACAGCCAAGTCTGAGACTTGGTTTACTTGTCTTGTTTTTTGTTGTTTTTTTTGTTCTTAGTACAGGTATACCTCGTATCGTGCTTCACTTTATGTTCTTTGTAGATCCTGCATTTTCTACAAATTGAAGGTCTGTGGCAAGCCTGCCCGGAGACTCCTTTCCTTCCTGGAGTTTATTGGCACCATTTTTCCAACAGTTTTTGCTCACTTCATGTCTCCATGTCCCATTTTGGTAATTCTCACATCTTTTCAAACTTTTTCATTATTATTACATTCCTTAAAGGTGATCTGTGATCAGTGATCTTTGGTGTTCCTATTGTCATTGTTTTGGGGTTCCATGAACTATGCCTTTCTAAGACCATGAACTAAATCGTGACGTGGGTGAGTTCTGAGTGCTCCACTGACTGGCCATTGTCTGTGTCTCTCTGTCTCCCGGGGCTTCCCTATCCCCTGAGACACAACAGAATCCCAGTGAGGTCAGTTAATAACCCTACAATGGCCTCTTGGTGTCCATGTGAACGCTTTCAGTCAAAACTAGTAATGATGGAGCTTTGTGAGGAAGGTACATGGAAAGTCGAGATAGGCTGAAAGCTCGGCCTCCTGAACATTTGCCACGTTGTGAATGCAGGGGAAAAGTTCTTGAAGGAAATTAAAAGTGACACACCAGTGAACACATGAATGATAAGAAAGAGTAAAAACCCTATTGGTGATAGGAGAATGCTGGGATTATGAAATAAGAGCTTGGCAATTAGTCATTTATTTATTAGAAAGTAGAAAGGTTCATGAAAATATAAAGCCTGGGAATTTCTAAAGATAACTCCAACTTCATTTTGGGGGGAGGAAATGATTTTTGTCTATTTCAAACAATGACGCTCAACACAATTGAAAGTTGGCACATTTTTGGTAAACAGCATTTTCCTGGTAGTGTGAAGCTTACTGCATATTTCTTTTGAGCCAAGCTTCTCAGTATCATTTTGATCTACAAAACATCAAAGTTTCCTCTATGGAGTTATATTTACATCATGGAGGGTCTGGACAGAAAGGAATTTTTAATTTTAATTTAATGAGTAAGGCATGCTACTCAGATCGAAAGAATGTTTCAAAATGTGGTGTGAGTTCTGGGTTATCACTGTCTCTCATTCCTTGCTAGGTCTGTTCTTCTGTTTTTTGGCTTCTATGGCTGCTACTGAGAAGCCATTTGTTAGTTACTCTGTTGTTAAAATCATCTCTGCAGTGTTTTTTATTTTCCTAGTTGTATCTAGCAGTGGATTTATTTTTACTTACTAGCCCAGAATTTATGATGATTCTCAAATTTGACAGCTCATGTTTCTTATCCCTTCTGGAAAATCTCTGGCCACTATTTCCTCAAGTATTGCTTCTTTTCTTATATTCTCTTTGTTCTTCTTCTAAAATATTCATTTTATATACATTGGACATTTACATACTGCCCTGTAGGTCTTAAATTTTCTTTCGTATTTTTGGCCATTTCAGTCTTCTGGGTAATTTCTTTAGCTCTATTTGCATTTCGGTCATTATTTTTACTCTGCTGTGTCTGGCCTGTTATCACACCTGTCTAATGAGGTGTTCTTTTTAAAATTTAATATCTCTATAATATTTATTTCTACGACTCTGGTTTGTTTTTACATCTTCCTAGTCTTTTTTGGCAGTAATTTGTTCCCCTGTCAAGTTTTTAATCTTATAATTTGTGCGCTTAATTATATAAAAAAAGCATGTATTTATAGTTTCTATTATTTTCATTTCTTGTAGGTCTACTTTACTTACTTGTTGTTTCTTCTGATTTTTCCTTATGTTGTTTATTTACTTGTGTTGTCTCATAATTTTGACTTGTGAGCTTGTGTTTGGCTAGGCTGTTTCTGTTGAAATTCTCTGACGTAAATCCCGAGAGTGTATGTATCCAGAAAGCTTTTACCTTTGTTTCTGTAAAGTGCCACAGAGTGTTATCAATCAGGATTACTTTCTATATTAATTGTTCAACTTGGCGTTTCCTGGTTTTTGAATGGTGAGTACCAGAGAGACCCTTTTTATCTATCCCTCGAGAAGACCAGATTTAGATGGACTGATTTCCTGTTACGGTCCTATTTTGGAAGGCAGGTTTATTTTTGTGGTTCACCTTTTTACTGAAGGCACAGCCTTTGCAGGAGCGCTCTCTGTGGAAGGTCTCCATTCCAGCTCCTGGCTCCTGCAAGCCCAAGGCTTTGTCTCCAGTTCTTGTATTGTCATTAAAGCCCAAGTAAGCCATAATTCTCTGGCTTTATGCCTTTATTCAGTTTTTGACTGCTGGGATTTTTTCCCCCCAAGCTCTGTTAGGCACGCTATTTTTATTTTACTATTTTATCTGAAAAACATCAAAGTTTCCACTGTAGTATTATATTTACATCATGGAAGCTCTGGGCAAAAAGGAATTTTTAATTTTAATAATGAGTAATACAGTCTATTCAGATCTAGGAAATGTTACTATATTCTATTTTATATTTTACGCTATTTAAAATTTTATCTAGTTTTGTGATGGGAGGTTTTTCAGATTATCCTAGCCTGTTTGTATGCAGGAATGGATATATACAGAGAATACACTTTAAACTTGAACAGTCGGTTTTGAGTAGGTAAAATAAAGGCAGAGTGTCATGGATATCAAACAACTGTGCAGGAATTATCAGTTCCCTGATGTGTTGATATATTGATATGGGTGAAACAGCTGAGAATATTAGAGGCTATTTTTATTATGCCACCTCAGGTTTTCTTTCTTTCTTTCTTTTTTTAAAGATTTTATTTATTTATTGGGCAGACAGAGATCACAAGTAGGCAAAAAGAGAGGAGAAAGCAGGCTCCCTGTTGAGCAGAGAGCCCGATGCGGGACTCGATCCCAGGACCCTGGGATCATGACCTGAGCCGAAGGCAGAGGCTTTAATCCACTGAGCCACCCAGGCGGCCCCCACCTCAGGTTTTCATATAAGATTCATAGAAATATATTTATTCAGTAAGCTATATAGTTAGTTAAGTAGATAGCTTCATCTTCTGGCCCAAAATACACTTTTTTCTAGGATAGATTCAGGGGAAAAAATCCTTTATCTATTGTAGCAAAAATGAAAGAGGGCAACAAGCTTTACAAAACTTATAAATTACTGCTTGTGAGCCTGGATTTTCTTGATTAGTACAAGATTATAGTATACTTAAGGGTTATAACTCACCAAAAAGGCATAAGGGAAAGCTCAGTTTTCTTAAATTCTTATTGTCATTGTGAGGCTCTGATACAGTAATTTTGATAAGCAAGCAAACACAAATGCTGACTAAAATCAGACTGTAAATTATTCCAATAAGATGTCCTAACATGTAAGCTGTACGTAGCACCCTTTGGGAATTACAAAATTCTGTTTTTATGATGTAAAGGACTGAATGAATGTTTTGTAATCTAGACCCTTAGGAAAGACTGCTAGTATGGAAACGGAACCTAAATTTATCTCCTTGGATTGCTTATTACGAAGATATTGAAAACCTTGCTTGGCTTTTATAGCTTCCTTCAAATTTTTCTTTCAAATCTCCCTTACTTAGGGGGCTTCATTCCTCCCGCCCTATATAATACAAAAGCATATTCCTCCCTTCTCATCCCTCCTACAGCTCAGCACACCCAATCTTCTTATCCTACCTACCTTGGTCCCCCTATACAATTTATTCTTTCTAATTGCTACGGTTTTATGAATTTATTATGTTTATTATTTTTTAATCTGTCTTCCCCATTAGAAAGTTAAAATCTACCAATGGCAGACATCTCTGTGTGTTTTGTTTGCTAACATATTACCAACAACTAAAGCAGTGTCTGTCACACAATAAGTGCTCAAAAATGATTTGAGGTATGAATGAGTGATTTTTTTAAATTTCCCTGCTTATAAATCAGAGTGATAATGCAGAGCCCCTCATTTCCTAACAGAGGTATGTGGGATATATGAGATAAATATATGCCAAGTGTATTGATTCTTCTGATAGAAAGCTGCCACTCACACAGGGACAACAATGACCATTCTCAGAAGCATGAAGTGAACATGTCTTTAAATTTCCATCTTCAACGTGTAGTTAAGTACAAGGCAATTTTCCTTTTACAATAGCTCTTCCATAGCAACAGAAAATTTATAACGTTCACTCCTTGGGGAAAGGCCATACCTCATTTTTTTCCTTGAGTTTTGTGATCATGACAATCACGGGACTGTCTTCCTGCCAAACCATCTGCCAGAAATCATTCACGGTGTTGATCATGGGGCCCTGGGTGGCGATGAATGCTTTCTCTTTGCCACTGTAGCCCTGGTGTGAGTAAAGAGACAGAAATATTGGACTTGAAATTCATGCCTTGCCCTGAAAGTTTAGAACAAGTTCAGAACAAAACGGTCCAAAACAACACAAGTGTTCATGGCTTCACTGATTCTAGCACAATCCATCTGGCTGTTCTCCCAAGTCAAGCATGGCACACAGTAGTGAGGACCATGATGCCCGGTTCTCACTGGAGAACCCCCCAGCACCTAGACCTGCAGCCAGAGACACACAGGAAAGGAAGGCTCGAGGTAAAGGACCTGCTACCAGTGTCGATTATGACTAAACAAACGAGAAAGGTTGCTAGTAACCGAGTTAAATCAAAATTAATCCACTCTGAGGGGAAAACCACCGCCAACAATTCCACATAGTAAGTCAACATGCTCATCAGAAAGATATTTTTATTTACTTACTTACCCGAATATAATTAGCATTAATGTAGGTGCTCAAAGAATCAGTTACATTTTTTGGTCTCAAACACACTCTGCTGAGGGGATCTAATGAAGAAAACAAGAAGGAATGCTTTAGACAGACCTACTCTTTTTAAAGCTCCTTAGAACACCAGTAACTACATAGCACACTTGTGAATTTATATACTGACCATCTGGCTTGTGTCAATGTTTGTTGCTGATGTGTCTGTGTGTCTGTCTTTTGATACAACTGTGTGCACTGAGGGACAATTGGGTCCATCTTGGTCCCTGTCCCTTAACACAAATCTTGCCCATAAGCTTGAGATATTGAGTTTACTCATCATGTTATTTTTTGTGGCTTTCTGATTCTTGACCCCATTTCTTATTTATGCTCCTTTTTCTGTTCTTTGGGATTTGGAATTTGTACTAGATTTTCTTACTCACTTCAAACTTCTCTTCTGTCCAATAAAAACACTTGGTCTGGCGCGAATCCCCTCTCCCTAAAGAAGCTGTCTTTAGTTACCATTTGTGCACCTACAGCAGGAAAATCTGATATTAGGTAGATTGTTATAGTGCTAAGAACATTGTCTTAACTCTTCAAATCACTTTCTGTCAAGAAGTTGAAAGGCTCTTTGCAAACCACGGTGTTACGGAAAATATGGTAGTTATTTCTACCAATGTTTATATAAATGAATTAAGGCCAAATCATCCCTTTATGATTTCTTTAGTCTGACACACTCCGAGCCTCTTAAAGGTAAAGACAGAGATTTTTTTTCATTTTATCCAAGACTCAGTGTCTAGGATGGTGCTTATATGAATAGCAGACATTCAATATTTGTTTATTGCATTGATTTAGATGGTTAAAAAATGTTCCACTATTTAAGAAGTCAGTTCTAGGCATTCCTCTCTAGTTATTGTTTTATTACTGCTTTTCTCTAGACTGGCAAACTTGAGAGAGTTTATCAATACCCACTGTTCTTACCTCCACCTCTACAATTCGGTCCACCTTGTGTACACCCCAGTCTATCCTAACCTTAGTTTAATGCCGAGACTCCTCGGCATTACTGATGCCACCAATGACTCTTGTTGAGCTAAACCAAATAAGCCTACTGTGCTACTTTTTTCATGTTTTATTTTAATATTTACCATCTTATATTTTAAGTACTTCAATTTTTACCTGCTTTCAATGAATTGTACTGAACCCCTTGAAGGAAAAAATTATATTTAATTAACTTTTTTTTTTAAACTAACTTTTGTATCCTTTGTGATTTCTACCTGGTATGTGGTTCATAGAGTGTTTAATATCAGAATTCATTTCTATTAGAGTTGAAACACTGTTTTTGACTTTCTAGATTCCTTTTGTTAGCAAAGGGGACTGGAAAATTGTTCATCCCTTTTCAGTATCTGCTATTAGAAGTTTCCACAAGAGCCCTATACCAGTGAGACTTGAACAGAAGCCCACTCCCTTCAGTTTTTATAAGGCCAACCATGTATATGATTTATTGAGAACTCAGCCCTATAAACTTCTTAGAAGCAGTTCCCTGTCAAGCTAAACTTAGCTTGGAAATTGGTAGTTTGTAAGTCTTCCAAGCATTTAGAGGTTTCCAAAAACTTTTTAAACAAGAATGCACCATAGGACTGACTAAGGGAAAACTGTCACTCTAATCAAAGCTTTTTAGCCTTTTTAATGTTAGATTAGACTAATAAAAAAAAGCTGATGATTTAAAAAAAATCCAAAACTTTATCATCATTATCATCATTATTTCCATATTACTGTTATAAATGTATTCATTTTAAGCATTTTAAGTCAGTATGTGTATTTTAAGTCTATATTTTGGTCAAATTCACCTTTTATCAGGACAGATATTTCTGGACTACATGTTAAATATTTAGCATGCCACTTATGATACATCTAGGAAGAGGCAATAACAATCCCAACACTGACCAATTCTTCTTCCCTCTCCTCTGCTCCTCCCCTTTTATTTCCTTCCTTCCCTCCTCTTGCTTTCTTCCTCTTCCTTCCCCCTTTTCCCTCCCTCCCCCCTTCTCTCTTATTCCTTCTCTTTCTTCTGCTCTCTTTCCTGTTTCTTTTTTCTTCTCAACAGATTATTGAACACATATAGATTTAGCGTATAGAACACATGAAATTTCCCCATCTGGCCTCTTCAAAATACCTCTGGCAATTTAACTCTTTCTATTTAACACAAAAAAATGGTACCTGGATCCTGATATCCTTTAATTTTTTTTTAAAGATTTTTTAATTTATTTGAGAGACAGAGAGTGTATGAGGGGGAGGGGCAGAGGAAGAGGGAGAAAGAAATTCAAGTAGACTCCACACCAGGCATGGAGCCCAACAGTGGGCTCAATCTAACAACCATGAGATCACAACCCGAGTCAAAACCAAGAGTCAGACCTTTAACCGACTGCATGACCCAGGCACCTCTGGATCCTGATATTCCGACTGCCATCTTATCAGATTTTGTCAAAGGTTATTCTGCTCCAATGATTTCTTCTCTGGGCAGAAAAGCATTTGAGGTTTGGAGTCAGGAGGAGAAGCTATTCAATGAAAGATGTGCTTATACTGCTAGTGTATCCCTGGGCATAGGCAGAGGATGAGAGGAATAGCATAGTTTCTCTAGATGAATTCAAGATAAGTGGGAAATAGGAGGAAAGGCAGGGACTTGGCTCCACCTTCCAGGTGACTGGGAGTCACTTTCAGTTTGTTGCAGGAGAGAGAAGACTCCAGGCTTGCATTATCCAATATGGCGCCACTAGCCACATGTAGCTAACGTTAAATTAATGAAAATAAAATAAAACTTAAAAATCAGTTCCTCAGGTGCACTGGCTAAACTTCGCATGCTCCATTGCTACACATAGCTAATGGCCATCATATTGGAGATACAGAGTGTTACCTTCACTCTACAGGGTTTTGACAGTGTTGATCTTAGCAATGCAAGATGGCGATTATATGGAAACTCCCTTTTTAAAATCCATGTGAAAATTGTAAGAGAAAAAAGGGCAATTAAATAGTCTGCATTTGAAACTGTAAAGTTTTCTTTCCCCATTAATGCTACTATTTTCTGGAATTGGTTGTGGGGTTAATGACTGATGCATGCTCAGTTAGGTGGCAGGAGAGGAGAAACTAACATTAGATGGGGGCTCACTAGTAGTGGGAACCTCTCTTTTCACATATGATTACTTAATTCTCTCCACAGCCCTATGTAGCAATATTATTATCACTATCTTTAGGGATAAAGAAAGGATGGTGCAGAAAGATTAAGTTGTCTTCCATAAACTATAAATGCTCCTTGCCAAGGTAGAGAGGCAAGTCTAACTCCAATATTTTGTTTGAGCCATACAACTTGTTGCCTTAATGAGTGGCTCACTTATTTGCATATCTACTCTGTTCTGGGCACTTAACAGAATAGGAAACATAAGTAAGAAATATTACCAGATTTTAGATTTTTAAATATGAAGTGATGGCCAAAGTAATTAGGGTTTAATTAGTAGAGTTCTTTGATTTCATTTATATTGTTTTATATTTCTATATATAAATTGTCAGCATGGAATAAATATACATGAAATTTGTTATTATACTTCATTGTGTAAAAAATTTCATAATAATGTATGATTAGTTTTTTTTCCCATTGCTTTTATGATTTAGGACATAGACCTATTTTCATCACTAATATTTGTTTTTTGTTGCAACGTATGTGACATAAATTTACACTTTGCACTTTAATCTACCACGTAGAGCGTTCTGAGCCAGGCTGACATCATCCTTAGGGAAAGAGCCATGATTTAATTGGCTCTTGGTCATCCATATTTCTTCTGCAAAACATTTTCCAAATTAGATAGCCTCACTAATATGTAAAATCTGGCAGTATTTTTTTTTAAAGATTTTATTTATTTATTTGAGATAGTGGGTGAGAGAGAACAAAAGAGGCGGGAGGGGCAGAGGACGTGGGAGAAGCAGGCTCCCCTCTGAGCAGGGAGACTGACATGAAGCTCCAACCTAGGATCCTGGGGTCATGACCTGAGCCCAAGGCAGACACTTAATGGACTGAGCCACCCAGGCACCCCATGTTGGAAGTTTAAACTTGAGTTTATTATAGGTTAAAACAATGAAAAAAAGTAATACTTGGGGAGCCTGAGTGGTTCAGTTGGTTAAGCATCTGCCTCCAGCAGATGGTCATGACCCCAGCGTCCTGCAATAGAGCCCTGACAATAGAGTCAGAGAGGAGGCTGTTTCTCTCTCTCTCTCTCTGCTTCACCCCCCACTTGTTCTCTCTTTGCTAGCTCTCTCTCAAATAAATCAATAAAATCTCAAAAAAGCCCCTTAAAATCTTAATCATTTTAAATTATTTTATGTAATGTTTCAAATTTATCCCATATTATAGTCTAAAATAAACCATAAAGAATAGCTTTCCATATAAATTCCAGTCTTCTCTGATGATTTTCAACCAATAGTGGGGTGTGCCCAAACTAGACATACCAAATTATATTTTGTGCAACAGGGGATGGGTAGTGCATTCAGGCTACAGACATTTTCAACAGAAAACCCATTATTTGCAACATCACTTGTCAGCACAGGTGCCCTGGTTCAAGTGACCCACCCCAGTTTTGGGAATGGAAAAGCTGACACAGGACTATGAGAGACTAGGTCTGATATCATCTGAGCAGGAAATAGAGAAGGCTGAACTTTATTTATTTTTCTTTCTTTCTTTTTTTTTTTTTTCCCCCAAAGATTTATTTATTTATTTGAGAGAGAGAGAGAGAGAGAGAAAAGGAGACAGAGTGTGCGAGTGTGGGGAGGAGCAGAGGGAGAGGGACTTCAAGCTGACTTCCTGCTGAGCTAGGAACCTAACTTGGAGCTCTGTGGGCTTGACCTCGAGTTCCATGAGATCATTACCTGAGCTGAAACCAATAGTCAGATGCGTAACTGAATGAGCGACCCAGGCACCTCTGAGAAGGCTGAACTTTAAATAATCCTAATAATTACTGAATCCTTCTGACATTGGATGATTAAGTAAAATTGCAGTAAATGTATATGCCCTAATTACTTATATTTGGTAAATTTCAGATGAAAAATCTTGAGAGAGACAGAGACAGAGAGAAGCACACTTGTAACACACAGCACTTTCATTCCTGTAGTTATAAAATATCTTTCAACAGGGATGATACTGGATAGACCCATTAAAAATATGTTATAGTGGAGTGTTTTCAGCTCTACCAGAGGGGGAAGCTCAAAGACATCATTAACAATAATTCTTGATATTACCATAACTTTGGAGAATTTGATGTTTTATGAGTGAATTCACGGGCTTAATTATACAGACTCTACTATTTCAATATCCATACTTTTCAAAAGTTTTGTGGCTCCACCTTTCCAGAGTATTGTTTTGAGATGTTTATGGATTTTGCCAAACCCTAACCATCTGTTGTCTAGCGAATGACAATGTTACATCCTCTCCAAAGCATTTTTGCTACTCTAAATAAAATAGCTCGGTCCTCTCTATACTCCTACACTACTTGGGCTAGATCTCAATTCTGGCATTGAACATAATTACTCATTTACGTGCCTCTCTCCTCTAGTCCATGACCTCCTTGATCTTAGAGGCCATTTTTTATTTCTTACTAGCTCATTGCCTGATATTGATAAATTTCATGGAGTTAAATTTAGTTTTTTTCTTTAAAGATTTTTAGTTTTTTTCCTTAAAGATTCTTTCTTTCTTCCTTCCTTCCTTCCTTCCTTCCTTCCTTCCTTCCTTCCTTCCTTTCTTTCATTTGAGAGAGAGAGAGAGAGAGCACAAGCAGGGGAAGCAGCAGAGGGAGAGGAGATGCTGGCTCCACGCTGAGCAGGGAGCCCAAAGCGGGGCTTGATCCGGGACCCTGAGATCATGACCTGAACTGAAGTCAGATGTTTAACCAACTGAGCCACCCAGGCACCCCAGTTAAATTTTGTTTAACATTGCCAAACAGTGTTTCTCAAAGTGTGGTCCTGGTATTATCTGTATCAGAATCACCTGGGTGTTAGCTAAGAAATACAGATTCTTGGGGCACCTGGGTGGCTCAGTGGGTTAAGCCTCTGCCTTTGGCTCTGGTCATGATCCCAAGGTCCTGGGATCGAGCCCCACATTGGGCTTCCTGCTCAGCGGGGAACCTGCTTCTCCCTCTCCCTGCCATTCTGCCTATTTGTGCTCTCTCTGTCAAATAAATAAATAAAATCATTTTTAAAAATCTTTTTTTAAAAAGAAATACGGATTCTTAAACCCAACAGCAGACTTACTTAAACAGAATCCCTGGGTGGGACAGAGGATTCCAGAATTTTTTTTTTCTTTCATCTATTAAGACTCTAGATTTTTATAAGGACTCTAGATGATTATTATTTTTTTAAAGATTTTTTATTTATTTGATAGACCATACAGAGATCACAAGTAGGCAGAGAGGCAGGCAGAGAGAGAGAGTAGAGGAAGCAGCCTCTCTGCTGAGCAGAGAGCCCGATGCGGGACTCGATCTCAGGACTCTGGGATCATGACCTGAGCTGAAGGCAGAGGCTTTAACCCACTGAGCCACCCAAGTGCCCCAAGGACTCTAGATGATTATTGTACACAACGAAATTTTTTGGTAACAGCTTTAAGATATAACCCATATACCATACAATTCACACATTTGAAGTGTACCATCATAGAGTTCTTTTTCTTTATTCACAAACTTGTACAACTGACAGCTATTTCTCATGCCTCCCGGCACTAGGCAACCCCTAAGACAGTTTATGTCTTTATAGATTTGCCAATCTGGCCACTTCATATAAATGGAATTATACAGTATGAGGTCTTTTGTGATGGTTTCTTTCACTTAGCATAATGTTTCAAGGTTTATTCATGTTGTAGCAGGCATCAGCTCCTCATTCCTCTTTATGACTGAGTAATATTTCATTGTGTGGATAGTCTACATTTTATTTCTCCATCAGTTGATGGATATTTTGGTTGTTTCCACCTTTGGGGCTATTATAAATAATGCTGTTAGAAACATTTGTGTATAGCTTTCTAATATCAATACTTTTAAAAAGTCTCTGTGGCTCCATTTTTCCAGAGCTATTGTTTTGAAATGTTTATGGATTTTGCCAAAATCCCAACTATCTATTTGTCTTGTGATTGACAATGAAATGTTTTCATTTCTCTTGGTTATATGCCTAGGAGTAGAATGTCTGAGTCATACAGTCACTCTAGGATTTGCCGTTTGAGGAACTACCACACTGTTTCTTAAGTAGCTGTACCATTTTACTTCTCTACTAGCAATGTGGGAAGGTTCCAGTTTCTTCCCATCCCTGTTAGCACTTTCTGTATGGTCTATCATTTTTATTATAATCATGTGGATGTGAGGTGGTATCTCATTGTGGTTTTGATTTCCCTTATGGCCATTAATGTTGAGCATCTTTTCGAATGCTTGTTGATCATCTGTATCTCTTCCATGGAGAAATGTCTACTCAAGTCTTTTGCCCATTTTTAAATTGGGCTGTCTTTTGATAACTAAGTGGTAAGAGTTCTTTTTTTTTTTTTTTTAAATTTGATAGAGAGAGCAAGAGACACAAGCAGGCAGAGCAGCAGAGGGAGAGAGAGAAGCAGGCTCCTCACTGAGCAGGAAGTCTAATGTGAGGCTCAATCCCAGGACCCTGGGATCATGACCTGAGCTGAAGGCAGTTGCTTAACCAACTGAGCCACCCAGGCGCCCCCGGTAAGAGTTCTTTATACATTCTAGATAGAAGTCCTTTATTAGGTATTTAATTTACAAATGTTTTTTCCCATTTTGTGAGTTCTCTATCTTCTTAATGGTATCCTTTGAAGCATAAAATATTTTCATTTAATAAAATTTAATTTATCTATTTTTTGTGCTTGCTTGTACTTTGGTGTCATATTTTAGAAGTCATTGACTAATTGAAAGTCATGAAGATTTACATCTGTTTTATACTAATAGTTTTATAGTTTTAGCTCTTACCTTCGGGTCTGATCCATTTTGTACTGAGTTTTGTATATGGTGTGGGGCAGGGTCCCACTTCATTTTTTAAAAAAAGATTTTAGGGGCGCCTGGGTGGCTCAGTGGGTTAAAGCCTCTGCCTTCGGCTCAGGTCATGATCCCAGGGTCCTGGGATTGAGCCCCACATCAGGCTCTCTGCTCTGCAGGGAGCCTGCTTCCTCCTCTTTCTCTCTCTGCCTGCCTCTCTGCCTACTTGTGGTCTCTGTCTGTCAAATAAATAAATAAAATCTTTAAAAAAAAAAAAGATTTTATTTATTTATTTGGGAGAAAGAGAGTGAGTGAGAGTGCATAAGCTGGAGAGGGACAGAGGGAGTAGAAGCAGACTACTCTGATGAGCAGAGAACTCGACATGGTGTGAATCTCAGGACCTTGGGATCATGACCTCAGCTGAAGACAAACTCTTAACCGGCTGAGCCATCCAGGCCTCCATACATCTAACTTCATTTTTTTTTTTTTTTTTTTGGTTCATGACTATTCAGCTGTCTCAGCAACCTTTAGCTGAAAAAACTATCCTTTGTCCATTGAATTGTTTGATGAAATCAATTGACCATAATGTGTGGTACAATATTATTTTAGACCCATGTGTTTGCTGGAATTGTGAGCTGATCATTTTTTTTTTTTTAAAGATTTTATGTATTTATTTGACAGAGAGAAATCACAAGTAGTGGGAGAGGCAGGCAGAGAGAGAGAGGGAAGCAGACTCCCTGCCTAGCAGAGAGCCCGATGCGAGACTCGATCCCAGGACCCTGAGATCATGACCCAAGCCAAAGGCAGTGGCTTAACCCACTGAGCCACCCAGGCGCCCCTGAGCTGATCATTTTAAGAAGAGTAGTACAGGATAAAGTAATGAACCTCAAGCTACTTTCATGGTCAGTAGTCTTAATGTGCATTTATAACTCCAAATTTGGTGTGTATGGAGAAGTTGTGAGGATGGAAAGTGATAAGGTAAGGGTGACTGGGGAAGGCTTATGCTTTATAATGCAAACTATTTCATTCAAGAAACTTACTTGGCAAAATGGTCTTATAGCGATTTTTAGTTCCATGACGGGGAATGTCAATTTCTTTGGGATCCACAAAGTTCATTGGTATTTCCTGCAAAAATAAATGATATCAAATTAGTATATCTGATGCTGCCACAAAGAAAATCTTCACAGGGGGCCATCTGATCCAGAACCCTATTGAACTTCAAAGTCATTTATAAAACAACAGACTACCACCTCTGGTTGACCAACACCCTTCCTTTCACAAACATATTAGCTGCACCCTGGCAAGTTGACTCTAAGAAACAGCTCGCTGTGTTAGAAAGTATTATTTTACATACGGTTATTAAAGAAACATATAAAATTTTGATTAGATTTTTAAAATTCTGTTCTGACATAATTGCTAGAAATATATATAAACAGCTGAAAATGGGCAATGTATTCAAATTTTTAAAAACTTCATGTAAGTTATCAAAAATTTCATTATGATGGATTCTCTTTTACCATTGTATGACTCTGTCAGGATTATTAAAACCTCCCTCTCCAAATGGTAAATACAAAGGGAGTTTTTTTTTATTCAAGTGATGGCAATATAATTTTTTTTGTATTAAGGAATGGATTATGATTGTATTGTTCCATTTGTTTTTTGTTTTGTTTTTTTTTCTTTTTTAAGTTTAAATTCAATTAATTAACATATATGTGTTACTGGTTTCAGAGGTAGAGGTCAGTGATTCATTGTATTGTTCCATTTGTTGTTGTAAATGCAATATTTTTAGTGAAGGGATTCCAGACACTGTTTTCTCCTTCTTAACAGGAATACAAATGTTTTTACTCAGAATATGTCATGGGCCTCAAATGACTGGAGAGGAACAATTAGAGCAGAAATGGCTCTGTGGAAGTGAATTAGATCTTAAAGGTGAGCATCTATAGATGACTGGGACAATGAATGTCATTAGCCAACGTTTTCAAAGGGTCAAAACAAATATGTAAAGATCTGATTAGACAAAATAGAGGATCTCTAGTTAAAATTCTGGAAAAGATTATTAGATAAATGTTAATGTGAAACAAAGGAACTTATTTTTAGATCACGTGAAATACTATTTTCATTACTTGAACTTTCTTCAATGGAAAATATAACTCAACAGCCTAATATTCACTGAAATGAAAGAAATTATCTACAAATGAATTCAATTTGATGAAAGAAATTATCTACAAATTAATTCAAATTGTTTTCAGTCAGTCTGGAAATTTGAGATCATGAATATGGTCTACAAAGAGGAGTAGTTTGCTTTTTAAATATCATTTCCTAAATTTGCATTATTTTAGATATTTATAATATTCATCCCTACTCTCTGCTTCAATGAAATATTATAACTTCCGAGTTCCAAGTTACCAAAAGAAGCGAAATTGTTGAATGTTCAGTAGAAAGCACACATTTATGTTTGGTAATTTCAAGCACATCAGTCTGTTTTGGTAAAACCATGACAGATCTTTCCTCCCCTGCTTCTTCCTGCTTTATGACAAGCACCGACAATGACCATCTCCCAGTATTATCCTTCCCTTTGGTATTCCTTGTTGGTCTCATCTTTCCTTTAAAGGCTTATCCCAAAAAGCCTATCTGTGGTTTTAGAAAAGAATATTGGATGTACTTTTGGCTAGCTGTGTGACTGGTTCTTTCATCTCGCTAGGTTTTCTTCATATGTGAAAAGATGACACACTACAAAGTCTAATTTTAAAAACTCCATGTTCATCTTTTACCTTGGATGCTTAATAATAGTTGAAGAGGCTATTGGTAATACTAGCCCACTGCTAGATATGTCATCATTAGAGTGGTTGCAAATATCTGAACAGACCCTGGAATGATCAGTTTATTAAAATCAACAGACTTGGATTAAAATGTACAACCGATATACCTAAAGTGATCTACAAAATGGATATTCCCTTTGGACAATAATTAGATCTAAGAAGTTCTAAAGCTCTCTGGGTAGACATGTGTTTTTCCGAATCAACTTAGTCACCAGCAGCCCTGAGGGGGTTCTCTGAATATGCAGTGAACAATAAACAGCAGGCTCACCATGAATTCACTTTGGAGTAAATGTGAACTTGCCACGACGTCCCTCAGCTGTGATCTTGTGAGTATTCGGCTGGCTGACTGCAGATACTCCATTGCCACTGTCTCCCGTGGGGTTGGGGTAGCCACAAAGGGTTCAACATTCCCCAAGCTACTCATGTCCAATGTAAGAGATACGTTGGACCCCCGTCTACATTGGGGAAGACCGTTAATACGTTTAGAAACCACATGAGTTATTTTGATCACACAAATTTGTCTTTCGTACATATGTACTCACTATTTAGTGAGAACTTTTCCAGAAATAAGGACCAAATGTCTTTTTCTCTTATGGTACCATAGACGAGTATACCAACTATCTACAGTTTCTTTATAGGAAACTGGCAGGTTTTTTGTTGGAAATAAGTCTGAATTGAGAAAATGCACTATAATTTACTAATGATATACTTGCTAGTAATATTAAGTGAAAAATTCAGGAAAAGAAACATCACATTTGGATTGAGAAATGATGTATAACACAAACCAGCTTTATTTTCCGTATGTCTGAGAGTTCAGTATAGAAATCAAATAGCCATTTCTGACATCAATATACTGTACACATGATCTCACTGGACACCGGAAGCTCAGAGAAAAAAAACACTTTGGTCCACATTATTGCCATTGAAATAGAAGTTAAAAGTTTTAAAATGTATGTACTGTTTATAATTCTGAGTGAATCCCTAAAAAAATAGCATCCGTATTTTCCATTTATGTATGTATGTGTGAATGCATGCATATATATGTGTGTGTGTATGTGTATGTATTTATTTAATTCTGTGATAAACTCCTGAAGATATTGAGATCACAGACTCTTATTCTGAGTTATAATTTATCTTCCCTCCATAATTTTCCTCTTCTAGTTGGGAGATGAGTTGGAGCTCTTCCAACTTGTAAAGGCCCCTTGTGTCTTGGATAGAAGGTGTGAGTGCCTCTTAACAGCAACACTAGCTGTGTGGAACCAAGACTGAGGGAACAAGTGTGGAACAAGTCATAGATTATACTCACAAGAACTATTAAATTTAAAGGACCTTAGGTATTTCTGAGATGATCCAATATGTTGCTTAGTGGTTGGTATTCCAAGGAAATGGAGAATAGGGAAAAACAGGTCAAAACAAATGTAAACAAAGACAGTAAGAGCAAATACTAGGCCCAGGATATTTCATTCGAAGGGTGCTTTACACGCTTTCTAAAGGGCACGACATCAGGAAATACTCATGTGGCTAGAGCTTAATTTTCAAAAACCCATTGAACAAAAGCATGTTAGGTTCCTTCCTCTTACGAATTGATATGTAATGTCATTTTTGTTCATTTCTAAATGGTTTATAACTGTAGTTTTTGGGAGTTTAAAAAAAAATTTTTTTTTCTAATTTATTTGAGAGAGAGACAGAGTGAGAGAGCATGAGAGGAGAGGTCAGAGGGAGAAGCAGACTCCCCATGGAGCTGGGAGCCTGATGTGGGACTCAATCCCAGGACTCTGGGATCATGACCTGAGCTGAAGGCAGTCGCTTAACCAACTGAGCCACCCAGGTGCCCTATAACCGTAGTTTTAATTCCTACTTTGGCTTGATGTTTATTTAAATTTTTATGAATTTATCTTCCTTATTAATTTCTAGTAATAGTAAATGCAAATCATCCAACTTCTAATGTTTGGAATTTCTCAATTCTTTCTTTGAGACAAATACTGTGATAATTTTTTTCTGAATATTTCATAGATACTTTTGGAGGCAACTGAACTGATTACCTATTTATATCTATCTCTCTATAAATTTATCTATGCACATATATATGTATATATACACACCACCTTATTTATATTATTATAATGTATAATAATTTATTATATATTATATATACACAAATAGCCATTTCTGACATCAGAAATGTCAGAAATATATATATATATGTATATATACATATATATAATATATATTATATATAATATATTAATATTATATATAATATATATTATATACTATATATATATTATATTTTATATATATATTATATATATAGTATATATTATAATATATATATACTATATATATAGTATATATATACTATATTATATATATTATAGTATTGGAGATATTATATATTATAATATGAGATTATGCTGAGTGAAATAAGTCAAGCAGAGAGAGTCCATTATTCTATGGTTTCACTTATTTGTGGAGCATAACAAATAGCATGGAGGACAAGGGGAGTTAGAGAGGAGAAGGGAGTTGGGGGAAATTGGAAGTGGAGGTGAACCATGAGAGACTATGGACTCTGAAAAACAGTCTGAGGGTTTTGAAGGGGCGGGGGGTGGGAGGTGGGGGGAAACCAGGTGGTGGGTATTGGAGATATTATATATTATAATATAATATATATAATATATAATATAATATATATAATATATAATAATTATATGTTTTTCCAATCTATTTTTTCCGACTGGATTTCTCAAAGCCTGAGATGTATGTGATCTTCCCCAACACCTGTATTGTTATTTTTCTTTATATCCCTGGCAATTTTTACTTTATATATTTCAGCCATTGTTTTATTTGAAAAGATTAGCAATTACCTATTTACTATCAATTTTATCAATATTAAGTATTTATTTTCCTATTAATTCTACATTTTGTCTCACATCTGACTTTTTTCCCCAGTTTTATTGAGACAGAATTTATATATAGCACCATATAAGCTTAAGGTAGACGACATTAATAATTGAATTACATATATTGTGAAATGATTGCCACAATAAATTTAATTAACATTCACCATCTCCTATAGAAACAAACAAAAACACCTTTTCCTTGTGATGAAAACTTAGGATCCACTCTCTTAACAGCTCTCAAATGTACCATACAGCAGAGTTAGCTATAGTCATCGTGTTGTACAGGACATCATATATATTACATTATTTATTACTTATTATTTGTCTTAAATGGAAGTTTGTATCACCTTCCTTCAATTCACCCTCCTGTCACCTCCCACCTCTGGCTTAAAAAAAAATTAATATTGATGACTTGTCTTTTTTTTTTTTTTTTTGGCATGTTCTCAAAATATCTTTTCTAGTCTTTTTTTTACTATGTTTAATTCTTTTGAATCACTGTTAGGGATTAGGGGATAGCATACTGGATACCCCATAAAATATCACTTAGCTGTTAGAAGAGTTTGTCCCCCATCATCTTGTGTGTGTGTGTGTGTGTGGCTGTTGTGAGTGATGGACAGGGCCCCTGTGATTTTTGAGTAGGAAGTAAACAGTTGAGGAGGGTGAAGAGTGGTTCTATTCTCAGAGCAAGAATTTTTATCTATTTTTAGTGGGAAAGCAGTTTGTACAAGTTTCTCAATCCAGTTCCTCTGGCCTTTAAATTGTCAGAAATTCCTTCCTAATTCTGATAATACATTGTTTATTAGGTTTTAGTGTATTTGTAAGACTGCGGCTTTTGCTTGCTTCATACATTTTTTTAGTAAGGAGTTGGGACAGGCCATTTATAATCAGATGCTGTTTTAAATTATTATTCCATCCAATCAATCTTCTGCCCCCAAAGAGTAAAGCGTCTGCAGTCTGTCCATTGAGTGATACTCTGTGCCATGGTGGTCTAGTAGAAAGGGAGGTCTCTTCTATCCAGAGTGGGCAGAGCTGTGCCAGGAGCAGGCATTTGAGTGAAGCCTTGAAGGTAAAAGTTCATAGATAAATTTTCCGTAAGAGGTTATTCAAGGAGAGAGCCCGGCAGGAGAAAAAAAAAATGTGGAAGCAGGAAATGATAAGGCATCTTTGAGAAATGGCCTATAAGCAGTTTGAGCTAGAGTTCAGTTGTATAAAAGTGCATTTTGGAGTTGGGGGGCAGGGTTAGGTTGGAGAAATGAGAGAGAAGCAAGAGTCACAGACGTAAGAGTATAAAATGCTTGTCCAAACCCAGAAAAGAGAATTTCAAATGTCAGCTTATATAAACATCTAACAGGGCTTTCCACAGCATCCCCTGCCCACACTTGGGGGATGAGAAGCCTCTGAGATTCCATGTCTAATAGGGTCCATTTGATCGAATGAACAAAAGTTCCACAGCTTCTGTGATAAAGTGAGAGCCATGAAAGCATTTTCATGCAAACTGACTTAGTAAGGAAGAACGACTTTTGTCTGGCAAGGGAAGGAAGAAAGGAAACTAATATTTATTAAACATCCATGATTTGCCAAGCGTTGTTCTAAGCACTTTCACATATGCTATTGCCATCTCTGTAACAGCTCTCTGAGGTTATTACTTTCCCCATTTTATGGGTGAAGAAATAATTAACTTAGGAACATGAACATGGAACAAAAATTCAATCCAAGCTAGACTACGAAACCCAAGCACTTTCTGATTCACTCCCCAAAAGCAAGGGTAGGGTGGGCAGATTATGTCAGGCTAGCCAGTGCCCTACGTGGAGCTGGGGGTCAGCTGTTAGGGGAAGGTCAAGACAACTGAAATCTAATGTAGAGGCAGGGTACTAGTCAGAGTATGAATTCCAGCCTCACCGTCAGATTTGTCTGGGCTCAAATCCTGCCTCTCCCACGTCCTTCTGGTGGACCTAGCCTTGTTGCATCAGAATTTCTTCTTTTATTTAGTGAGTAATTAAGGGTACCTTCTTCAGAGGCTTATTCCAAGGATGAACCCGACAGCGTAAGTACACTGCTTCTAAGAAGTGTTGCCTGGCTATTATTTTGGGTAATAATGGAATAAAGTCCAATATAACTCCCACCTTTTGCCTCCCTAAGGGATCTACTTTGAGAGATCTTTGCAGAAACACAAAAATTGTTTATGCTGAGATTAACGTTTTGAAATGAACTGAATCTACACATTTGTTACTCCAGAAAAATACATCCTTCTTGATAACCTACTTATCTAAAAATTTCCCTTTATTATGGCAGATCCATTTCTCGTGAACCCTAAACAATTTCAGAACACTTCACCTCAACATCTCAGACATTGTCTTGAAGCTCAATTATGGAATTAATCATGTACAAGCTGTTGACTGTGCAGACAGCCTTCTTCAACAGAACAGCCCTTATCAAGGTAGTTCTCTTCTCTCTTGGCCATGAAATATTACCATAGGATGTCATTAACTTGGAAAAATCTCTGCTTTTGTTAATTTTTATTTTCAAGGAACAAATTAAGTTAATTGAAATACAGTGGAATTAGAAAATCAGATCAGTAGAATCAACTCAAAATATCTGTTCACTTCTTAGTCATGTCTTGTGCTTGCAGAAGACATTAAACACACATTTATATATGTTTTAAAGTGCTATAAAAGGAACACGTGCTCCTTGCAGAAGATCAGTGGAACTTAGAAGTTTTAAAAAGGAAATTAGAATCACTCAGTCACATAAACTTCACTCTCTTTTAAACTGACTTTTAAATTTTGCTATGTTAATGGCAATCATGGCAGTGACTTGTTTTAAATTTTATTTCTTTGGTTAGAAATGGGGATAAATACATTTTGGTATAATTACTGTTCATTTATCAGTCCTAACCTTTGATACTTGTTTGTGCTCTTTCCTAATGTTTACATTGGAGCATTAATGTATTTATTGTTGAAGACTATGATATACAAGAAATTAAATACTTCTCAGATGTACGTGTTGCATATATACGGTATATTATTGCCTTAAAACACCAAGGATTTTTTAAAAGTTATATCTACATTCAAATATATCAATCTTTTTTTTTTTTTATGGTTTCTTGCACTACTTTAACAGACATACAAATTCTCCTGGAAGCTTAATTTTTACTAAAAGTCAATCTTTTAATCTAGTTCTAATTTATTTTGGGGTAAAGTAAAGGTGTGAATCAACTAGATTTCTTTCTCCCAAATCAAGGTGTCTAACACAGTTCACTGAACAATTTGGAGAAGAGAGGTGTTTTATAATTATTGAATCTTAGGTTTTTAATCAGCTATTACTGACTAATGATCTGGAAGACAAAATGCCACTTTACTGAACTAAGAGAGAGGCATTTTTTTCCCAGTATCCATAAACCAGTGATAAGAAGTCAGGATCAAATCAGAAAGACATTTCAAAAACAAAACAAACATCAGAAGTTAAGAGAAAATACAAATTAAGATGCGGGGGCTGGGATAAATCTAACAGACTTAGAGGGAAAAAAAATCGACAGAAATAATAGGAGACCTGGACTTTTAATAAAAACAGAATGTGGAAAACTAAGAACACAAAGTCCTACTGAGACTTTGCTTCTCCTTTGTTATGTAACTCTGGAAAAACTGTTTAGACTTCTTTATGCCTCATGATTGCTGTTGGACAGAGGGGAACATAATAAAAAGCTTTATCAAGCTCCTGTGGTAGCACCAATTATTATTTATGCCAAAAAAATAAATAAGCGGGAGGAAATTCAAAAGATACCAATGCAAACAATTGAAGGAAAAAGCAAATTCTTAAGGAAAGGTAAAAGGAATGCAATAAACAGCATACTAATTACAATTAAGTAAAAAGGAAAACATGTATAAATATTATGGCCCAGGGCCACACATCCATTTCAGCAAGGGCTTATAAACAGTGCTCTGCTGAAATTGTTCCATTCTGCACCACTGCTCTTAATGACCAAGAAGTGGGAAGAAAATACAGCTAAAAATATAAGAACACTACAATTGACTTTGAGAATAACTCAAAATTAAGCATTGATTTTCCCAGTAGTCGGGGCTGTGTGCTGAATTTTAGAAGCTGGGTTTAGGCAGAAGGCTTATAGTCTTCAGCCCTCGGGCCAGGAGGCTATGCCCAATTCTCAGATACGCTGTTCCCTTTGCGGTGCCTCGCCCAACAGGACCAGTGAGACTTCAAGCCTGGCACCTTGCTCAGTTCCAGATAAGGAATGGAAATGGGAGTCTGAGAATAAAAGGAAACAAATGATCATTTTGCCCGTAGCCCAGGAAGATGTGCTTCTGAAATTACTGGATTAAGAAATTAAGTTTCAATGGGGAGTGGTAGTAGCTGCT
The DNA here is from genome assembly GCF_022355385.1 of Mustela nigripes. Taxonomy (NCBI): domain Eukaryota; kingdom Metazoa; phylum Chordata; class Mammalia; order Carnivora; family Mustelidae; genus Mustela; species Mustela nigripes. Next base: position 46,512,175 of record NC_081562.1, on the reverse strand, counting down.
TATCTTGAAGTATTTGAAATGAGAACGGAAAAATACGCCCCTGAAGATTATAAGAATTTAGTCCAGAATGAAATCGAAGAGATGTGATCTTTGAGAGCTTTCCCAACCTTTTGTGGTCGTCATACTGTAAAAAATAGACGTGATTCATTCAGAACTGTCTCTATAGCTATGCACATCTCAATCCTACATGATGAGAAGTGAGACTTTTAATATTGGCGTCCTCTCCAGTTCTGAACTGTTGGGAGACTGAGATGTTCAGTCCTGCCTTTCCCCCTCCTGGTGTGCTCCCTTTATGATGCTCACAGATCTGACCGTCTTGGCTTTATTCCAAAGGTGAGCATGCGTAAGCCCCTCCAACTCCAACTTGATTTTTTTTTTTAATTTAATTTTGTTCCATTTGTCTGCATTTTCTGTTTTTAGGGTACTTTTAATAAAAAGAAAGAAAAAAAGAGAAGTTTTTACTCACTTGCAATAACAAAGGAGAAAACAGTGGTGAGATAGAGACTTCAAGTCCCTTTACTATGTGTGGCTTGAATAGCCCCCATGGTTCTTTGAAACATCTGATTCTACCCTTTTTAAGTTCCAGAGGTCATGGTATTTAATGAACGGTTTGCTGTTCCTCTCCACCTCCTTACCTTCAAATAAACTATATATAGTACTAACTCCCTTTCTGGATCACTTGACAGATGAAAGGGTAAAATTAAAAAAAAAAAAAAAAAGTTAAGGAGTGCTAGGCGTTTTAAATTGTGGCTTAAATTCAAAGCTCTTGGAAAGTTAAATGTGACACAAAATGCAGTGTTACTAATTTCTAAAAGCTAAAATAAATGAATAGATATTGTGATCATCCATCGTAAAATTTCCCAAAGGAAATCCTGTAGGGAAGAAATGTAACAAGGTTAAAAGAGACCAAGCACAGGCCCAGGAAGATGACAAATGAATTTCACCCTAAAGCAAAAAGAAAATCTCACAATGAAGAGAACATTTTTTTTTTTTTGGGAGGGGTGGGAAATGATTGATTTCCCTACTTGAAAGCATCTACTTCACTAGGTAGAATGCTGCTCTCCCTTTTGAGTGATTAGATAAAGATTTTTGAATTCATACAATATCTGATTCTTTTATGCAATGTATAGGACAAGGTGAAATTGACAATATCCTTCTTTTATTGTTTGAAAACATAAAAGTCAGTGGGTGCCTGAATGGCACAGTTGGTTAAGCCACTGACTCTTGGTTTTGCCTCAGGTCATGATCTCTGGGTCCTGAGATCAAGCCTCAGATAGGGCTCAGCACTCAGCAGGAGATCGCTTAAGACTCTCTCCCTCTGCCCCTCCTCCCCTCTAAAATAAATACATAAATCTTAAAAAAAAAAAAAAGTCAAAACAATTGTTAAAAAAATAAACATAAATTGAACTTGTTATATTTTTCTTGGAGCACTGACCTTGGACTGTGAGTTTAAATCAGCGCTCTGCACTTCACTTAAGCTCTTGGGACCTCAGACTACTTAATCTGTAAATGCAGCTGATAATAAAACTCACAGGGTCGATTCGCATTATAAAAGTTAAAGAAACAAAGATATGTGAACATTTCCAGCCCGTATCTGGCATACAGTACACATCTGTGAATGATTATAATAGCTAATGATGATCATGTGGTAATTCTTACTTTACTCTATCCTTAAATAGCTATTGCAAGCTATATGGCATAAACGTTGCTAAATATTTGAAGAAGGCAATATTGGAAAAGTTGGTTAGTGATGAGAAGTCGGTGGCAGTGTTACATATGCAAAATCAGTGGCCCTCTAAGTGGACACCATTTTCATACCTCGAGCCCTTAAAAGTCTTACCTCATGTCCTTAAAATTATTTAATTAAATTTTATTTTTATTTTTATTAAATATTTAATTACATTTAGTTAAAATTTAAATATTTTAATTAAAATTATATAATTTTTAGATTAAAAAATAATGCATATTCATTGTAGAAAACCTAAAACTAAAGCTAAGAAAAACAAGGGAAAACATCCCATAATACCAACACTTAAGAATGATCGCAAATAACATTTTGTGTGTATGTTCTTCAAGTCCTTATATGTATATATGGCATCATCTAGATTTTTACTCCACATCTTCCTTCATGACCTGCCATTAAACTAAATATATCATGGTTATCTTTTCATGTCTTTAAATTTATTAAAAAACTATTTTCAAACACTCTGTAGTATTCCATTGTATGGATGTCCTGTAGTTTGTTTATCCAATACCTTATTTTTGTGTTTTTTTGTTTTTTTTTTTTTAAAGATTTTATTTATTTATCAGCGAGGGGGGGGAGAGAGCGAGCACAGGCAGACAGAATGGCAGGCAGAGGCAGAGGGAGAAACAGGCTCCCTGCCGAGCAAGGAGCCCGATGTGGGACTCGATCCCAGGACGCTGGGATCATGACCTGAGCCGAAGGCAGCTGCTTAACCAACTGAGCCACCCAGGCGTCCCCAATACCTTATTTTTGAACATCAACTTGTTTTTAACTTTTCACAATTATAGACAAGACTGCAAATAAATAACCTTGTATCTAAATGCTTGTGCATTTCCATGATTATTTTTAGGTTGAGGAATTCCAAACACTAACTCAAAATCTCTGAGTTTAGAGAAGTCACCGAACACCTGGAATGTGGAAGAGGCAGGAAGACTGACTCTTGGAGCTCATTGACATGGAATTAGCTCAGACGCTCTTCATCTATTGTTCAGACCTTTATAGTAGCTCCCTAACAAGCTTTTGTAACTCTAAAATCTCTTAGTCCGGTATGTTTTCTTCCAGATTTCACCCGGATGATGAACATATACATTATGTATATGTATGTATATGTATATGTATATTGTATACATTATGTATTATGTATATGTATATGTATACATTATGTATATATGTATCATATATACATATATACATAATGTATCATATATACATTATGAACATATGATAATCAAACTCTAGAGATTTTTTCCTCTGAAACCTTTTAGCAATTTTTCCATCACGTTTCCAATATATTCACTAAAAATGACTTACCCTAAAGTGTGAACTTCCTTGAGGGCAAAGACTGTAATCCTCCCTCTGAATCTAGTCCTGAACACATGGAGAGTAACACTTTCATTTTCTGTGTGTATGAGTGATTGCAAGTAATTGGTTAAGGTAATACTGTGTATAACAATTACTGTGTTCTGATGGCTTTTCCAATCCTTCTGAATATAGGAATAGTGGGGGGATCATTTTAGATAGAAGTTGGAAATGTAGAATGGAGAAGCCATGCTTATCCAGATAGAGTAAGTATTACACTTGATTTATAGTTTGAATCTTATTTAAGCATCAATGAAGTCTAGCATTAACATCCAAAAGACCTACGATGCTTTTGTTAGTAAAAAAGGGGAAAAAAAGTAGTGCTTTGCCTGGTAACCAAGTATGATTAATTTTTACTTCTTTTTGGCATTTAGTATTGTTTTGACTGTCACTCATGGTGAGGAGGCTGTTTCCTTTTTAGCAAAAGAACAAAATGATGGTAGCTCTAATTTTAGTTCCCAAGTTTAGTTTTTCCAAGTTTATATAATTAGTTTAGAAAAAGATGATGCTGAAAGAACATTAATAAGTCTCAGTGAAAAAAGCCATCCTTTCCGAAATAAGAAATCTTTCTTTGACTTTTAGCTGATGTATACATATACACATGCACAATTTCCTAAGTAACACAAAACAATGAATAGCTCTCTGTCCCTTTAAGCAATTACTGAAGAACTCTTTTAGTACTGAACATTAAAGATAAACTAAAGTATATTCAGGTACTTTCAGGATTATAATGACCCATCGAGTTCAGCTAAAATGTAAAAACATAAAAAAATACACAATTCAACATAATAAAAATAATAAAAAATAAATTAAAAAAAAGAAAAATATACAACTCAGCTTCAGTTTTTTATATGTTTTTCATCTGGTTGCAGCCCCATTTTTAAAGAAATGAAATTCTTAGGGAAATCCAACTGCTTTTTAAGTTAAAGACTTCTTTGTCAGTTAAAAACATTTATTTTACAATACACATTCAATTGACTTGGCATTAGTTTTTTTAGCATTAAGTGTATTTCATACATATATAATAAATTGTATGTTATAATTTTATATAATATATTATACATTATGTAAGTTATTAAATATATTACATACCATTGAAGTATAGTTGACACACAATGTTACATTAGTTTCGGGTATACCACATAGTGATTTGACAACTCTGCACATTATATTAGGTTTACAAGTGGAGCCACCATATTTTTCAGTTTTCAATAGCAATGAAGGGGGAATTTTATACCTCAATAGCACAATACAACATATAGCTATAAAGCTATCTAACTGACACTGATAATTCTGATAATTTGCAGTTCCACTGCAGTAAGGCAGTAATTTCAACTCTGGCTGCAGTTAGAGTGCATGTTGATAATACATCTCAGGAATTAATCATTGAAAAGAGAAAACTTGACTGCTTGGAGGACTCTGTTAAGCAGGAGCCGCCCATATTATTTTTCCTCTTAAAAACGTCAGACAGTTTGGTAAATTCTTCCTCTTGTCTCTGCACAGATTATCAGGCATTGTATGCATATTTATAATAGAGTAAATGTCCATTTTTGGAGTCCTTGCATGCATGGAACTGTGTCATCATGATGGGAATAGAATAAGAGCTTTAGAAATACGTTGATCAAGCATTTGTTCTTTCAATCTGCGGTATTATGCAGTTGTAGACATTCCTGAACGTATTCTGTGATTAGAATCTCAACCATGCTACAAAAAGTAGCCAGTGTGATTTGGATCTTTGTGGAGCCAGTTGAAAGCTAAATTTTGACAAGGATAAACACTACTTTCTCCACATCCAGATAATTGGGAATGTTGTATTTTCATTTTTCTTTCATTTCAAAATACATCCTAATATCAATAGAGAAAGTCAATGAAACCAAAAGTTGGTTCTTTGAGCAGATCAATGAAACTGACTAACCTTTAACTAGATTGAGCAAGAAAAAATAAAAGACAAGACTCAACTGAAATCTCAAACAAAAGAAGGGACATCTCCTCCCACTTTACAGAAATAAAAAGAGAAGACTATGAACAGCTGGATACCAACAAATTAGATAATGCAGATCGACAAACTCCTAAAAAGACATAAGCTACCGAAACTGATTCAATATGAAATAGGTAACTCGTAGACTCATCTAAATAGAACCAAAATAAATAAAGAGATTGAGGGCGCCTGGGTTGCTCAGTGGATTAGGCCTCTGCCTTTGGCTCAGGTCATGATCTCAGAGTCCTGGGATCGAGCCCCCCCCCCCCCCCATGGAGCTCTCTGCTCAGCAGGGAGCCTGCTTTCCCCTCTCTCTCTGCCTGCCTCTCTGCCTACTTGTGATCTCTCTTTGTGTCAAACAAATAAATAAATAAACAAATAAACAGATTGAATTGATAATTTTAAAAACTTCTTATAAAAAAAAGCCTAGGACCAAAGTGACTTTAGTGGATTCTACTAAATGTTTAAGGAAGTATTAACACCAATCATTCAAAAACACCTTCAAAAAACGGAGAAGGAGGAAACAATTCACAGCTCATTATATGAAGCCAGTATCAGCCTCAAATCAAAGCCAAAGAATATAAAAAAATTACAGCTTACTATTAATAGGAGCCGACATCAATATGAGTCTATACCCATATGAATCTAGATATAAAATCTAGATGAAAAATTCTCAGCACAACATTAAGAAACCAAATTCAGCAACATATAAAAAAGATTACACAGCATGACCAAATAAGGTTTGTTTGCAAGCAAGAATGCAAGGTTAGTTTGATAAGCAAAAAAATCAAACAATGTAATAATGCCATATCAAAAAGATAAAAGACAAAACCATATATCATCTCAATAGACTCAGAAAAAAGCATTTGACAAAATTCAACATTTTTTTATGATAGAAGCACTGAAAAAACTGGGAGTAGAAAACAGCTTCTTCAACCTGATGAAGGGCATGTTTATAAAACACCATAGCTAACATCACACTTAACACTGAAATACTCAGTTTTCATTCTAAGATTAGGCACATTTTCTTGTGCAAGTAAGGCACAAGTACTCTTCCACTTCTATTCAATTTTGTACCAGAGATTCTTAGCCAGGGCAATTAGACGAGATAATGAAACAAACAAATAAAAATTTTGACTGGAAAGGAAGAAATAAAGCTATTTCTATTTGCAGATAGTATGATCTCATATATAGAAAACTCAAAGGAATCCACAAAAAATCCTAAATATAATGCTCCAGTTCCACAAGGCTGCATGATATAAAATCAAGAGAAGAAACCAATTGTATTTCTCTATAGTGGCAACAAATACCAAAAATAAAACTAAGAAAACAATTCCACTTACAGTGTCATCAAAAAAAACTAATATTTAGGAATAAATTTTGTAGAAAGTGCAAGGGCGGTGCACTAAAAACTGCAAAACATTGTTGAAAGAAATTAAAGACCTGAATAGATGGAAGGGCACCCCATATTTATATATCAGGAGACTTAATATTAAGATGGCAATATTTCTGGGCGCCTGGGTGGCTCAGTGGTTGAGCCGCTGCCTTTGGCTCAGGTCGTGATCTCAGGGTCATGGGATCGAGTCCCGCATCGGGCTCTCTGCTCAGCAGGGAGCCTGCTTCCTCCTCTCTCTCTCTCTCTGCCTGCCTTTCTGCCTACTTGTGATTTCTCTGTCAAATAAATAAATAAAATCTTTAAAAAAAAAAAAAAAAAAAAGATGGCAATATTTCTGAAATTGATCTACAACCATCAATGCAGTTCTTGTAAGAATCCCAGCTGACCTTTTTGCAGAAATTAACATGCTGATCTTAAAATTCATATGCAAATGCAAGGAACCCAAATAGCCAAAATAATCTTGAGCAGAACGAAGTTGGAGGACTCATGGATCCTGATTTCAAAACTTACTACAAAGATACACTACCAAAACAGTGTGGCATTGGCATAAGAATAGACATATAGGTCAATGGAATAGACCTGAGAATCCAGAATAAATAAGAAAAGATGTTTAACATCATGAGGCATTATGAAATCAAAGCCACAAGGAGATATTGCTTCACTCTTGCTAGGATGACTATAATAAAAAAGATGACAATGACAAATGTTGGTGAGGATATGGAGAAATTGGAACCCTCATACATTGCTGGTGGGAATATAAAATGGTATAGTAGCTTTGGAAAACCAGTTTGGCAGTTCCTCAAAAAAGTTAGACCTATAGTAACCATATGACAAGTAATTCCATTCCTAGGTGTAGACCCAAGAAAAATGAAAACGTATGTCCACACAAAAACTTGTACATGAATGTTTATAGCACCATTATTCATAATAGTTAAAAATGGAAACAATCAACTGGCAAATGGATATACCAAATGTGGTAAAGCCATACAACATAATATTTTTCAGCCCCAAAAATGAATAAGGTACTGATACATGTACCACATGAACGAACATTAAAAACATTAAGTAAAAGAAACGACAGAAAAGGTCCCATATTTCATCATTCCATTTATATGAAATGTCCAGAACAGGCAAATCTTTAGAGATAGAAGATTGGTAATTGCCAGAAGTTGAAGAGTAGGGAACTGGGGAGTGAATGCTAATGGGTACAAGACAGTGAGAAAGTTCTGGATTGAGAAAGCGGTCAAAAAATCATCAAGACCTTATAATCAATCTTTTATAATTTTGTCACAACATCATTTTAGTAATAAAAGGCCTATTTATTAAAAGTTGAATAAAATTTTTGTTGATTGTTAGAGAGAAGGAAGGTGGGAAGGATGAAGGCCTGGAAGGAAGGAAAGAAGGAGAAAAATACGAGCCAGAAGTACTGAAAATATTTCACAGACTCTTTCTAAATGCTAAGAGCTAGGAAGCATCACTGGAATATATGCGCAAGCCCAGGGACAGTGGCAGCTCTGATTATTTGTGGGACATCTATGGAAAATGTTTTAGCCAACATGTATATGTGCTTGCCTAACACAATAGAAATTTTAGAGAATAAAATCTTATAAGGATCATGTATGTCAGTAACAGTAAATTCTCATCATAGGCTTCCTGAGTGAAAACATAGGGCCATTTTATCACACAGCTCAAGATTCCGTATATCTGTATCACTCTGCCTGCTTAGTAATAGGCAGAAAATTTCTTAGTAAAGGTAACCATGGAGACGAATTTTCTTCATACATCTCTGAGTCGTCCTGATGACCCGCATCGTTTTTACTTCAATGTATGTCTCTCAGTCTCTTTCCGATTAGGTATTAAATTTAATTAAAATCCCTTCACGTGTGCGCGCATGCGTGAACACACACACACACACACACACACACACACACACACACACACACACCCCAGAAATCTCTAAGGGTGTCCTCTTCTCTCAGAGCTCATCTGGAACCTCTGCTTGTTATATTAGGTTTCCAGTCAGAGTGCCACTGTCCGCATTTCTGCCCCCTCTGGGTAGATGGCAGGAGAGGTTGCAGGAAAACGGAAGGAAGAAAAAAGAAAGCATTGATTTTTACAGACTAGCTCATCCTCCTAACTGGTGTTAGACAGGAAGGCTGACTTAGCTTCTGCCTTCAAGTCCAGGAGCAATTACCAGCTGGGCCTGGGTGAAAAGTGCCCAGGCTCCCAAAGTGGTCATGTGGCTACTAATGTTGTAATAATGTAATGTAATAATATAAGTGCTACAAATGATGATGAAGATGATGACAGCACCTAACTTTAAGTAAGCTAAGCTGGCAAGAAGTAGCTTAGTTGTATTAACTCATTTAATTTCTGCACTAATTTTTGGGGAAGGTAGGATATTTTCCTCTTTTGTGTATGGGGAAGCTAACGATGTTAAGTAATTTATCAAAAGTCATAAAGTAAGGCATGTGAATAGAGGTAGCGTGGTTCCCAACACTTCATTCTCAGCCATAAAGCTGTGATGAAATTAGTGCAGCAACAAGCATTTATTGAGTACCTACTGTTTTCTAGAAACCATCTTAGGCCCTAAGGAGGTGGTTGCTGCCAGGGTTAATAGGACGTAGCTTATGGTCTTGAAGACCTGAAGGGCTGTAAAGAAAGAAACCCTTAGAGATGGTTTTATTATGATGGAGCCTGTCATGGGAATAGAGTCATGCCTAAGAAGTTACAGGAATAGAGGTTATGTACCAGTTTTCAAGAGTTATGTACTGGATTTCAAGTTCAAATCCTTGAACTTTCTTTTAGTCATTAGAGAGGAACACTTATCAAATTAAATTTTCACAAAGAAAATTTTTGCATTTATGGAAAACAATTAGGTATTTTAAAAAGTAATTAAATTTAATATCTATCTGAAAGCTTCTAGAAGTCCCTCACTCACTGAATATGAGGCAGATCTCTTAAATCATTAAGCAGGGCATATCAAGTCATACCTTCACCTAAAATGAACTATGTCCAGACTGAAAATCTACCATATCCAGTTTCCCCAAATGTTTATCCAAGAACACCAGTTTATTTAAATACACATTCCTGTGTTTGTTCAGGACTCATTTAAAAGTGTACCACCCAGGGGGCGCCTGTCTGGCGCAAGCGGTAGTATGCAGCTCTTAATCTTGGGGTCGTGAGTTCAAGCCCCACGTTGGGTGTGGAGCCTACTTAAAATAAATAAAATGAAATAGCAATATTAAAAAAAAAGTGTACCACCCAGCAAGCAGTTATGGGCTTTGGTCAGTTAGAATGCTTTAGGAATAAGGCAGGATGAAGGTTGCCTTCTCAAGTCGTTGACCTTTCACCTTGGAATTTCAGAGTAGGGAGTTGCTTCCTTTGGCCAGTGAAGAGTCAATGACTTTGCTGGGTTAGTCTGTGGCCACGGATCGTATCTAAAGTACCATCACTTCTCAGATGGAAGGAAGGCCTCAATTATGTGGAAGAGTGTTGGCGATAAATAGAGTGGTACTTGATTTGATTACCATGATTACCTTCTTGCCAAAGCAAACACACAATCACGTTATCAGTGATGCCTAGTACAAGTATAGATGGTTAAATATAAATTATTAAACACAGTTGCCAATAGTTAAAATAAGCCTTTCCCCTCGTGTAAATAGGGATTTGTTGACTTGAAGCCATTCATAGTAATTCACTTTTATTTCTGGGTCTTCTCTAATCCGCCCTCAGATGGAATAATTGCAGGATCTCCCTGAAAACCAAATGGCCATTCACCCAAATGCAGATATCATCCATACCAGAGTAAAGAATTCTTACTTTGGATACGGTGTTTTAAATCTAGATGATGGCCAAGGAGCAGATGGACTGGTAGAAAATAAATATTTCTGGAATGCAAAATGACATACACATTTTCAAGAGTGAACTGAAATTTGTCATGGAAAGGCCACTTTTATACTTGCTGTAGGAAATATACCCCTTTGCTTTTCCATAAATAAAAATGTTCTAAGTTAGCATGTTTCAACCAAATCCAATAAAATGAAAAAAAAAAAATTCCAGAAGCCATGTCCCACTAATTTTCTAGAAACAGCGAACATTCTAATATAAAATTAATGTTATATATGCTTTTCCCTGCCTCTATTGAGATATAGTTACATACCATAAAATTCACCTTTTTGTTCAGCTCAGTGATTTTTAGTATAGTCACAGAGTTGTGTAAGGAGTGTAGCAGCTAATTTATAACATTTTCCTCAGCCCATAAAAGTAACTCCCTACCCGTGGACAGTTACTCCCTGTTCTTCCCTCTTCTCGGTTCTTAGAAACCACTGATCTACTTTCTGTGTCTTTGAATTTGCCTATTTTGGACATTTCATATAAATGGAATCATGCAACATATGACCTGTTCTGTCTGGTGACTTTTACTTAGCATAATGTTTTTAAGGTTCATTCATGTTGTAGTGTCTATCACTCACTAATGCATTTCTTTTTATGACACAGTAAATTCTGTTGTATGGATATACCATACTTATTTACTTATTTGTCAGTTGATGGACATTTGGATTGTTTCCACTTTTGTCTATCATAAATAACTCTGTCAAGAACATTTGTGCATGCATTTTTTGGTGGACATATGTTTCATTTCTCTTAGTTTGCACCCAGCAGTAGAGTGGCTCGGTCACAGGACAACTCTAGATTTAATTTTCTGAGAAACTGCCAAATGTCTTCCCAAAGTGGCCACACCATTTTACATTCCCATCAGCAATGTACAAAGACTCCAGTTTCTCTACAAATTTGCCAATGCTCATTATTATCCATACCTTTGATTACAGCCATCTTAGTTGATGTGAAGTCATAACTCCTTGTGGTTTTGATAGTACTTCCTTAATTATTAAGGATATTGAATGTCTTCCCATGTACTTATTGGCCATTTGTACATCTCCTCTGAGGAAATATCTATGCAAATCTTTTGTTCATTTTTAAACTGGGTAATTTGTCTTTTTATTTTTGAGTTTTAAAGTTATTTCTATATTTTGAATATTAGACCCTGATTGAATATAGGATTTGCAAATATTTGTACAATTTTGTGAACTGTCTTTTCATGTTCTTGATAGAATCTCTGATGGTTAATTTTACATATCAATTTGATGGGGACATGGTCAGATATTTGGTCAAAAATTATTCTGTGTGTTTCGGAATGAGACTAAAATTTAAACGGCTAGATTAAAGTTAAGCAGATTGCCTTCTGTAATGTGGGTGGGCCTCCCCAAATCAGTGGAAGACCTGAATACAACAAAAAGGTTCACCCTCTCCCTGTTAACAGGGAATTAGTCCTTCTTGACAGCTTTTGCATTGGGATATCAATTTTGTCCTTTGTACTCAAACTGAAACATGGACCTTTTTTTGAACCTCAAGCCTGTCAGCTTTGGACTGGAAATACACCACTGGCTCTCTGAAGTCTCCAGCTTTCTCACTCGCCCACAGATCTTGGAACCTGCCAAATTGCACAATCATGTGAGCCAATAATAAATCTTATAATAAATCTCTTTCCGTGTGTTTGTGTGAGTGTGTGTGTCTACACACATCTGTTCTGTTTCTTTGGACGTCACTGCCTATGGTCTCTCCTTTTTTTTAAGGCCTTTATTTATTTATTTATGTAATTTCTACACCAACGTGGGGCTCAAACTCATGACCTTGAGATCGAGAGTCGTATGCTCATTCCACTGAGCCAGCCAGGTACCCCACTACATTGTCCTTTGAGCACAAAATGTTTATCTTGATGAAATCCAAGGTACATATTTTTTCCTTTGTGGTTGTGTTTTGAGAGAAATTACTGGCTAATCCAGAGGTACGAAGATTTACAAGTATGTTTTCTTCTAGAGTTTTGTAGTTTTTTTTATTATGTATTGGAAAGCTTATGAGAGTAATGATGTACATTTTATAAATAATAAATATATGATAACATACATGTTGATAAATATCTAATGACAGATATTTATTTCCAATTCTTTTTGCTATTACAAACAATGTTATAATGGGTATTTTTGAATTCTATCTTTGTTTATTGTTTTGTGTTTTTTTTGAAGATTTTGTTTATTTATTTGACAGACAGAGATCACAAGTAGGCAGAGAGGCAGGCAGAGAGAGAGGAGGAAGCAGGCTCCCTGCTGAGCAGAGAGCTTGATGTGGGCTCTATCCCAGGACCCTGGGATCATGACCTGAGCCAAAGACAGAGGCTTTAACCCACTGAGTCACCCAGGTGCCCTTATCTTTGTTTATTTGTGCAATTATGTCTGAAAGAACAATTTTGAGAACTATAATCATTATAAACTTCTACTATATATCAAGTATGGCCAAAGTGAATTTTCTTTGTTATTTAAGACATAATAAAAAGGAACCACTTTACCTCTTTTATTGCCCTCTCTACCAGATTCTAAGCTTTTATAACAGGACAGCATTATTAGAATATAGGAATTACAATCACACCATTAAACACTTGGATTGATTCTACCATATCTATACTCTAAATTAACCTTCCATTTCCAGGTATAATTATTAGTAATTTTCATTTTTTCCTATTGTTCAGTAAAAAAAAAAGTAGGTGCATCTCCACTAAAGTTTATTTCTTTATAAATCACATAGAGGTACTGTTGCACTTACATATTATGCAAATTATAAAACATTTGCAAGATTTGAAATAGGAAAGGGCAAAATGAAAATAAATATACATAATTTCTCTAGTATCTTTTTCTGTATCTCAGTGGACCATTCTCCACACTCCTTGGTGTGGACACACACATTTCAAAACCATGGTTTGGATGATCTAGACTTAGGTAGTGGCTTCTTTCAGCTAGTTTGGATATACATGATGGTGAGGACCTGAGATGGTGTAACAGAATATCTACCATATCAGCTATAATCACCATTCACGAAAGGTTGTTTTAAATAACATTTTAGTTGTCTATCAGGGAAGCCATTTCAACCCATCTTCTTGACATACAACTGGTAATCATTAAGTTTTCACCACAAGAATTTGCTATCCAAAGGATGTCTATAACTGTAAAGACAAAATTAAAATGTTCTACATGTAATATATTCAACGGCACTTCTCCAAGGCAGATGGCAATGGAGAATATGTAAAAACAGGCTTTTGAACAACGGCTAAAAGAATATTCCCGTTTCTCGAACAAGCTATTCTCCTTCAGGTATCGTTTTATAAGTTAATTCATTGTTCCTTTTTACCAGAGACCTCAACATAGAAATCCTAACCTGTGTCTAGACAACTCAAGCTCTGAAATATTCCATTTTTATTTTTAGTTCTCCAGAACATGTTTCTGTGAATGTTATAATAACCAGCAAGGAAAACATACATACATATATAGAGAGATAAACCATTTTTCAGGTAAAGGGCAGCTAGAAGACTAGAATAACTTTAAATGCCAACTAACTGTCACCTGGGCATGTTAAGTGGTCCTAAGCTATACCAGTGACATTTCACCCTGAAAATGGTCAGATTTGATGATAAAAGTGGACTTCAGAGATATAGAATGAATCTAACTCTCAAAAGACTCTTAAGAGGGATGACAAAGTACCTAGTCACCACATTTAGCAAATAAAAACACAGGAAGCCCAGTTCGATTGGAAAAATAAGTGTAACTGCTGATTTTTGTAATTTAATTTAAAAAGCAGAATACAGGACGTTTAGGGTGCCCTGACAAAGTCCGTAGAGGATGCAAGACAAAATCATGAAATACAGGACATGTCCCATATCTACGGAATGCCCACCAAAGTGGGACATAATTGACTTAATTTTCAATTCCTTTCATGCATGTATGCCTTTCTTTTGTGCATGGCAGAGATTTATAGATGTGGGAAGGGAAATAAGGATGAAGTCCCCAGAGATTTTCAAGACTGATTAGAAATGAATTGTTTCTTCTCTTTATCATAATGTTTTTATTGATTCCAAATTTAAAAAAAAATGCTTGCTTTTATTATGTACTGAACAATCTCATATAAAACCTAATAGCTTGTCAGTGGTTTTCCTTTAAGAATGCTTATTGATTGCCAGTATGAATAGGGAGGGATCCATGCTAAGCAACGAAAAATAACATCTTTTTAAAAAAAATCTCACACAGTCACAGTCCTTGAAAGGTCATCAAGTTAAAAGTCTGACTGCAGGATGAAATGAGTTTTTTAAAAATATGTGATTTTAATTTGAATGTTCTGTTATATATTGTATTGGGAATTGCTTCTTGACTGTTGGACATTGGAAACCACAAAGTACTCTAAGTCTTAACACTGGTAGTTATACTTCTCAAGAAAGGTTTTTAAAAAAGACTTCATGGGGGTGCCTGGGTGGCTCAGTGGGTTAAAACCTCTGCCTTCTGCTCAGGTCATGATCCCAGGGGCCTGGGATCCAGCCTCGAATCTCTCTGCTCAGCAGGGAGCCTCCTTCCTCCTCTCTCTCTGCCTGCCTCTCTCCCTACTTGTGATCTCTGTCTGTCAAATAAATAAATAAAATCTTAAAATAAAAATAAAATAAAAATAAAAAGACTTCATGGTCCACTGTTTTCTATACAAACACACACACTCTTTTTGTGTCATACCATTCTGGGTTGAATATTTGGTAGAACAATTTGAAAAACTGGATGTTACATAAATTCTTCATGTCTCATGTGAAGGAAATGTACTCACTCTAGCAAATAGTCTGCAACAATTTAAATATTTTGAGTTTGCCCACATTATAGATGAGGTGAAATACATATAAAACTTGAGAAATGCAATTCTAATGGAGAAATAGAACACATAAATTTGTAGACCGAAACATTTATAGCAGGTAGCTTATGTTTGAAGTATGGTACAAAGCATGATGTGAAGGTAAGTCCTTTGAACTTTCTTACTTTCACATGTCTGAATTATCAACGCACACATTTCCCACCAATTCTCCGTGTCAGATAAGAACATTTGGAGAGCCCTCAGGGAGATAAAAACAAGGTGCTGAAGACAATCTGTTCAAACGGATAGAGTTCGTTAACCAAATACTCCTGACCCACACCTAACAAATTCCAAAAGTTCTTCAGACCTCAGCAAGTCAAAATATACTACGGAAATCGTTTTTGACAAGAACTCTTGGGCTAAGCTTTAAGTAATCAGTATCTGGTTGGGACAGGAATCGCCCAGTATCCTGTGGAGGAAAACAGCTGACACGAGGGCCATTCCAGCTTTCCCTCATGATCACGCTTTCTGGGGTCCTGCCAGTTCGCTCCTGGGTGGCCCTGAGTAAGACGTACCATTGCGGGAATCCAGAGTTCACAGATGCAAACATTGCAAGGCTCCCCACACCCGCCCTTCCCTGCCGTGAAATTCCCTCACCTTTAGTTCCACAGCGACATTGCGCTGTATCAGGAAACCCCTTTGCACTGCGAATCCTCACACAACATCTAAAACTCCTTGAGCAAATTGTGTTATTGTTTTGTTGGGGGGGGGGGGGGGGGAGAGAACAACAGATCCTTCTCTTTTTTGGGAATGCAAAGTGGGAAGGCTGAAGCACCCAAATCCTCCGGCTCTCCAGTCCCTCTCTATTAAATCTTCACCGCTGCTAACAAAGAAGTAAAAAAGCCTTTTGTGGTTGATCTCACAGAAGCATCTTCTGGAGGGCCAAGGACAGGAGAGCTGGGAAGCACTGTTGAGTGCATCTGCTGTGTGAACAAACACTAGTCCTGCTGGGATGGCCTTCTGTAAATGATAAGGGATCTCAGAGAAAGGGGGGGGAGTGTTTCTGCAACTCCCCATCCCCTTTCAGGTGGCTACATGGCCCTTTCCCTGTCTGCTTGAGTTGGCTTTAAATCTTAAAATGGCAACAAATACCTCTAGCAGGATTTGGGGGAACAGAGAAATGAACTGCTCAGTTGTCTTCTGAGCAAAAGCAAAAAGCCCAACCTGCTGTGGACCCTGAATTTTTCCATCTGGTAGTGGCGCAAAGGCGCCATCTAGGGACGGAAGGGGGCACCACCAGCTCTTCTCCAAATGGGTCGGGTTTATGCGGGGTAGGCTGAACATACGATTTTATTTTAGAATGCGTCTATTTTTCCACTGACAAAATTGAATACAGTCTAATTCTGGATATCTGTATTCATAAGAATATATCCACACACAAGGCTAAAGCAGAAGAATTGCGGAATGTCTTGGACATCAGGGGTGGCAGGAAATAGGAAGAAGTGTGAGCTTTTGTAACACACAGACCTGGGCTTGATGCTGCAGCCCACAGGCTCTGTGGCATTTACTTAAATGTGTTTCAGTTTCCTCATCATTCAGGTTGAGATTATGAAAACGTCTCTCCCTGAGGTGGTTATGAGGAGGAAATAATATTACACAATCACAATGTCTCTTGCACACTACCTGACACATAGCAGCTTCTCAATAAATGATTAGTATTCACAGAGACATGTCAAGGCTTTTCTAGTTCTTTGCTCTCCATACAGGGGAATAGTTATTCTGGGACTTTTTTTTTTTTTTTTAATTGGAACTAATACGAGACCTTGGGACGTTATCCTATATTTAAATATGCCCAATAAATGATCTTACTTCCTTCATCCCCTTATCTTTGCCCTAAAAACTTTTTCTGCCTGGGGTCAGAGGTAAGCTCAGATTTGGTTCTTCACTGCACAGGGTTTGCTCATACAGAGAGCTGCTTCGTAGCACTGATGCTTTTTATTCTAGGCAGGCCAAGAGCGGTATAGTTATTTAAAATGCACATCTTACATAAACAAGATCATCCAGAAAAACGTGCTTGCCATATGTCCCTGATAAAAACTGCATTGCAGACATTTGCCCATTGTTATCTCTGTTCCTTGGATGCCCCATAAAAGCACTTAGGGACGCATGCCACTGCCGAATATCTAAAGCTCTCGGCTTAGTAGGTTAGAGATGAGGCTAGAAAACCAAGGGAACAGTTTGGGTTACAGTCAGAGTCAACATTGCACATGGTAAAACTGCTGTCCAGGAATAGACACTCATTTCTCCTGGCTAGCATCTCAACAGGGGCACTCACTGCTATCATGAATAACAATTGGCAGCCGTCCCCCAACCCTTGGGTATACTCCTTGCCACTACAGTGGGATCATAGGTGAAAAGAAGAGCACACAGAGGATTGCTCCTGTCCAAACAGATGGTCATGCAAATCAAAACGGGAACTAAAATGAGGGAGAAGCCCAGAGAATATTAAATGCCTTTCCAGTGCATTTCAGGTTTGCTGCCGGATTCTATTTGGGTCTACGACGAGATTTTTTAAAGGGCCTTGGCCAATGCCAAGTCTCCATGAGTGCTTAAAAATATTTATTTAGTGTCGGGCTTTTCTGCTACTTCATTATTGGGAAAACCCGGATTACGGCTCCACAAAATATTAGGATTCAAAACACTGCAAACCTTTTCTAGTATTCAATCTTTGCTTCACAGGCCTGGCCTCCAGAGGATCAAACCCCCACCCCCACCCCCGCACCCCCCAAGCTGCTAATACAGCTAGGAAAGAGATCTTTGGGAGGGTAGTTGAATGATACTGGAATTATCAGGGTCAGTAAGAATAGCAAACTCTCATGAACAAGCTCGTCAATTCTTTGGTGACTCTATGCCCTGAGCTGACCTTAATTTAAATGTATTCAAATTTTGGGGTGGGAAATGTGAAGAAAGAACAGACTAGCAGAGTTTGTTTTCAAAATAAAGGAGTCATGGGGGCGCCTGGGTGGCTCAGTGGGTTAAAGCCTCTGCCTTCAGCTCAGGTCTGATCCCAGGGTCCTGGGATCGAGCCCCGCATCGGGCTCTCTGCTCAGTGGGAAGCCTGCTTCCCTCTCTCTCTCTCTGCCTGCCTCTCTGCCTGCTTGTGGTCTCTGTCTGTCAAATAAATAAATAAAATCTAAAAAAATAAAATAAAATAAAGGAGACATGGATGAATAAATGGCGAAACTCTTCTGCCTTTTGGGAAATTCATCCTGGTTATGGACTCACCATGGACACTTCCTCTCCCACCCACCTTTTTCCTGATTTCTTACCACCAAACCCAGGGCACTTTTAGGTCTTGTGCCTAGGACTTGCAAATGCCTCGGGTGAATAAGAATGCTTTTCCTGTGTAAGAACACAAGACATTTCAGGAACAGGAAAAGCCTATCCGGTCCAACATACCTGCCCTTTTTAGGTTTATCTTAATCTCACCTTCCTGTATTGTTACCTTTCTTCGTCTTCCTATACAGAAAAAAAACCCAACACCCCTCAACCCCTCCCCCCCAAACCCCACAAAAAACCCTCCACCACATTTCTTGTACATTTCTCATGATCTCTACTATGGTTAGACCTGATAAAATCAGACATACATTTTAGCCCCACTGTCTTTAAAACTAACGACTTCTGAAAATAGTTCTCAAGGCTGGTAGCCAATTTGTCATTTTTCTTTTTATAGAGTCATAAACAGTGAGTTTGAAAGAAGAGGCCTCAAAGAAGCTTGGCTTTGGGGAATGGGGAGATCATCTGGCTTGATTTTACACTTAGATTTCAATTCTGAGTTATCTTATTTGTCATGTTCTGGGTACCAACATTTGTTCTCCGAGTGCTCTGTGAGAAGGGGTACGTTTATAAGGAGTCAGACTTACTAGCAAGAAAGTACACAGGTGGCTACAGATTAATCACAAACAGCAGAGACCTGTTAAAAAGCTTAACATTCTCTTTCCTCGGCGTCCCCACACATTTCGTATCTGACATTTACAATAGGGTGAGGTAAGCCACTCACTATGGTGAAAAAGGTGAACTATTTTTGTACCAGATGTTTCATTACTTGAGAAAATGCACATGTTCAGTTAAAAAGCACAAAAATGGGCCTTCCATGCAAAGCCTTCCCAGGGACCCCTGGCAGCGTTTATACCGAGTGTCTACAAGCTTCAAGTCCTGGATTTTTACTTTTTAACTGTGCCAGTCAACAAATCACTGAGAAGACACCAAAACTGTCTGCCAGATGTCGACCACTGATTAATTTGTCTTAAGTTCAGCCAAAAGGGAAGAAAATATGGGTGGAGCATGAATAGCAAAGCACAATCAACATCTGACCAACCAGGGTTTCCTGTCGCCATGGGAACGCAATTGATTGGCACTGGTTTCCTGTGTACAAGTTAAAAACCAGTAGCAACTGCAGTAACAAGAATAAACTACAGATAAGAGACTTGGAAATTAAATCAAGTCCTATCATCAAAACGTCAGCTTGAAACCCTGAGCAGAAACGTCCTGAGATAACTTTTGAGGTCAGTTTTCCCCCCTAAAATTATTTTATATTTGCAGCATATTTACTTCTAATTTTGCCACTTTTGGCATACGGTCTGCAATCATTAAAAAGGTCACGGGAATTCAAACTTATGTTAGGACTTACATATTTTGCCCAAGACTCAGCATTTCCCATCACTCAAGAGGTAACACTTTACTAATGCATTGTGTGAATTTTCATTTCACTCTTTTTTTTTTAAAGATTTTATTTATTTATTTGACAGAGAAATCACAAGTAGACAGAGAGGCAGGCAGAGAGAGAGAGAGGGAAGCAGGCTGCCTGCTGAGCAGAGAGCCCGTTGCAGGACTCGATCCCAGGACCCTGAGATCATGACCTGAGCCGAAGGCAGCAGCCTAACCCCCTGAGCCACCCAGGCACCCCTTCATTTCACTCTTTACATTATCTTGGATTACAGCTTTCTGAGGACAGAGGGATTCTTTTGCATAAGGACAGCCCCAAGGATATACACAGATTAAATATTACAAATATAAATTGTAACCTAAACTTTCTACTTTTTTTTCCTCAGAGATTTTTAATTTATTTATTTGAGAAATACAGAGAGAGAGAGAGAGCGTATGAGCCAGGGGAGGAGCAGAGGGAGAAGCAGGCTCCTCACAGAGCGGGGAGCCTGATGCGGGGCTCGATCCCAGGACCCTGAGACCATGACCTGAACCCAAGGCAGACACTTAATGGACTGAGCCAGTAATTCTATTACAGTGGGTGCATCTTTGGCGCAACACAACTCTATTTGCTTCCAGTGTGGATTCTAGAAGCTTATTTCGTTTTGCTTTATTCAGCCGCTCACAAAAACTCACGAAGCATCAGCTATGTGGAAGCCCATATAAACTGAAGATACTGACAAATTAAACAGCAATTTGCCCTTTGGTAATTTGCCTTTTATTTTTTAGGAGTTCACAGAGCCTCTAAAAAAAGGTAAACAAGCCTCCGGAGGATTGTGGCAAGTTGCTGAGGAATAACGAAACAGAGGAGAAAAATGTTTGCAAAATCTACTTTTTTTTTTTTTTTTTTTACCACCACCATAGTGGTTATGAGTGGATTATGGGGCCAAGACTGCCCAGGTTTACATTCAGGTTCTGCCCCTTAAGACTGCGATCTTGGGCAGAGGGCACAGCCCGAGTGCACATCGGTTTTGTCATCTGTAAGATGGGGACGCAACTAGTATGCTTACTTCATTAGCTCATTGTGAGGATTAATTGAGATAATAGATGTAAAACACCCGGGCCAGTGTTTGGCACCTGGTAAGGGCCATGTAACTCTGAACGGGCATTATTCACAGCTTTACTGTGGACGGCCGCTCTCAAGACACCTTCAGTACTGCTGCTGCAAAGACCACGGCTTCCTCTGCAGTTATGGCTTGTGTGATTATAAATTTCCGTTATCGTTTTTGCTGCCCACGGCTCTCACGGCTCCCACGGCTCCCACTCCTGTTAGAGCCACGGTCCTGTTCCCGCAGTTCTTGCCGTCAGAGCTGTCACTGTCATCACCAATTACTGGAAGTATGGTGTATGGTGAGTGTGTGTTTGTATAAGGCCCCAAAACATATTAGTGAGGGTTATCTCTGGGGGTCAGATGGCTGTGACATAATTCCTATGTTTTTGTCTTGGGCTAAATATGCTTTCAAAAGGGGAGCCTGGGTGGCTTAGCCAGTTGAGCGTCTGCCTTCAGTTCAGGTCGTGATCTGGAGTTCGGATTGAGTCTGCTGTCGGGCTCCCTGCTCAGTGGGGAGTCTCCTCCTTCCCCCCTTCACACTGCTTGGGCTCTCTCTCTCTCACAGATAAGTAAACAGAATCTTTTTAAAAATGATAAAAAATATATGCTTTTGAAGTTTCCATGATAAAGAATGTGTTATTTGAGGGCACCTGGGTGGCTCAGTACGTTAAGAGTCTGTCTTGGGCTCAGGTCCTGATCTCAGGGTCCTGGGATCGAGCCCCAGGTCAGGGCTCCCTGCTCAGCGGGGAGTCAGCTTCTCCCTCTCCCTCTGTCCTTCCACCCTGCTTGTGCTCTGTCTCTCCTGACCTTGCTCTCAAATAAGTAACTAAAATATTTTTTAAAAAAAGAAAGAACATATTATTTGTATAGTTCACTGTATAGTTCAATATTTGCATAGCCTTTTTTTTAAATATTTTATTTATTTATTTGAGAGAGAGACAGTGAGAGAGAGCATGAGCGAGAAGAAGGTCAGAGAGAGAAGCAGACTCCCCATGGAGCTGGGAGCCTGATGCGGGACTCCATCCCAGGAATCCAGGATCATGACCTGAGCCGAAGGCAGTCGTCCAACCAACTGAGCCACCCAGGCGTCCCTGCATAGTTTTTTGACAAGAATTTAGGAGTGCCTGGGTGGCTCAGTCAGTCAAGTGTCTGACTCTTGATTTCAGCTGAACTCATGGGTCATGAGTTTGAGCCCCATGTTGGGCTCCACGCTGAGTGTGCAGCATACTTGAGAATCTCCCTCTTGCTCTCTCTTTAAAAAAAAAAAAAATGACAACAATTGATAAGGGCTGGAGAAACATTGAGGTCTCATATTTACCTATATTTGGTATTGCCTCCTGGCCAATACTCCCTTACTGAGAAAGGAAGGGTATAGGAGACCCCCTTCTCTGCGCTCAGAAGGTATCTTATAGATCACCTGATTTTTTTTTTTTAAGATTTGATTTATTTATTTGACAGAGAGACACACAGTGAGAGAAGGAACATAAGCAGAAGTCATGGGAGAGGGAGAAGCAGGCTTCCTGCTGAGCAGGGAGCCTGATGTGGGGCTTGATCTGAGCCCAAGGCAGATGCTTATCAACCGAGCCAACCAGGCACCCCTATAGATCACCTTATGAAGACGTAGGACCACATGCTGTCTTTTATTTGTCCTCTATGCACTAAGATCACATAAGGCATTTAGTCCCTGCCTTATTTCACTGTTATTTTTTCTCGTGTCAAACCTTTCCTCATTTGTCTCTATGTTTAAGAAGAAATATTTTTGATAAGAGAAGAGATCTTTGTGTATTTTAGCCAAGCTATTCCCAGGAGAATGCCCTTGGGCTGGCCCATAGCTCAGTTTTGAACAATTATCCTGACATTATCCTGAGAACAATCCCCACAAGTTCTACCAAGAATAAATAAAGCACAATGGAGTAAAATTATCCTCCAAACTAGGAAAAGCAGTTATATTTTAGTCAGGAAATCTAAGGCTTTTCAATGTACTATGTGCTTTTGCCCAAACTGTCCTTGCGGGACAAATGGTTTTAACAGCATTGAGAAAATAGAAGTAAGGAGTGGAAAGCATTCAGAGTAGCTGATTGTTTTTAGAATAGTGACAAAGTAACCTTAATCTATTTACTGTTCCTCTTACTAACTGTCCTGACACTTTTTTTTTTTAAAGATTTTATTTATTTATTTGACAGACAGAGATCACAAGTAGGCAGAGAGAGAGGAGGAAGCAGGCTCCCTGTCAAGCAGAGAGCCCGATGCGGGGCTCGATCCCAGGACCCTGGGACCATGACCTGAGCCGAAGGCAGAGGCTTTAACCCACTGTGCCACCCAGGTGCCCCCTGACACTTTATTTAAAAAAAATTTTTTATTAGGTTCAGTTACCCAGTATATAGTACATCATAAGTTTTTGTTGTAGTGTTCAATGATTCATTAGTTGCGTATAATACCCAGTGTTCACCCCAATGCGTGCCCTCCTTAATACCTATCACCCTGTTACCCTCTACCCCCACCATCCCCTTTCTGTAACCCTCAGTTTGTTTCCCGGAGTCCGGGTTCTTTCATGGTTTGTCTCCCTCTCTGATTTCTTCCCATTCCATTCATCCTGACACTTTAAATGTTAAAGGATTAAATATGTGATTTTATGAGACAGAGGGGCCAAATGATGACTTTATTTCTAGACTATTTGTCAAAGTTTTGGGATGAGTAGGTTCACGCTCAGATCTCCAGCACAGCTCCTGTTAAAGGCAAACTCAGCAAGTTTGTTTTTCTTTGCTGGGAGAAAGCCTTTCTAGTGCCCGTATAGGCCTACATGGGATGCTCATAATCAAATATTGCTTCTCATGTAGACTCACATCACAGAAGGGTCATGACGAGGTGATGTTTGCAGCCTAACTTCATGGGAGATTATCCAGGAGCCCCAAGCTAAACCCAGTAAAGAATGATTCTTTCCCCTCCCCCCTTCATTCTCCTCCTATGCTTCCTTTTCCATCTGCTCAATCTTTTTGCTTCATTCAACTTAATTCAAGAAAATTTCATCAAAAAATCCAATTCAATGCAATAAGCATCTATCAGACACCTACTGTAAACAAGACATTTTAAGGGAAAAATCAGGTTTCAAATTTGTGTAGAAATGTAAGGGCCTACACATTTACGTACAGTGGTTGATAGCTGGGGGTCTAGAGGCAGACCTCTATATCCCTTCCATGGCTCCCACGGTCAGTTAGGTGACCCTGAGTCAGTGACATACCCTCTTGATTAACTTCTTAGCATAAATAGTAGGTAACACATCAAAGTTACTCTGTAAAGAATTAACAAGAAAAACTGATAAAAGAATTCCTAAGAGAAGTTATCAGACACTTTTTTTCTGTGATTAGGTGTTCCAAATGGCCAATGAAAAACTGTATCTGAGAGTCAGCAATGGCTTTTCTAGGATATTACTTTTCGATTTATATTTGTGATAAACAGCCCCTGAAAGCCCTAAAGATGTCTCAGATCCACTGAGGGGAATTAAAGGTGGTGTAGCTACTTCACTGAGTCAGGGCAGTGGAACCGTACTGGAAGAATCTCATGGAGAATGCTTCCAAACAGTGCAACGGGTGCATTGTACATAAAACTCCCGAAGCCTGAGGAAGACACGTGTGCCCAAACAGAAGGAGACCCCAATTCCCCTCAGGCCTCTGAGTCTATCTAGGGAGGTTTCTCATGAGCAAGCTTATCCGAGGAAACAACTGTGGTCTCAAAATTCTTTTCAGGGAGGCCTGGGTGGCTCAGTCGGTTAGGCATCTGCCTTCCACTGAGGTCATGATCCCACGATCCTACAATTGAGCCCTGCATGGGGCCCTCTGCTCAGCGTGGAGTCTGCTTCTCCCTCTCCCTCTGCCTCTGCCCCCTGCTCATAGGAGCACTCTCCCACTCTCAAGTAAATAAATAAAATTTAAAAAACAAAACACACACAAAAAAACTCTTTTCAAAATTGGGGGTTCCTGATTAAGAAAGAAAAAAAAAAAACCCTGCAAGACCAATAGCAGAGCAAGGGCATGGAAACTTGTGCTTACCTTAGAGTATAAGAAGGGTAGGCCCCACCAGCCCAGCTCCCACCCCCCACCCCCAAGGCCTCCTGAGGACACAGGTGAAAACCCATGTTTTCACAGGTTTTCTGTGATTTCACTTCTGATTGAGATCGAAATGTGAAATAATTTAGAGCTGGCGACCAATCGACTACAACGCTTTGCCTGAATAACCCAGTGCTGACCGATGGTTCCCAGAGATCTACAGTTGTTTGTCAACAAGTTGGTTAACGTTGTCTCAGTTCCTTCATTAGTAACACGCAAAGGGGTTGTCTTCCAGCACGCGCATCTTGTGATCCTAATAATTTTAGTAATAGATCCATCCCCAGAAACACTGTGCTCAGGAAGCAGGTAAGAGCGGTAGGAGTGAATAGGGAAAGGGATTTTCGACAGTCATTGGAAGAGTTTTCAGTTTTGCAATTGACAAGTGGTATCGTCCAGCAGGGGGCGTGCCCGCTGATTTGACTCCAGGGCAGAATTATAGGAACATCCCTGGGACATGGGCCAGGACCACTCACATTGCGGTTTTCAAATGCAAATAATTTAAATATAGAAA
The DNA here is from genome assembly GCF_022355385.1 of Mustela nigripes. Taxonomy (NCBI): domain Eukaryota; kingdom Metazoa; phylum Chordata; class Mammalia; order Carnivora; family Mustelidae; genus Mustela; species Mustela nigripes. Next base: position 46,486,554 of record NC_081562.1, on the reverse strand, counting down.
TATAAAAGATAGTAATTTAAGTATACTTGAACATTGACAGGCAGTTAAATATAAAACTATGCTAGATTATATGCATGAATTTAAATACATGCATATATTTAAAATCATATGTACATAGATATGTATCTATCATGTGTATAGATCTAGACAAACATATTTATATATGTATCTATCGCCTCAACTCTTCCCCAGAGCTACTGAGGCTAAATTTTTGTTTGACTCAAGAATATTTCCTATCTAGAAATTCTATCTAGATGGGGGAGGAAGTTCTATCCAGAAATGTTTCTATAGAAATGTTACAAAATTTCCCTAGGGGAGTCAGATCTGAAGTTAGGTCTAGGGGCCATTGCTCAAAGTTTCCTCTCAACTCTAAAATGTTGCATGACTGACTTTTTTCAGTCATATATGATCACCACCTGCTTCCTGATTCTGACCATACCCATCACGACCACTGCCACCAACACTGAGTGGGAATGAAGAAAGGAATTAAATATTTATTAAGGTCTAATATGCTCCTCCAGGCACCTTGATAGGCAATAAGAATACTAATGGTGTTAAGATATCCTTATCCCAAGGAGTCTACAATTTAATTTACTGAATTACACAGTTTAGCCTTCTAAAGAATAATAACGATTTAGGGGGGTAAAAAGTGTGGGGTCATGTTTAAGCCATGTTTGTTTTATTGTTTTTATTATTTTACTTATTATTAGTATTTTTAAGATCTTGACATTCTTTTTTTTTTTTTTTTTTTAAGATTTTTATTTATTTGCCAGAGAGAGAGAGGAAGAGAGAGCGAGCACAGGCAGACAGAGTGGCAGGCAGAGGCAGAGGCAGAGGGAGAAGCAGGCTCCCTGCCGAGCAAGAAGCCTGATGTGGGACTCAGATGCCAGGACGCTGGGATCATGACCTGAGCCGAAGGCAGCTGCTTAACCAACTGAGCCACCCAGGCGCCCCTGATCTTGACGTTCTAATGCCACTTGATTTTGTGCCTCTCCTCCCACCCCTAAGGGGATGAAAGCATTGAATGACATGTACCAATTAAACATACTCTAGGGAGACTCTTATTGACACCATATTAAAGATTTCATGAGACACTCTCCCCACTGTAGATTTTACTGGTGTCTCTGGAGAGGATAAAAAGCCAAACTCGAGAATTTCTGTCACACGCAGAGAGGCCTAGGTTTTCACTTTTAAAACATACTGTTGTTTCAGGGCACCCCCTACAGGTCATATCTAGTAGGACACATTTAAATTAGAAATCAGGAATCTTTGGGCTCACCACTTCTTAAATATGTCCCTCATTGCTCTCTCAAGGATTTCACATTTAATAGAGATTAATTATTCCAATAATATCTCTGTGTATATGCTTCCAAAATATCTACGAGCCAAGCTCTTAGACTCAATCTGCCCAAATAACAAAACATGTAAGATCTCTCTCCCAAGACTTGGTATATGTGTTGCGCTTTATTGCTTACACTCTCTGATTCTCAGAGATTGAACTGGAAGTACACTCACTCTACTCTGAACTTCTCTAATACCGAGGCCCTTCTCTTGCACAGTTTTTAGCTAGGACAGGACCTGTTTCTATTAATTTTTTTCCTATTCATTGCCGCCTCCAATACATTAACACTCCATGACCAATGAGGACAGAGTGGGCAATAAAATGCTTTTAAAGTTGACATAATACACTATAGAGCTGGTTTAAAGTAAAAAAATACTCTTGTCCACAAAACAGTGATGAAAAATCAAGCCGCTATTGCTGCAGTCAAGACTATAAAGATTACCTGTATAAAGAAGTTGGATGGAAGAATTTCCCCACTGTAAAAGTTTCATGAGCATTTTTTTTTAAAAAGACTGAAACTTTAAAATCCCGTTAGGAAAGTAAAGACAAGAATAAGGACAGTTACTCCATACAAATCTCTACAGGATATTTGAAGATGAAGTTCTTGCTTCACCTGGAAAAATCTGCAATCTTGTTATTTGAGATCTCTGTTTAGATTACTTTATAGATACAAGATCATTCAACTGCATGATTTTTCATGCTTGAGAGTCTTGATGCATACCGTGCTGTAATAACAGGTTCAGGATAGAGTATCTTTAATTGTACAAGACTTATATATTAAGCCAAGCAGACTTTCAAACTCATTGGTCACACAACAGGGTTGGAGAAATGAAGCACCCAGGAATGAAATGGCAAGTAATAAGTTTTCCACGTCCTGGAACTTTCTAGAACTAAATGGACTTTTCAGAGCTGAAACAGATGAGTAAAGCTAACTCTGATGAGTAAGGTTAACTTTGTATTATTCAGCCAGTATTTAAGAACCCTTATTACATGTGTGGAACTAGGAAGCAAGGAAACAGATAAATGAGTTCTTGGGAGATTTGACTTGTATGGGTTGTGTGTGTGTGTGTTTGTGTGTGTGTGTGTGTGTGTGTGTAAGAGAGAAGGAGAGAGAAGGCATTTGTGGAGTCTAAGAAGCGTTGGAGAGGTGGTGTGAAGGTAGTTTATTCCCAGGGGTCTTGTTTTTTTCTATGGATGAGCTGGGGAAAAGGAATTTAAGGAGAGCAGTGCAAATTTGGAAAGATTGCGTGGGGCAATGAGAATGAGCTGAGAAAAGCAACAGATTTCTGAGCAGTGTCAAGCAACCCTTGGAGACTTCATGTGGCTAAGGATCCACATTTGAAGTATATTCTTTCAGGCTATGATAGGTCTTTGCCATGCTTTCATTATTTCTTTTATTATTTTTTAAAGATTATTTACTTATTTATTTGACAGAGAGAGAGAGAGATCACAAGTAGTCAGAGAGAGAGGGGGAAGTAGGCTCCCTGCAGAGCAGAGAGCTTGATGCAGTCTCAGTCCCAGGACCGTGACCTGAGCTGAAGGCAGAGGCTTAACCCATGAAGCCACCCAGGCGCCCCTTTGCCGTACTTTTAATCTATTCACTGTCACAGGCCCTTTAGCACTTCATCATTCCTATGATCATTATTGATTAAAATGGATTTAAGATTCCACTTTACTTTTCAGAATCCTTAGGTAGACTAAGGATTCTATCAGGAGAAGAAGATTCTTCTGTGAATGGGGATTTAGTCACAAAATACTACTGTAGAAATCAAAAGGCAATGGCAACTAAAACACAGCAAGAATAAAACTAATCATCCAGGAAACTATATTCAGAGCAGGGCAAAAAGGGTTGTTACAAGCTCTCCTCAGTGGCGCAGGGTGCTAGAGAGGACGTGCAGGGCGAGGAGCTCAGACTCCTCCCTCATGGTGGTTAACGAGGCAACGGCCAGCACCAGACTCTCACATCTGGAGGCTAAGGGGGAGATGATGGGGATCATCTGTTTCGCTTTGTTTTTGAAGTAATTCTTTCCATAAAATTGACCTAATGGTAAGGACTTATGCCTTTGTTTCTTATTGAAATGTAACAAATATTCATAGCAATAGGTAGTATGTGTCAGGCATGGTGCTAGAGACGAGAGAGAAGGAGGAGTGGGGCAGGCAAGATGGCGGGCCTGGGAAAAGGGAGAGATACTGAGCCTCCCATGACATCTCAGAGTTAGAATAAAAATTAGCTCCTGAGTAAAAGCATTTATGTTATATTATAATACACCTTAGCAATATTAATTTCATTTGACCCATTGTCTTTAAAATTACCTGTGGATTGAATGGGAAATGAAAAGGATTGGACGTTAAGCATTGTTACAATGAACATGGCTTTCAAATGAAAGTGTTCAAGGCAATTTGTTATTTCTCAAGTTATAGCTCTTTCATCACTACACTGAGACCGTCTTCGAAAGTATCTGCCAAACAAGGCTATGGTTCACCTGCCAGAGAGGACATTACAAGTCATTACGGAATCTATCTATCTATCTATCTATTTGTAACAGAAACAAGAACCACCCTCTTCCCTAGAGGACCCTGACTAATAATGGCCTCAACGTGCAGTTCTCCACTAGAGGGCACTATTTGCACACACTACAATAGCCTTCATCCAGGCCCGCTACAGAACATGCAGGAGAACAGAGCCCCCTCACTGGGTTTAAATTACATCCAGATAATCACGACACATTACGGAATGGAAATGACATTTTAACGTTTGTGATATATGTCCAGGTAAAAACAAAAGCAAAAACAAACAAAAAAAAACCCCAAATCCATCAGTTGAAAAATTATTTTGCTGCAGTCACCCGCTGGGTGTGATCTGTGATTATTCACCATTGTGCTCTAGAGGTCATGTATCAATAGCTGGGAAGATATGATGGTAACAGAGCGGAGCATCGCTGCAGGGGAAAACGATGTTCCAGCGTCCAGAAAATGCACAGAGCAGAACCGTGAGCTGTAGCTTTATGACACATTTCAAAGAACTCCAAAGGCAATTTGTCTGCCAGCAAGGTTAAAAAAAAAAAAAATACCCTGACACAGTAATGAAAATTCAGAGCTGGTCTCTCTCTCAAAATAGGAGGCAAAACGTACGCTGGGAATCATCTGTACCTGCCCTGATTAAAATGCTTCTACAAAAAAGGCCATTTTGCCTAATTCCGTCAACCTGTACATCCAGACCTGGAACATAGTCCCCTAGCAAAAACTTGTAATCTCATTTGAAAAAGCCCCGCATTTAGGACTCTCTGCAGGAAAACTCTCATTTGGTTGTGGGTGGAGGCATTAGCAAGCCTCAAAACATTATAGGAATAACCTCTACTTTAGGGGCAGGACAAGGGAGAATTCTATAGAAGTGCTAACATTATGCAGCTAAGGGAAATAAGCCTAATTTGCTCTAAAAACAGGTCGGAGCCTATAGAATGGCTCTAAGAGTTCCCAAAAAAGAATTGGGCTTTGCTCCCCAACGTGGGGGTGGAAATAGAAATCACCTACCAAAGCAGGAAGCCAGGGTCCAGGATCAGATCTGGAAGTTAATGGGTGCTGTGTTGAAAGCTCGGTGGGGATAACAATGCTGAGAAGACTTTCCTGCTTCAATCTCAGGTCGCAGGAGCCTGGGTCATGGGTGTCTAGTGGAAGACACAGAGAGGCGGACCCAGTGGGACTTAAACTGTTGTTACTCCACCAGGGGCCACCAGGGGCTCAGACACTTCAGTCTGCTTGGAGAGAAGCTAGGTCTTTGCTTGCCAACAAGTGGTGGCTAATTTTTACCTTTTATAGGCAGAACTCTATTTTAAAGATTTATTTGAGAGAGAGCACGCATGTGTGTGTGTGTGCGCGCGCGCGCGCGCACACACACACACACACACACACACACACGCGCGCGCGCGCGCGCGCGCGCGCGTTCAGGGGCTGGGGGAGGGAGAGAGGAAGAAGGAGGGAGAGTCTTAAGGTGACTCCATGCTGGGTGCTGACCGGACTTGGGGCTTGATCTCACCATCCTGAGATAAGGACCCTGAACTGAAACCAAGCGTCCAATGCTTGACTGACTGTACCACCCAGGTGCCCTCCAAACTCTACTACTTTCAATTCCTTCAAAATAGATCTCGGCTTCTGCCCTGGGTGGTTTCCTCTGTCATTTCTCTCATTCACCTCGATCGCCTTTTGTCTCATGACTTGCAATTAATTTGAGGGCAGATTAAAAACTCCTCCTTCCATTTTCTTAATCCTGGTGTTGGTTTGTTTGTTTTAATAAGGAAAAAATTTTTTTTTTCTTAAAGATGTTATTTATTTATTTGAGAGAGAGAGAGAGAATGAGAGAGCTGTGAGGGGAGAGGTCAGAGGGAGAAGCAGACTCCCCACCGAGGAAGGAGCCCGATGCGGGACTCTGATCCTGGGACTCCAGGACCATGACCTGAGCCGAAGGCAGCTGCTTAACCAGCTGAGCCACCCAGGTGCCCTAATAAGGAATACCTGAAAGTTTTTTCCCTAACCCTTCAGAACCCTGACACACCTCCATAAAAATGCAACCATTGTCTATCGTACAAATAAAGAGGAAAGAATTTGATATTCCCTGTAAGCAAAGGGCTTGTGCCTATTTCCAAGGACTCCCCAACTCTGGACATTCCCATAAAGTACTTTAAAAAGGTGTGGTAATCAAAAATAAGGGAAGCTTAAAATTCTATCAACTGTGTCCGCTAGGAAGAGGTAGAACATAATGGTTATATGAAGATTGGATATCGACCCAGCATCTGGGAACAACCGGATGGTGGAAAGGCCTAGACGGGCGGTGAGCTAGCCTGGCGGTGACACAGATCTCCACCTGTTTTTAATCCACCTCACAACATAGAATCTTACTTGTTTAGAATCTGCAAAACATTCTGATAGCCAAGCATGAAATTTGCTAAGGCAATCAGTGTGACACTCCATAATAGATCTACTTAGTAAATACATTGATTTGTAATCTATTATTTTCCTTATTTTCTGTAGAATATGGGAATATTCTACATCACACACACTCCAGTATAGTACTTATTAGGACTACAGCCTCTGGAGCCAAATTGCTTGGGCTCAAATTCTATTTGTCACTCTCACAAGCCCAGTCACTCATTATTATGTTATGTGGGCAGTAACTTAAACTCTCTGAGTGCCCATTCCTCCCCCTAAAGAGGGGATGATAAGTCCCTTGTGAGGATTAAATGAGATCATGCATGTAAAGGGTCCATAAGCATTACTAAGTTGTTGTTTTGATTGAAGTTGCTTGGAACTAAATTTGGATTAACTTCTAAATGGTTGCTTGTTATGGGTTACATTACGATTCCCATATTGTCAGGCTGAAAAAATGAGTCGTGGGTCATAGCGTTTGGTGGTGTTGGGTCATAGGTTCCATTAGAACGACTGGTATCTATTAGAAGGAGGCTGTTTGGTCTGAGTATTGTGGGAAGGATCAAGGAAACCTGGAGTGTAAACTCAGCTTTGCTCTAACTAGTGTTGTCACCTTTGGCCAGTGTAGTAATGTGGTTGGTGCCCCACCTAGATCACCTTGGCCAGGCTGCGTCCCACCCACTCCCCTCCCCCACTGCTGCGAGTAAGGGCTGTGAACGGCACACACAGGTGCCGCTTCTATGGAGAATCACTTTGACCGATGGGAGTAGCCCAGGCCAGATGTGCCTACAAAGTTATGCTTCTGCCATTCCTGGGGTGGCCTAAAGCCAGTGGTTGACTGACGTGGAGTACAGGTGCCCACCCTGTTTGCCTCAAGGGGCAACAACTGTTCATGAGCTGCCACTCATGTTTCAGGGCTCCTGGTGTGAACAGGCTGAGATCAGCTGAAACCACCTCATTGCTTGGCTTCTTTTCCCCTGCTCTGCCTCCCCTATTTCCTTTAGGCTTCTCCTGAGAGCACCCTCACAATAAATCACACGGGCAAGATTCCTTGTCTCGGGCTATGCTGTTCTCCCCTGAGACCAAAAAGGGAAGATTCTGGGTCTCAATTTCCCTAGACAGAAAGTGAGGGAGTTGGCTCCATTTCCATTAATGGGTCTTGCATGAATACAGATTTTAATTTCCAGAGTATTTTTGTGTACTCTATATCCCGATATTCAGCTGTATCTATTCTATACGCTTTCCTTTTCTTATATGTCCCAAAGGGGGATTAATTGAGAAGCTATTAGGTATCTTCTAAGTCAAAATTTCTGCGCACTGAAGTGTTTCTCCATTACGGAGAGCAGGGGACAGAAACTGGAACCTTCCATCTTGTCTGGAGGAAATTATAGGAAACAAAACTTTTAGTTTAGGTGTAGGAGACTCAATATTTTCTTGGTCAGGCCCATGTTTTCATTGTCTCCACTACAACAGAATCTTTTTAACTTTGATAGAAATCTCCCAAGTTCAGCCTTTAAAAAAAAAAAACCTTTAAAATCATACATCTGGGTGTTACATTATCATTTGCACAATATTTATGGACCCAAATAAACCATATTAAGGTACAATTTCAGGGAAGTTAGAGAATGTTTATTCACTGGCTACTGAAAATCCTTGTGGGCCTCCGTTGTGACAGACAATCTCCATTAATGCCATATATTTCCTAGCTCACGAGTGAGAGTGCCCTGTCACAGGGAGACACCCTTTCTAGACAGTTCCTTCACAGTCCTTGCTCACTAACTGACCTATTTCCTACATTGCAAATCTACACAACAAAGGACTTGATTAATATGTTCAATCACTTGATGAATGTCTGAAGTAATATTAGCACAGAGACTCAGCTCTGTGGTTTATCGTAAGCTATTTGTTCTTACAGAGGCTCTTCAGAAATATTGGCGCTCTCCAGAATCAAATGCACATTAATTAATTAAATCCAAAAATTCTAGTGTTTACAATGTACCAGGATCACAAGAACCATAGGAGACACGAGAGGGTTTTTCAAGCTGGTGAAGGGATAGGATGAAAACCAGTTTTAGTCCCTTTTTGAGTTATTCTTTAATGAAACTCACTGCTAGGGGAGGGGTACATGTGAGAATTCACAGGTGTGAAGAATCCCTGTGGGTACAGATAAATGTCACATCACGGTCGACGGTAGGAGGTAAGTTTTGTTTGGGATTTGGAGACTAGAGATAGTTGAAGGAGAGAGAATCGGGACCAGGTGAACAAAGACGCAGATGTGACCATGAACCCTGGAGAACAGACTGGATGGAATGGAAGGTTTGTTTTGGGAGGTAGTGGCAAACGTATTTGAACAGAAGGATCAGGGACCAATAGTACAGGCCCTCTGAGGCCCAGCAAGGTGCTCTGTGCTTAAGCCTATAGACACAGGGATTTTGACACAGCAGAGTCATCGAATGCAAACAGTGTTACAGCAAGATAAATCTGAAGAGTGTACAGTCTGATGGAAGGAGAGGAAGAGGCTTAGATCAGGCAGAGAAGAGGAAATAAAATCATCTATGTGAAACATGGAAGCATGCTAATCCTGGTACCATTCTTATAATTTCTGCATTAGCAAAGAGGGCACAGTTGAAAAAAAGAGAAGGAAAACTGATGGGATAAGTCATCAGGGTTTAGAGGGAATGACCTGGAGCCTTTGTGGACAGAGCAGTTTCTCTTCCTCTGAGATGGGAAGGAAGTGGGAGGCGAGGGGTGGGGATCCAGCAAAGTTTATAGACCAGATGGCAAGGAGGCTCTCTGACCCTGATTATACACTTGGCTTTGCTGGAGTCCCCCGTGTGGACCATAAAGATGAGTAAGATGCCATCTCCGTACTCTCCCTTCGCAAACATTCACTTCACTGAAATGAATAAGGAGATACTTGAACTTAGGCTTTTGAAATTCAAACGTGCCCAGAAGCAGCCTACAAAAGGCAAGATTCTGGCAATAGCCACCCCTTAGAGGATTTAACCACTGGCCTTCCTTAGAATTGGCGGTGTTGATGGTAATAAAATTTAGTCTGACTTCTAGGTAGTTTTATTATCATCTTTAAATCATCTATAGAAAATGACCACCTTGGGGCGCCTGGGTGGCTCAGTGGGTTAAAGCCTCTGCCTTCGGCTCAGGTCATGGTCCCAGGGTCCTGGGATCGAGCCCCGCATCGGGCTCTCTGCTCGGCAGGGAGCCTGCTTTCCCCCCCCCTCTCTGTCTGCCTCTCTGCCTACTTGTGATCTCTCTCTGTCAAATAAATAAATAAAATCTTTAAAAAAAAAAAAAAAGAAAGAAAGAAAATGACCACCTTAGGATGCCTGGGTGGCTCAGTTGGTTAATCGACTGCCCTTGGCTCAGGTCATGATCCCGGATTTCCGGGATCGAGTCCCGCATCGGGCTCCTAGCTCCATGGGGAGTCTGCTTCTCTCTCTGACCTTCTCCTCGCTCATGTTCTCTCTCACTGTCTCTCTCTCTCAAATAAATAAATAAAATCTTTAAAAAAAAAAGAAAGAAAATGACCACCTTATCGCTTTCATCTGAGCTGATCTCTTCAAACACCCTGCCCTCGGTACACCACCAATGCCCAGACACCTGCTTTGAGGTTTTCTTTGAAGCAAACATCAGTGTGTAAAACTAATTTGGGTGACAAAAGCAAAAGAGCCTGAAGAAGCAAAGGAGTCAAGTTTAACCCCTTCATATCACAGATGAGGAAAGTGAGGCTCAGATAGAATGACTCACATGAAGCCACTCAATTCAGCAACGGCAAAGGTGTGTCTGGATCCCAGTTCTCCTGACCCCTGCTTAGCCTCAGGGAGAAAGTTCCATCTCTTCTACAGCCCAAACAGCAATGTGGCCGTACCCAGCTAAGAAAATAGTACCTGGAGACTCACATGGATCCATTCAGAAACCAACCAGTATTTGGGAGGAGGAGGAAGAAAATTGGATTGCTCTCCATTTTTCTTCTTTTACGGAGTCAAAATGTTCTCCCTTTATGGGACTTGGACTTTGGAGATCACTGCAACAATATCTTTCTTTTTACTTCATTCACTATTTTTTGACAATACTTACTAAAAATTTCAATGCGCACCGTGGTCTTCTGAACTTATATTTTCTGAAGGAATGTGGCGTGCATGTGTGTGTGTGTGTATGTTTGTGTGCATGTGTGTTATAGGAAATATAATAAAAATTTAGAGATGTGACCTGAAAACCCAAGGCACCAAAAGAACAGTGATACAAAATGAAGATACAGGAAAATAAGGGGAGAATGAACCTGGGAGTGTACCTCAAGAGCCTTTCACTTCCCCCACTACCGTGGTATGCAACGCTGGATATAATATCAATCATATTTTAAATATAAACAGGAAGCTTCTTATTTTAAGAAACGTCTGGGGAAGATTTACTTAATATTTTGGGGAAGTAAAGAATTAGCACCTCTTTTATGTGTCTTGCATATCCTGGTTTTCAAATGTTGGTTTTGCTTTATTTATTTAATTTTAAATTTTTTTAAAAGATTTATTTACTTAATTTAGAGAGTGAGAGCATGAGTTGGGGGAGTGGGAGGAGGAGAGAGAGAATCCTCAAGCAGACTTGTTGCTGAGGCCAGACCCCAACACAGGGCTCAATCCCAGGATCCTAAGATCACGACCTGAGCTGAATTCAAGAGTCAGATGCTCAACTGACCGAGCCACCCAGACACCCCAGGTTGGCTTTGCTTTAAATGAGAATGTCAGTATAACTATATCACAAAGACAATAAAAACAAAGTCATGGATCTCGAGGTATTTACTATTCATTTCCTTAAAGGAAATAGGAGGCAAACTTTAAAAAAAAATTGATTTGTGACATTGATGGCTCCTAACTTACCCCAAACAGTAGGGACTTTGTTAGGAAATACCCTGAGTTTATTCCTAGTCCTTCTATCTACCAGAGTTTTGAGGACGATTAAAGAAGATAGTATCATATCAGCAGCCCTCAAAATGTACTTAATAAATGATTACAGAAATTGTCCTGGCGTTAAGATGAATGTGGCTTGGGACTACACGAGCTAGACAGAATCTGATATAACTAGAAGATTATTGTAACACAGCTAGATTCTCTGGTGGGACAAGAAAGACAACTTCTTCCTGCTGTCCATTTGGTGGTGAGCAATTTTACCCAATATGCCAATCATCTTTGCCTCTATCATTTTTAATTGGTGAATATCCTTAAAAAAAAAAAAAAAAAGCAACCTGTAGAGGGTTACAGAAAAGCTCTTACCTCTCCTGAAGTCCGATGGGCTTCATTTTGAAAGGAGAAGGGCAGACAGAGGTGGTAGCCTTGATCTCAGGAGAGTATCGGCTTTGCGGGTCCACAACCACACTCAGCACCTTGGGGCCTTGCTCGGGCTGGACCATGCTGTTGACTGTCTTTGCCTCAGACTGCGCTGGTTGTAACGCAAGGGGCGACAGGTGGATCTCCTGGTTTTTCTCCTTATCGTGTCGCAAGGAGAGCTGAAATTTTTCTTTTAATCTGTAAAGAATCTACAGAAGGAGATATAAAGGCTTGCTTTTTCACACTGAACAACAACATACAACCTTCTCACCCTAACCCAGAAGACCAACTAAAATGGAGGTTTAACGATCATACACCCAACCAAAGCATTTTAGAATGATTTCTCAGTTGTGTTGGTGTTTCTAGCTATTAACTAAATGTGTCCATGAATCTATTCCTCAAATTACATTCAAAAGAAAATTTGGCTAATTTTATGAAAGTGCCAGATGTCAGTTTGATCACATGCAAGTTTTTACGCGAAATGACTGGAAGGGAAGGCTGATCAAAGGGATAGTCATGAAATATAGGCTTATGACATTTATAGAAACAGAGATCTGCACCCAGTACAACAGGTGAGAAGAAATTCTTGTAAAATATTAATGCAAAAACAGTCATGCTCTAAATTGTAATTTCTTACGTTGGTAAATACCCACACTAGTCATGTATTAACTTGAATACCTGGTAACTTCTTAAAAAAATTAAATTCTGAGCACCTACCAAAGAATAATTTGGGAAACCACAATTTCGTTTCTTACCTTTTTCCCCTTTTAATTTTAAAAAAGATTATTTATTTATTTATTTATTTAAGAGAGAGTGGGGGCGGGGGGGCAGAGGAAACAGACTCCCTGCTGAGCAGGGAACCAGACGCTGGGCCTGATCCCAGGATCTCAAGATCATGACCTGAGCTGAAGGCAGACACTTAACTGACTTGAGCCACCCAGGCGTCCCTCTCCTTTTTAATTTTTAATGCATGTAGGAAAAAGCAAACATATCACTTCCTCCATTCTCAGAGTCCTTTCTGGAATGGCTAATTCAATTGAGAAATGGTAGGATTGTCATTTTTAAAGGTATCAGACTGACTCTGCTGGGATGCTCGGTGGACCAAACTGTCTGAGAGAAGCCACTATAAACGATAAACCATTAAACGAGAGAGAAGGGAGTCATTCAGAACTATTTTTCAGTGCCCACCTAATGTCACGTATTGTGAGAGGTCCAGAGTATTCTGCTCTGAACAAAACAAACTGCACCTTGTACTTATGGAATTAGGGATATGGAATGAAAAAAGATCTCAGTTAAGGCATGATCTCATGGTGCTGGGATCGAGTCCTACATTAGGCTCCTTGCTCTGCCTCCTGCTTCCCCTGCTTGTCTCTCTGACAAATAAATAAATAAAAATCTTTAGGAAAAATAAAGTTCTCAGTTAAAAAGTATGTCCTTTGAAAGAAGAATAAATGTGAGGAGAAAACAGAGCAGTTTTTGTGACTGAGCGAAAAAAATGCCTATTGCAAAAAATGCCATGAATTCCACACCTCGATAAACTGAAGTTCACATGAATGAAACCAACAGAAAGAACATTCCAAATGCGTAAGGTCTCAGGAAATATGCTACCTGTATACGTTTCCTGAAAAAAAAAATGTACTCCAAGTCACAAGAAAGATGACTCAAAGTTAAGAACTGAATAACTACAAATTGTGATCGAAGAGGGAGCTTTGGAATTATGTAAAGAGGGTGAAATGAAATTTAATTATGTCTCAGGTTATAGTAGCAAGAGGGAAGCTTGAGCAGATAGAGAAGAAATAGGAGCAATTGTACTAAGTGACTTATAAATTAGGGATACGGAGGGAATCAGAGTTTGAATGGTCACTAAAGGTCCTTCTGACCTAATTATACATTTAAGAAATTGTAGTCTGGCTGAATAATACGGCTTCCCCAAAGCCCACAGTCAGCAGGGACAGACCCAAGCCCTAAGGCAGTTCTGACTGGCAGACCCATGCACTTTCCACTGCCTTACATCTGGACCTTATGTTACCTCTGGTGTTTTCTTTGCCATGCATGATTCTTAAAGACGGACTCTGAAATCACATCTGCTGCAGATGTGGTTCTCATCACTGGGGTTCAACACCACCAAATCTATCTTTTGTGGGTTGAAAGGTCTCTTAAAGGAAAGGGACTATGCACATGGGAATAGAACTAGAAATGCATCTTATGAGTTGAACTGCCAGGAAATGAAAAGGAATCCTTATTGTCTTTTATCAGTTCACTTCCTCATTACCTGGAAACTTTTACACTGGTGGTGTTCATTGACAAAGGTAGGGTAAAGAGAATTCTTAAATTGTTGCAAGCAATGGGTACTCAACTTTCCTATGAGAAATATTACTGCGTAAGGAAAAAAAAAAGACATCTAATATTAAGTGACAAGTCTTTTTACTCAAATCAGACTTTTACAACTGTAGGATAGAACATATTGAAGATAAATATCCTTACCCTGTGCATCATGCCCTAAGGATTGGGAGGTTTTTAATTTACTGCTTCTCTTCCTTTTCTATATCTCTCAAAAGGCAACTGGTCACCAGTCTGCACAAACAAAACCCACCCTAGAACAGTACCCATCAGATAACACACATCTACTAAATTAAAAACGTAATTACTAAAAGATGAAACACCAGAATTTAAGGTGGGAGAGCTGCTTATTATTTTTTATTTATTACTATTTATGAAAATATTTGTTTATTTAAGTAATCTCTACACCCAACATGGTGCTTGAACTTACGACCTCAAGATCAAGCATCACATGCTCTTCCGCCTGAGTCAGCCAGGCGCCCCTAGCTTATTTCTTAGTTTCAAGTCACTCATTTTCCTGAATGAGAAGAGAAACAAATACATCTGTACCTTTACAAAAATATCTTTAATAAAAGATACTGCATATGTTATATATTCTAAGTTCTTCACATCTAAATATAATAGGTAAATTGGAACATGTGCCTGCCTGTTTACATTTGGGATTTGGAGAAGCATATTTCAGAAATGAAAATGAAAAAGCCAAGGAAATACTAGCCTTCCCGAGAGCTCTTGACAGGTCACTTCTACGGTTTTATTGGTGTGGAACATGCTCTAGTCCAGAGTCCTTTACTGCTCGGGCTTCTGTTCCTGATGAAGGACCTTTGTCACATAGTTTACAGTCAACCCTTCACTTCATCTCTGGTGATAGGTCAACTTTCTAATCTACGTATGTGTACAAACTATGTGTACAAACTGATATATATCTTTAATCAGGGAAAAGCAGAACTGTATAATGCCTACAAGACACTTCAAAAATCCTCGAGAGGGAGACTGGGCCGTCTGGCGAAATGTGTAAAGAATTGAAGACACTGTGACGGGCAATGGGATGGTCATTATGGAGTTAAGTTTCGGGGAGTCAATCTCAACCAGCTGGGCTTTAGCCCTTCGGAGGCATTCGGCAATGTCCGGAGCTGTGTTTGGTAGTCATACTGGGCTATATGGGGAGGCGCTATTGGCATCTAGTGGGCAGAGGCTAGAGATGCCACCAGATACCCTCCAGTGCCCAGGACAGACCCTCTCCCCCCAGAAGAATCACCCAGCCCCAGACATCAACAGAGCCGCTGCTGAGAAACTGGGATAAGGGCTCTTAAAAATCATCTGCTATAATCTCATTTCACATTTAGACTCAGAACACTCGAATGACTTCTAGAAGGTTAGAAAGAAAGTCTAGAATCCAAGTTTCTTGACTTAATGCTTGTGATCATTTAACTCTACCGTTTCTTCTAAATCCCCACATGCTTCTTCCCAACTCCTTTCCCAAAGCCTCTGGAAAAGTGTGTCAGAGGTTCTTCTCTGTGCAGATCATGGTCTGGAAGATAGCACAGACCTATTTATCTTTGTGAATGCACTGTGTGGCAAAGTTCAACCTAGAAGCTTATGATAACAAGGGCAAATCAGTAGTTTTGGTTTTACTTTAAGAGCTTGTTTAAATCTCAGGATGCAATAAAGTCATTTGGTCATTAGGGAAAGAAAACCGAAATACTGAGCAAGAGAGGGGCTGTAAAAGTCAAATAGTAGCAGGGAGAAGAAAGCCAGAGGAACACAGAAATGAGAGGAAAGCTACAAAAAAATTCAATAAAGCTCTTGTGCTGCTTATAATTTTCACTTAAAAATCTCAAACAACAACAACAAACAAACAAGGAAACAAAACAAAACAAAAAGACAAACAAAAAAACCCCCCAAATGTCATAAGTGTATGACTTAAACTTCTACAATGTTATATGGCAGGTATATTTCAATAATTTAAAAAAAATCTCTTAAGTAGGTAACACAAAAGATGTTTGGCTTAAAATATGTTCCAATTTAAAAATAAAGCCATCAACTAAAAGCCCATAGTATTTTCTTTACAGTATTTTACAGTCAGTTCTGGAAGAGTTCATTCTTTCATTTCTTTCAGTTGAGTAGACGTGAGTCAGTCGCTACCACATTCTGGAAGCAACATTGCAGGTGCAAAGACAGCACAGAACCCTAACTTCTGGGAATTCACAGGCTTCCAGAAGAGATATGTGGAAAAATTACACCCAGTAAAAGATAACATAGGCATCTTCATCATCTTTCCTTTCGTGGCCAGAAGCAGATGTTCACAAGACAGAGTGTGAGGACTTCAAGAAACCAGTTTGATTCCTTTATACAATAGATCATGGTAAGGAGCCCAGACTTTTAACCCAGATAGTTCTGGGTTTGAATTTCAACCCTTCTTCTCCCACTCCGCCCAACCCCCATCTCCCGAACCCCCTCCCCACTGTATGTTCTTGGTCAAGTCACTTATCCTCTCAGAATCTTGGTCTCCTCATCTGTAAAATTAGGAAACTAAATAGATCCTATAGTTAATCATCCTGCTCTGTATACATAAAATACTTTGCTAAGAGGGTAGATCATATGTTAAGTGTTCTTAGCATAATACAAGATAATAGGAAGAAAGAAATGAAGAGAGTAGGAGGACACTTTTGGAGGTGACGGGTGTATCAATGACGTAGATCATAGTGACAATTCCTGGGTGTACACTGATCTCCAAACTCGCCAGGTTGCATCCATTAAACCTGTACAGCTTTTTACATGGCAATCATACCTCAAAAAGTGGTTTAGAAAATACATTAAAGATTTAGCACCAGGCAATAAATGTAGTACCAGCTTCCTACTGGTAAGTGTGCAATAAAGGGAAGACACTATATCTTACAACTGTTACTATTTTTATTATTATTAGGGGATTATATTCTAAGCTAAGTGGTTTTATTAGTATAAAAAATTAGTTCAAGACATACACCTACTCTGGAAGATAGTTCTGTAAACAATTCATTCCAGTAGGACTCTATTTCCATTTCCTCCAATCCCTAGGGGTTTTATAGAACAAATTAGAAGAGTGTGGCTGTTTATGTTCATCTCTGACATATTCTCACTGGCTGGTCCTCGGGTGTAGCAGGTGTTCTGACATAGGATTTCCTGCCTCCGCTACCAAGACCATGAGTAGAAAGACTCTATGCATGTCATATTTGATGGAGGGCTCCATGGCCCCAACATGTTTTGGCCCCAGAACTTTGTTGATCCAAATAACTGTGTTCCTGTATTTTCAAAAATTGCTTTCTGGAAGCAATCTGGGCTATAGATATCTCTACCTACATCTCATAAATGCCTTTGCACTTCTTAATAAACCTCTAAGTACACTGGAAGGTTTAATTTCAATGATGAATGATGTCCTTTCCTTTGTTGATTGAAGTTTAATAACGATTTCTTCTCAGTAATAAATTTCCTCCACCTAAAACAGACTGAATGGATTGGAAACAGTCCACACATTTTTTTCTTGGAAAATCATATTTGTCTATTTGTTGCTCCACCCCACTCTAGATCCACATTTGAGAGATGCTAAGTAAGTCACACATTTGAAAATGTCATGCATGTCTAATTTTATGCCTGGCAACATACTTTTTTTTTTTTTAAAGGAAAGTAAACAATATGCCACATTTCAAAAATTTTGCCAAGCCTTATGTTATTGTTACATAGCACACGTAATCCACCATTACAACAATTTACCTATAAAATTTCATCTTAAAACATGAAAAACCATATGCTTTTCGTTTCTCTGGTATGTAGGAAGGCTGGATGCAAATAATGGTATTTGATCTATCATAAATATAATTACTGCCAGAGGGAAAATTCTGTGCTGTATCTTCTCCTTTGCCATGGAATCAAGAAAATTATGGGAAACAGAATTGGAATATTCTGTGTTTAAAAATGATGGTGTAACTATTACTGAGAGAGCCAAGTTAAAAGACTTACTTTAAATCAAGGTCATTATCAAAAACACTTGACCATTTACACAGGTAAACTTTTTTTGGAGAATCACATTTGAAAAGTCCCTTGTCAAATGTTGACTTGTCAGTGCTGTAGCTACAACAGATAAACTTAACTTCATCTTAATCCGGTCTAGGTAGCATTTTTCTATCACTATTAATTCCTTCCTATATAATGCTGGTTTCTCTGTTACTTCTTAAAGTGACCTTTTCTCAATAAAATTTAAGATTGTGGGGCACTGGGTGGCTCTGTCAGTTAAGCATCTGACTCTTGATTTTGGCTCGGGTTGTGATCTTAGGGTCATGGGATCAAGCACCAGGTCGGGCCCCATACTCAGGGCCAAGTCTGCTTATCCCTCTCCCTCTACTCCTGCCCACCTCAAATAAATAAAATAAAATCTTTAAAAAGAATTTAAGGTTGTGTTTGCAAGATATCATTTTATTTCTTTCATTTATTCAACAGCAAATGGAACCCAAATCAAAAGTGTTGCTTCTCTCACGACCCCCACCTCCAACTTATTCCTCTCCCCGAAAATGGGAGTACCACCCAGGTACTCAGCCAAATAAATGAGGAATCAACCTTAATTTCTTTCTTTCCTTCTCCCTGAGAATCAGTACACAGCAAGTCCTGCGGTTTCTGTTTGCAAAAAATTCCCAACCGTTCAGGACCATCTCTCCATGTCCACCACCATCCCTACTCTGGACAATTATCATCTTTGTCATTAGGCTAACACAGTGGCTTCCAGAAGAGTCCTCCTGCTTCCACACTTCACCTGGTGCTCTGTCTCCAACCACTCTTCACCAGCAGAATACCTGCTCTTGTAAACATACATGTCAAATCACACCAAGACTTTGCTTTACAACTTTCAGCCTGCACCCTTCTTGCCGAACCTGGAGAGACTAGCGTCCTCCCACGCCAGCGGCCCCACACCCCCGTGTCCTCTGCCTGCGAGGCCCCCTCCCCACATTTTCACGTGTCTCAGGAGTCTCAAAGTGCTCTGTTTCCACTCATATTCTGGTATCTCTTCATGGCACTGAATAATATTTGATTTTAAAAAGAAATGACTAGACTTTGTTTTTTAAGAGTGGTTTTAAGTTTACAGAAAACAGCAGAGAGTACAGAGTCCTCATGTAGCCGCATTCTGCTACTTCCCCAGACAATTTGCCCTATTAACGTTTTGCATGAGTGTGATTACACATGTCACAACTGATGAGTCAGTATTGATACGTTACAATTAACTAAAGTCCATAGTCTACAGTAGGGCTTGCTCATTGGGTTACACATTCTACGGGTTTTAACAAATCCATGATGTCATGTAGCCATCACTACAGTGTCACACAGAATAGTTTCACTGCCCTGAAACTCTGTGGCTCTCCACAATTTATCCCCTCCCCCGCGACCTTTGGCAACCAGTGATCTCTTCACTGTCTCTGTGGTTTTGCCTTTTCCAGAAGGCCAATACTTGGAATCACACATATGTCTGCTATTTGATTAAAAAAAAAAAATACTAACTTAATTATTGTCTGTGTCTGCCTCTGGAGTTTAGGCCCCACAAGAAGAGGGACCCCACCTGTCTTGCGCTCTTCTTGGCCACAGCACCAACCACAGGTCCACAGGGGGTCCCCTGCAGGAATTTGTGGACTGAACAAGTGGATGGATCCACTTGCGATCACCTATACTTTTGAAACATTCCTTTCTCGATTTGTTTCAGTAACATTGGGGCAGACTTATCTAGGTTTCTGACTTTTACTTTGGTACTCTGCACCGTTCCCATTCACACTGGGAAAAGAAGAGCTGTTCTCTGGTCTTGAGTGGTTGAGAGTGTGGCCAGGACAGCTCCTTTTGCCTCAGGAGACCAATATATGTCCTGCAGGTTTAGCCAGTCAGGGTGGAGACAAGGAGGCTCCTTGAGCTAGAGATGCAGAACTTGGATCGTGTCCTACAAGGTAAAATCAAACTCTGCTTTGCCACTTCCCTCCTTGCCTTTGCTCTGCTCAATCTCACCCCTTTCCTGCCTGAACAATCTCTACTTTTAGCACCCTTCACCCCTTTCTATTCTCCTTTTCCTCTCATCTTTTCATCTGTGAAGCAGAAAAACACCATAAATGTGCCTGACAAGAGAGAAAAACAGCACTCAAGGTTTCCTGTTTTAAGGAAAAGAAGACCCATGTATTTTAAAGTGCAATTAAGTATAAAAAAAAAAAAAAACCCATACCTTCTAAGAAACTAAAAAATGTCCAGTGGTCTCTGCCACAGTTTGCCTAAAACCTCCAACTTTGTCTACTTAATTTTTTTTCCCTAATATCCACCATTTAATACACAAAAACTGATTTTCTTACTCAATTCTTTAATTTTCTTATGTTTATTGTGTCACAATTTCTAGAAATCTTCTTTCTACAACTCTTCCCATAAGAGACAGATGCCTCTGGATTCGTGATGATGGAAGCTTGAGGATGTCCTTACTGCTTCCTACATTCAGACTCGAGGAAATACACCCATCGTCACCCTGTTGAAGGCCTTAATTGTTTTATATCCTTCAACTTTAGATTTACACAGCCCCTGTCTTTCCCAAGTAAGCCCTGATCTTTCTAATATAAACCCCTTCCTAGCAGGGGAAGCATAAGCGAACAAAAACCATAAGACACTTAGCAACACTGTTGGTTGTGGAAAGAGTAAATAATTTGTTGTCTTTGGGGGAACATTTAAAAACTAAGAAGGAATATGTTTGAAAATGTACACAATTAAAAAGAATGCAGCACAAAGGAAAAAACATTAAAACCCATTTGTAAACTTCAAATATTTTAAATTACAACACAGAATTTTCAAAAGAATAGGAAAATCTTACCAATGTATTTGAAAAGTATCTCTTAACTCATTCAATACCAAAGAGCGCTTTCTAGTGTAGTGGGTTTATTCTGGGTTCCCCCTTTTTTTTTTAATTAGAAAAGTACTTTTAAAGGCTACACATTTGTAATTTGTACTTTATAGAGCTATTTGCAGTGTACACTTTTATACTTTTTGTATTCATTTACCTAAAAATTTAGTTCACAGTGAATTATGTGGTTTTTGAGCCTATAATCAT
The DNA here is from genome assembly GCF_022355385.1 of Mustela nigripes. NCBI lineage: Eukaryota > Metazoa > Chordata > Mammalia > Carnivora > Mustelidae > Mustela > Mustela nigripes. Next base: position 46,465,526 of record NC_081562.1, on the reverse strand, counting down.
CTCATTTTAGTGCATAGAATTTCATAAAATGCAATCCAGGTCTTTTAAAAATAAGGAAATCAACCACTACTGAAGATATAAACTTGCCCCTAAGACATGTTTCTTTTTCAAATTTTTCCTGAGTTCCATCAAGATGATATGAAAGAAAAAATAAAGTAAGCCCAAAGTGTGCCCATGAGACTTTATTGACTTTGAGGGCTCTAGGGATCTGGGTAAATCACTTTCTAAAGCTTCATCCCAGGTTGATCAAGTTACCAAAGGCCCCACTGCAATTACAACCTTATTCTGCAGGTCAGAATCCATAATTCCATAGGTTTTCCTTTCCTATCACTCTGCTGTCAGAGAAACACCCCCAGTCTACCAGGATAGTAGCTTAGCTTCTGTTCCCAGACTTTTCAACATTCCTTTGAATGGCAGTGTATCCAATAATACTAAGCAGTGGCTCGGTAAGGGATAAAATACAGAAAGAAGCCCACTTACCATCAAACACGTTACTATAATAACAAAGATGCTGAGAAAAATGACAACAGCATAAAATCCTTCTTTGCTCCAGATTTTGTCCGCTTCGTGCTGCCCTTGTAAAACATTTTTCTTTAAAAGCAAAACAGAAAGTCCGACGTTAAAGGAGAGTTTGAGGAGAATGGCGTTCTTATCAGACACTAAACATATTTTTAGCTTGATTCCATTCAGTGGAGTAGAACACACCTACCTCCCCCGCAACGAGAGCTGCTTCTCAACCTGATCTAAGACAAGGACTGCCGTCCGTATACACTAAGAGATGATTTTATCTCCTGTCCAGGAGCAAGCATGCCTGACATGGCAAATTGGGTCCTGAACTTCGTAAACATCCCTCCACCAGTCCCTCTCAGAAATTACCTGGTTCATAAAGTGAAAGAGTTCTGTTCTCTTCTGTGTTGAAGAAATTGTTTCGGAAGCTTTCTTTACTCTGTGTTAAGTCCCCTCCCACAGCACCGACACCCTGCTTACGTGCAGCTCTTGACTTTTAAACAAAAGTGAAACAGGTACAGACAAAATCTCATGATGTTTTTATAAACAGAGCAATAATATCTGCATCATTTCCTTCTTTTTTTTTTTCTCTTTCATCAAATCTTTTTTTTCCCCCTTTAAATGCAGTCCACTTTGTCAAAATCTGATCGTTTCACCTCGACCATACCAATTATTAGGATATTATATTTTATTTAAAGCAACAGAGACCATCAGAAAGTCCAGAACTATTTGGTAATAAAAGGTAAAATAAATAGTTTTATTTATGCTTTTTAAATTATTTTGGCTTGCCAGTTAGTGGGTGAAACAAGGAGAGGAAGTTGAATAAAATGTGAACGAATGTCTTAGTTTTATACCTCCTAGTATCACATCTTAGAGTGCAATTAAATTTTATAATTCAGTGAAATTTATAGGTTTATAGTTAAGGAAACTCTAGCTTGCAATCAAATGGTCTATGGTTAGGGTAAACATAAAAGCTAAATAAAAGTCAAATGCTTCCGTGCCTCTAAAATTCCATTTTGTTGGGCACCTGGGTGGCTCAGGTGGTTGAGCATCTGCCTTTGGCTCAGGTCATGATCCCCAGGTCCTGGGATCAAGCCCCATGTCCGGATCCCAGCTCAGCAGGGAGTCTTTTTCTCCTTCTCCCTCTGCCTCTCCCCCTGCTTGTGCTCTGTCTCTGTATCTCTCTCAAATGAGTAAACAAAAAAAAAAATCTCTAAAATAAAATTCCATTTGTTAAATATGCCTTTTATTCCCTTTAGTGAGAATAGTTGTCTGTCCTTGGATCTTGTCTCCATCAGTTAAGAAAGATTTGAGCAACAGGATATTAAATGATGAAAAGCCACACGGAGGGAGGTGGTAGGGAATGAGATTCTCTTGGGCACACCAGTGGCTGATGAATGCCCAGTTTAATGTGACTACTGGGGTGACTTCAACCTAGCCAATCCTTGTCAACTCACAGGATCATGAGAAATCAATAGGTCTCAAAAAAAAAAAAAAAAAAAAAGAAAAGAAAAAAAAAAGGCGCCTTGAACAAAAAGTGACCTAGAAGGTATCTGAACTTTGAAGTGATTGTTAATTCTTTTTCAAGACTTTTTAAAAAATAAAATATATTCAATATTTGTAAATTAGACAAAAAGAATATTTGCCTTAAAAAAACTACTTTATGAAAACGTTTATCCTGGAACTCAAGTGAGTGTTGCTGGGGACTTGAGCAACACAGAACAGAAAGGATCTTAGAGTTCAATTGTGATTATAAAAATGACTTGAAGGAGTTGAATGAATGTCTTAGTTTTATACTTACTAGTGTAACATCCTTTGCTAACATCCTTTGTTTATAAAACACGGATATGCTCACCATAACATCTTGCTAACTTTCTAAGACACAAATTCATAGATATAATAAATGATTTGTATATCTTCTGTATATCTTTTTTAAAAAAGATTTTATTATTTAAGAGAGAGAGAAAGTGAGAGAGAGAGAGAGAGAGAGATAGACCAAGTATGATGAGGGGGGATAGAGGTGGGAGAGAGAAGAAGAAGCAAGCTACAAGTTGAGCAGGGAGCCCAACGTGGGGCTCAATCCCAGGATCCTGGGATCATGACCTGAGCTAAAGGCAGACACTTAACCAATTGAGTCACTCAGGCACCCCGATTTGTATATCTTTTAAAAACATGTAAGTGGTAAGTTGAGGGAGAATCTGAAAATACTCGCCTGATGAAATGAATAGAGACCAAGTATCTGGGGTGCCTGGGTGGCTCAGATGGTTACGCGGCTGCCTTCGGCTCAGGTCATGATCTGAGGGTCCTGCGATCAAGCCCTTCATTGGGCTCCCAGCGCAGTAAGAGTCTGCTTCTTTTCCCTCTGCCTCTACCCCTGCTCACACTCTCTCTCTGTATCTCTCTGTCTCAAATGAATAAATAAAATCTTTAAAAAAAAAAAAAGACGAAACCAATATCCTTCTGGAAAGGAAGTCTTGGATTCAAATAGTGACTTGTTTTTACTCTTTGACCTCAGCTAGATCATATTTAATGCAATAAATATATATATAGTTTAATTATTATAGAATAAATATAGTTTCCAGCTATGTTTATAGCTGGAAACTAGTACAAAAGAAAACTCTTGCAGAAATCAGGTATAAACATGGAAATGAGTTTGTTACAAGCAACTAAATAACATCTCTTCCTTGCTATAAAAGCAAACTAGTTAAGCCTTCAAGTAGGCAGCCTAAACTTGTCAAATTCAAGTATGAGGATCGGAGCTTTAGTTCATGTAAAATTTGGATAAAAAGGGGTGGTTAGGTGGGTGGAAAGAGATTTTGTGTTCCTAACCTTATTTGCTTCATTTCTTTTTCTTTTTTCTGCTATAGTTCGACACCTCCTAGAACATCAACATGTTCCTTTCTGCTTAAGACAAATCTGTTTTGTTTTCTCTTTTAACCAAAGTGGAGCTGGGGGAAGAATTAACCTCCTACCCCCACTCCCTCACTCCCAGTTAGAAAAACACATGTTTTGAACTCCTAGAACTTAGTCACTGCACCTTCTTGGTAAATAGATTTCCTTCTGAGTCATGCCATTACTGCTGAGCCCTACTACATTTGTATAGAGATCTAAAAAATTGATAAGGACAAGGTCATAAATGGAAAAGTTAGTAGTTAAGATCCCACAAGACAAAAGATTGTAACCCCCATGAATCTCCAATGTAACCTTTGCCTGAGGGGCTGAGGGTTCAATAATTCAGAGTCTCCATGGTCAGGTCAAGCCCAATGCCCCTGTACCATATTTACCTCTGATTTCACAGCTACATCTCTCTATATCGCTTTGCCCTTTAACTTTGTTGCCGTGAAAAAAGTTGCTAGGTTTTGTTTTAGTTTACTACTTAAAATTTGGGCAGTTTCCTCTATCCATAACACGACATCTCTATATCCTGTTTAATAATTTGATGCAATATAGTTGTTTTATTGGCTTTTTTTTTTAAAACCAATTCTGATCCCAAGTGGTGCGAGACATCCCAAATGTTAGGAGAGATGATATGGAGACTTAGAAGCTAAAGCTTTTGAGAAGAGATAGGCACACAGAATAAGAATGGAATGGAAATATTATAAATTATCTGGCAAATTGGTTGAACTAGGCAGATAAATGAGGTATATCCACCAACAATGTAATTTTGTTTGACAAATGCCCAACTTCCACTGGGTTGTGCACAAAGTGAACAGTTCATTTTGAATGATCTGACACATGTTAACAGTAATCACATTTCTCCTCTGCACTGGAGGGCCAGGATGAAAATTCTTTAAATCCCTGACTCATGTTGCAGTTTCAAGGAACGAACAGTCGCCGTACTCATGGGTTACGGTACATATTTATTTGGTGTGTTTTTTTTCTCTTTGGAAATATTCCACAAAAGCTATCATTCAGCACACTGGCCTGTTATTTAAAGAAGGTAACTTTGTCCTTTGAAGCAGAAGAACTGTCAAGAGGGAATAATTGGCAATTATGCAAAAATAGCAAATCCTAAAATCATTTTTATTATCAGTGTAGAGCTTAGTGTTTCAATAGATTTTAATTAATTAATTATTTAATACTCAAATTAATTTTCTAAAAATAGAAGTTAAAATAATGAATTTCATTTTATTTCCTTAAGCTTTAACTTACAAGGCAACAGGAAGTCTACTTTTATGTTTACGAGCATCTTATAATAAAATAATATTGAAGTGCCTACCTCATGCTAGGTCATAAAAATATATAAAAGAAATAATGTCTTTTCTCCAAATAAAACTTAGATTCAAAGTGAAAACAGATGAATGAACAAAAGTAATTCTCTGGTATTTTTGTTTCTCATGAGTCATTTCTTTCTTTCTTTCTTTTTTTTTTTTTAAAGATTTTATTTATTTATTTGACAGAGATAACAAGTAGGCAGAGAGAGAGAAGAGGAAGCAGGCTCCCTGCTGAGCAGAGAGCCTGATGTGGGACCCGATCCCAGGACTCTGAGATCATGACCTGAGCCAAAGGCAGCGGCTTAACCCACTGAGCCACCCAGGCGTCCCGTCACGAGTCATTTCTAATTAAAAAAACTAACAAACAACAACAAACAAGCAAACAAAGAAAGGACGACAGCAGAAAACACATCCTTCCCTGAATGTAATTAATGTAAGTTTGGGAAATGAATTCTTTGAGACATCATTCACAGTGTTCTGTAATCCAGATAAAGGATGAACAACCAAAATACAAATATTCTTTTTTTTTCCCAGTTAATAAACATGTTAGTTATTATAGTACAGCTATAACTTTGGGATAAAAATGTGAAAGAATGGGTTGAGGCATAAGCTGTTCTCACACATTACTGACAATAATGACTAAAGACATGAAGAAACTCACGGGATACCATCACCAGCTTAAACAAATATTAACAAATGCTTCCTCAGTGCCCCTGTGGACTATACGTGGCTGAGGCTGCCCATGACCATAGATGGTTTTCTCCTGTTTGTGCATTAGAGCTTCAAGTCAGAGGGCAATGCTGGGTCCATTCCAGAAGTGCCTGAACAAAGGCCCTCCAACAATCCATCTGTCCTTAATGAAATGCCTCTTATATCCAATTAAAATACTTCCTAGTTTTCTATGATGTAATAATTTCTAGACTCTAGATTTCTAAATTCCTCTATTTTCATAAAATATATCTCATTTTGACCATCAAATACACTTCCATTATTCAAGTGCAGTACAGACCTAAGGTCTACTGTGGGTTCATAGTTCTGTGACAAGCTCCTCATCTTTACTGGGCTGAAGTGTATTGAAGGACAAACACTTGATTTTAACTAGGTTTTGGTTTGGTGAGCTTCTCTGGGCTTGCAAATCTGGATGACTCACTTAAACTCAGAATAAAGCAACAGGGAAGGATGCTTATAATATTCACTGAAAGCTTACAGGAAGAAGAATAAATTAACCCAGTGGTCTTCTTAAATTTTGAAGAATTGTCCTGAGCAAGACAGTGTGCATGGCCTAGGTCAAGGACCTAGATATGAAAATGGGGTTTGGTTTGAAACAAAAGGGAGGCCCGTCAGAGTCACATGCAGTTAGGTTGGTGAGGGGTTTGGGGGTTATAGCTCACATGGACCCTCTCTTCTTCTCAGAAGCAGGAGGCGGCCTCTTCTTCCTCAAAGCTCTTACAGCTCAGTGTGGTACCATTACCTACACCTACCCCTATATTCTCCTTGGAGGCTTCCGTCTTATTTGCCCTACTAGAATACAAATTTGTTGAAAGCGAAAATCACATTTTATTTGTTCGTTTGTTTGTTTATTCATTTAGTTGTTCAACTTGGATATTATCTACACAACACTCAGCTGTCCGTGCGCCCACTATATGCCAGGTACTGAATGAAGGTTGGGCAGACGGATCGACATAGGCACCAGCCTGGAGGGAAGAGACGGTATGGGGGCTGATACCCTCTGAGTCTGGAGTTGCTGAAACTAGGAGGATGTTGCTCAACTATTAGAAAGCCCAGTGCACAAAGGACCTCGGATCATATTAAGAAATCCAGACCTGATTCTGTAGCATTTAGGAAGCCAGAGAAGAATCCTGACGTTCGGAGGACATGGCCAGATTTGCTTTTAGAATGATGACTATGTGGCAAGAGAGAAAAATCCCCTGTGTATGTGACAGGGGGTGGGCAGAGCTTGGAGAGGGCAAGGAGGGGAGCAGACCTTAATGCAGCCAGAGCAGCTGGGGGTGGCTGTTCCAGTCATGGTTTGAAGATGAAACACATTTTCATCCTGCCCAAAAAAAACTTGTCCTGTGTTCAAATTATATTCGGTGCCTACTGTAGGTGAGGACTTCCATATGGATTTCTAAAGTTAAATTCATATTTCAAGTCTATGAAATAAAAACTATACCTTTTTTTATTTTTTTAAATCGATCCATTTTGGAAAGGAAGAGACTGAGGCTCCGAGGGGCCAATATTATGCAAAGACAGATTTAATCTCACAGACATTAAATCACCTGCCCAGGGTCACATGCATCCCAGTGGCTGGCTTTGGGACTCAAATTCAGTCTGGTATCCAAGCTTTCTGCACCACACCTGTGCTTTTTGCTGAGATGAGTGGCATTGTGCTTTCCTGCAAAGGGGAAGAGACTAGGAATCAAGATGTCTAGATGTCAGATGTTGTTTTATACTCCACTTGCTTGTCACTTTGATGAAGTCACTTCATTTCAACGGGCCTTACTTTCTGCATCTATAAAATGTTCGCATACATTCCCTCAAGTCTGATTCTATGATTTCACGGATTTAATTACATATATTTAGGATGGTGATCATTCTAGTGAGTTTGTTACAGTGCGATGAAGCAGAAGTAGTAAAAAAAGCGGTGGGGGGGGGACTGAATTGATTCAGAAGTGAGGATGGCAGAGACTATGGGGGCAATTTAAAAAACGTCAAATTTATGGGGCGCCTGGGTGGCTCAGTGGGTTGAGGCCTCTGCCTTCAGCTCGGGTCATGATCCTAGGGTCCTGGGATCGAGCTCCGCATCAGGCTCTCTGCTCAGCCGAGAGCCTGCTTCCCTCTCTCTCTGCCTGCCTCTCTGCCTACTTGTGATCTCTGTCTGTCAAATAAATAAATAAAATCTTTTTTTAAAATGTCAAATTTAGAAAACACTATGAAGCCTCTATCCACAGGGTTCCTTGGGAACAACAAGGTTAAAACAGGGTTCCTTGGGAAACAAACCAAAGCAAACAAACAAAAATGCATTTCCAATTAATTCCAAAGTTGTGGACAAAGGTGAGTATCTGGTAACCACTTTGACCATGAAGGCAGTGAGGAGTACACCTGTTAGGGAAGAAAGCAGGGTGGTTTTCCTTTGACCCTACAGTTTCAAGAAATCACCTGACAAATATATCCAAATGGTTTCTCTTTGGTATAATTTACTGGATAAGTTGAAATAAGTTACAAGACCATAAAGATTTAGAGAAGAAAGTGTCTCAGAATGGAACTTTGATGTGAAAATAAACTTCCTTAAGGAATAAACATATTAAGTATGAGGGTCAGACAAGTCTGACCCTTAGGGAGATTTTTATTATCAAATAACACACCATAAACAGCTTTCATTTCAACACCTCCTGGGATCGAGTTACCCTGTCACACAAACTGTGCACGTTTCTAAATGAAATATCCCATGAATAAACATACCTCAGGGGAGACTCCTATAATTCCAAATTGGGATAAACTTTGATGTAAAACATTTATATTAAGTGAACGCAGCACTTCCTCAGACGGCAGAGCATCTGAAGTCCCTCCTTTTCGGTTTACAGGAGACACAAATAGTTCAACACTGTTCTTCTTTTCCTAGTAAAAGCAGATTATTTGTATAGGTTAATAGACATTTTAAACAGCTTTGGGAAATATTTTCACCTTTTCTCTAGAATCATTAAAGAAAATTAGAAGCCTAGAAGCTCCAAAGGCATCTTGGAGATAAGGTTTGCTAGTTATCTGGCACACTTAATATTATCAGCCTGAAGCCTGGAATCTTCCAATGACTTTCTTTCAAGACTTGTAACTTTGTATTTCCCTGGAAGCTGGTTTAATTGCCACTCCGTATTGTAATTTTTGAAAAACAGCTTTCAGACGTTCCCAGAGCAATTGTGTTTAAAGAAGTGTTTAAAAAACAAATGAATTAAATAAAACCTGATGTAGCAGTGCAATTATTAGCCCTCACGACTCCATATATTTTCCTTATAACCTGTATCAATGTGAGGGCTGGGCCAACTAAGGAAGCTGATGCCAGATGAGCTTTGAAGTTGCTTCCCCAATCCTATCCCTCTCCTCAAATATATTATACTTTTAAAGTCTATCCTTGGGGGACGCTTGGGTGGCTCAGTGGGTTAAAGCATCTGCTTTCGGCTCAGGTCATGATCCTAGGGTCCTGGGATCGAGTCCCACATCAGGCTCCCTGCTCAGCTCCCTTTTACTCTCCTTCTCCACTCTTCCTTTCCCTCTCTCTCTCAAATAAATAAAATCTTAAAAAAAAAAAAATCTATCCTTGGTAGAAATGCATACACTGTGCAGTAATATCCTGATACTTTCTTCTTAGTATTACCTCATTACCTGAAAAGGAAACAGGATTTCTTACCATAAATGGCTGATAAGTCACATACACACACAAAACCAAACACTAAACAAAAATGATATTGTCACTGATAGATTCTCCTTTACAATTTAGACAGTGCCTTTCTAGAGGAAATTGTTGCTGGTCTTTTCTTTTTGATATGTAGAGTTCTCTTGTGCTAGAAAATGTTCTTTCAATGAAACTTATCAGTTCAGCTGGGTATAAAAACGCAGTGTCGTGCTCACTTTGGAAGCACTTAAACTAAAATGCGATGTCAGGGGGTGCCTAGGTGGCTCAGTGGATTAAAGCCTCTGCTTTCAGCTCAGGTCATGATCTCAGGATCAAGCACCAGATTGGGCTCCCTGCATGACAGGGAGCCTGCTTCCTCCTCTCTCTCTCTGCCTCTCTATCTGCCTACTTGCAATCTCTGTCTGTTAAATAAATAAGTAAATAAATAAATGAAATTTTAAAATAATAAAAAATAAAATGCAATATCAGTATACTAGCAATCCAGAAAAAACATTTCCGGGGACACCTTGGTAGCTCAGTTGGTCAAGCATCTGCCTTCGGCTCAGGTCTTGATCTTGGGGTCCTGGAAATGAGTCCCACATCAGGTTCCCTGCTCAGGGGTAAGTTAGTTTCTCCCTCTGCCTGCTGTTCCCTCTGCTTGAGCTCGCTCTCTCTCACTCTCTGACAAATAAATAAATAAATAAAATCTTTAAAAAAAATTAAGTTAAAAACAATTTTTGTGTTTGCAGGGGACATCAGACAATGACTAAACATAGCATAATGTTGGTGTAAAACATGTTTATAATAATTTAGTTTCTGACCTAGTAACAGCAACTGTAGAAACAGATCACTTGTTTTGTGCCTGACACACTCCAGAGCATGGTAAATCTGTTATCTCATTTAATGCTCAAAACACCTCCGGAGTATAGGTATTACGGTTATCTCCAATTTATAAAAGAAGAAACCGAAGTGGCTTGCCTAAGGTCACAGAACTGGGATAAGGCCAAGCCGGAAATGGAGTACAGTTCTGTCTGTGCCTCAGAAGCAGTGCTCTGAATCACTGAGCTCCACTGCCCTTGGCTTCATCGTAACTCCTGGCAATATAATAATTGTTCTTGGAAACAGATACATATAAATGCCACTAACGTTCTCTGAGGATGAGCATGTACTTCCTTGGGTGTGGCCAATCTCTTATTTCTGCAAAGAGCCATTATGCTCCTTAAATCTATACACCTCAAAGTATACTTAAGATATCTAACACACACACACACACACAGAGTTTAGGTCTGGCTCTCAGACATCTCTAATACTTCCATCTTCTCACTTGAGCCAGCTATGCCCTGGATAGAAATAACCAATTTAACGCTTTTAGGATATTGGGCAATATTGCATTTCCTCTTCAATCGTACTGCATTAAAAACTTTGATGGATTATTTTTTTTTTTCAGCTTATTTAGTCCCAAGGAAAGCTGGCTTACAGAAGAGAAGTTATTATGGGACCTGAAACAACTCACTCTCCACACACAGAAAAAACAAAGAGAGACAAAAGCTCTAAACCAAAATAAAAAGGAAATTCTTCTTTATAGCTGAAAGTGCAGATACTGATGGAAGAAAAAGACGAGCTCAGGCAGGAGCGTCAGAACTGACAGCAAGGAGAAGATACAGTAAGAGGTAAGTAAGATGGTCCCGGAGTCCCTTCTCAGAGGAACCTTGGGTAATCAGCTGTTTACAAAAAGAAAATCCTATCATTTGGATTTGCCAATCTTTGCCCTTTGCTCACACCCTCCTTCACGTGCCGATGGGAGCAGGCAGCTGGGCGACATCAACGGTCCCAAACACGGAGGGAAGGGGAAAGAAGTGATGTGAAGTGTTGACAGGTAGGTCTGAAGTGGGCTTTCTACAGAAGAGTCTTCCGCTTCACCTCATCCCCACCCCAGATACTCAACCTAAGTGTTCTCGTGATTTTTCAGCATTATTCTTTTTTATCCTAGGGTTGTTGTTGTTTTTTTTTTTTAGATTTTCTTTTTAAAATTTTATTCATAAGGCTGAGGCGGAGGGAGAAGCAGGCTCCCCGCTGAGCGGAGACCTCCCCCCTCCCAATGTAGGAATCAACCCAGAACCCTGGGATCATGACCTGAGCCAAAGGCAGGCGCTTAACCGACTGAGCCACCCAGGAGCCCCGGCATTATTTATTCTTGCATTCCACTTGGGCTGCTGTCCTTAAGATTTGGTTCTTCTTTACTCTTTATTTGCCGATATATTTGTCATCTTGACACACTTGAAGGGTTTTAATAGTTACAGTCTGGAGACAGTGTCTTCACTGACGTAGAAGCTTTCACTCTTAGGGAGAATATTTTGGGAGTACCGTTGGGTTGGGGAGACAAGTATTTTTAGCTCCTCTAGTCACACCTATCAGGGTAGAGCTAGCCTTGAACTATGAGAGGGTTGACAAACTTTTTCTGGGAAGGGCCAGCCAGCAAATACTATAGCTTTCAATTTAGTCAAAAATCTGTTGCAACTACTCAACTCTACCATTGCAGCCAGAAAGCAGCCATAGACAATCTGGGAAAAAATGGGTGGGGCTTGTTCCAATGAAACTTTCCTTGCATAAACAGGTGGCATGCCAAATTTGGCTCATGGGCCATAGAAAAATAGCATGGGCATTCTTTATTATGTAAGCCTACAATAAAAATCAGTTTATACTCTGGGAAATGCAAAATGTTGGCATCTTACAACGAGGCGGTTGATGTGCACTTGCTGGGGTAAGATTCCTAGAGCTGCGGCCACTCCCTGGCGGAATATCCGAAGCAAGGTTATGTTCAGCCTGCTTACGTCCATTTGCAGTGTCTGAAAAATAAAGAAAAGAAAAAAGAAATCAAAATGACAGTCATCTGTCGTTCAAGGCATTCAGTTCCTGACCGATGACTGACCACAACAATTTCTGTGATTGATAAATTCACACTCATGGTGTTTTATGGCATTTTTAGGGGAGATAAAGTTATAGGGACATGTTACCTGAAATTTTAAATGACATTAGTGAAAAAGATGGTGCAATTTGTCTAGTCATAATAAATAATGCAAAGGCATAATCAGTTCCCAAGGAATTTCACTGAAATGCGTGTTGGTCTTTAGTTTCAGTCCAGATGACAGAATGGAATATACGGCCAACTACATTTCAGTAATCCAAGCCTTAGGATATCTTTAATTTGTGTTCACACACAGTCACATGCTGTGTAAGTTCTGTAATGCCAGACTTGGCGGTTTCCCTATACAGTCATCTGTTGCCAGTACAAGGCAAAAGAAGAAGGTCTAAAAATGCATTTTCAAACTCTGGCAAAGAAGCCCATGGTACTGATAATTTGGTCTAAGATAAACAGTTGTTATTCAATTGTTGGGGTGCACACTCTTGATTTTTAGGTTATTTTGGAAAAAAGAACTAAATCCTTAAAAATTCCCAAAATACAAGTCAAGTTACAAAATTAATAACACAGCCTTTATTTAAGCCATGGGTGCTGTTACTATATTTAAAGCATGAAGTTGTTAACTATGTATTTTCAAAAAGGTATCATAATCATTTTGCCCACGACAGGGAAACCAAATCTTTATGCATTTCTTGTATCTCATTATGCTTACTTTGCTAACTTGACCATAGTTGGTTATCAATGACTGTTGGATGGTTGCAATAGCATCTATTCTATGAAGTAAAGCACACTTCTAAGTGACACTTCTCTGATAAAGAGATTGGCTTACAAGCATAATCGACTGTGATACTAAAACCCTAAGAGGATTCTTACACAGTTTGTTGTAAAAGAAAAATGGAACTGTTTTTGAGAATGTATTTTTTTTTTCAAGGAAACAATACAGCTGCTATACATAGAGTTAGCACAAAAGAAGTGATTGGAAACTGGACCAAATGCTCAATGCTACAGGAATCAGAGAGAGTTGGGAGGTCAAGGAGGTGAATGGTTCCCCGTCAAAATGGCAGACGCTGCTCCACACTGCTTTTATACTTTAGGATCTTTTAATGCTTGCTTTGGGTCAGGGGCCATAGAGGTTGGCCATGTTAGGAAGCTAGAACTGGACTGCTTGCAAACAGCTGAGATCCAGAAAACGGTACAACCATTTAAAACTTTGAGCCAACAGCCTAATGATCAGGTACAACTTGCTTCTGGAGAGGGAGAAAGGAGAATTACGTTGGGGGTAGGTAGAAAAACTACATCAACACCATCAGTGATACTTTTTTTATTAAACGAAACCATCAAATAGGACATAATTGTCTGCTATATTATTTTCTGTACTTATCTATAGACTAAAGTTCTTCCCAATATAAAAAACATAACTTAATACCGAAAGTAAGACTTGAGATCAACCCTGAAGGTTGAGTTGGGTTTGGAAATGCGGTAATGAGGAAAGTACTGAACTTTCAAGCATGCTTTATGTTCTATGGAAAGATGCTTAATGGAAAATCCAAGAGATAAGAAAATCTCAGTCCACCTCGTGGTTCTGAGAAACAGGGGTTTCCTTTAGTCCAACAGCTTCCTTTTGGTTCTGCAAGGCAGCAGAAACCGTCTACAGATAATGGGATACACTTCTCCCCTTTTGCAAGACGAAAGATGGGTTCCTCGGTTCTTGCAAATGCTGATTAGGAACCACTGACTCCTGGCTCACCCCCAGTGTTTGTTAGGCATTGTGAGCAGGCAGCCACTGCTCCTGATCCCCATGGGCAAGATTTGGAGCTCCAACAGTCGACTCTGGGAACTGAGAGTCAAGGGGGTTGTATACACACTTGAGAACTCAATTCCCAGGGCCATGATTAGCTCAAAGCTTGTAACTGTGGAAACAATATTAAAGTCTAAGTTCCTCAGATTAATATGGCAAATGGAAGTGAAATGGGAAATCAAGATTAAAAATCACTCAAAATTGCAACTTTCTAAGAAGGCAAAAGCTGTGCATTTGAAAAAGAAATGTAGACTACCTAGCTAAAGTGAAGAAGGGACTTGAAATAATTAGCTTAAAAATTGCAATCATCGGCTCATTGCATCAAAACATTGGAATAATTTGCCTCAGTTCTCTGCTTGCCTGAGAAAAGTTGTTATGTATTTCTGACGATTTCCCATAAAATGGTGATGATAAAATGAAGTACAAACAAGTAAATATATATGTGAGGGTCTAACATGGGCCAGACATTCAAATGAGTGCAACTGAGGAAAAGCAAAGGATCTTAAACAAAATAAAAATTTTATTTCAGAGAAAATCAAAGTATATGAATTCCTGTAAATAGAGGATATATGTTCTCTCCTTCCTTCTGGGTAGATGATAGAGATGCACAGCTTCTTTTCATTCTATTATGTGAAATCACAACAACTACGATAGAATACAAATCTCCATGGCATAACAGCAGTGTCGCAACTTCAAAGTTACCATATAGTAATGCAAAATACATTTTAGTCTGAGTTCTAAACCCATTTAGTCATTTGTATTATTTAACACACCAATGATTTAAGCTTTTAATTTCAAGAGACTCAAATGCTCTTTCCAAATGTAAATCCTAAGCCATTTCACAGTAGTAAATAATGCAAATAAAGTTATTATCCAAAAAACAATTGTGTTTTTGATTATTACGAATACATACACAGAAAAAAGTAGAACATATTAAAAAATTCAAAGATTTCAAACTCCATCTGTATTTAAATTTATTGGGCTCTCCCTTGTTAAGAGATTCCTGAGTCAGTTCTTTTTACCTGACGTCTAGGTTCTCCACTCCACCCCACCTGCACCCCGTGGCAACCCTACAACTCCACAAAAAGAAATACTCTTCGTAATAAGACCTTCTTTCTTTTGTCACCAGATTGTCCACTAAAGTCAATGATGCCTATGAACGATAGATATAAATCAGTCCAGTAGAATTGATTAAATCTAGCCACAATTATTATGTTTAAATTATATGTATGTGATGGGCTTTTAGCAATTTATTTCTAAAGAACAGTTGGATTATCTTTGCCTGGGAGGGTGGCAGGTTTCCAAATGTTGTACTTGTCTTGATATAATGCAGCCTGGTCTGCCATCTGATCAACCCCAGTAAGTCAGGACCATGCCCAGGAGCCCCATTTGGATGGGGAAGGTCAAATGGTCATCTGTCTTACTGGAGAGATGCCTTAAGAGGAATCCACCCTATCTCTAACTTTTTGTGCTCATTGCTCCCTGGGGTCTCTGTCTTCACATTATTAGCAAGGAGCCTCCTCATTTTGTCTAGAGGTTAGATTGTCAAGTGACAAAGGCTTGAGGCTAGCCTGTCCTGTAGCTAACCCGATGTTTCTGTCTGAAATCTCACAGGAGTCTCTACCTTTTTTAAAGTTAAAAAACTTCATCAGGACATTTCCTTGGGTTGATAGTTCCTGCAGCGCTGTGCCCTGAAGTCTACGGATTCCAAATTCTCTGCTTTCTCCAATTCTACATTGGAATGCTATCTCTTCTACTTATTTTTTGGTTCATCTTCAAGGGCAACAATTGTGCAGTTATCTAGTCTTTGTCTTTGTCTCTAACCTCTTTATTTTGTGTACTTATTTTCTCTAACCACGGACGCGTCTTTATTCAATTGAAACTTTCTCGGGCTATGTCTTCAGCAGAACCTGTTCTACTTCTTTTGTTTCTAATGTGGTTTTGATATCTGTAATGTGCGTTTTATTGTTGTCTTCTTGTACCTTCTGAGTTCTGCCAGCCCACTCTTTGTGACAAGATACGTTCTCTCTTCACTGCTTCAGACAAGAAGTGACAAAACTTCTCTCAGTTTTTTGTATCCATTTTTAAATCGATTTTTCCCAAAGAGTTCAGCTTCTCTTTCCCTCTTAAAATACTTCCAACTTTCTGGGGCTCCTGGATGGCTCAGTGGGTAAAGCCTCTGCCTTCTGCTCCGGTCATGATCCCGGGGTCCTGGGATCGAGCCCCACATCGGACTCCCTGCTGAACAGAGAGCCTGCTTCCCCCTCTCTCTCTCTGCCTGCCTCTCTGCCTACTTGTGATCTCTGTCTGTCAAATAAATAAATAAAATCCTAAAAAAAAAAAAAATACTCCCAACTTTCTATCACACTAGAGTAAAATTCAATTAGGGCCACTAAGGCCCTACTTTATCTGCTTCCTGTTTGTTCTGAGCCTCATCTCATATCCCTCCCTCAAGCCACCCTATCCTTCCTCCAGTTCCTCAAACAAGCTGCTCTCATTTTTACCTCATGGCATTGGCATCTGCCTGCCCCCTCGAGAGCTGTTTGATAACACTGTACGCGGGTTCCTTCTCGTTGTGCCGCTTCCAGTTAAAATGCCACCCCTCAGGGAGGCCTTCCCCCCACCCAGGCACTCCCTATCACATCACTGTGACTTATTTCCCACTTACCACTATCTGATAGTCTCTTGTTTCTTTTATTCCTTCCCTTGCTAAAACATGAGCTCCCCTGGTGTGGGACCTGGTTCTCTGCTATATCCCCAGAACCTAGAAGGGTGCCTGGCATATGGTTGGTATTGAAAATATCTTTTGTGGAATAAAGGAATTCGTGAATCATCATCAGCAACGCTGTGTTGTTACTGAAGGAATCTGAGTTCCATGGTAGGCATAGGAAGGGTTACAAAACCAGGGCATTACTCTTGAGAAGATTACATTTGGTTAAACAGTTCACCTGAAATGCCTACTCATTCACAACCACAAAGATTCAATTTAACACGATGTATATTTCATTTGTAATTAATATGTCTCTGATAGTTTGACCACTCCACCATGCAGGAGGGAAAAAATGAGTTTCTTTTTTTTTTTTTTTTTAAAGATTATGTATTTATTTATGGAAAAGAGAGAGTGGGGGCTGGGGAGGAGCAGAGGGAGAGGGACAAGCAGACTCCCTGCTGAGCACCCAGCCCAGTGCAGGGCTTGATCTCAGGTCCCCGAGATCACGACCCGAGTCGCAACCAAGAGTCAGATGCTTAACCAACTGAGCCACCCAGGCACCCCTCATCTTATCAACTTTCTGAAGCTTACTTCTAATAGGCAAAATCAATATAGTTTTTCAGAATTGTATGCTATATTGGTTGTAAATGGAATTCAAACTTAATCAGTGTTAGTGTCTATTTCTTGTGGCTAATTTGAGAGTTTAAAGTTTATCTTTCTAATGATAAAAATTAAATATACTCATGATAGAAGCTTTAGAAAATACAAAGAATTAGAAAGAGAAGTGTATATTCTCCATAGCAGTTTATCCCATTACCCTGAAATAAAAGTTGTGGTGTTTTTAGTGTTAGCTTTTTTCTGATACATAAGCAATATAATATAATATAATATAATATAATATAATAAATGTACATATTAGATATAACCATATGTATCATACAAATTTTTATCCATTTTAATCTGATGCTATAACTGTCACATTTCTATGGCTTTCTTTTCCCCCTGATGTTATGAGGAAACACTTATTCCCCAACCCTGATGCTTTATTCTTTGTGGTGGCAGTCCAAATACAGTATATCCCTGAATTCCTCCCCTCCACAGTTTCCCCAGGGGAGGGAAAGTGGCTTGTGTAATTGGTGTATTTGGAATGAGACACTGGGGCATGTGGGCTCTGCGCTTTCCTTCTGGGGTCTGCTTGTCTGTAAAGAGCATAACATCTGGTCTTCTCTTTGCAACTGGTAAAGCAAGTTATAAAGGCTCTGTCCGTTTCGAGAAGGCCACACTTGGTTGGTATTCCTGTGGCTAGTGGGTAAATTTGCCCAAGAGGGAGAGGCAGTTATGGAAGTATATTGCTATCATGCTCCTAAGTCTTATCTCCAGCAGTCCAGTCAACAGTGAAGTTACATTTTTATCTCTACATGCTGCTTCCTCTGTCTTTCTCAGGAAGGGAGAAGGATGCTATTTTTTGTGGTCCTTAACACCAACACATGACACTACAAAGTCAAATATTACATGCTCCCCCACTGGCCCCTGACCCCTGAAAAAGGCAAAAGGCTCTAAAACTTTTCTTGTTGGTAACTTGATTTCAGTAAAGCTATCCACAGAGAAGGGTCAGAGGAAAATCAAGAATATGGTGTTAACGGAAGTCAGGAGTAGAGTTCCAAAAGTGGTTTGTCAACATTGCCAGATGTTGCGGAGATTAAGAAAAATGTGGACCAATAAAAGGCTATGGGATTTGTTGATGAGGAGTATTTGGTGGGCGTTAAGTAGTGGTTCTCAAAATGTGGTCCACGGTGAATTAGGCTAAATGAATCTTTGTTGGAACTCATTTAAAAGTACATGTCCGAGGGGTACCTGGGTGGCTCAGTGGGTTAAGCCTCTGCCTTCGGCTCAGGTCATGATCCTAGGGTCCTGGGATCCAGCCCCACATCGGGCTTTCTGCTCAGCGGGGAGCCTGCTTCCCCTTCTCACTCTGCCTGCCTCTGCCTACTTGTCATCTCTCTCTGTCAAATAAATAAATAAATAATCTTAAAAAAAAAAAAAAGTACATGGCCAGGTTGCCTGGGTGGTTCAGTCAGTCTAACGTCTGCCTTTGGGTCAGGTCATGATCCTGGGGTCCTAGGATTGAGCCCCTCATTGGGCTCTCTGTTTAGCAGAGAGTCTGTGTCTCCCTCTGCCCCTCCCCCTGCATATGTACTCTCTCTCAAATAAGTAAAATCTGTGTAGAAGTATGGGTGCATGACGTACAATTCCACAGACTTTCATTTATTCCGAAGGATCATTTAACTTGAGTTTTAAGGGTTAGTAAACATTGATACTCATAAAGTAAAATCAGCATGCTCTCAGTGTATACTGAGTATTTAGGGGGTTAAGAAGTGAGTATATTCTGAAGAAAAAGGCAGAAGACTAGGACCAGTTTTTGTTGAGAACAAAAGGAGAAAGACGGAATGGTTCATAGACTAAGCCTTTTTTTCCCCTCCAGATGGCAAGAACTTTGACCTTTGTACTACCACAGCACGTCAGATGACTTAATCTTGCTTCCTAAGACCCTACACTGGGATGAGCTACCCCTTTCACACATGAAATGACAATACTAGAGTTTTGGTCAGACGAATGTTTTGAGACATTCTGAAAACCACAGCAACACCAGCTTTCTGAATTTCTGGCATCCTTGCTCTGCTGAAGCTCTGGGCGGCCCCAGCAACTGATGAGCCCGTCAAGGGAACGATTCATGAAGGAGCTAAATGTGTACTGGTAGGGAGTGAGAAAAAGTACAGTAATTGCATGTTTAGAAACGTAAGACCTTGCGGAAAAGGGAAATACGTAAGAGCTTCTTGAATTATGAGCTCACACATTTAAAAGTTCTGGCCTGCTCTGTTTGCTAATTACTAGGAAGACTGAACATGACTTAAAATAATTGTGCTTGTGTGTTTGGAAGTTGCAGGTAGGTGAGTAAATACCAAATAAGAAAACTCTGCAACACCAAAATATAATAGTTAAGAGGATGGGTCAAAGAGTAAGACAAACTTGGATTTAATCCTGGGTCTTGGTCAAATGATTAGGTCTCTCTGAGCCTCAGTTTCTTTATCTGCCAAATGGGGTGCTACCTGCGTCCCTTCATGGGGCTTCTGAGGATCACATTAGTTATCAGACAAAAAACAGCTAAAACTAACAGATAAAAGGTACTCCATAAATTTGGCTTAAAGATATGGATTTGCTATATATCAGCAGGAAGCCCCATTAATTAAATGAATTGCTTCTCTGGATACTCAGGACAAGGGGAAATTGAGTAGCCACCTTGTTGATCAAATGAAGGTTCTTTATTTATTTCCTGAAACAATAATACTATCAACACACTAAGAAGTGGCCTGATTGGATTTCCAGTGTTTACCTCCACCGATTGTTTCAGCTATCACGGAGCTTTAGCCAAAGTCAATCAGGAAATCTGCTCAGAAGAAAAAGCAATGGTCAAAACAATTTGGCTTTTCTAAAGCGATATAGCTTTTGGAGAGAATATATATATTCGAGGTTTAATGTTAAAATGGCACATTTGGGGACAGATTCCTTGATTTTAGAATGTCTGCTTCCATGTTCTGCCTACCTCACCCTTGCAAACCATGGCTACATGAGCAGTCAACCCAAATCCCAAATCATATGGAAGACTCTTAAGAGATGTTGAATTAAATTAAATTATATTTTTATGGATATAGAATTTATATTCATCATCCTTTTCTTTTTTCTGTCTATTACAAATTAAATATTAATATTGAAACAGTCAAATTAAGTGATTTAGATTAGAAGCCTTTATCCTACTAATTTAAAAGCTTTTTATAACCTAGTTTTTTCTTCATTTCATTAATCTGTCTCCTCTATTTTAATATTACCTCTTAATTAGTGTTCCCTTTCATATTCCCTAATAACATTCTTATTGGAAAAAAAAAAGTAACTCTTTTGCCTTAGAAGACTCCTAAAATTTAAGAGTTCAGAAATTTTATATACTGCTTTGAAGACTTTAAATTCTATATAATTTGGAGTAACCCCCCCCATCCTTATAATAAGCTATTTTTAAAAATCATGAACTGGTAAAAGTCTTCACTTTTTCACGTACAAATTCACTGGAGGAGATAAGGCTTCCATATATTATACATGAACACTATACTTTTATGATATTATCATTCCTATACCTTGTGAAATTGTGTCTATTTGTACTTATAAAAATATTTTTTATAAAAGTTACAAACATCTATGGATGAAATAGAAGAAAACAGAGGTTTAATACAAAGTTCCTTAGAGACTGGGGAAAATCACGATTTAACCACAGATATTATCCTGGGTACAGTAAACAAACATAATAGCAAGTTATTTGCTTTCAACAGAATTTTCTAGTCTCATTGTTACATGTCCAAGTCAACAGAAATTTCCACATTCATCTCCCCTGATTATGTTTTCTATCTTGCATCAAACGCTACTTCTCCATTATTCTCATTCTGTGTGCTCGTTGGGTGCCTCCCCACGTAATGTTACTTCCCCTCCCTTCCTTTCGCATTTCTCATGCTGGAGACAGAACACAGAAGCCAAAAAGCTTAAGGACTTGAGTCGAAAATGGCTGGAATTGGGGCCAGGCAGAAACCCTGTATGGACAAAAGCTCGGAGCTCAGGCGCACCAAGCCTGGAAAACGAGGTCAGACAAATTCAGGTTTGCACATCCCGCCCGCCATGAGGACAAAACTGTAATCACAGCCTTGACCGCAGCACTCCTGCCGCTTTTCCAGAAGGACAGAGGAGACATCCGGCCACTCTCTCCAGTAAGGACCGAGACCAAACTTCTAAGTAGCATTTAGGGACGCTGCGAAATAGATGTGCGAGGGTGAAATAATAATCCCCCAAGCTGTGTGTTCGCTAGTCAGCAACTGATAATGTCCCAAACCACCCAACATATAAATGTTACTTTAAAAAAAAGAAGAAATCAGCAATCCTCACAGGCCACCGGGGGTGCTTTATTCCCAATGTGGGTCAAAGAGGGAGATGGCGCCCTCTGATTCTTACACACTCGTATTCAACCAACAGTAATATATTTTTGGGGGACTCTCGAGTTTTCCCATGAAGACGCTGGAGCAGGGAGATCCCATGGGCTCTGAAGTGTCGATCTGATTGCAAGGGTGGTTTGGAGGCTAATGACCACGGAAGGGTGCTATAAATTGTCTTTTATTTCCCCCCCCCCCCCCCCCCCCCACGCCGTGGTTCGTGTTTCACTTCAATGACTACAATAGGATTCTGTGTTTTGCTCTTCTGGTGAACTACAGAATTCACCAAGGAACATGGTAAAATGAAATGAGGTTTATGGGCATGTGTTTTTGAGATGCAAATAGGAACGCTATGATTTAGTGTCCTTTCAACTTTTATTCTCGGTAATCTTGATACTTCTGTCACAGTGGGAATTAACAATTTTCTGCATAGCTAAAAATGAATAAAGACAGAACATGGGATACATTTTAGTCAATGTTCTCGTGGTTTTTTCATCTGCAGGAAGAGATGGCAAAATAATAAAAAGCATACAATTTTCCACAATGTGTTATTTTAGTTTTTAGCATCCCGAGAACCATCTCATTTCTAGAGAAGAAAGATTCTGAGTGAGGCTGTCTGTGGCATAACTTGGAGGCACAGCATGACCTAGCCAATTTCATCAGTCATCTCTTCCTAGCATTTCCTATAATACTCTTGTTTTTCGTCTTGTTTTCTTTTTCTTTAAGCATGATTGAGCCATGCTATTTATTAGGATTGCTATATCTGGTCTGATGATTAAATTGTTAAATAGGATTGCATGGATTGATCAGAAAAACAAAGGAGACTATATGTAAGCTATTTCTCCCACTGCAGCTAAATATAGAAATGGCTAATTTCATACAACACAACCCAGCCCCAATTATCACCTGAGTAATCGATGCTAGCAATTTTTTTTTTAAAACATTTTATTTATTTATTTGACAGACAGAGATCACAAGTA